>NC_065876.1:25221488-26434077 GCF_933775445.1 Argentina anserina
CAACGGGTACAAAATGACACCACAAGGGCGAAGACGATCAGAAAAAGCTTTTCAGGAGAAGTGAATGACCAAGGGAAAAGACCCACCCCCACTCTCAAGCCCACTGTTTAGATGCATGTGTTTGTAAATTGTAACGATAGAGATTTACTTTTCAGTTAATAAAAAGTAAAATAGTACAAGGTAAAAAACAAAGATAAAATCAGAGCCAAAATTATAAAACCTCGCAGTGTGTGGGTGAGTCGCTTGTTGCAGATTTCCATTGTAACTCCCTCTCTCAACTCCCCGACGTCGCTCAGTTGTGTATCACTCTCAAATGTCTTGTTGATTCTCTGCATATATGCTTTTGATTTCATCAAATCTTTTCCTCTCCGCGGTGAAGAAATTTAGGGATATTCAAACATGAGCAATATCATTTACTAGTGATTGATGTTAGATTTGATTTTATGCGTTACATTTTTTCAAATGTGAGTTGGGGTTTGTCAATAGTATTATTAGCAATTGCACACCTGGTGAGATTGGGTTTATGAAATCTTAAATTCTCTAAGTTTAAGAGTTGTTGATTCTAATGATAAATTGTGGTTTTAGCTCTAAAACTGGTTAAAATGGAGTTTGCTTTTCTCGGTTTGTTTCTTAGGGTAGTTTTCAGTGGCGGATCTAGGATCCGAACACAGGGTGGGTTTGAAATTGGGTGAAGGCCAAAAAAAAATTTTGTCAGTACAATATATAACCATATAAACATTGACGTCTATAAAATATTTAAAAATAAAAATTAGTGTCAATGAATGTAGAAGATTATTCTAAAAATCGATGATAAATTAAAATATTCTAACAATTGTTTTCTCTAATTAATTAGATTGAAACTTAATAGCTCATATTTGTAGTTTTATATTCAATATATAGAGTAGCAATATTAGAAGAAAATACTTAAGGATTTTTATGAGATTTAAGAAGAATAATACCGTCATGTATGAGAAATATATGCTAATAATCCAATTATATATATATATATATATATTATTAGCACTAATATATTGAAAATTTGGGGTGAATATTGTAGCATGAGCTGCAGCCAGAGAAAACCCTGGGCTAGATCCGCCAGTGGTAGTTTTATGTGGGGAAATGAGCATCATTGAAATTTTAGACCATGGGATTGAATAGTTTTATAGTAAAATGATGGAAGTAATCAACTGTCGAAAGAAATTGCGTTGATCATTGAATTTGGGATATTATTGTGACTTATGAGTAACGAGCAATTTAAGTTTTTATGTCTGCTAGTTTGGTTACATGGATAGACTGTCTCTGATTTGAACTCATACTTAGTTTGAGTATATGTTGATGCAGGACGGTCATAAGGCCAGTGTATGCGTTTTTGTTGAGGAAGATGAAGACAGTGGTTGGAATGGTGGTTTCCAATAAAATGCAAAAGTCAGTGGTTGTGGTGGTGGATAGGCTGGGATCATTTCTGATTTTAAGTTTAATCACTTCATCACGTTCAATTGGAAACTTCATACCCTTTGAGGAAACGTAAGCATTGGATTGTTGCTAATTTCCTCACCAAAGCACACATCTATCATCCTCCTTCACCAACGACTTTAGCTGAAGCTCCAGTTCAGTTTAATTCATAAGGTTTTGCTTCCATAACTGCTTTAATATTTTATTGTTTGAACAATAAATCATCCCAATTTCTTTTTCTCCTTCGGTCACTGATGTGTTAGTGCATTTGTGTCAGAGTCCATGGACCACTTGGTGTAACTATTGATATACTCATTTTCCAATTCCAGATTATAAGCTGGATTCCCACTGATAATGTCTTTAAGATGGTTTTCTGACTGTATACCTAAGATCAGAAAGAACTTACTTCTTGTCAAAACTTTATAAAACCTAGTTATATGTAGCTATGGTGCATTATCCGAGTGCTTTTACTTGAAGAGCTAATTCAATGCTTACGTACATGACATCACCACTTCTCGGAGAGGTGGGCCACCACTAGTTTTCTGTCTTTTCTGTTTGTCTTGTTCTGCACTTCTTTAAACTATTGGCTTTTAATGTCATTTCCAAACCCAAGTTTCCTAACGTAAATAGGCAAATGACTCCAGTGTAACTCATATTATATATTATGTCTTAGTTCTTACCACAAATTGCTACAGTTGATAAAAATGTAACTGAACATGTGCAAACTTGTAACTGATCAAACTGTTCAGCTCCTTGTAAAAATTGTATCTAAAATTGTCATTCACTTTCATTCTTTTTGGTAGGTGAAGCTTTATGTGTGGTATCTAAGAGTTTCAGGTTAGGTTTAGCCAAAGCTAATTCTGTTAGTTCTTGAATAGTGTGTTTGTATGAGTGAATGCACCTTTTCTAGTCTCGGCCTAATTGAGTGAATATATATATCTCCAATTATGTACTGAACTATACCATCAGAATCTTTGGATAAATCTATAATCAAATTAATGCTTTGTTATAATATCCATGTTGAATGTTAGTTCAGTCATTGAGATATGTGTTCGTGAGAAAGTTTTTGGTTGATTTGGTTCGTATCGTTAAATGTCTAGATATAGGAAAGTTTTAATTGATTTTTTACTAATATGGAATCTAGATATATATACATAATCATAAGTTTATATATTTTCGTGGATGCTCATATTTCCTTTATAATTGAAGGGAACAAGTGCATCGTTAATTGTCTTACTAATTGCATTTTTATGCATTTTGGAACTTTTATTCATTTGGGAACTCCTTGTTTATACTAACTCACCATGTGACAGTATGTTTGCCGCCACGTGCAATTTGTAACATCACGTGCCACCATCATGTCAGTTCCACCTGCTCTTTTAAGGCTTCTCTTGCATATATATTGTGTTGGCATCAACTTTTCATCACATTTGATCTCCTAGACTCATACTGTGTTACTTTCCATATCTTATTCTTTCACTATTTGAGACTTCTCTTGACCCCCATTCCTATGGATTTTCCAACAACTTCTAAGTCTAAAAAAGTACGGCGTGAAAAACCACCCCCATGTCTCTACAGGGGCATACGATTGAGAGCTTGGGGTAAATAGGTTTCAAAAATGAGAGTTTCAAAGTTTGGAGGAAGGATATGGTTGGGATCTTATGATGCTCCTGACAAGGCAGCACCAGCCTATGATGCAGCTCTATTTTGCATTTATGGTGAATGTGGGCGATTCAATTTTCTAAGTGATAAAAGGCCAGGGTTTCTTGCAGGCTCTACAATTTCCTGGTCCAAGTTTGATTTTCATCAGATTGCCATGAATATTGGTTCATCTTATGTACCAGAGTCTACGTCGGTGTTAGCCACCATATGACATGAGCAAGTCCCAAGTATTTCATATCAAACTTGGAATTCAACATGTCTTTAGTGGACTTGATCATCATATCGTTGTTCCCAACGATAAGCATATCATCCACATAAACACATAGTATGACATATCCATTTTCAGTGTCGTTGACATATACACATTTATCACCTTTATTTATTCTGAACCCACTTGTGATCATGGCATTATCAAATTTCTCATGTCATTGTTTTGGTGCTTGTTTTAAGTCATATAATGAATTAACCAGTTTGCACACCTTCTTACTCTGAGAAGGAGTAGAGAAACCTTCCGATTGTTCCATGTAGATTTCTTCTTCTACATCTCCATTTAGGAATGCCGTCTTTACATCCATTTGGTGTACTTCAAGTTTGCGCACCGCTCCAATTGCAAGTACCATCCGCATTGAGGTTATTCTCGTCATAAGAGAATAAGTGACAAAATAATCAAAACCCTCATTTTTCCTATAGCCTTCAATGACAAGTCTAGCCTTGTATTTGTCTATTGGCCCATCAGCTTTTAATTTCTTTTTGAAAATCAACTTGGAAGTAAAAGGTTTACAACCAAGTGGCAAATCTACTAATTCCCAAGTGGGATTTTGCATGATGGAGTCAATCTCACTTTTAATTGCTTCTTTCCACAGAGGACCATCATAGAGCTTATTGCCTCTTTGAAGGTACGGGGATCACTTTCAACCATGTATGATAGGAAGTCAGGTCCATAGGATTTTGCGGTCCTTGCCATTTTATTTCGTCTAGGTTCAACCTCAACCTCAGACTCAGATTCGGACTCCGACTCAAATTCTTGATCTTGAGCATCATCAGTTTAAGCTTGGTTGTCTTTACGTGCTCGTTTAGAAGAATTAGATTCCTCTCTAGACTTCTGTGGAAATACATTTTCAAAGAAATATGCATTTCTCGATTCCATTATTGTATCCTTATAGATTTCAGGAATATTCAAATTGTGGACTAGGAATCGATAAGCCGAACTGTTATGTGCATAACCAATAAAGATGCAATCAACCGTTTTAGGCCCATTCTTCACCTTTTCAGGTTTGTGAATTTTCCCTTTTGCCAAACATCCCCATACTCTTAAGTATTTGTAGGATGACTTTCTCCATTTCCATAACTCGTATGAAGTTTTCTCTTCTTTCTTTTTGGGCTCCTTATTTAAAAGGTAATTTTCCGTGAGAATCACGTCTCCCCACATGTTGGGTGTCATCCCAGAACTGAGTAGCATAGCATTCATCATATCTTTTAAAGTATGATTTTTGTGTTCTGCTACACCATTGAATTGTAGTGAGTATGAAGCAGTTTTCTGATGTATAATCTCATTCTGAGCACAAATATCAGCAAATGGCAATTCATACTCACTTTCTCGGTCACTTCTTAGTGCCTTTATTTTCATGTTGAGTTGGTTTTCAACCTCAATTTTATAGAGAACGAATTTCTCTATAGCCTTACTTTTGTTTTTTAACTTTTGTTTTTTAGCAAATACACATAGTAATCTTTTGTGCTATCATCTATGAAGGTAATAAAGTATTTATTATTCCCTCTAGATCACGTTGATTTTAAATCACACACATCTGTATGAATCGGATTAAGGGGTTCACTGTTTCTTTCAACACTTTGGAAAAATGATATAGTCAGTTTTGTCTCTACACAAGTTCACACTTATGCATGTGAATTGACATATATTATATTCTTCACTGCCATAAATTAGGCAGACTCATCCATATAGGTGAAAAAGCTAGCTTTATTTCTTTGACAATTGTCATTTTAAACAATCCACCACCCATGGCTATATATCAATTTCAAACAAAACACATTTGTCAACACTGAGTTTTATACTCATAAAGACTTTATGAACATACATCAATTTATTCGATAATTTTAGTTCTATTCTACATATCAATCCAAAAACTTGGCTTAGTCATACCATAGCTCTAAGTCCTTTAGTCCCCAGTCATAATCATTGACTTCTTCCATGCTACCCTTTGATATCATGCAACAAAGGTTCATGTTAGTAACCTCCTGAGTGACGGCTTCAATCAGGTTTGCCTCATTTCTCTTGTTTCTCTTTGGTTTGTTGCAGTTAACAAACTTGTGACCAGTCTTGTCACAGTTTTAGCACTTGCCTTCATACCTTGGCTTTTTGGAGATGCCTCCTTTTGGCCCTAGCGTGGCCCCTTGATACTTGTTTTTTTTTTGTTCTTGGAACTTTAACCTGTTCCACCAGATTTTTCATGGAAAATGCGCCATTGATCCATGCATCCTTCTCAGATCCTCGGTTGTCTTCCTCAATGCAAAGCCTAACCTCTAAATCCTCCATGGTCATTTTCTTTCGCTTGTGCTTCAAATAATTCTTTGAATTCCTTCCAAGCAAGTGGTAACTTTTCAATAGCACATGCCACTTGAAAGCTTTCACCTAGCTACATTCCTTCAGCGTGAATCTCATGCAGGATTAGTTGAATCTCAAAGAATTGACTCATCACGGTCTTGGTATCCACCATCTTATAATCAAGGAAGCGGCCCATGATAAACTTCTTAGCACCGGCATCCTCGGTCTTATATTTTTTCTCCAAGGATTCACATAGCTCCTTTGTCGTTCCCATGCTAATGTACACATTGTACAATGAGTCGGCCAGACCATTCATGATATAATTCCTACATAAGTAGTCAGAATTATTCCATGCATTCACAACAACAATTTGTGCTTGATTGCCTTGGTCATCTTCCTTGAACTCAAGAGCATTCTCCGTCAGAAATCTTTCCAGATTCAAAGTGGTCAGATAAAACATCATTTTTTGTTGCCACCTCTTGCAATGCAAGCCGTTGAACTTCTCAGGTTTTCCCCATGGATACTGAGACAGGTACAGCGGGGGTAGCATGCACAGTCGGCACCAAAAGGTCGCTTGTCATCTCCAGAATTTTCTCCATTAGTCATTTTCGGAAACTGAAACACACACAAGGTGTAAGTTCACTTGAAAATTTGTAGATAAAATATCGAACACAAATTATATAAGTAATATCAAAATAAACGTCTTAAGATTGTTAGAAAAAAACAATGATATATTGCATATATAATTTAATAAACTTAATTATAAATAATTATAACACAACATTAAAATCTAATGACGAAAAACACGAAAGAAATTTAATATGAATTCAACCAAAATATCGAACGATTGATGATTGAAGAACTAGTTGAGACGTTTGTGATATCACATTGTCCTTAAGACGTTTACGCATCTTCTACCGATGCAAGGATGCTTAGCGTTTGTCTCCTAGGATAAAACGACTAAACAATTCTAGGAAGTTGCACTACTAACCATAACTCTCAACGAACTCGAAAATTATCTCTTTCTATCACCAGTGAAAACTAAGAACACTTTGAGAGAGGGATAGCTGATTGTGTTTGGAATGATTTTACATATGTTAGAAACTTCTCCATAACATACAATAACGTTCCAGTTATAGTTGTTATAAAAAGAAGAATTTAAACAGTCAAGAGAAGTTGAAACGTCCAAAAAGAATTTTCAGAAATGCAAAAATAATATGCGTTCCAACCCTCAATTCGATGTTGCAATCGTGTCCGCAGGTCGCACATGCATACACGAGGTTCCCTTGTGACTTGAGATTTGCACCCCATGTGCGTGCGCGAGAGGATATAATGAGACCTACACACTTTACAATCCATAAACAATGGATTCCATATAAAGATTTTCCAACACTTCTCTTTTTCAATGTGGGACAAACACTTTCCCTCATTTTAAGTAACCATCTTTAAGTGACAATTTCTTATTCACCCACTAACCAAATTACACAAACAAACTTATGATCTTGTAGTCCTCATTATGAAGAACTCAAATCTATGTTCATCTTTGATGAATTATAAGTTTAACTTAATTTAATTAATCAATTAAAATTTTGTTTTCAATATAAACCATTTTCCAACATTTGGCAATTGGTATGCCATAAATTGTGATGCCATAGAAGTGAAATTCTAGACATGGAAAAGAGAATTTTAGCTTAATTTTTCATTAGTTTTGTAGTTCGCATTTGTTTCTGTTTTTACTTTATACAAGACTAATAGTGACTTGAGAACTGTTTTAATTCAAAGTGTTGCATGCCCATTGAGAGGGTGTGTGGGCATAAGAGGAATTGGTTCCTATCAAGTGATAGATTTTATTTCTTTGTACGGAGGGTATAAGAAATTGATGTAACCTGTCTTTCTCCTGAGTTAATAATACTTAATAGTGCTAATTAAGAGAAGAAAAAGTGCCGAGGAGGTAGGATGGTTCAGTTGGGGAAGTGTAAGAGGGTGATGGTGATAATATTGGACTGTTGATGCATTTTTATCTTCAGAGAAGGAAAATAGATCATTGATTTATTGTGCCATTTTTTTTCTGTTTTATCTTTATAAGAAGCGTTGTTCTTTCAATAATAGAAAAAAAACTGTTATAGTTTATGTGATTAGTTAGTTCTTTTTTATATTTTTTTATAAGAAATATTTAGTTGATAAGAAACGTTGATTCTTTCAATATTAGTTAGTGCGGCTATTCTCAAGTCTTCATTAATGAAACAGTCGAATACATGGGGGGACGTTAAACCTAAACCTATGATTACAAGGACTTAGAATAATATCAAAGATCCTTAGAAACAAGTGTCCAACAAAACACCAACTAGTAAAAAGTATTACTTTATTGATGACTCTAATTGCTCTGGAACAACGGTAACATAATGAAGAGATCAGTAAATATGAGACCTTAACAACAATGAAGCAGTAGTTACATATCCTAATATCTAATAAAACAACTCTCCAACCATGTTGTCGTCAGAAAACGATTCCAACGACACTTAATCTTAAACTGCTACTAGGCGGCAACGACTAGCAAATATTGAGTGCACACAAGAACACACAACCTAACATGCCCTAAACATGACCTTATTACATGCAAAAAGTGCAACATAATTATTAAATAAGAACAACTATAAATATAAATAAAATTAGGGTTGGGCCTAAAAAGTGAACACAAGCCCAAACCATATTTGAGGAGAGATGGATACCCACCGGATCAAGGCTAGTCAACATAACGACAACCACCACCCAAGTCACCGCCCCTCCACCTTTGTCTGATCCTCACCATCAACATGAGGCCAACTCTGCCGTTCTCGCCACCGCCCCAAGCAACCCCACTTCTCCTTGGATCAGACCTAGAGTGAACAACCTAAATCGGATCCAATCCAACTCGTGTCGTCGCTAAATCATCGCCATAGGACCACCCTCGCATCCCCTCCCAACAATTAGGCCAGTGAAGCCCCAACCCGATCTCGACTAACTTTCTCCTCCTCTCGCTCACAACCACCACACACGATCCTGATCAATACTTGATCGAGTAGATCGGCACACACCAAATCAACATGAAGACAACAAAACCCGTCTGACGACAACAATAGGGCTTGCCGCTGGATAGGGAAAAGACTTGAATTTTTTGCTCAGAGCCGCTCTTAGGGTTTCTTCCTTTCTTAGGTTTTTTTTTTATCTTTGGATTTTGATTAGTTAGTTCTTTAGAGTTTAAAGATATGTATGGGTTACGATCAAAGTGTTGTCGTGAATACATATTGAAATGGAGCAGAAATATAAGCCGACTCTTAACATTCTTGGGTGCTATTTGGCTTGGGAATTTAAAACAAGATTTTGAGCCCTCTATTGTAATCGAGGAGGCCGTCCCAATTAGAGTTGGTGACTTAGTTTCCCGTACCCAAGTTTCATCCCCCTGCATTTGGAAATCTGAGCAATTTGTTTTAGTAGTGTAACTCTATAAGGATTGGCCAATCGCTAATTCACCGTTTGATCGATCACTTTGATGTTCACTGCACATTCTTCTCTCCTTCAAGACACAGAAGCACTTTTTATTTTTTTTGACAGTGAAATTTGCACTCCATGTATTGTAATCTACACTCCCATTTGAACTTTTTATCATTTCTATATTTTCTGGTCATGTTGCTTTACATAATGCCCTCATATAGTTACCTTTTTTTACTGTTTTGATGGCCTCACTTCTATCTCTCTTCTCTCGCCATAATTCATTTGATCATTTTTATTGTTTCATTGAATTCCAGTTTCATCATTATCATCAGCAAGCTGGATCAATAACAGAGAGATTAATATGAGTTTTGGCCTACTTCTTGATTAGCAAGTTGGATCAATATATATACATGGATTTAGACCGGATAATGTCCTAACCACATGATGTTGATGGTGAATCGGTCATGAGGAGGCGGAAGATAATTAATAGGACTGCAAGGATAATACATGTTTTACAATCACGACTGGAATACCATCGTTAATCGAGCTTCCATCTGTGCTAACCGTCAGTGGGGAAGACGAATTGAAAGATTAGCAACTTCCAAACAAGGTAAGAAAACATGTAGAAGAATTGAATGAGTTCCTCAAATTTTCAGAACCAGACCCAAATGTACAGAAGTTGCAGCTCTCAATTGCGCTATACCTAGTAAGTATTCGTTTAATCTCTATAAGGTACTTGATCGAAACACCAAGAATAAAATAAATTAGGCCCAAAGATGGTAACCGATGCTTAGATGGTTTTAATTTCATTATTGTTTATAAATAGGTAGATGGTATCATACAGAGCCTTGCGCACAGTGACAGATCTAGATGTGAATGTTAGGTTTCAAGTATTCAAAATTAGAAGTGGGCATCAATGAAAATAGAATAATATTCTGAAAATTAAAGACGGAAATTTTAATTCCCAACCACAATTTCTCAATTGATTAGATTGAAACTCTCAATAACTCATATTAACACTATTAGATGGCATAAATGCCGATTTGCACCCTAAATTTAGCTGAAATTATCAATTTGCACCCAGAATTTGCATTTGAGTCAATTTACCTCCTAAATTTGGTAAAAATTGCCGATTTACACCCCGAACTTGTATTTGAGTCAATTTATCTCTTAAACTTGGTAAAAATTGCCGATTTACACCCCATCCGTTAAATTTAACTGTTTCTATCCAATTTTGCGTCACATGTCATGCATTTAAGGGGTAGTATTGTCATTATATATTTATATTTTTCTTAAAAATAAATAAAAATATTCTTTAAAATGAGGATTATTTTGTTAATCAAATTATTTATTTACATCTTTTTTTCTACCTACTTAACCCTACTTTGAATTATATATTCAATATATCCACCCATTCAAATATAGTATGTTGTGTATAAATATATTTTTATATGTACACATTGTTGGAGGATGAACAAAACGAGAATAATAACGACGTAATAGAACAAAACGTAACCGTTTATTGATTGATAATGAGGCCAATATATAGGCATTACATAACCACAATCTCGTAGGATTCGGAGTCCTAATCTATTACAGAGATGTGAATCTATCTCTAACAGAAAACCTAATAAGGCTAAGACACACACAATGGTAGAATAATAATTCTCTCGGAACACACATTTATTTTTAATTTTCAATGTATTTATTTATTTATATTTTTCTAATATCTTTAACATACCATATCACATAAAATAATAAATATATAAATCAATAACATGTTTCGAAAAAACAAACATTGTAGTAAGTGTTCCTCTTAAGTAATTTTATTAATTTATTTCATTATTCAATATGAATAAATATATAATGACAATACTACTCCTTAAATGCATGACATGTGACGCAAAATTGGATAGAAACAGTTAAATTTAACGGATGGGGTGCAAATCGGCAATTTTTACCAAGTTTAGGAGGTAAATTGACTCAAATACAAGTTCGGGGTGTAAATAGGCAATTTTTACTAAGTTTATGAGGTAAATTGACTCAAATGCGAGTTCGGGGTGCAAATTGACAATTTCAACAAAGTTTAAGGTGCAAATTGACATTTATGCCCTATCAGATTTGATATTACAAGAGTTATACTTGAAAACTTTTGTTAATTTAAGAAGAAGAAAACCATCTTGTAGTGTAAATGCATACTAAAAACCTAATTTTTTGACATATACATATATCAAAATATATAGCACTAATATAGTAAAAAAATTTAGCTCCAAAAACATACATGGGCTCCGGCCTGGCTGTGCCAGTGCTTGAGCATCTTGCATCCATGTTGGATGAGTTGTGCGTTGTGGATCGAGGAAACACCAAAACACTATTATTCATGTATGTCCTAATGAAAAATGGTTATTCAAATCAAAATTTAGGCTCTATGTCCCTCTTTATACTATCCAATTTAATGAATAGTGATGCGGTAGCAAGGAGCACCACCCCTCCTAACCTGAAGGCTCTCTCGCCTGTTTTCAAAAAAGAAAGATGGCAAGTCTAATGAAGGTGGGCGACTCACCTGGCTCTCACCTGGGTGTACGTGGACTTGTATGCTTAGCATGACGCTACTCTGGACACTCGTGGTGACATTGACGCATTTCAAAAGTCCGAAAGCTTAATGATAGAGAGTAGGGACATAACATTACAGGTTGAGAAGAACGTGACTTTGAATCAAAATTATCAAAAATCCCGTAGCTTGAAAATGATAGAGACTAGAGACTTCAACATTAGACGCTGAGAAGAATCGACCTGATGGATCCAACATTCCAACTAGTAGCTAGTCCTCTTAGGTTATCCGTGCAAAGATAGTGCCCCCCAAACTGTAAAGTTAGAGTTGACGTGCTAGTTATAGCTATGTCCCAATAACCTCCCCAAAACTTCAAAATTTAAGAGAACAAAAAATCATGTTTTACGTTCAGTTTATCAATTTTATAATTGAAATAACTGGCAAGCCTTTTCCACGCACAGATTGCCAAATCATGATCTCAAATCCTACATATAAAGAGGATCAAGAGCGGACACGCAACGGCGACGCGAATAGTGTCGGCCGTACTTCCCCTCTTCCGACGCTCATGTCTGTGCAGGCCGAAATTTTTAATGTTATATACACTTTTGTCGGAAAACCAGAAAACAAACCAACTCAGGCAAGCATTGCAGTATGGGAAGTATTTATTTTTCATTTCTTCTAATATTGGCACTGGTGGGGAATTGAACCCTGCACTCTTAGGATGTATTAAATCATCCCAACCATTGGGATGTGTTTTGTGTTACATTTGTACATAATTATATATAAGTACTTGCTAATAATTTCAAAATATTTTAATTATCTTGATTGAAATTTTTACAAAAATCAATATTTTTTTATATTTCCTTCGAATTATCTACAATTTACCTTCTTCTGGACTTCTGCATGCTGGTGGTTCTCATTTAGTCACATTAAACTATCGATCCGTCACTAGAATTGGCTTGAGTTTCAAGAAAGTCAGTGAAAACATAACGTGCCTTGTATCCTCTTTGGTTGGAGAAGAATTGAGATCTAATTCCGTCTCGCCATCCATTCCTTTAAAATAGAAATGCCATCTTCTCGATCTGGTTGGTTCTTTATGCCTATGAAAGGCAGTCGCATCATGTGCTAGCTAGTAGGGTTTATAAACAAATGACCAATTATTAAAGCTGGACACAGAAACTTTGCAGGATTAGATCGAGTTGTTTATTGTGGTTAAAGTAATACTCCACTAATCTGGGTTTCTACAGTCTGCTAAATAGTTTTTAATGTTTTTGTTTAGATAAGGATCGGACCACATCCACTAATCCATAATCCTCTCATAGTTTAACGTTAATACTATGCTGCTGAATAGTGCTGTTGGTAGTTTAGTGTAATCCTCTAACAAATATGATATACTCTGGGGTTTAATTTCTAGTTCACTGGGTGCTTAACCTCGGCGAGAAATGGATATATTGCATATATAAATTTATGAAATATTGTGTATATTAAAGATTAACAATTCCACTAATATCTTTATAAAGCAAGTAATATGGATCATGCAATGGCTACAAAAAGTATGGCCATGCGTGTACGTATCTTATGCAATTTGACCCATAACAAACATATTGTCTGCGCGCATGCTAGGACAAGAACGACTTGAATATAGTATATATGGAACTACGCAGATTATTTTCCAATACAAAAAAGTTGATCGATCCTCAGGCTCCTCTCACCAAAGACATGACTGGCATTGCACATACCCAAAGTTTCGAACTAATTAAGACTACCTAATTTCTAAAAGAAACATTACCAAAAACAATTACTAAAAGAATGAAATTTTTTTTTCAGAATTTTCGAATTAAATCTAAGATGATATTAAACCCACATAGAAAGTATTGATTTTTGAGGAGAATAATTTTGCCATTTCAACTGAATTAGTTAGATTTTCGCATTCTTCTATCTAGCCATAATCCTGAAGGGCTAACCAGGGCTCCCCAAGGGGAGTGCAGCCAGTGCGCTTGTACTGGGCACATGACAAAATTATATATTTTAACTTATTTATCAATAATTTAATTTAATATATTTAAAAAATCATCATTTTTTGTCTTTATAATTGAATTATTCTAAGAAAATCTCACCATTTTCATTTTTAATCTTCTTATTTCATTATGAAGATGATCTATTGCAAGAATCAAAGAGTTTGGTTTCAAAAAAATTATTAAGGGGTTTTTTTTTTCCGTATTGGGCCTCAAAATCTTTAGGACCGCCCATGGGGCTAACGATGGACGAAGACTTTCAACGATGGATTGAATTCACCCTTGCAATTGAAGATCGATTTGGAATTTTGGATCTATAACTTGTTGTTTCATATATCTATTTTGTAAATCACATGCAGCGGTTTTGATATTTAGGCAGGTGATTGATTATGACATCGCTTTCAAAAGAAGAAAATAAGAAGAACGGTTGTGTCTGTCTGATTACAGCAAGCAAGTTTGTGGTTAACATTTTGCATGAGAGAAATTTTTTACCAAACTTCCTAAACTTTGATGTGTGCAGACATACCTCACCGCAGGAATGGCTTAATGATAGAGCGTTTTGTTAAAACGTCTATAATAAACCCTGTAAAACATCATTGTTAGTATAGAATAAGCAGGGATCGTTCTTTCCGGGGAATTGAAGGGAACTCTAAACTTTTAGTGTTAACGAATAATGGGGGGTTTTTGAGATTGATTATTAACTACTAAAATAAAACCTAACTTACTATTTACATGATCGACTTCTCTTTAACAAACTTAAACCAAATTTACCATTACACCACATAATCACAAGTTCGAACCTATCATGCATTCTAATTCGACCAACTACATACTTTTTAGACACCAATACAATTAGAGCCTTAGGGGAACATCTAATCGTGCAAGATTTCAATTAACATTTAGATTGACTTAGGGCCTAATCTAAATTTGCATGCAATCAAATTCAATAACACTTAGAGTGGAAATCAAATAAGATTACATTTAAGCATCAAATCTTTGTTGAAGACATGTTTCATGTATGGCGTCACCCACCATGGTTTCACATGCAAATTTCCAGAATTTTTACCACTTTTAATCAACACAAACCGAACCTACTTAGGGCATGATTCTATTTTGTGTCAATATGGTTGATGAATCTAGCACTTAAACACAATCTTAGGGACTACATCCAAGCACTAAATTCATATGCACATATCTGAAAATTATCTAAAAGTATGAGAAAGATGATTAGAACACAATAATAGAAATACAAACTCATTAATTATAGGAAACCATCAATTTGGCAAAGAACCAAAAATCCAATAAAACAATCTGAAAATTTCGATTCTTAATACAAAACAATAATCACACACAAACATCATACTACAATCTTCATAGACAAAGTATTGTACAAAAATCAAAAACGAACAAACCCGTGGAGAAGAGTTGCGAGAATCACACGTTGTAGGAACCTTGGAGGTGTGTCTTCAATGGTGATTTCGGTGGAGATGGAATTTGTATATGGGAGAGAATGATTTGCTCTTTTGGTGAAGGATGTTTGAGGTAGTATTTTGGTAGAGGTTTGGCTCTTGAATGCAAATGAGAAGTGATCATATTTGAGAGGTGAAACCATGTATATATAGAGGAAAGATGGAGGTTTTGAAATTGTTTCTTTCTTCCTATAAACATGCCATGCTTTATTCCCTAAAACATGCCATGTTTTATGCCTTTAATGATCATCTTCTATTTAATTGTTGCATGACTTGGCTCCATCTTTTTTTCTTTAATTATCTCTTCAATCCAATCTGAAAATAAGAAAATAAAATCATAAGTAAGAGATAATTAGTTTCAAAACCTAACAAGGATTCCTAGTCAAACTAGGACTCTAAACCAATTATGCGTTTTAACTCATGTAAGCACAAAAATGCATCCAATACCGCTCAAGACTCTTACTACGACTCAATGACTCAACAGTACAATAATAAGGGCTAAGAAAAGTACAAATTGAGGTAAAAACATGTTAAGAACGTCGCACAAAGTGCTCCTATCACTTAATGCTCCAATAAACCCTCTACGCAATTCTTAGTTTGGACCAATCTTATCTACATTTCTCAATAGTCAACCTCATACAAGATAGTTACCAATAATGTAGAACACTCCAGGCAACAATTATACTAAAACCCTAATCGAAAGCAAACCCCTAATTTAGAGAAAACAACAAATCCTCCCACATTGATGATAAAGCCAACACCATATCACGGCATCACGCATACCAAGTGACCAAGAACCCTATAAAAGATCACTAATCCACCCATCTCAAAAGTATACCCCAACCGTAACCAACCCTCACATGAAAACACCCTCCACAACAGGATTCCCAGGGTCAATCCCGTCAATTCCTCGGGCAGGTTTCTCAAATACAATAGCACCCTCCCGTACCCCGACGGCCCGACCAACTTGCTATCCTGTGCCGGTCGCGCACCGTGCTACTCTAACCTAGAGACCCTCGTGTCGCGACTAGTTTGGTTCATGCTGCTACGTGGCGGCAGAATAGCAAAGACGCGCCACAATGTATGAGGCGCATTTTAGCGCATATACTTGCCCTTGGTTGTAATTATATTGAAAACAAATAATAATTTCCCACCGCTTGTTCAACCAATCGACTCCTCTGATTGGCTCATTTGCTTAAATTACCCACCCTAAGTCCCCCCCACACTCACCCACTTTTTTGCTCATTCTCTTCTCTATCTCTCTCTGACAAATCGCCATTGCCACATATAAGCTTCTTTTTCTCTCTTATCCGTACGTCTTTAAGTTTTCCCAAGCTCCGCGTAAAAACAAAAGGGTGCAACACAAAACGAAGCAAAGCTAATACGTCCGGAGAGTCTTGATCAATTCCGGAAACTCAGAAGCAACAATTCTTATGCCAAGTCGATTTGCAGAAACCCTAGGGTTTAGTTGTTGTTCTTCTCTATTGCTGATTTTTTACACTACCGGGGTCGGAAGAAACGACTCCGGTGAGTGTTTCACGTGATCGTGGCCGGTTTAGAAGAAAAGATGCCTCACAGAACGACTTACTTCTTTCCGAGGCAATTTCCGGATCGCCGGTTCGAATCGTTGCCTTCTTCTTCTTCTTCTTCTTCCTCCCCGAAACCGCTGGTGTCGGAAAACGGTCACCAGCATCACCAGAAACATCAGGGCAGCATCAGCAGTAATAATGAAAACGACGTTGTCAGTGGTCTCATTGATCAGTACCACCACCAAAAGTCTAACTCTAACCACCTCAACAGCAACAGCAGCACCAAATTCACAGCTGTATCCGATCAGTATTTCACGGGCGGCCAAAAGACCACCACAACTACAACTAACACTAGCAGCGGCGGCAGCAGCACGCAATCCACCAAGAAGCAACAGCTGGCGGCTATCTCCGACTGGTTCGTCTCCGACAAGAAGCACAAACAGAGATCCAAAGCTGGTCACGTGAGGAGCACGAGACCGTTGCTGTCGTCGTTCTCCTGCCACGTGCCCGACGAGGATCGCGAGCTCCTGCTCCCGCCCGAGGCAGTTGTCGATGTGTCAGCAGTTCCAAACACCACGTCCTTCAAGGTCGACCGGAGCGTTGACCGGAACTTTGACCGGCAGGTGTCGCTGCCGAGGCTGTCGAGCGGGAGCAGCTACGCTGGGAGCCTGTTCTCCGGGACAACGACGCTGGATGGAAACTTCTCCGGCGACGTCAAGGACTCGACGACGGTGACGACGAGGCCGGGTGAATTAGAGGAGGTGGAGGACGAGGTGGTGGGAGCGGAGGTTTGTAGGGATGGCTTGGCGCAGAGGTGTAAAGAGAGTTACTATTTGCAGCTTCGATTGGCCAAGAGGCTTGGCTCTCAAGCCACTCTTGCTAGCGAGGTCTTGCTCTTGAACAACTCTGGCCTTGAGGTTACGGATGTTGAGACGGTGTCGTATCGCCTCTGGGTACACTCTACTCCTATTTCACTATGTCTCTTTGTATTTGTTATCTTCTTTATCTTTGGTTTATCTTTGCTTTCACAACTCAAATTTCTCTAGCTCCTAATGGCGCCATTACTAGCTGTCTTGTGTTTTTGCATGTATTTTAGCTTCTACAAATGCATGTCACGTATTCAGTTGTCTTGTGCTACCCTGTTTATGCATATGTCGTCCAGTAAATGAACCATCAAAACCAAAGTTCGAAAGCAACATAAAAATGTGTAGCACATTTACTTGGCAAAATTGTAGGCTGTTGTTGAAGGAGAGGCTGATACATCCCCCAATCCCAGACACTACTGAGTTTTTGAATTCTAACCTGTCATAAACTGTGTTAGAAGATCTGCATATATCGTGCAGCAACTCGGTCCTGCTTTAAAGCGGTTCCTTCATATAGATTAAGCTCTAAACATATAGATCCAGATATAGGTGCAGTTTCTGCTGTGTTGATCTAGATATAATTAATGATAGTTTCAATCTATGGTTTGAGTATCTCTATTGGGGGAGGCTGAGAGTTAAGACACATAAAGATGCCATGTGACAATGTCATTAGACGAACGTCTAAACACTATAAGTTATTGATCTTTAAATAATCACTATGTAAGATTAATTCTTTGTACAAATATGTAAGGTCGATGTTTTGTGGCCAATGACTATGACGGTTGACAAATTTGAATCCTCTTAATTGAACGTATTGTACATTGTTTTCAAGGTCGTGACATATTGTTAATGAATATGAATGACTGTTCTCAGGTTAGTGGCTGCTTGTCTTACAATGAAAAAATATCAGATGGCTTCTACAGTATTTTGGGAATGAATCCATATCTGTGGGTGATGTGCAATGATGAGGAAGAAGGTACACGTCTACCGTCGTTGATGTCACTTAGAGATATCAAACCGGGGGATACATCAATGGAGGTGGTTCTTGTTGACAAAAATGGGGACTCACGCCTGAAGGAACTTCAAGACAAGGCACATGAACTGTATTGTGCTTCAGAGAATCCTTTAGTGTTGGTGGAGAAACTTGGGAAGCTAGTTGCCATCTACATGGGGTGGGTTTCAATTTTGCCCCCTTTTAAGTTGAAGCATGTTTGGTTATATCGATAATTATGAGTTTTCTGAGTCGCTTAAATTTGAAGGGGTACTTATCCTGTGGAACAAGGAGATCTCCACATGCGCTGGAAAGTGGTTAGCAGGAGATTGAGAGAATTCCAAAAGTGTATTGTGCTCCCCGTGGGCAGCCTATCAATGGGTCTCTGCAGGCATCGTGCTATTCTCTTCAAGGTGACAAAGCACGGTTTTGCTATTTATGTTTAACATTCATTTTATTCATCTCCTTAGCTATGATGCTGCAAATTATACATTGTTCATCGAGATCAATTTGTAGTCACCAAGCGGTATTCATCCATATGTTGTATATTGCTGATTTGTCTTCATACGGTCTCAAAAGTTCATATCTTTGTACACAGAACTGATTATTTTGCTCGGTGTGCTGTTTTTGGTAATATATAGGGCATCATTTGTCCTAATTGTTTAAGAACTGTTTGAATATATACAATCCGTGAACAGGGTGCATGCGTTTCACATGTGAATTCAACTGATTTAGGAGCATGAACAGTTCATTAGGTGTACTTTCATCATCTGATCATTCAGTGAGGTATTTGTGGCTTTCTGAGGTCAATTATGATCCTTGACCTTCTTTCTTAGGCTAATAAGGGCAACATAATTAAACATATTGTAGTATTGTGACCAATCATATATGTTCTGACCTATGGTGTACGATACCAGTTGATGGCTGAAGTGCAAATGATATCTTTATTTTTATTTTTTTCCTTTTCTGTTGGTCTTGCGCTAGCGTCACAAGCATCAGTTCTGGCCTGATTATACATCACAATTATAAGTGGGATAGTCATTATTCGGGTGCAAGCAATTTTTTTTTCAAAATGATTACCTACAAAATTTATGTTTTGTATGCAGAAATTGGCAGACTACATAGGTTTACCTTGTCGGATAGCTCGTGGTTGCAAGTATTGCGTGGCAGATCATCAGTCCTCTTGTCTTGTTAAAATTGAAGTCAAGCAATTCATGAGGTTTGATACTTTCTTCATGGCTTTCTTCCTTAGAAGCTTGTGGCTTTGTCATAGATTGATCTGCTTATATGTTTGCTGTGCATTTCATTTCATTCTGACCATCGACTTTGCAGTGTAATTTATTGTTAGAGATTATCTACAGTATGCTATTTAAATGACTTAACCCATATGTTGATTCACCACTCTAAATATAGTAAACGAAAAATAGTTTCACACCAGTATGTCTTCGTAGACGTTCCTTGTTATTTTGCTGCATATGGGTGAAAATAACAAGTAATGGATAACATAATGAAATGAAATTACTATTCCTATTTATTTTCCCAGATTGTAGAAATGAAACAATGTTTTCACTGTGTGAAACTGGTGATTGTAATCTTTGTGAGGTTACTGTTACAAGCTTGTGATCAAATGGATATAGTTTGTGGTGTGTATATTGTACTGCATGTAATTAAAGTTTGGGAATTTTCCTTTCCTATGCTTTGTGATTATCGAATAGGGATGCAAAATCTAATCTTGATGGAAAATCTAATCTTGATGGTGATTTCAAGAGGAAAATGTTGATGCAAGGAGACTTTGATCCAAATTCACTCGTTATCTATTGTAGTTCAATGGTGATTTCACAAATGATTCCTATTTATCCTATTTCATAAAAATATAAATAACTCATCATTTATCTTGATACCAGGTTGTTATAATGGCAGAGTCTGATTCACATTTGATCCAACCCTAGTCTCTAGTGTAGAATCAGTGTTGTTCATTACTTGAATATATTTTTCAAACTTTTGATGTGTTTTCTAACACACTCTTGTCAGCAGGGAATATGTGGTTGATCTAGTTCGGGAACCAGGAAATGTCCATGACCCAGATTCCTCAATCAATGGATCACTGTCTTCAATACCTTCACCATTCCAAATTTCTCATCAGAAAGAATTTCAACATATTTATAGGGATAGTGGATTATGTTCCCAACTTATAAACTCAAAGCACACCCGTCCACCTCCTGAAGATCCTCTCTATCCAGGTTTGGCCTGGTTTATCTAGTTCTTTCTATCTGTTTTTCCATTGTTTAGTTAATTGAACTATTAATTTGTATAAACTGTGAATGATAATTACTTGCAGGCTACGGAGCAGAAAGCCAGGTCTTGAAAGAAAACAGTTTTCTTCCAGTTGATCAAATAAGACTTGGAATGGGAGCTTCTGTAATGCCTTTGGACGTGAAAGAGAATTCAGAGCAGGGCCTTCTCCAGACACCAATGCCATCTTGTGCACATGGTAATATTTCTGAAGCTGTTGATGTGGGAGCTGGTATGGCATCATTGAAGGGATCTGCTAGACTTGGTGAAGAAAATCTTGTTATACAGCAAGCTTACCGGAAAGAGATTGTTGTGTCCAGAAGTCAAGTTATAAGTAGCAGTGACAAGTCCAGTCAATCAGATATGGAGGAGGTTGATAGCAAGCTTGAGATCCAAAGTCGATTTTCTGCTGTCACTGTTCCTAGGTACTTGAATCTCGAACCATCTCTTGCCATGGACTGGCTTGAGATAGCATGGGATGAGTTATATATCAAAGAGCGTGTTGGTGCTGGTATTTCTCCTTCTTTGCTGGACTAGAATTTTTTCCCCACGAGTACTATTCCTCATGAAATCTCATAATCTTCTCTTTTTTAGGCTCATTTGGGACAGTGCATCGGGCAGAATGGAATGGATCGGTTAGTGACTTGACCCTTGACTGTCATGTTAAGTGTTTGCTACATATCACATTTTCTAGATGTCAACCTTTGTGGTTCTTCTACTTCTATTCATCTTTGAATAGATTTCTAATTTCCTATAATGGAATTAATTTGGTCAAAAGGACTTTACTTTTCTGCATCATTTATTATTTTGTTGAGTTCTTTCCTAGTCGACTCAAGCAAGACTATTAATGTCTCCGGATTATATATTAAAATTTTTAAATGCAGGATGTAGCTGTCAAGGTTTTAACTGTACAAGATTTCCATGATGATCAGTTGAGGGAATTTTTACGTGAGGTATTGTGAATTTGCATTCTGAAGTTTTTTATTTTTGTATTTTTTATCACTATGCAACTCCTGCTTTTGAAAATGCTAGTTTGTTTTGATTCTAATGTGGGTTTTGGAGCCATATCCTTTGCATCAGCAGCGTGCATCATCATGTTGATCTCAGTTTTTTTGGTTGTTCTTTTTTAAAGTTTTAAATATAACGTTCATAGCTGGAGTTGAGTTTCACAATGTATTCAGGTTTCAATTATGAAACGTGTCCGCCATCCCAATGTAGTTCTGTTCATGGGTGCAGTTACAAAGCGTCCGCATCTCTCAATTGTGACAGAGTACTTACCTAGGTATCCATTCAATTCTTGTTTCACAATTGATTTTTCTTTGTCATTCAGGGTATAACTTGATAGATTCGCTGATCCATCTTTCTATCCTGGTGTTGTTGGAGCAGGGGTAGTCTATATCGACTCATACATAGGCCAGCGTCTGGAGAACTTCTGAATCATAGGCGGCGGCTGCGCATGGCATTAGATGTGGTTTGTGGAATTCATTATCATTAATGTCTTGTTAGTTGTTACATGCTTGATTGTTTTCCTGGTGCTGAAAGTTGTTTGCTGTTCTGGTGCAGGCCAAGGGGATTAATTACCTCCATTGTCTTAGCCCTCCAATTGTCCACTGGGACCTTAAATCTCCAAATTTGTTGGTAGATAAAAATTGGACAGCAAAGGTATACTATTAAAAATCTACAGGTTAATTTAACATTATAATCTGAGTTGTTTAGGACCTTAACTTCTTGCATTCGTAAGCAGGTATGTGATTTTGGGTTGTCCAGATTCAAAGCAAACACTTTCATATCATCGAAGTCTGTTGCTGGAACAGTACGTCTCTATCTCTCTCTCTGGCAGACACACCGACACGCCCCTTGATGTTTATTTCATGGTTAATTAGAATTTTTAGATACTGCATGCATTGTGCCCTTATGAACTTCTGTATCTAATACATTTATTCTGGCTTGGTTCTGCCATCTGGAATTCAAAATTTCAAAAGTGATTTTTCTTCATAAGTAAAGAAGAAACTGCCAAACCTTTTGATTTTTTGGCAAACCTTGTCTCATTAGAAAACAATTTGAGTGATTTCTACAAATGAATCACTCTCGGTTTCTGCTATCCATTAGAACACTGGATATTTCCATCAATTTGCAAGTTGAAATTTACTTGGCAGTGCATCAAACTACATCTAACTCTCGGCTTCCATTTTCAGCCTGAGTGGATGGCTCCAGAGTTCCTTCGCGGAGAGCCATCAAATGAAAAGTCTGATGTTTACAGCTTTGGAGTGATACTTTGGGAACTTGTGTCCATGCAACAACCTTGGAGTGGGCTTAGTCCTGCGCAGGTAGGAGAAACTGCAGAATCCTAAACATTGGTCCTCCTTCCTTTTCCATTTCTTTTAAACTTAGTTGTTTAATCTCTCAGGTAGTTGGTGCTGTTGCTTTCCAAAACAGAAGGCTTACTATCCCAGCAAATACTCCCCCAATGTTGGCTTCTCTTATGGAGTCCTGCTGGGCTGAGTAAGTCAGACCCACAAGTTTAAAGTTTTAAATGACATTTTGGACTATGATCTGAGCCGCTACTAACCTTCTTTGTAGCGCCATTTTCTAATCTTTTTTCAACTATAATATCAACCTCGGGCAGATGCAGCACTGAGTTTCCCTCAATTATTATGATATGAAATGAATTGATATCATGGGGTGATATCATGGGGTGTCCAGATATTTGTGATATATGATAGTCATTTAGTTTCTAATGTGTGTACTTCTCTTTGCAGTGAGCCTGCGCAGCGCCCAACATTCAATAGTATAGTGGAGTCGCTGAAGAAGTTGCTAAAATCTCCTCTGCCGTGGCCACCGGTGAGTAAAACATAGGGAAAACAGGTACCTCTGCCCCAGAGCTCGATCGGATAGCTATTGCACTAACTCCAACGAACTGAGTGAGGTTCTTTGGTTCATGGCAATTATACCTTCTGTCTAACCCATATTTTAGAGCAGTTGGAAAGCAATTGGGCATCAATTAGTATATGGTGTTCCTTGCGAATTATTACCGAGTTTCTGGTTGGGGCAGTGTCTCCCTGATAATGGCCTTTTTCATGAGATTCTTTTTGAAAATCTGTTGTAAATGTGAAGTTAAAATTTTCTTATGTTTGATTGTATTTTGGGCCTGACTTAATACATAAGATGAAAGACCTTTGTAGTTTAACCAAAATAAAATGAAATGAAAGGCCTACACATAGGCGTGTTTCTTGCTAGCCACGTACATTTATACGAAACATAATACCGTTGCACTAAAATGCTACAGGTTGTGTCTTTGGAAGAGTGCTTGATTTTAGAGTTTTAGGAATGACGAGTTACACTTATAAGCTACGGTCAAGTCATACTATTGTGATCGAATAGTGATATACCTGGGTATTTGATGCGCTCTAATGTGTTGAACTAGTGTTGAGGCCGCGCTCTGCTGCGGGCTAGTTGCCTTTTATGTTGCAGTATACCATGTGACCGCATTCGCCAGTGTCAATTACATGTTGCAATACAAAATTTAGAAGTTTATGACAATGAAATAGCGTACAAATGAAAGGAAAAATTAGTTTGCATTTTTTCTTTGCCGTATGACAGTAAATGATATTTTGCCGTATGACAGTAATGATATTGTAACTGAGATTTTATTTATTTATTTTTGGTCAAGGCATTTAAATACATACCATGTGTGACAACTACTAATATAACAAAACCACAGTATAAACTAACATGCAGCCATAGAAGACTCAAACCCCACTCTTTTGCTCTCTTTTAGTCCCAAACCTCCTCTACACTACAGTAAAAATAACTTTTTATTCCAAATAAAACCATGAAAATTGAAATAATGAAGATTCCAGCCTCAATATAGCATGATAGTAACATCATGTTTTGCAAGACACACAGAACTTAAATTACTTTTTTTTCTAAATTATGATAAAATCAGATTGTATTGTTCTACCAATAACGATACTTTTCAGTCCATCATAAAAAACATTACATGAACCTTCACTTATCTACTTCCTTACCACCTCACCCCTCACACTCAATTTTCACGCTCAGATTATCTAACTCCTTCAATAAGCAGTAATTTTTATCAATTACATTTACAATATTATAACAAATTCTCTAAAGTAAGCTACAATATCAGCTTCCTACAATCTGAAATGGATCCATATCCTAATAGTACCATATACATTCAATACACTAACTATTTATTAATAAAATAAGTCACCTATTTTGTTCAGGTTACAAATTCACTCATTGTCTTCAAGTATTCTATTTAAACAAAACATCAATAACTATCAAATTTTATAACAGCATAGTCAGATCGCTTTTACTTTGGCACCATCTTTCCTACCATTTTTTTCAAAAAACAAATTAACACTGTTCAGTCTCAGGGAAGCTTAAATACACGCTAAGACCTAAGTCCTTTTTTTTTTCTTCACTACGACTTGAAAAATCGTCACATTATAAAAATGAGTGCCACAAACACTATAAATTCAACAACTGACACTAAAACAACGACCACCACAGTACAACATGGAACAAAATTAACATGGATTGAGATAGAATAACAACAAAATAACAATCAGTGCAGAGACAAACAATTGTAGAGGTCTTCTTAGTTAACGACAAAACAACTGCATGAAATCTGCAGGCATACGAACCAAATACCCATTAGCAAATGTAAAACATCTCACACACCTAACACCTACAATTACAATATACAAATATTCAAAATAACACAAAGCCAGTACATCAATGACTACAGATAATCAAATTTTATAGCTACTAAGTCCAAAACCCCTCACTAACCATTATTAACCTAACACTATTTTTATGTCATTACCTGCATTCAATAAAATACCGATCTAAACATTAATTCATGCTTTCAATTATTTTGAATTCATGCTTCTAACCACAATAATCATGAACAATTGTATCCAACTATACATTATTGATGAACTCTTAAAGAGGTTCCTGCAGTTCAGCTGCCTTCTGATACATAGTTGAAAAATCAAAAAAAGCAATATATAATTGACACCTCAGAACTTTGCATTCAGTCAAAAATTTAAACAGATCCCAACTTTAAACTGAGAATCACCTTTCAGTTTAGTATCACTTTGTAACACAAAAATCAACCCCAGATGATTGAAATGTAACCTGTAAAAAGAGAAAGACAATTATCAATTTGTTACTATGAAGAATTCTCGAAACGAAAACAAAAAAGCAAGAGAAATTAATTGAAAACCCCAAATGATCATTGGTCAATACATTTCCCTTGGATCCTTCCCCCATTAGGTTTGGAGCATTAAAATTATTTCTAACATTCTCAATTTCTTCCAATGGCAAACAAAAAAGTTGTTCTATTACATTACAGAATTTCAGTTTTACCTTATCTTAATCTTTCAAAGAAAAAAAAGACATAAACTTAATGAATACTTTCATTAACATGACTTTGAACTTCATATAAATATGAGCACTTGGATTTATCAAAGTTACACCTACATGCAATTACATACCTGACAAGATTAAAATATTCAATTTAACATACCACTGCATAGGTAACCCCAGTAACTAAGAACACTAAAAACATTTGTAGAAACTGAGGCCACATTCATTAGTTCGAATAATAGACCCATCCTCAAAAAAACATAGAAGCCAATAACTCCATACTGCCAAATGTTTACTTTTTTTCCGATAACTTCTTGGTATTTCAAAATTTTCAAGCATATATTGGAACTGAACCACTGAAACATCCAAAGATATTCATGAAATTCAAGTGCAGGCAAACATACCAATTTGTAACCCTAGCATCTCTCAAAGCTTCCGCATTTTATTTATCCCTCACAAATCCTAAATTGCACAAATGCATCAGGAAAAAAGAAAGTCTTTGACTACTTCGCCCAAATATGGTAAAATCATTTCAACCTTACTATGAAAAATAGCAATAAATGAATGTCAAGTATTCAGCATTAAATTACCCAAGTCTGGTTAAATCAACTGAATCTTCATTCTAACTTTGAACATGCTCCTTTGTTTTCCTGTAAATCAAATGAAAATTTTAGAGAAATCAAACATGCAATTGCTAACTGAGTAAAAAGATAATATAATAATGAAACAAAGAACCTGAAGAAAGAAAATTTAATAAAAAAAAAATATCAGAGCAAGACCCATACTTGCACAATCAGAACACTTGCAATTAAAATCAAGAATCAATCATATCAGAGCAAGCCCATGCCTTCACAATCAGAACACATGCAATTAAAATCAAGAATCAATCATATCAGAGTAAGGCCCATGCCTTCACAATCGATTAGATAATCCAAATATTTTGTTCCTAAACTGAAATTCCAACTGATAGTGGAATAGAAAAACAACACGGATAAAGAAACAAACAACTAAACAACACTTTTAGTGAGAAAGCCTAACAACAAAATACATGAGAGAAACCTCGAATTACCACAGCCAGGCAAAGCCAATTTGAACAATAATATACCAAAATAGAAAATGGAAAAACAAACCTATATGAAAGGAGAACAGAAATACCAAAATGAAGAACAACATCAAATATATCAAAAGTTCTGATTTCCATCATCCTTTCATATCCTAACCAGAATACGAAAAAAGCCAAATCCCCAATCAAATTGTGTTCTAATCTTTTGCAGAGGGGGAATGCTTTCAGAGCAGACACATGGCAACTCTTATTGTTCTCATCTCCATTCTATTTTTCATAGAATCATTCTAAAAAAGGGGGAGGAAGAAAAGAAAACACGGTAAGAGACCGCATCAAAGAAATTGAGGATAACCCAAATAAAGCAACTGAGGTTATAAATCCTTAGAAGAAACTGAAAAATACAAACGTATATAACATACCCATATTCGTGTTCTTTCTTGGATAGAGATTCACCTTTTCTGCCCCAGTTACGTACCCCACTCTTTTTATGCTGGAATCTTTGTGCCAAGATAAATTTTGATTTGCTCTTCTTCTAGAACGAAGAACACAAACACAGTCAATTATTGATATCGGTATTGAAATTTTCCATAAAAAATGGAATCCGTAAGAGAATCAGTCCCAGAAAACAATCAAGCTCCACCGGGATTGAAAGACGGAGAGAGATTGTGGTTGTCTTCATTACATATGTTACTCTAGGTACTTAGTCTCAAATTAAACCCAAAACACAAAAGAAAAATAAACACAAAGTAACCTTCAGATTCTCAATTCGAAGACTGTATAAAAGAAAACTCATAATAGAACAAAACCACACACAACAACATAGAAAACTCACCAAATAGGTCCACGAATTCCTAGTTCAGAGACGACTGAGAAAATAGATGAAATTTTAAAATAATTTGTGAGAACGTCTTTCCCAATCAATCTAGCATATAACCCTAAATGAGTACTTCCTATATCAAATATTTATTCTCCTGTCACCTCTACCATACTCTATGATGTCATTATTTTGGTTAGACCTGTTGAATTTGTGATTTCTTCTTCTGTACTGAACATTTTTCGATTCAACAGAAGTTACACAGTTTGTTATTTGATCTTCCATGTGGGATTCTGGAATTCATTCGTCTTATTTTCAATCTTTATCTAATACTCAACATATGGAACTCAGAACCTACCAAAGTTCATGTTGTGGGTGTATTATAACAAAGGGAATAATAGTGAACAGAAACACCATTATGAACTCGTCCAACTCATTATTCAACTTGACAAGTGACACTGAATATGAGATTATTTTTTTGGTTTTTCTTATCACTGTTTACATAAAAGCAAATTATAATCAAAACTCCTCAACAAACCCCCCAAAAAAGGAAAAAGATTTAAAAAAAATAGAGAAAAAAACGTTAAAATAGCTTGATTTTTCCTTTAGGAACATAATATAATACCCGCACAAAATAATGGCACCACCGACATGTCTAAAGAGCAAAAATCTTGTTCATGCCTTTAACTATTGATGAAGGTCATCTGTTAGCTTAACAATGTTTTTTCAAGCTTAACTGGAAGCCTTTGTGCTGCATGATACATACTATAGAAACCAAACAAATTACTTTTATCAATTAGATGACTTTTATTAATTGAATGATTTTTTATCAAGGACATACAAATCAGGGCATCTGCATATTCTAAATAGTAATAATTAGAAATCGTCTAGAGTACTTTGCACTTACCATTGCAAATGTGGGCTTCATCTTCACGACTTGCATTTCTAATGTAGCAATATTTAGACTCGATCGGTCATTTGCAACACAGATTGGCAAGCAAAGCCACGTTTTCCCAGTCTAGCTTTCTTCCACTATATTTACTGGTGATCCTCCTATTTGAACCCAGTACATATCAGTTATATAATCATTAAAACCTGAAAGATAATTTCTTTCACTTAAGTACTGGAAACTAAATTTCAATTCCAATAACCCAAAGCAATATGTACAACAATGAACTATCCATAAATAAAATAAAATACATGCTACATGCATCAACATAAGAAGCATCATTAAAGGATTAGCACATAAGGGAAAACACAATTAGAAGGCCTAACTCATATTCTCACTGGTTTGATGCTTTGGTCAACCATGGAATCATTGTGTTTTTCATTGATATAGCATCAATATAATTCAGGTAGTAGCTCAACTCATATATAGTTTTTTTATCCCTCGCTTGAGGATTACAGTGAAGTTCATACACATCAATGCTTTGGCCTCCAAAAATCATATATAACCTCCTCCACTGTCAATGCATCTAAATTATTCTTATTGTGTTCTTCTATCATTGTAATATACTTTTGTAGTCCAATGATCAAATGTAATATGCTTTTTTCTTGCTATTGTAGAGTTTAAACCTAAGCTTTATTTTCAAGGTGTAGAAAATTTGTATTACACCCATAGCTTCACCAAGTTACCGTTAGAAAAATGCATACTCACTAGCTTGATGTATATATTATTTAAATGCCTAAAAAACACTAATAGTGAAACACTAAGTCAGGTCTGTCATTGGACCATTCACACAGCTGCAACAACAGGGTATGAAACACAATTCATTCCACAACACCACAGTATTTTTAAAACAATATGATCTCTAATCACTTTAAACATAAACAACTAACCAAACTTAAGCTTAAAATGTTGGTTTATTTAATCATTAATCATCACGGACTCCCAAGCACACAAATTTTCTAGAAATAGATAAACAGAAATAATTGATAATTAAGGGCTTGTTATTTAACAGTATAGCATGACTCATATACCCATGTCAACCAATAGCAACATCCATAGATATCTATATTATTTTCTATTTAGATTTAATATAGGACCATTTATTGAACAAAACAAATAGAACTTATTTAATTTCAATGAACTTCTAAAATGGAAAATGGAAACTCTGATTAGATTAAGATTAGATGAATTCAATTTATGATTTAAATAATATAAAGTTGGTTCTATTTTATTAGTATAAAAAGGGTTGCATGATATCTAATTGATAGAAACATATATATATATATATAGAACTATATAGAATTGGGAGTCATCCAAAAAACTGGAATCAAGTGATTACTTCTTTGTTTAAATTTTCAATGGAACAGCGAGCCCGATATGTTAGTAAAAAATACATACATATGGAATATAACATAACATCAACATAAATAGAACTCACCCTAACTCCCGGCACCCCTGTCTAGGACTTCCGCTCTGCTCGCAATAGTTTCACAATTGGACGACACAGAAACTCTATTATGTCTACAACCAGTACCAATAAATAATTTAAATTAGAATAAACAATATAAAGAAGGAACAAAACAAAACGCAGAAATCAAACAACCATAGAATTGCAGACACACACATCAATCCCACGATACACTTTCTTTATACCCTCTATCCACATTTCATTACAACCCAAATTTCTCTTCACGTTTTATTATTTTGCTTTTGTTACTTTCGGGTACAAAAAGAAAAGAAAAGAAAAAACAGTCTAAAGATGTTTTAAACCACTATCATCTAAAGTTCGTAGCAAAGAAGGAAACGAATGAATGACCATGTCCGATAACATGCATTTATACATCACTCACGGACATCTCACCCCACACACTAACACGAACGATAACTAAATGTCAAATTGCATTATATTCAGAATAAAAGGGTAAGACGAACAATACCAGAAACACATATCCATTAAAATACTAAGTCAAAACAATATCAGATGCAAGTAATAGGTCCAAAACAGTCTCTCTCATATCAACACAAAAACACTTTACAAAAGTAGAACCGAGGTATAAACAAACAGCAAGAGATAAACTACCTGATCACATCACAGCCTAACAAACCTGCAGATAGGGAAAATGACTTTAATTAGTAAATCAATCAGTAAACCAAAAACAAAACAAATGAACAATCAAATAGGAATGTAAAAAATCAACAAAATCAAAAGCGACAAACCTAGCTCATAAATGAATCAAGAGTGCAAACGCCCCGCCCACTTATACCTTTAAATGGTCACAAAAATCAGCCAAACAAACATCATACAGAACCACTAATCAACCAAACAAAATCGCAAAACAACAAACCCAAAAAAAGGAGCTCAGTCTCTTAGTATTGAACTCTCATTTGTACTCTAATAGGGTATTTTAAGAGAGAGAGAGAGAGAGGACTTACTTTGTAGAAAATACTCGATCAACTTGTCCGATATCGATTGGGCTATTTAGCTCCTCATCTACCTTGTTTTATCTCCTTCTCTATCCACATCAGAATGGAGACCGGAAGAGAGATCTCTGCAATTGCTTTCTTCCCCAAGCAGAACAATGAAGGGATTGATTCCTATTGAGTTGGAGCCTTGAGACAAAGAGAACCCGAATTCGTACAAAGGAACTTCGATGGGTAGGGAGCAGCTTCAAGCCAACAATTTGATTCAGGAACAAACGAATTCGCTCGGTTCTCTCTCTCTCTCTCTCTCTCTCTCTCTCTCTCTTCGTTGTCGAGAGCTTTCGATTATTAAAACAATCGCACACGACACCCCTCGTCTTTCTACCGAGCTAAACAACTGTCACACAATTTGCTTTCTTCATAGTAAACAAACCCACTGTAATCCCAATAAAGGTTCCAACTTTAACTCAAGGATGAATACCCAGAAGCCTAAAACGACATAAAATCAATCACCCATAGCGATATAAGTAAGAGTACCTGATCTTGTTATGCCGATGACGGACGGAAATCGATTCTACGACGAAAAACTCAAAATCTTACTGTCGAGCAATCTCTGAAGATGGGAAGAACTAAATTTAGGAATTTAGAAGTGAGAGAAATGGAGAGACGTGGGCAAGAGAGAGAGAGAGAGAGAGAGAGAGAGAGAGAGAGAGCAGAAAGAGAGGGTTTGATGAGAAGAAAGGAAGAGAGAGACGTTCAGGAACCGATGAAAAACAACACAACTATCAAAAACACGCGTCAACTAAAACCCGAATAAGATGGAATGGCAAAACGGTAAATAAGCCAAAAACCCTTATGAACAGTACTGATTCACGGCGCTTAATATTTAGTAAATTTATGAATTGAGACTAGTATGACTTGCGGAATATAGATTTTTCCGTGGTCAGATCAATATAAGAAGTCAAATTGAAATCGGTAGGAACATCTCTATCAGTTCTTCTGAAAATCTATTATAGAGGATGAAAAAATCTCTAAAAAAAAATCTCAACTCCAATAGTTTTTTATATTATATTTTATAAAATTAAATACAAATGTGTATAATTAAATGAAAATTAAATTGAATCTCATAATGTCATAAATTATACTAAGACTAAATGAGTGATAAATCATTCATTTTTTTTGTTATTTTTTAAGATGGAAAGTGTTTTTTTTGTAAGAAATAAATTTTAAAAATTGTTTTCAAAATTATAGAAATTTTGAAAATTCTACAAATTTAGAGATTTTGTTCCAGTCTCTTTCCATTTTCGCTATTATAGATGACGGTTTAGAGGAGCTGTTAGAGCTAAAAATTGATATTTTTCCTTTATAATATAGATTATTTGGGTTTTAAATGAGCTATTGGAAATACTCTTACACAATACTCATAGAATTTGTTTTTGAATAATCGGAGACGTCACATTCCATTAATGAATAAAAAAGATTACATTACCAGCATGACCCACCGGGAGATCCCCGGCTACATCAGAAGTGAGCCATGATAGGCAAACTTAAGCCAAAACCTAGCTTTACCTAAAACAATACAACCTTAAGGAAAAAAGTCAAGAACACAAGAACCACTAACCAAATGACGTTGTCAAGGTCGACCCCGAAGCTATGTCAAACCCCTAACTTAACTCATTCGAAATGAAAAAAAAAACTAGACTAACCTACACATGGGAATGAACCCCAAGCACCGCCGAGACCGAGAGGTCCCCCACTCCAACTGTCGGAGTCGGCACCTCCACCACAGTACCATCCGACGGTGGCACAACCTCCACCACCGTCTTGCTACCTCCATGCTTCTTGGAGCGTTTATACATCTTTGCCTTCCTGGCCTCTAAAGCCACATCAAGATTTTTCATGCAAGGAGGGTTATTCTTCCTCCCCAGAGGACGCCCACGCTTAGCCTTTGGAAGTGATGAGATCACCAACTTACCATTCTTTGATTTGAGAGCTAGATCACCCTCAAAAGAGAATTCTGAATCAGCCACCAAGTTCTTGACTTTCCCCCGGTTACTGTATGTAATGAGAGAAGCATCATCTAATTTACACTTAATCCCAGATATCAGATCAGTCTCCACCCTCAACTCCGCCATACATGAGGCCTTGCCTACCACCGGGAGGGTCTCTTGCACCGTGGGGAAGTGGAACTTTGAAGCCATTGCCTCCATCTCCATAGCCGAGAGGCCATGGATAACAAACAATGGAGGAGGTGGGAACCCTAGCAGCCCCCATAGCCGAGGTCTCAGCTTGCATCGGCACCGGGACTTGGAACAAGATCATAGACGACACTGGGGGTACCTAAAGGCCGCACCACAGAAGACTCTACCGACGGCGGAGAGCCAACGCAGATCCCATCCCGATGGAAAAAGAAACCACATGCATGACAAAACTGATAGGAGCACAAAGTGTGACGTTCTTAATGCGTTTATGCCATATTCTTACTCTTTTTTACCTCTTATTTAGTTTGTTTTAGTTTCTTTTTCATGAATAATTGTCTAGGTAGAGCTTATATCAATTATGAGTGAATTGATGATAAAATCGTGCTAAGTGTTAAGAATTCTTGTTGAAATATGATTCCTTGTTCGAGTAGGATTCATCCTTTCGTATTTCTTTGTTTCTAACGTACTTATTCTTATTAGGAAATAAAAATCCATGTTGGAGAAGGAAATCAATCCTAGTTCCAAAAGGAAAAAAGAGAAGAAGATACACTTAAAAGCCCAATCCATGCAAGAATCAAAATGCTGTCAAGATTCGTAGTCCAACTTCGACGGGCTCCCCTGGATAGCTTCGATGAAGTTAGAAGACCTACCTTATATGGATAGAAAGCTATGTGAGTCTAGTTTATGTAGGATTTGGAATCAAATCAATATATTATTCCTACATGGAGATATAACTGAATCATTACTCGGAGGTCCAGTGAGCTCGGCGGAATTATCTCAGCCATTGATTTGCTTTTGATCCAAGGGCTATGAGGGAAACTTGGGACATTGTTTCTCCTATATATAGAGCACAAATATGTATCAGAATCTCCATAAATCCCTGCACCAAAGAATGTCAAAGAAGACATGCAGAAAATTAAATGAGAAGAGGCAAGAAAGTCAAAAAAGGCATGCAACAAATTTAATAAGGAGAGGTAAGAAAAATCAAACATGGCTGCAACAATTAAGACTTTTGCTGCCTCCCTAATTCAAATAAAGAAATTTGTGCAAAAGATATCAGCATTAAAGGAGGAAGAAGATATGCAATTAATGCAAAAGATATAAATTAGAATTCTGGCAGTGCAGATCATCCAAATTTGACGGGCTCCCCTGGACAGCTCAAAATGATTGAGAAAATTCATGATATATGGATGAAAAGCCACGGAAGTCTAGTTGAAATTTTCGGGTTGGAATCATCTCAATATTTATTTTCTTAAGAAAGTTATGGCCACAACAAGGGAAAAAAGTCAGATCTGCCGAATCTAGGAAACCTCAACCAATTTGGTTTCAACTTTGTGGACTTTGTGACCATCCTCCCTTGGGTTTCTTTCTCTATATATAGCACCTCATTTCCACATAAAATGATCATCAACCTTGCTCACAAGACTTGACAAAGCTCTGCCTTAAACACTACTCATCATCCTCAAAGCCATTCAAGGCGAAACACCATCTTCCTTTCATTCCATTCGATTCAAAGCGCTACGCCTAGGATTTCCATTCAAGCTGAAGCCGTGCTGCCTTGTTTTGATACTGCTAAGGAGATTTACAAAGTGTAACTCGTTACTTCTTCACTTATGTTTTCGGTTTGGATTCTTTGTGTGATGTTGTGTTTATGTTTTTGGCTAGTTCCGAATTTGTGGAATACTCTCATGTAGTTTACGATTTTGCAAGATGTTATAAAGTAGTTCTGATTTTGTTTTCTATGATTTCTTTGTAGATGTCGTGAGTTTATAATTCAATGATTTAATGATTTTCTTTCTTGTGCGTTAACTATATGTGATTCAAGGCACTAAATTAGTTTTGCATATAGGATTCTTAAGTGTTTTTGTTAACTTGTTAAAGTAAGTGACATGCTTGACTTGTTAGTAATCACTAGGAATTAACCATGATCCGTTGTTATCTAAGATGCGCTAAGTAATTAGATAAGAGATGAATCAATGAAGTGGTAAGATTGAGTATGACATGTTACCTTGTAATTTCTAAGCGCTAATGTAGGATTACTAGGCCATGTTTCAGGTTAGGGATGCGCTAAGTAACTTAGTTTGGCATTGGGTTCTTGTTTGTTCACTCAATACTTGTCCGCTAAGGCTCGGTGTTTGCAAAAAGATGAGATTATGATTTTGAAGCTACTTGTGACGATTTGTTTGGTGATGTTTATGTGTTGGTTGGTTGATCACATGTATATATTAGTTTAGGATTTATTTTTATGTTCTTGATCTGATCTTATATTAAATCTTTATATCTCTTATGAATTCGTTGTTAAATGTTTGTGATTCTTTACTCTGGTTGGATCCCCGGTTTGTGAACGATACCTTATTGCTTTATACTACTAACGATACTTACAGAGTTAATATTGATCTCGAGTAATCGAGCCGATCAAAAACCCTACCAACTTCTTATACTTGAAATGAACAACAACTTCAATTCCCTGAAAAACAAAGGATTGGGGAGGAAACAGTTGCTGAACTCGTTGAACCAAGGGATGAAGGATCCGTACTACCACCACATCCTACAATTTCGGTTTGTCAACAACCTTTCCCAACGTACCACCAATCATCACCACTGCCTCCACGGTGCGCAAGCGTGGAGGTAAGCCATACATCTCCACAGTCATTGGAATGACCGAGATCTCAACCTCCTTCAGAGGTTGCACTCCATCATACATCACCAATGCCAAAATTGATTTCCCATAAAACCATAGACCCCCCTCCACAATCTTCTTGTGCTCAGCCGCAACCTTGAAATCTAGAACATAAACGCCTTCCTCAAAACGCATAGAGATTCGATTCCCTAACCCCCAATGCATGCTTAGGGTTCCAATCAAACCTCTCGGCTCAACCCTAGGGGTTGAAACCGAAAACAACTTCCCCACCGCAAAGAAATTGGCAAAGACCGCGACACCACTAGCAGGGCCAAAGTAACGTTTCCCATCCTCAGAGATAGCAAGAGAGGAAGCCAGATGAGCCGACATCGCATCCATGGTAGAACGAGAAAGCAGAGAGGTTCCAAGCGGGAACAAGAGAGAGGCGAGAAAACCAAACCGGCTAGTACTCATAGAATTCGAAAAGTGGTAAAAGTATCAAAGCTAGAACTTGAAATTTAGAGTGACGTACTAGTACTGGTTCATGAGTTAGGTTGAGACCCGGTTTAAAATGTAAATTAACGGAAGTCGACATCTTTTCAACTTCTAACCAATGTAACTAGGGGTGGGCACGGGACGGGATGGGACGGGACGGGGCTCATCCCACTTCCCGTCCCACTCTTTTTAATCGGGACGGGATCAGAATGAGACGAGGGTTTTTAAGAATGCATCCCACTCGGGATTAATCCCGGTTGGGACGGGACGAGATCGGGACGGGACGGGACAAATCCCACCTTCCTATGAAGTTAAATAAAAACATATATTTTTATTTTTTCATTAACAAAATAACATTCAATAATAAAATTTTAACAAAAAAATGCATATTATGTTCAAAATATTATAATTTACAATTATTATTTGAGTTGATATAATTTTAGAATTATTAAAACAAAAATTAGTTTTATTTTGATACAAATATATAAAATTTTTTAAGTTTTTATTAAAAGTGGGACGGGACGGGACGAAGCGGGATAGTAATTATTCGTCCCACGTCCCATTCCACTATTATGAAACGGGACGGGATCGGGACGGGACGAACATTTTTAAAACTCAAATTTTCCTATAAATTTCGGGACGGGATTTCGATTTCCGTTTTTTATGCCCACCCCTAAATGTAACCATGTACATTTATTTACCGCCAATAATTGCGTACTGCGAAAAGTCGAAACTAACCAAACTTTACAAGGCGGCTCTACATTTAAATATCTCCCACAGTTTTGTCAACATAGTCGGACGCTTCTTCTTCTTCACAATTCTCAAGACTTCAATTCAATTCAACACAAAATGTTCACTCAAATGGTAGACGACATTCTCCTCCAAATCGGAGTAGTCCTCCTCGTCGTCGTCACCTTCCTATTCATCTACAATGTCCCCCAGCGCGTCCTCGCCACTCTCCGCCTCCGCCTCCACTCCAAATCCGCCATCCAATCCAAGCGCCACTTCGTCCTCGGCGCCCAGCTCCTCGACCAAGCCAGATCCTCCTCCTCCGACGCCGCCTCTCTCTTCAAACAAGCTCTCGACCACGCCGACAAGGCCATCGCTCTCGAACCCAAAGACGCCGCCGCTCACATCCTCAAGGCCCTCGCGCTCGACGCCCAGGGATTCAAGACCTCCGCCCTCGACGCCATCGACGTCGCGCTCTCTCCTCTCTGCCGCAAGAGCCTCGTCGACGCCGAGCGCGGCGACGCGCTGTTCAAGCGGGCGGAGATCAAGATGTCTATGAACCGGTCCCGCCGGGTTGACTCGGTCGTCGGGGATTTGACAGCGGCGGTGGAACTGAGCCCGGAGAACGCCAATGCGTTTTGCTTGCTGGGAGAGTGCTATGAGGAGAAGAAGATGACGGAGCAGGCCAAGAAGGCTTATGAGGAGGCTTTGAAGCTTCGTCCCCGGTTCGCCGCCGCGAAGGAGGCACTGGACCGCCTTGGCTCGTCGTAGTTGAACCGGTTCGGACCGATGTTTATTTCTTTTTTTTTATTTTCTGCATTTTATTATTTAAATTATGAAGAGTTCTAACATTTGATTAGTAATGAGAAAATGAAAATTCTTGCAATGCGTATCTGGCATTTTTGAATTCAAGCATAAACTTCATACATAGTGAATAATTTTAGAGACTAAGTTGATTTTTTCGACAAATAACTAGGTTGTGGGTAGATTCCGGCACCTAATCTACCGCTTCTGCTCAAAGCCAGTGACCATCTTTAGTAATGGAATCGGTCAGTTACTTATCTACAGCATTTATATCGTTTTCTGGAATGATGAGGTGCGTCTGTTAATACCAAACGTATTCTATCAAGTGCTGTGGTAGTGTTTTCGGCTTTAGTTTTCGGCTTTAGTTGTTAAAGGCTGTAGGGTAGTCCTTTTGTGGATTAAGGAAATTAAATATATGAGCATTTGGTGTATAACTTATGCAAGGATAGCATAAAAAAGCTTTCTCCCTATCCATGAGGAGTACCTGGGTATTAAGATTAAACGTTGATTGAGTAAAAGTCAGGATAAGAGTTGCATCATTTGCTTTATTCCCCTGGCGGAAAGTTGAATCTGGTGGGTGTTGGAAATAAAATGGACTTGACATTATCTCAAATACTTAAGATGCTTCAGAAGAGTATCTTTGGTGCAGCTGTTGTAAATGTTGAGCAATGGCTGGATTTGGAAGTTCTTCAACTGGTGAGTCTCTATACTATTAGGAACCTATTATGTTTCATTTCTTATTCAATGTGCATTGTTTGTGGAATTGATCCTTGTTTAAGATGTTAAGATTTTGTCATTTACATCATTCATATAACTGTGGGGATAGTTGATGTGCAATCAGATCCTAATTTCTATGTCACTAAAAACCAGATTAGCTTTTTTTTTTTGATGTTGTAATGCTCAGTGTATTCTGCTTTTTGTTTTTCGGTTTTGACATTGCATTCATGTGGTTCATTGAATTACATTTTGATTTTTTAAGAACAATTTACATCATACGAGTGATATGACAATGACAGGCTGAGATTTTATGGGTTTATTTTAACATGGAATTGGAACCAAGTTCACAAGCACACTCATCCACAATGACGTCTCTTCTTCTTTATACACTATCTATCAATTTATTTCAAAGGAAAGGATTGCGGATAATGTGAGGTATTCAGTACTTGTATGCAGATGCTCAAGAAGTAATGCTTTATTTATTTATTTATTTTCATTTTCGGTTTTTGTGTTTTTACATCGCCTTACTTGTGTTACATTGTATTGAAAATTGATACTTTTAGTAGAATTTTTATCATATGGTAGTCTGAGGTTTATGAGTTTAATTTAATAGGGAACTTGAAAACAATTTCTCAAGAGCACACACCAGCACATTTGTATCTATTTTAACATGTGTATCAAATTTTTGAAAGGAAAAGGTTGGCAATAATGTGACGATAAATGAACTGTAGTTTATGTTGGGTTTCCAGTCCATGTGTTTTTCCTAAGATGGTTTTTAGAGTATGGTGTTCCAATAAGGATAAGAAATCCTTATTGATGATGGTTTACCTGTAATCCTTATTGATTACAGAGAAGGAGGCTTTACAGCCTACCACTATTAGGAATAAGATTCCTATATGGTGAGGAAACATTTTTGTTCTTATGGTTATATAAGGAGGGGTTCTGCTCTAGGTTTAGGCATCACAGAGACAAATAGCAAGTGTGTTCCATTCTTGGTTAGAGGGTGAGAGAGGGCATATATGAGACAGATAGGAAGAGAAGAGTCCTTGTTTTTTTAATCTTTCTTGTGTACCAATTATCAATATAGTGGAAGAGTGTTTTTATCCGGTGGATTTAGGCAAAGTTTTTGTTGAACCACTTTAAATCTGTGTTCTTATGTTATTTTCTTTGTGTTTGTTTTTCTTGGTTTGTTGTGCTTATTTTGGTTATATGACATGCTTATTGACCGATTCACAACAGTTCATTTAGTATCAGTTGGGATAGATGCAGATGCTGAAGGGGTAGAAAGCGAAGCCTCAAGGTCAATGAAACAGCTAGCATTAATGCTCGACCAAAGTGATGCGGTTCAAGTTGCTGAAAGCACTGTCTTTGTTATTTCCTTGTGAAGAAGCTATATGAAAAGGTAATTTGGCCTCAAGAGCATCCTCTTTCTCTGCGGGTTATGACCTTTCAAGGTCAACTGAGAAGTCTTCAATCTCTTACAGTTACAGCTGCAGCAAATCACAATCGTAACTTATGTGGATTTTTATGTAATTGTTTATTTCTTGTAGTGCAACTGAGATAAAGGCGCTTGCCAGAGGAAAAGCTCAGGTCTTAACTAATGGGCATTACCATTGTGCAAGGAACCTACGCATGAATTGGTAAAATATATTTTCTCAATAATTTGTTCAATTTCTGTGAACTTACTGTTTGCTTACGCAAGGTCCTAACAATATCTCATTGTCTCAAATTCAAAACTAGGATTAGTTCTAGAGTAACGAGAAAAAAAGAGATGCTCCGAGGTAGTCGGAAGGTCTCTACGGGGCAAAACCTAGGTTTCACAATAGTGGCGGCGGGCTCTTTGCTCCCCCGACCAAACAAGGGCAGGTCTACAACAGCTCGGGCTCTGAGAAACATTGTTTTCTAGAGCGATAGCACTGAGATCTCTCTCGAGATGTTCCACAAGCTCTAGACATGTAGGTCTATGGCCGCGAATTTGAAGAATGGTTTGGTGATTTGTGTTGGGGTAGGTCTTCGTATCTCCTCTATGACTGCTATTGAAGAGGAGCCGTTGCTAGGGCGGGTCGTATTAGCCGGGTTGACGGGGGATTTGTCAACCATGGTCGAAGTGGGACTGAACTGGTGGTGACGAAGCCAGCAATGCTCATGGATAGGTCGGCGGTGAGCGGTCTGTCTTATCGGAACTGGTCTTGGGCTCCAGTGGCATGGATGACACACGTCACCGGTTAAAGCAGCGAAAGAGACTGCGCTTCATTATTTGGGGTTGGGCTCTTGTGGCATGGATGGCGCACGTCACCGGCCAGAGGCGGCGGAAGAGACTACGCTTCATTATTTGGGGTTGGGCTCTTGTGTCTGGGCCTGGGCTTGGCCTCAAGAAAGCTCAGGTATGGGGCTGGGTTGTTGAACTTGGGGATGCTAATGGCCTCCATGCGGAGGCGAAGGGCGAGTAATTTTCATGCTTGCATTAGAAAGATCCTCCCTTTTGTTTTTTCTTTCGATTTACTAACATTGAGAGTACGCAAATTGATGTCCTGGGCTTGATGTGTTAGTATTTTTTGTCGTTAGATTAAACGCAAGGGAGTTACTATGTTTTTGCTTTGCATTAGTTTTCCGTTTTTCATTTCGGACTTTTCAAACTTTGGTTTGTATAATAGTCGTGTTTTTGCGCTTTTATTTGTTTTCTTAATTGTTAGCGTGTATGAGAGATAACATGTCATTTCTTGTATTTAATCCTTGTAGTCGTGAAAGGGCAATGCCCAATGAAGTAACATTCATTCCCCTAAAAAAAAACTAGGATTAGTGCTAGAAATGTTTGGTAGGGATACATGCATCAACTATAATAGTTTTGCATTTTTGAGTTTCTTACCTACTAAATAATTTTGTTTTTTGAAATGACTGTTCATTTTGTTTTGGAGTTCCAAATAGTTTAATCTCGAAGTAGGGGATAACCCAGTATTCTTTCACGCAAATGGTATTTTTGATAAACATCAGACCTCTAAAGGAGAACTGCCACGTTTTTACCTTTGTGCGCTAATTCGGCAAGTCTAATAGAGTCGCATGGCTGTGCGTAGTATTAAGTTACAAGATCAAAAGAAGGTATATTTATCAACTAATCATGTAAGCAAGATGTCAGTGAAATGATGGTTTTTGCAAATTTGTTGACCTTCCTGATAAAAACATCAAGGTTGTCTCAGCTGCTCAATTTCAACTTGTACTGTCGTATATCTTCCGGATGATGCAGACATGTTCCGATAAATATTTCATACTTGAAATATCTGTGCATTCTGCAATTTCTTGATGCTTTGAATGTCGTCTTGAACATTAGTAGTTGGTTGGATTGGTTTGGAAAAGCTTATGGTGAACTTCCAGTTTATATGCAATTTCCCTTTACAAGCATTCTGCTTGCTAGAGCTCAACTCAATTGCTTGGTTTTTTTTTAATGTCAGTTAGTATCCTTTGGGAAATTTTTCGTTGGTTTTTCTGGATCAGTCTTTAATTGGTGAATTTCCAAGTCAGTCTTTACTTGGAGTTGGAAGTGAACTTGGTCTCCGAGATAAGTTGGCTATGATCCCAAACACTTGCAAACATATTTTGTGCTTGGCACGAGATGGTGGCAGGCAGACGCGGGCCGGCGGAATTCGGTGGCATTGGATGACTGTGATTCATGCGAGTAACAAATTATCATGTTGGCAGGGTTACGATATGCGGCAAACAATCGGGGAAACATCTAGGCGTGCCAGTGTTGAAAGATGTTGCAGCTAGAGGTTCGGATTTAGGCTGGGCCTTTTTAGTTCTTGCTTGGTTCAACTGATCTCGGCATAGCAGCTGCATTTATCAAAGTGATGACAAGTATATCAGGAGGCGCAGTTCCCTCGAACACAAAAAGAAAAAGAAAAATAAAACTTAATTGAATACACTCTACTCTAAAATCATGAGATATTACAGAGCGCATCTATGCACTACAGAGGAATGAGCACATAAATTGTGGATTGGGAATTGTCCGTCGATTTGGCACTACAATAAAACCAGTCAAAGATAAAACAGAAACTAAATTGAAAGCAATGAGAGGAGCAATGCAGGGAAGATTCGACAATCATTTGGCAAATAGATGAACTTGTTCTACCTAATTTTTTGTGTTAATACATGAATGATTGGGTTGACTCATACATCTGGACACTATTTTTGTACGTTGTATGATTGGTCAGAGACATTAATAATAATGTAGAGGTTTTCTTACCACTAGATTTAGCAAGTAGAAGTCATTACGCTTTCAAAGTATGTAAGACATTACTAAACGCCACAAGTACTATTGTTGTCTTGCTTGACCTAGGGACCAATTTATTTGCTAGTCCTTACCCGACAAGTACTTGCTCAATTAACCTAGGGACCCATTTACATGCTAGAACATAGAAGAATGCGTGACGAATTGATCTTATCAAAGAGAAGCATACATATGCTCTAGAATCTTACTCATATTTTACAACCACACACAAGAGAAGACAGAGACTCATCAAAGCATGGATTTAGAGTACAAAATTCTCATCAAGCTAGTAATAAAAATAATTTAACTGAAAATTCAAAACAATATGCCAATTATGTTAGATCTTTTACAGAAGCATGAACCTAACTGTAGCTAACTAATGAAAATTCGGTTAGGAAATTAAAACAAAGAAAATTCTCAACGGGAATTGGAATAGTGCATCTTTTCGATCACTTCTCTTACGCGTAAGGTCTGGCTGCATGGTTAGTTTTCACACCCAGGGTTCTATTATACTCATATAATCGTTACTCATCCTTGTTTCATTTTAGTCATCCCTGTGGAGAAAGCTGTCTACAAATTATTGATTTGTTCCATCCTGTAATGACCTCATTCTGTGTAATGTTCCGGTAATGTTTTAGTTTTGTTAATGATACGTACTGTCTTTCGCAATTGTCCTTGTTCATTCTGGCGGAGAATTAAAAGCCAGCAGGTCTTGTCGTTGTTGGGTGATAGGTGGATGATGAGTCAATCGTGAAATACTAATGTACTGCATCGAAGACGACGGTGCGCCATGGTTGTTGTAAAGTAGGGTAAACAAATTCGATTATGAAATGTTGAGATAATTACAGTACTTGAGGGTTTGGTTCAAGTGATAAAGCTAGGGCAACATGCAGACACAATTTCTAGTTTGATGATTTATTCAAAGGATTTTGTTGAAGAGAAGAGATTTCACGTCTAAGAAGTGACAAATAAAATAGAGATTTTAAATGAGTGGATAATAACCAATTGGACCGAGACCTTTTGTGATTAAAACCAAACACTTATGAGGTGGCTAAATTGAGACAATATCGGTACAATTGGTTCATGTGCCACACTTGTCGCTGTTTAACATGGTATCAGAGCGGGTCATTCTCTAGTCGCGCATCCAATTTGTTATGGGCCCGAGTTGGGTGCCATTTTGTCATGAGCCCAAAATGGATGTCATTATCATGCCATCAGAGAGTTTCCGATTGGATGGTCACCAAGTATCGTTGGTTACTGGACCTTGGTTTATTTTGTTAATCTGTAGGATGTTAATCTGTTACGTGCAATTATTGGAGAGGAGAGATCTCACATCTAAGAAGTGACAAATAAAAAAGAGATTATAAGTGGGTGGATAATAACCAATTAGACCGATGTCTTTTGTGATTAAAACCGAACACCTGTGAGGTGGCTAAATTGGGACAATATTAGTACAGTTGGTCCACGAGCCATGCTTGTCGCTGTTTAACAGATTTAAGATGCATTTGGAGGCTAGCTAGGGTTTTGAGTTAGGGAGGGTAATAATTAAGTACGTCTAACGCAATGGGAAAACCAGGTCTTTGAATTAGTGCTCATCTCTCCATTAATTTGTCGTGAAAATGACAAGTGGAGTGGAAATGCAAAGGTTGAGAAGTTGGGACCTTAATCTTGTTTTGCTTAAGAGAGTAGAGAATACGTTGTTGTTAGAAACGTACTACTGCTACTGCATGTGGGAGCTATGTATATTGAAAATTGACACTAATTTCTGGGCTTTTTCTGATCAAACATTCTAATATGCATATTCAAATTAATGCATACTTGATTGCAGTGGCGGAGCCGGTGACAATATATAAGGGGTGCCACTATATGATTGCTTCTTTCTTTAAACTCATTTAAAGTAGGTTATATAGAAGATTTACAAATATATGAGGGATTGAGGGGTGCCATTATATGATTACTTCTTTCCTTAAACTCATTTAAAGTAGGTTGTATAGAAGATTTACATTGAGAACAATGATTTGGGGGGTGTCATGGCCACTCTTGGCCCTAGTATAGCTTCGCTGCTGCTTGATTAATTGTTAAAAACAATATATGTTTTTGTGTTAGAAATTATATTTGATAGATTCAAAAGAGAATTTCATGTCCGTACCAAATTAAGCAAAAAAAGAGAGAGGCTGCCTATGCCCTATAGGTTGTAGGGTTGTAGCTATAGCTAGCTAGTATTTCGTTATAAACTAATTAATTTCAACCATTATCTGATTATCTTTTCGATCTATCAATTAAACTGAACTGTGAGATTTTATCCCATTCCTATGATTATATATAAAGAAATGTTTTTGCCATGTACTGTAAGAACATATATGCGCGTTCGTACATTAAATTACAAGGATAAATTAACTTACCGAACCTTAAGAAAAAAACTTACCTACATTTTTTAGTGATGGCTAATGACATATGCATGTTTTCTTTCCGTCTAAGATATTATTTCGTGTCCAAAAGATATTTTATTTAGGTGAAAGTGTGAAACCAGGTTCTCAGCACTCCTGAGCATGTACGGGTTAGCTAAAATTTTATTATTATTATTATTATTATTATTATTATTATTATTATTATATATGGCTGGTTAGCTGGCTAACCCATGCTTAAAGCTACTGACAGTCCTTAGTGGGTGTTCGAGCTTCAGTGATCGAATTTACAATTAAGCTCTTAAAACTTGAGCAACTGCAAGCTAGATTCCGGATAAGTACCTAAGTTTCGAAAAATGGAAGACGTCCAGTTGGGTTTGAGAAAAGGTACATGGACCAATGAAGAAGATGATCTTCTAAGGCAGTGCATTGCAAAGCATGGAGAAGGAAGATGGCACCGGGTTCCTCTAGCTGCAGGTAATTGATAAATAATTAGATATACAGAAAAGGAGATGGTAACCAAGTTGATTTGCTTCATTTTGCATTACGTGCATATGCAGGTTTGAATAGATGCAAGAAAAGCTGTAGGCTGAGATGGCTAAATTATCTGAAACCGGAAATAAAGAGAGGAGAGTTTGAGGAGGATGAAGTAGATCTTATCGTCAGGCTTCACAAGCTTTTAGGCAACAGGCAAGCAAAGAATTAGGATCGTTATACTTTCAGTAATCAAGTCAACTTAAAGCATCGGCTTAGAAATCTCGAACGCACCTTGATAATTAACTCCCTAAACAGCATTTCCACACATCACAAGGAATCCTATATTACTATTGCGACATCAAAAGTTCAAAACTTACTTATATATATATATATATAAATATATATATATTGAGCACTGATGTTCATCAGCTATGTTATACTATGTAATTAATTAGGTGGTCATTGATCGCTGGAAGACTTCAGGGAAGAACAGCAAATGATGTGAAGAACTTTTGGAACAAGAAGCAGCGGCGGAAAAAATCACAAGGATTATCAAACAAAAACCTTAAGCCCCAGGAGACGGTGAAGCCCATCATACTGAGACCTAAACCACGCAGATTGCTGTTGACCCCCAGTTCACTTTGTTCGACAGGTGAAGATTTAACCGAAGACCAAACTCAGTTGAACAAGAACAGTGGCATCGCATTACCAACATCACCAGGACCAGCAGTACGTCAGGAAATTGATTGGTTTGAATCCTATTTTGAGAAGGTGGAAGAGGAGAGCATTCAAGCCATAACATGTTCTAGTTTGCCTATGGAAACAGGACTATTTATTGAAGATCATATTCAGTTTGAAAACAGCATTATGAGCTGCAGGGCTTTACCAACATCAGCAGCAATAGAAGATCAACTTGATTGGTGGAACAGCTTCTTAGACCCATAACGAGGAAGTTAACGTACACAACAGATTCCGGTCACGTAAATGATCGAGGATGCATGCCCTGTGGAGTAAGCTCTGTCAGCTGAAGTTGAACAATTACATGATTATATTTGGTACAACAACTACTGTTACAACAGAGAAAGTAATTAGAGATATTGAGCATTTCATAGTCCCTATTGAATGCATTGACTTGTGTGAATATAGTCAGTGGCAGAACTATGAAGAGGCCAAAAGGGGTTGTGGCCCATGCGGCAAGTTAAAAAATCCTTTTAATTATGATATAATTATGTGTGATTATGGTCAAATTATTATAATTATAGTATAATTGTATATAATTAAGGTATAATTATGTATAATAATGATAAAATTATATTCTATATATAGTCTAATTGTGCATTAACGAACATTATTTCAAAATTTAGTATATATTGGTCCCTTCGGAAATTTTAGCCCCTCTGAATACTCGTTTTAAGATCCGCCACTGAATATAGTGGGAAGATCTAAACAAGATAACTGAAACATATCATAGTGATTGTAGCTATTATGAGATATGAATACCTTTTATGAGAGGGTTTGTATTATGATACTTGGTCCCTATACACTCTTTGATATAAGCAAATCAATTCGTGCCCTATAGAAAGATTGCATAAGGAAGAGATGTATATAAGATTAGTGTTTTGATCGATATGACTGCTGCTATTCCAGGTATATACATAGATATACATCTAGTTCTATTTATTTATTATATAGTTGTTTTATATGATTGTATGTTCTTGTTTGCATGTGTATTGTAAATGTGTTTATGTTAATATGCAATTGAGTTGGTGTTTCAGATCTACACTTTCAATTGGTATTAGAGCCAATTACATATTTCATAAATCAATTCAGTTTGAAGCACATACGTTCACTTCAGCATATATAAGAACTCATATGATATGTTTCTAAGATGTTGATTATATTTATTATGGCCTAAGGCTATTTTTCCACTGACCCCTATTCCAGGTCAGTTTTCAGGCCCAAGGTTCCCACAATGCAGCGCACATGTGCGAGTTAATTGAAACAAAATTGTCTTTGTCGTTCTCTTTTTGCTATACTTTTCTCTTCTTCAGCAAAACCCATATTTGAGAATAGGGTTTTTAGAGAAAATTTAGTTGATCCTGTGTTTTTTCCGCATTATTGAAACAAATTGTTGTGAGATACAAGTTTAGAATTGCTATACATATTTATTTGCTTTCAATTAACTATGGCAGCGCAACAAGAACACCGGGTTAGTTCCCAAATTTTTTCTTTTCACTTATGCATATATGATTCTTAATTGAGCATTGAACACTAGAGGCACTCCTGGTGTGCATCTAAGTTAGAGTAGATGGTGACCAGATGAAACTTACTTTTTGTGTGACTGTTCCTTGAATTTTGATGTAAATTTTTGGATGATCAATTGTTTGCTCTTGAGTTGTTGATGAATTATATACATGTGTTAAAAATTTCTGAATGATCAATTATATTCATTTTTCTTGAATTGATGGCAAGGAAATAGATAGTCTCCCAAAATTTACATAATCTTGCTCATTGAAATTCACTAATAAACATGTTATTCTTATTTGGTTTTAACAAACTTTCTGTATTAAAAATTAAGGATTAATAACCACTAGTTCTAAATTCCAAGGTAGTATATTGATACATGTTGTACGCATCAATCTGTCAATATATTATTTTGAAATCGTTTGGATATAGAACTAGGAAAATTGTGTCTTTATTTTTGGAACATAACTATATCTTCTACAGAAGAATTGACTCTTGTGTTCTTAAAACTAAAACAGTGCATCATGAAATATTAAAAGCCAAATTCAGTGAACTGGACTTTTCTTCTTGCTATACATGTGTTGACTGTTCTAGGGAAATATTGATTTTTTTAGTGTTTTGGTTTTGCAAATTAAGAAACTTAAGCAATAACCTATTCTTTTGCCCACATGTAAGATCTGTTATTGGAAACTAATATACATTTTATGGAGATTCAGATTCCATATTTTCTGTTTTGTTTTCGAGTTATCTTAGTGACTTGATATTTTTATATTGATGGTTTTTCTGGAATTGTTTTGACTAAACTAAGACAAAAAACTAAAAACTATATTTTCTTTTAATCCTAGGTTTGAACACTTCAGGATTATCCCTTGCGACTATTGAACCTCTCAATAACTGTAACTTTAAGAAGTGGAAGCAGTCCATAGAGCTTTACCTTGGCCTCCAAAACATTGATTGGTGCTTGACTGAAGCCGAACCAGTTGTAGATGACACTACCACACTCGGAGGACTTGAGAAACACAGAGAATGGGTTAGAGCCAATCAGATGACTAAGCTTATTCTTAAGCAAACCATGACTGATGTGGCTAGGGGAAGCATTGCTAACAAGGATACAACCACTGAGTATATGGCTGCCATTCCTTCGAAGTTTCGTGAGAATGAGAAGGCTGAGATTTCTCTCTTGCTGAACATGTTGATTGGAACCAAATATGATTCCTCTAAAAGTGTGCGTGAGCATATCATGAGGATTATTGACATCACTACCATACTTAATGATCTGGAAGTACCCCTGCCTTATGAGTTTGTAGTACATCAGTCACTTAGCCATGCCTGCCTCTTTTGGTCAGCTGAAGACCACCTATTTTACCCAGAAGGATAAGTGGGATTTGAATGAGCTTATAACGATATGTGTGCAAGATGAAGATATGATCAAGAGGGATGAGTCACTTGTTGTGAATTTGGTCTCAAAGCCAAAATGGAAGGAAAAATGCAAAGTGGTTGCCTCTAAGGGAACTGGTTCTGGAGAAGGTACCAGTGAGACCAAGCCTTACAAACTTGTCCCCAAGAAAAATGTGAACAATAAGAGTAAGAAACCGGGTGTCTTCAAATGTTTCTTTTGCAAAAAGGAGGGACATATGAAGAAGACTTGCCAGGGATTCAAGGATTGGATGACAAAGAAGGGTAAGTCATAGTTAGATATTTTCTCCATTGAGGTTAATTTAGTTGATTTCTCTTCTAATTCTTGGTGGATTGATACTGGATCTCCTATTCACATTACGAATTCACTGCAGGGTTTTCTAAGCAAGAGAGCTCCAAGGACAAATGAGGTGCAAGTAGCAGTTGGGAATGGCATGGGAGTGAGTGTGAAGGCCATAGGCACAGTCAATTTAGTGTTAGGGTCTGGCACTCATGTTGATTTGAATAATGTCTACTATATTCTTTCTATGAAAAGGAATTTAATTTCAGTTTCTCAGTTAGTTAACAAGGATGTACCTTTTCTATCGACTCTTATGGAATAAAAATCTCTCGTGATTCTCGTCATATTGGCTCAGTTTGTTTGTTGAATGATTATTGGTCTCTTGAATGCTCTTATCCTAAAGAAATTTTGCTGATTGAGAATGCACAAAAAAGATACAAGTAAGAAGAGAAAATATAGTGAGAATTCAGCTTATCTTTGGCATAGAAGATTTGCACACATATCGAAAGATAGATTGCAGAAAATGGTGAAAGAAAACTTGTTGCCAGAGCTAGATTTTTCCGATTTTGACACTTACATTGAATGTGTGAAGGGGAAAATGACTAAGTCCAGAAATAAGTACTCTAATAGGAGTACATAACCATTGCAACTTATCCACACATACATTTGTGGACCATTTGCACACCAAACCATATGTGGTAGTAATTATTTTATTACATTCATAGATGACTACACACGGTACCGTACCCTGTTTCTCATCTCATAAAAATTTCAAAGCCTAGAAAATTCAAGATTTTTAAAACTGAAACTGAAAAGGAGTTGGGGAAAGAGATTAAGGTAGTGAGGTCTGATAAAGGGGGAGAATATTATGGTATGTATACTGAGGGTGGACAAAAGAAAGGGCATTTTGCTTTGTACTTGCAAGAGCATGAGATACAAGCTCAGTACACAACTCCAGGTTCTCCTGAATCAAATGGTGTATCGGAGAGGAGAAACATGATTCTTCTTAATATGGTGAGGAGCATGATGTGCACCTTAGGTTTGCCGAGATATCTATGGGGAGAGGCTATTAAAACAGAAAATTACATCACAAATAGGACTCCCAACAAAGCAATAGCTAAAACTCCTTTTGAGTTATGGAAAAATAGAAAACCAAGTGTGCATCATGTGCATGCTTGGGGCTGCAAGGTAGAAGCTCGGCCATATAACCCTCAAGAAAGAAAACTAGACCCAAGAACAGTCTCAGCCCATTTTGTTGAATATCCAGAGAACTCCAGGGCATATAGATTTTACTGCCCTTCTCATACCATGAGAATTTTTGAGACAAACAAGGTTGTTTTCCTTGATGAAATCAATTATTCCCACACATATGATAGCTTGAGCTTGAGTTTCAAGTGTTACATGAAGATGATTCTGATAACATTGCCATCCCAGTCACTTTGGAGGCTGGAGCTGAAGTTATTGTACAACCACAAACTCAAGTTGTCGGAGCATATCGAAATGATGATTTTGGGAATGCAGTAGCTTATCAGAATGAAGTAGAACTTATACCAGAGCCTCAAAATTTGCAGGTTGCTGAAGTTAATGCCGGAGCACCTCCTCAACCACTTAGAAGGTCTGAAAGGATTAGAAGACCTAACATTAACCTACAAGGATATGAAGTGTACTTGCAAGAAGCTGAATTTGATTGGGGAGAAGAAAGTGATACTGAAAACTTCAATCAAGCCATTCATAGTGATCAAAACTCAAAATGGACAGAAGCCATGAAAGATGAACTCAAGTCGATGTATGATAACAATGTATGGGAGTTGGTTGAGCCTATCGGGAGCCATAAGCCGATATGTTGTAAGTGAGTTTTCAAAACTAAAAGGTGTGTTGATGGATCAGTGGAGAGATTCAAGGCTAGACTAGTGGCTAAGGGGTTCACACAACAAGAGGGAGTTGATTTTAATGAGATCTTTTCTCCGGTGTCTACTAAAGATGCATTCCAAATTATAATGGTTTTAGTAGATCATTATTGATATGGAATTCCACCAAACGATGTTAAGACATCATTCCTCAATGGCGATTTGGAGGAGGAAATTTATATAAAACAATAAGAAGGTTTCATAGAGATTGGAAATGAACACTTGGTATGTAAACTGAACAAGTCCATTTATGGACTGAAGCAAGCATCACAACAATGATAAAGGGTTGTTGCAGCAAACAAAGCATTTTCATTATGAAAATTTTGATATGAAGGATTCGGGGGAGGCTTCATATGTTCTTGGGATAGAAAGTAACAGGGATAGATCTAGGCATCTTCTAGGTTTGTCCCAACATGCCTACATTTCAAAAGTGCTGAAGAGGTTTGAAATGCACACTTGTTCACCTGGTTCTGCACCTATGTCCAAAGGTGACAAATTGAACAAAGATCAATGTCCTAAGAATGAGTTGGAGAAGGAACACATGAAAACCAAACCATATTCCAGATTGGTGGGAAGCCTAATGTATGCTCAAGTGTGCACTGGGCCGGATCTAGCTTATGCAGTTGGAATGTTGACAAGGTTTCAATCAAATCCAGGACATCAACATTGAGTTGCTGGAAAGAAGGTGCTATTATATCTTCAGAAAACCAAGGGTTATAGTTTGGTGTATAGAAGAGTCAAAGATTTGAAAGTAGAAGGTTATACTGATGCAGATTTTGCTGGACAGTTTCCATACTCTGGAAAATCAACATCAGGGTATGTGTTTATGTTGGTTAGAGGTGCAATAGCTTGGAAGAGTGTAAAGCAAAAGCAAGTAGCAACCTCTACCATGATGGCAGAGTACATTGCTATTTATGAGGCAACATGTGAAGGACTATGGCTGAAGAATTTCCTTGCTCAAACCAAGCTTGTTGATAGTATTAATTTAAGACCATTGAAGATTCATTGTGATAATTCTGCTGCAGTTTATTTCACAAAGAATAACAAGAGATCTTCTAACTCCAAGCACATTGATTTGAAGTATTATAGTGTCCGGGAAAGGGTGAAGCATAAAGAGTTGGTATTGTCAAAACCCACACTTTGAACCAATTAGCAGATCATTTCACTAAGCCATTGACCATAATTGATTTTGAGAAGCATAGTAAGAATATAGGCATTCTGCCTAGTTTTGATGGCTGAGTTTTGTGGAAGTTTGATTACTAGGTTCAGTGGGAGTTAGTGTTCATACAGTAAAACTGAAACTTTTATCTTATTGTCCTTCAGATTCTCTTTTAGTTGTGTTTTGAGATCTTATTGAGTTATGAACTTTATGAATTTATTTACAAATGAAATTCATGTTTTGCTGGATCCAATTATATATTTTGTTACTGCAGTACTTGTTGTTTGCTATGATTCTTCAAATAACTGTTTCATAATTGTATACAATTTTAGGTTATGAGTTATTTTCGAATCATTTGATTTTCATTCTAGATTTGAGCTAGGTAACACATTTGGGATATTTGTTGAGTGCAATTATGTGTTGAGGTTCAAGCATATGGAACTATTAACATGACCATATACAAATACTTTTGGAAGATTCATTAAATCAACATTGTATATATATTAAGATATATTTTTGTGTCTCATGTGATTCATGGTTATGATGTTTTGTGATTGTAGAGTAGCCGTGTTTTTTAAGTGCAACATTTTCTACAGTTCTTCATTATCATTATGGATTGACAGATATCTGATTAGATACATAAATGTTTTTGTCTCAGGTGCACACTTTGGATTAATTACTATGTCTGGAACTACAATACTCTTGTTGCATAATCTTGTAAGTGTTCAAGTGGGAGATTGTCAGCTGAAGTTGAACAATTACATGATTATATTTGGTACAACAACTACTGTTACAATATAGAAAGTAATTAGAGATATTGAGTATTTCATATTCCCTATTGAATGCATTTACTTGTGTGAATATAGTGGGAAGATCTAAACAAGATAACTGAAACATATCATAGTGATTGTAGCTATTATGAGATATGAATACCTTTTATGGGAGGGTTTTGTATTATGATACTTTCACTATAAATACTTGGTCCCTATACACTCTTTGATATAATTAAATCAATTCTTTCCCCATAGAAAGATTGCATAAGGAAGAGACGTATAGAAGATCAGTGTTTTGATCGATATGGTTGCTGCTATTCCAGTTATATACATCTAGTTCTATTTATTTATATATAGTTTTTTTTATATGATTGTATGTTCTTGTTTGCATGCGTATTGTAATCTGTTTATGTTAATTTGCAATTGAGTTGGTGTTTCAGATTTACACTTTCAAGTTCTAATCACTGTGGTCGATTTCCTGTCAACCAAAATAAAAGGAAGACTAATGCTACATGAACCACTTCTTAATTTAATCCGGAGGTTCATCTAGCACGCACATATTACTCTTTTATCTAGTGTTGGACTACGTAGTCCTTTCAGCTTTCCCTTCAAATATGAATCCTTTCTTTGAGTGTGTCTTAACCTGGGGAAACTGGTTTAGGACTACATTGAACGTAGTTTTTTTTATTTTTTTAGGATTTAGTATATATCTAATGTCTCTTATCAATAACAGGTCTAACAAATTGCATACGGGCTCAAAAGTCGGCAAAGTTAGTAAGGTTCTGAGCGTGACACCTCCTATCACTCGATCATCAAAATGTCACCGTTTGAATCACTTTATGGCACTACCCCTCCTACATTCTCTATGTATTAGTCGGGTTCAACAACAGTCAATGCAGTCGACAAAACTCTAAGAGACAGATGAATTGCTCCAAACACTCAAGTCTCATATGCATATATCCCAGAATAGAATGAGGCAGCATGCATATAAGCACCGTCGTGAGCAGTCTTTCAAATTAGGGAATTGGGTATACCTCAAACTGTAACCTTATCAATAAAAGTCTCTTATCCACCGCCCCAATCACAAGCTCTCCCCTCGCTAGTCGCTACTATGGACCATCATTTCTAAGATTGGACCAATGGCCTAAAAACTCGAGCTACCTCCATCTTCTAAGCTTCACTCAGTGTTTCATGTATCACTGCTCAAGAAGCACATTCGAGAGATCATCATAGTCTCTGCGTCTCTTCCACAATATGTGGCCACATGACTGATTGATTGGAAACCAAAGAGGATCCTGGACTTGCACGTGATCCGCATGCGCAAGAAACCGGTCACTCAGTGGCTTGTGCAATTGGATGGAATGCCTAACTCTGATTCTACTTGGCATGATGCAGAGTTCATTGTGAAAACTTTGCCACAGTTTGCAGCATATGATCAAGCTGCTACTTAAGGGGGTGGGAGTTGTTGAGACCCAAATGGAATACCTAGCCATTCTCATTAGCCCAATCTACTAATGTTGGTTGTCGTTTTCTAGTTGTTTCCTAGTATTAGTAATCTCTTTTGTGGCATGAATGAAAAATATCAGAAAACTTTCCTCTTTGAGCAATTTACAATTTCTGCAATTTATTTATGTTCTTCCAGTTTCTGTTGTCAATTCAGCAGTTTTACTTTCCCAATTTAGCTCGCATCCTAAGTAGCGACGTACAACAAAAACCATGAAGACTCTCGTACACAAAACCGAAAACGCAGGAAATTGTGAAGCCCATCATACTAAGACCTAAAGCACAAAGATTTCTCTTGACCAGTTCACATTGTTTTGCAGGTGGAGTTTTAATCAGTGACCCAATATCCTCAGCATCACCAGTACAGCAGGAATTTGATTGGTTGAAAACTTGAAATTAAACCTTTTTAGAGGAGGAGCCGGAGGAGAGTACTCTTCAAACCACAACATGTTATAGTTTGCCTAAGAGCATCTCAAATAACTCATCTTAAAATTCTCTATTATAGAGGATGAAAACACCAAATCTCTAAACAAAAAAAATCTCAACTCCACCAGCTCCTCTATTATACAATATAAAATGTAAATGTGTATAATTAAGTGAAAATCAAATTGAATTTCATAATGTCATAATTTATACCAAGACAAATGAATGAATGATAAATCATTTATTTCTTTTTTTGGTTATTTTAGGATAAAAAAGTGAATTTATTTTGGTAAGAAATAAAGTTTAAAGATTGTTTTTGAAAATTATACAGATTTTGAAAATTCTACAAATCTATAGATTTTTGTTTATCTCTTCTCACTTTTTCTATTATAGAGGACGATTTAGATGAGCTATTAAAGTTAAAAATTGATTTTTTTTCCTCTATAATAGAGATTATTTGAGTTTTAGAGAAGTTGTTGCAAATGCTCTAATAAGAGCATCTTCAACAACTCATGCAAAACTTTTCTATTATAAAGGATGAAATCACAAAATCTCTATAAAAAAAGTAACAAACTCCAATAGTTCTTCTATATTATTTGCCTACATTAAATGCATTCATGCATAATATAATGAATATATAAAAATGTTATATATTTGTTCCAATTAAAGAATATTAATATATGACTTTATTCACGTTTTTCCTTTTTAGGAAGAACAAGAGAGAATTGTAAAGACAAGTAATAAAGTTGAGATTTTTCAATAAATTTTTACATGTCTTGAGAATTCTATAAATATAGAGATTTTCATTATCTCATCTCACTTTCTGTATAATAGAAGATGATTTACATAAACTATTGGTTTTACAAGAGCTGTTGGAGATGCTCTAATAGATCATCGAAGAAGCTTCTTACCAGATAGCGGCTAATACTGTTAGCTCTGCATATATATCTAGCTTAATAAGTTTGTCCCATTGGTGATTTCAAGTTTACCAACCCAATGGTTAAGTTGGGTGGCAACACATTCTGACCCTGTGGAACCATAGGAGCTGAATTTTTTAACTGCATTCTCTACTCCAAGAAACTCGTATACATCCTTTTCAAACACTGGATTCATACTTCTCAGCTCATCGAGACTCAACTCCTGAAGCTGGCAACTTTTCGAGACGCAAACAGCTACTGCCCTTCCAACTATGTCATGAGAAGTTCTGAAAGGTACTCCCTGTATGAGGGAAGGAGGCAGACAAACTTCTTCAATAAGAACCATTATAGATAGGGCATTCAAGATCGATGATCAAAAGACTTGGAATAGCCGCAAAGATATCTGTAATGAATATCCTCTACTATAGACTGATAAATGAAATTAAAGCAATTTTAAGCTTCTCTAGCAGGTAAAAAATAAGTTATTCAATAGAACTTGCCTTCTTCACAAGATAATCAGCAAGTGTGGTGGCATCGAGATGACCAGCAGGTAAAGCCTTTTGTATTCTCTCCTTATTAAAGGAAATGTTCTGTGCAAACTCTGCAGACACTTCAAGCATCCCCAAAATTGTCTTCACACTATCAAAAACAGGCTCTTTGTCTTCCTGAGATCACAGGGAAAAAAAATGTAAATTTTGTACTCGTGCTCTTGATGCTGTGTGGCGAAATATAAATTTCATTTATTACATTATACATGCAAGCATAAGATTCAGAATGTAAGAACATGAAGGGTGGGAGAGCCCAAAATTAAGCCTGATTACTATCATTGAGAATGGATGAACTTGTTATCTTTTATACCCTGAATAGACTCACTAAATTTTCCTTCATGGAATTACTAAAGAACAAACTATACCTGCAAATCACGATTATAAGCTAGAGGGAGTCCTTTGCACAACATAAGAAGTGTAACCAGGTCTCCTACTACCCTAGCAGACTTTCCCCGAACAAGTTCCATTGGATCTGGGTTTTTCTTCTGAGGCATGATGCTACTTCCAGTTGAAACTGCATCACTCGGTGTTATAAATCCAAACTCTTCTGAAGCCCACAATACCCATTCTTCACCAAGACGGGAGAGATGAATGGCTGTGATTGAATTTGCAGAAAGAAATTCCAAGACAAAATCTCGGTCTGAAACTGCATCGATACTATTATACAGAGAAAAAGTAATAATTAAGCACAATATAGAAGATACAAACCCAATACCAAATGACAAAATTTGACTCAAAACCAGGGATGTACCTGTTCCTCATATGAGCAGTGAAGCCTAGAGCATCAGATGTCATAAACCGATCAATTGGAAGTCCAGTGCCAGCCAATGCACAGGCACCTAAAGGGCAAAAATTTAACCTCTCCTTGCAATCAAGTAATCGACCAGCATCACGTTCAAGCTACATATCAAAAACAGGCCCACAGGCCACAATTATTTTCTCCACATAACCAAGCATATGACAAGAACAACCAAAATTCACAAATTCACATGGTAACATGAAATCAAAAGTTCAAAACTACTCACACCAATAAATTAACAAATTTTCTAATGAGCACAATCAAATTTAAGCTTAGCTATGTCTGTTCTCACACGAATAAATAAGTAAAGGACATGCATTGTGCATAGCTGTTCAGAGAGAGATAGAGGGCAAACCTGCTCGACAAACGCCAAGAGCAAATGCTGAAGCAAAACAGGCTGAGCCCTCTGCAAATGCGTGTACCCCGGAAAAATCAGCCCCTCATTCCCCACCGCCAACCGGACCAACGAAACCTGCAAATGCTTAATCTGCACCAAAATCGCCTCAATTGCATCCCTACACCACAGCCGGAAATCAGTCAAGACCTGATCGTTCCGGCTCCTCGCCGTGTGCAGCTTCTTGGCCGCCTCGCCGATCATATCGGTCAGCGCCGCCTCAATGTTCATATGCACATCCTCCCTATCAGTCCTCCACTCAAACTCGCCCTTCTCAATTCGCCGCTGAATCTCACTAAGCCCCTCGTGGATGCTGTCCCTATCCTCCTCAGTCATCAATCCCTAATTTCACAACCAAATTCAAAACCCTAGAAATTTAATTGGGAAAATCGGAAAGTGAGAAGAGTGAGGTAAAGTTGAAGGACCTGTTTGGCGAGCATGGAGGCGTGGGCCTTGGAGCCGAGGATGTCATGCTTGTAGAGGGCTTTGTCGAAGGAGATGGACTCGGTGAAGCGCTCGACGGCGTCGGTGACGCCTTCCTCGAAGCGGCCGCCCCAGAGCTTGGCCTCCTTGGGCTTGGCGGCGGCAGAGCAGTGGATGGCGTCGAGCTTCGGCATGGGTCTGGAAGAGGAGGAGGAGAGGTAGGGTTTGGGGTGGTCGAGAGAGGAAGAGAAGAAGGGGAGTGAGGCGGTGGCGTTGAAGAGTGAAAGAGAGTCCATTATATTATAGAGAGAACACGGCTGAGGATTGGCGGCGGTCTTTGTTTTGGTTGGGACGAGAAGTAAGAATCTCTCTGAGAGCGTTTGGGAAAATTATTTGGGCCAATACTCGGCCCAAATAGATGCAACGGTCGAATCTGGAATATTTTTGCTCGAATATATCTTTGAAATAAAGGAAGCATATATATGGATACTTCTCAATAAAGAAAAAGGAAGCATATTGATTAATAAGCCTCTATGAATCTTTCGAATTAGAGAAATTACTGATACTAATGCTCTGAATCCTTCAAATCTCATGCGTGGAAAATTGAATCTTAATTGACTAATAAAGGAAAATATATAATCTACCGGTACTAGATGCTCTAGTAGTCTGATATCTGGTGAATATCTTTCAAATTAGGGAAATTATGTTCCTTCGGGGACATCCGATAAAACAATTTAGGGAAATTATGCATTGAAAATATTATATTAGATGTTCTTTTCTAAAGTGAGATATCGACTCTCCAAGCCTATAATAACTTAATAATATAACAACCAAGGCAGAGAGCTAGATATTGATCGAATCATAAACAAATGCGTTCTTTTATATAGCAATTTTATAGATGCATGTGATATAAAATTATAAATCGATCTCTGCTGCTGCCTCAAAATACTTTTTGTGCCAAGGATAGTCAGTTCTTTTTCTTCGACCATGAAACCAATAAGTCACATCCGAAACATCAACTCAGCATTAAGGATTGAAAGGAAAACGATTGAAATCCTAAAATTAAACCATACGTTCCATACCTAATTCACTTTATCCAAATATATCATCAAACTAAATTAAACATACATTGGCTAGCTAGTCACCTAACGAAGTTACGAGAATCAAAATCAAACAATGTAGAAAACTTTAACTAGTCACTCCATAGCTTGGCGTGGACAAGAGTAACGAAGATATACAACTGTAGATTTATATAGATTCCATATCAATATATGTTGATCTTAGTAAAGGAATGACCACAAAGTACTGTAGCTATGAGTGAATAATTGATCGAACATTTAAAAAAAACCAAAGCTAGGTGGTCAAGATCTTCGTACTCATCTGCACTACGTGCATCATTCTCTTTGGTTGCTTAAGGTCATACCTCAAGGCGAAAAAAAATAGGAGGCTCCTAAGTTGCAGTCCTCTTATTTGCTTTTTTTTTTAGCCCCATACTTGAACTCTTTGATTCTCTTTGGAGTCATGATAATACTGTATTTTCCAAAAATTTAGACATCAATACAAGATCAGAGAGATTGTTATCACAATCTGAGTATCATTCTTCTTATTTCCTAATATATCATATATAAACAATTATGATCAAAGAGGAGGTTGATAGGAGCACTTTGTGCACCGTTCTTAACATATTTTTACCTCCATTTGTACTTTGATTAGCCTTTATTATTGTACTATTAAGTCATTGAGTTGTAGTAAGAGTCTTGGGCGGTATTGGATGCATTTTATGCTTATATGAGTTAAAAACGCAGAATTGGTCTAGAGTCCTAGTTTAAGTAGGAAACATTGTAGGACTAGGAAACCTATTTGGATTAGGAATCTTCATCTTTCTACGTTTTGGTCGCATTGGCGATATTTTGAGAATCATTCTTGCATTAGGAATCCTTGTTAGACTAGGAAACGTACATTTGGAAAAGCCCTATTTGAACTGAAATTATTATTCCGTAACTTTCCTAATTGAACTTTCTTATTCTACTAATTTACTTGTTATAATTGGACTTAAGAGATAATTAAGGAGAACATGGAGGATGAGCCGTGAGAAAAAAAGATGGAGCCAAGTCATGCAACAATTAAATAAAAGAGATAATTAAAGAAAAATAGATGGAGTCAAGTTATGCAACAATTAAATAAAAGATTATCATTAAGAAAATAAAGTATGACATGAATTAAGAGATTAAAGCATGAATGATGAGAGTGCCCAAAGTGGAGAGAATTAAGAAATGGAGGATGAGCCGTGAGAAAAGAAGATGGAGCCAAGTCATGCAACAATTAAATATAAAAGATAATTAAAAAAAGAGATGGAGCCAAGTCATGCAACAATTAAATAGAAGATGATCATTAAGGAAATAAATCATAACATGATTTAATGGAATAAAACATGACATTATAATAGGAAGGAAGAAACAACATCAAAGAGAAAACCAAACGGTGCATCCCTTTTTCCTCTATATATGCATGGCTTCACCTCTTAAATAAAATCACTTCTCATTTGCATTCAAGAGCCAAACCTTTACCAAAATACTACCTCAAACATCCTTCACCAAAACATCAAGTCATTCTCCCCCATATACAAATTTCATCTCCACCGAAAATCACCATTGAAGACACACATCCAAGGTTCCTACAACGTGTGATTCTCGCAACTCTTCTTCATGGGTTTGTTTGTTTTGATTTTCTACAATACTATGTCTATGAAGATTGTAGTATGATGTTTGTGTGGGATTATTGTTTTGTATTAAGAATCAAAAATTTTAGATTGTTTTATTGGATTTTTTGTTCTTTGCCAAATTGATGGTTTCCTATAATTAATGAGTTTGTATTTCTATTGTTGTGTTCTAATCATCTTTCTCATACTTTTAGATAATTTTTAGATATGTGCATATAAATTTAGTGCTTCGATGCAGTCCCTAAAATTGTGTTTGAGTGCTAGATTCATCAATCATATTGACACAAATCGAATCATGCCCTAAGTAGGTTCGGTTTGTGTTGATTAAAAATGATAAAAATTCTGGAAATTTACATGTGAAATCATGGTGGGTGACGTCATACATGGAATATGTCTCCAACAAAAAATTGGTGCTTAAATGTAATCTTGTTTGATTTCTACTCTAAGTGTTATTGAATTTGATTGCATGCAAATTTAGATTAGGTCATAAGTCAATCTAAATGTTAATTGAAATCTTGTATGATTAGATGATCCCCTAAAGCTCTAATTGTATTGGTGTCTAAAAAGTATGTAATTGGTCAAATTAGAATGCATGATATGTTCGAACTTGTAATTATGTGGTGTAGTGGTAAATTTGGTTTAAATTTGTTAAAGAGAAATCGATAATGTAAATAGTAATTTAGGATTTATTTTCATTAGTAGTTAATAATCAATTTCAAACCCCCATTATTTGTTAACACTAAAAGTTTAGAGTTTCCTTCAATTCCCCGGACTGAACGATCTCTGCTTATTCTATACTAATGATGAGTTTATTCTAGACGTTTTAATTAACGACCTATCAGAGGTGATTATATGAAGCTTCAAATTATGATTAAACTATAAAAGAAATAGCTTTAGAGATGAAATTGACATAGAAGAATAAGAAGATCATACCTGGATTGATTCCAAATTCCCACTAACCCTAATTCCAAATAGCTTCTCTTTCTCTGAATTTTTTTTGACTCTCTCTCTCTCTCTCTCTCTCTCTCTCTCTCTCTCTCTCTCTCTCTCTCTCTCTCTCTCTCTCTCTCTCTCTCTTACTTTCCCTAATCATCGGGCTCACTAACCCTTCTCCTTCTCTGAATTCTCTCAGACTCTCTTCGTCTCTTTTTCTCTGACTTTCCCTAATCCCCGTGCAAGCCTCACTAACCCCTCATGACTAGCGCTGTCAATTTCGACACGACCCGATAACACGACTCGAAACCCGCACGAAATAAAGCAGGTTGAACCCGCACGATTAAAAAGTGGGTTAGCGGCGAGTCAACCCATCATGACCCATTTAATAAACGGGTCAACGACGGGTTAACCCGCTAACACAAAATGAACCCGCATGACACGTTTAATAAAATATTCGAACTAAATTTTATATAAAATATGCGTACACAAGTTATTTAAAACGGTAATATTATATGTATATAAAAGTTTAGTAAGTTTTTCTCATTTTGAACTAGAATTTTGGGTAATACAATGAATGTTTTTATTTGATTATTGTTTTAGTTAGTTATCTTATCTAAAACGACAGATATATTTATTAAATGGGTTAAACGGGTTGGAAACGGGTAACCCGTTTAATAAATAGGTTGAATTTAGGTTTAAATTTTTGACACGATTATTAAATAGGTTGGGTTTAGGTTTACATTTTATAACACGCGAGACACCTTGATCCGACACGAACCCAACCCGACACGACCCATTAATAACCCTAATCATGGCTTCATTTTTTTTATCATCTATTTTTTAATTAACAAATATGATAAAAAGATATTTTGAAGGCCCAGGCGTAGGCCTGCTTCGCCTTGCCTCAGGGCGGCCCTGGATTTCACTATCAATGAATTGATTGAAAAGAATTGAGTGGAGGAAGATTTGTGTTCTTCTTCGATCTTTTCTTCGTTTCGGTGACACCTATCAGATTGTTTCGACCAAATTAAGACATATATAATTGAAGTTTCTAGGCTGAGAGACTGAGAGGTCACCGAACTAAAGCCATTGTCCTTATCGATATAGCTGCTACGGAAGTGCATAGATGTGGACGATGAAAGCAAATTGAAACTTCGCCTTAAGTTTTTGAATGGGAATGAGAGTGATTGGCCATGCATGTATAGGAGCAAAAACAATAGTATATTGTCGATCACATTATACATAATTGACTTCTTAACTTTTATTTGTTTTTGTCAAAAAAAAAAACTTTTATTTGTCAAATCCGTTGTTAATAATGAACCAATAGTTCATGGACACCTATCCAGATCAGAAGAAGCTGTGGTCATTGGGGCATATGATGGATCGGTTGTGAACTTGTGATCATGCACATATAGGTGTGGATCAGTACACATGCAACTATAGATCGATGATATGTGTGAGTTGTCACAATTATCCAGTACGACCAATAGCAGTAACGTTTAATTCAGACATCAGTTGCAGGAGTACTATAGTTTTGGGAACTTCAGAGAATACATAGCTAAGAATTTGGAAAAGACTTAGATGATCAGCGACAAAGGCAGAGTATATTACTGTCTGATCTGTGGTGAGATTCGAATAATCCAGAAGGTGCAGCCTTGTTTTTGCATGTAATAAGCTAATGGGTTTCATGACTTTAGTCTTCTATGGACTTGCGCGCAGTTTTAATCATTTTCAGTTCAGTAAGTTTTTAAATTAGTTATTCGTAAGATACACGTATTATTTGTGAATTATATATATAAATTACACCGGTTATTTATCAATACTTAATAGAATAAGATTGTCAAAGTCATTTGTAATATTTTTATGTAATTTTTTAGAAGAATTCTTTTATATAATTATATTTAATACAAAGAAAAATTATAAAATAGTATAATTTCTCATAATAAATTATAAAAAGGTCACAATTTATTTATCAATTATAAAAATGTCATCACAATTGACTAGAAATTAAAATATAATCAACAAGTTTGGAATAAAATTTAAAAATAGTCACTTTTAAAAAACATTCGGACAATTTTACCCTTTATTCATTATCATCAACTTATTTTTCATTCTTTTTTCTAATTTCAGCTATAACTTTGCAGTCCGGCGATGAATTTGAGAGTGGTTGGTATAGTTGGAAAGATCTCTCTCCCCTATTTCATTTAATAGCATATTCACTCCGAACTGACTAACGTACAAGGTGCGCGCAACAATCCTTGCAAGGAGTTGTCGCCGTTAATGGTGGTGCTCCAAGCAATTCTGGTGAAACAAGAGCTCAATGTTCCCTAATTCTAGTTATTATTTTCATTATGAGCATACTCATACCAATCTCTTTTGATTTTTAACATAATTTCTCATATTTAGATATTTCCTCTTAACATATCATACCAAGGACTGAAAAATCGAAATTATCGGCGATAATTTTGTTTTTTTGGCCTAAGGATATATCTTTCATATACAAGTTTATTTTTGTCTGATATTTTCGAAATTTCCCGATATATCGCGATATGTTCGAAATTATTGGAAAATATCGCGATATAAACACGTTCAGCGCGCGCCATGACTACACTCCGCCACGTGTCGCTACCACAAATTAAAATTCAAACATGCTTTTGAGGGGAATCGACACCCAATGACTTTACCATCTCAACCAAGTTGTGTTATTGTTCTTCTATGCAATTATTATGATATATACCATTTTACAAATAAAATTTGATAAATTGTCTAATCCGAACTAATTTTACTAGTTTCTTTTTTCCTTCTTTATTATTCAACTACAAGTCAGTTGTTAGCTAATTTTTAATTTCTTTTCTTTGTTAACTTTATTATACTATAAATATATAAAAAGATGTAATGCATTGTTGCACCACTACTATTTCATTTGTTCTTCTTAAGATTTTTCTTCCACTTACCTACTGTCATATAAATTGATAATGAATTTATGAGAGAAGCTCAACAATGCATTATTCACTATATTCTTTTCAAGTCAATTATATGTTTATACTTTAAAATCAATTTTTATGAATTCTCGATGGTTGTTTCATCTCAAATCACTACAATTCCTTATAGACTAAAAATTATACAATATTTTCTTATGAAATATAGTAGACAATTGATTAAAGAAACATCTCTCAAAATTACATCCAAAATTTCCATGTTTTTATTTAAATTTCCATCAATGTTCTCAATTATTTTTCAAGATCGATATTTTCCCGACATATCCGTTGAAATTTCTATTTTTTGAACCCTCGATATTTCCGTAATTACCGATATTTTAGTCCTTCTGTCATACTCGCTGTCACACCCACTGTTACAGTAATTTTCACACCCCTTGTCACACCACCTGTCACACACTCACACCCCATGTCACACTACCTATCAAACTATATATCACACCCGATGTCGCACTCCATGTCACACTACTTATCACATTCGCTGTCACACCCCGTGTCACACTACCTATCACACCTCATGTCACACTACATATCACACTGCTCTCTATGACTATGTTGTGACAAGAAGAAATAAAAAGAAGAAGAAGTAGTAAAATGACTAGAAATAACGAATTTTTGTTTATTGTTATGTGATCTTAAACTTTTCAAATCAACTAATATTATCCACATATCGACACTTGTATTGTCGTACATCACACCACCAGTCATACTACCTATCACACTACATATCACATTAGCTATCACATTACCTATTACACTATATGTCACAACACAAAGTTAATGTGACTAGTAATGTGATGGGTAGTGTAACAGGTAATGTGACTCATAGATCAGAGACATAGTACCAAATCAGAAGCACAAGAGATACATCGTTGAATAGTCACAATTTGCCAAAAAAACAGAAGAACTTCCTATGGGACACCCAGAAAACTACTTTGGTCACCCGACCATTGGTCACCATCGTCTTCAATCATCCCTCTCCATGATCTTGGGTGAAGCAGCCACACCACGATGGCGTCATAGGCCAAATCCAAGCATCATCACCGAAATCAACAAGCATCCTTCTGCAACCTAGCTCTACTCTGAAATCAACAAACCTCAGCAAATCCAATCAACCTATCCTTTGGTCGAAATCAACAACCTCAGCCACATCCATCACCGCTCCTCGACGACGGTCTTTCAGAGCTTCGGTCGCGGTGGGTTTGGCCTGGATGCGGCCGCGAAGGACGATGAGCTTGGCGGCACGATACTGATACTAGTACTCTTTCATCGACAAATTCAATCGCAACTACACCTTGTCCACCAAACAAGTACGCATTCCATCGTTGCTCAGATTTACCTGCAGATCGCTGGCAACCTCTACTCGATCATCTAACTTGACACGTTCCGGCAAGGACGAACTCGACATTAGGAATCAAAAAGTCGACAAGGACTTGGGGAGGAAAAGAAGGCGACTGCGTGGTGCTCTGTGGCGGCGAGATCAGAATCTGACAAGGTCTTCAAGTCCATGACAACGAAATCTGAGTCCAGAACTGTAGAAGATCAAAGAAGGAAGTCGAGGACGGAGTCTCCTGAGGTAGCAGATCGGGGAAGGGATGATAATAACAGTGGCAAGTTTAGTAAATTTAATGAAATTGATGGGCAACGGTTTAAAAAATTTAAGAGAATGACTTTTTTTTTGTAATTTTCAAATTTTGCTTGACTTTTTTATAAATACATGTATCAAATGTGATTTTTTTAAGAAGCCCTTAATACAAATGATATTTGTGGGATACTAGTTTTATAAAAGATGTGTCTTTCACAGTTTTAATCCTCCTTGATATGTTTTATTTTGGTAAATCACATTTTTACATGGTCAATATAGAGAGTTCAATTTTTTGGTGAAGCTATTGACACCAAAGTCAGACTTCCAGTTATAGGTAGTGGAGACACTAGTCTTTACCCGTGAATATTTTCACAGAAGTTAATTTTGATTATAACTTCCCACTACCCACGTACTATCCACTACTCAGGTTTATTTTTTATTTATTTATTTTGTTTTTTATCTTATAGCTCATATGTTTATTTATGAGAAACTAATGACATAAAAGTACATATGTCAGTTCGTAATTTGATGGTACTCTTGTGCTTGCTTTATAGTAATAGATCGAGATGCCATATCACAACAAAATAAATAATGTCTAGTAAGGTATGAAATATCCTAACTAGTACCAACCATGATTTAAAACATAATAAATCTTCATTCGCGTCTCACTCAAATTACACTGTTGTTTGTTTATATATGTGCTACAGGCCTATAGGAGCTCCGACTTTGAATATATGCGCACAAAAAAGTTGGAGAAGAGATGAACAAGAATAACAGTGTGGTGGAGAATTTTCTCTTGATTAATTTCTTGTTATGATCGATGTCACAACTACAGTGTCGAGTTTCTGGGATGCTCAATCATAATCTTTTGTCTCTTCAAATTAGTGTCGGATGTCTCAGGATCATCCAAACCACCTTCATCACAAAATTTTCGACAATGTCCTGGATTCTCCGAATTATTTTTAGATATTTCAGAATCCGAACCATCAAGGTGTTCCAATGTCTAATGTAGAGAAACTTCTGCAGCAGCTTCCTCAACAACAGGGCCTGAATTCTCAATTAGTGTAGCACATTTCTCAACAACATGCCCTGAATTCTCTGGGTCTTCCCCTCTTCCGTCAGAACATATCCGCCCGGCATTTGGTACAATTGAGGAAAAAGGTTATTATTGGATCTCCCTGAGAAGTCTGCAAACTAGAAACATAAACTTAGGTCAATTAACCCTAGAAATTGAAAAAAAAAAAAAAAAAGTAAACCCAAACACGATGAAATAACCTTGGAACGGGCGTGTTGTAGGACATAGTTGAAAGTGGTGCCTTGAGGCATGTCATTGAAGCAAGTGGTTCATCGGGTGCTCACCGGGAATGACACGGTTTTCAGCAGTGGAAACCCCTTCTGAACTTGGTAAATTTTACAGCGCGGTAGGCATAAACCACTTGAGTAGCGAGGCAGGCCGATATGCATACGCCCATCAAATTGCTTTCCTCTCTTCCCTTCCCTTCTCTTCTCTTCTCTTTTCAATTTGGGGATTTTTGATCGTCTTTACCTTCTGAACCGAGATATGACTTGGTGTAAAGATTATATGTAACTTTATCACCCAAAAAAAAAAAAACAAAAGACCATATGTAACTTGGTACAGTCTTGCAATTGGTGAAGAGAACAAGATGGCATAGTATCAAGATGGGTAGGGCCGACTCTGACGGAAGTAAATTTGTCGACTACTATTTATTTGCTCACCTTGTACTCACCCTTCTAAACTCATGTCATTTGTCTTTTCTCAACTTATAGTTAGATAATAATTGAGCAATTAGACACATGACATGAGTTTAGAAGGGTAGACACAAAGTGGACAAATAGAGGATGGTCGGCAAATTTGTTTCCGACTATAAGCATGTGCAAGAGGAGTACCGTCACATGGCCGTACCCAAATTTTGGGGTCATATATATACACCTAACATGTAATTAATTATGTGAAAGAGTCCCTTTAAACAAAATTTTGAGTGGTTCAATTGGCAAACCGGTGAAATTGACTAAATTTTCACTTTTTACTAGTGCATGAGTTCGACTCACATTATTACATTGTTACTTCATACTATATTTATTTATTTCTTTTCCCCTTTTAGGCCTATTTCCTTCATCATTTTTGTTTTTTTAGTTTGTAGATACCTTTGTCAATTTGTCCAATTATGCATTTTCATAATTTTTTTTGTATTTCTTTCATCCTTTCCTTTTTCTTGATTCGTTGGGTAGACATATTACTTAATACTTATCCTTGATTTTTTTTCATATTTTTTTCATCTATTTTTAATTGATATTTTATTAAAAATAAAAGGCCGTTGTTGTTAAACTCTAAAAATATATGGTTAGGCTCAAATTAAATAAAAATAACAAAAAAAGTTGTATCCATTTGTTTGTATGCAACTGAAATTTGCAATGATATTTGCAACTAATTTTTTTAAATAATATATTCATGTATATATTATGTAAGACCTTCTAAAAATTAGGGCCACGGTTTCAATCTCGCAAATAACCTCCTAATACAAGCTTCTAGGGCAAATGCCTCAACATAAACTAATACATGATATATTGTGCCATGCATATCTGCAACCACCTCCACCGCCGCCTAAGTGCCTAACTGATATCGCCGGCAAGGGAACACTTGAAAGACAAATCAATGTATATGGAACTACACAGTAGAATATAAATTTGTACTCTGGATTCTGCAAGACCATGGATTTCTCCCAACATGTGCACTACTCGAACAACTTGTACACGCAAGTTCCCTCGAAAGATCAAGATCAAAATCTAGTCAAGTCTGGTGACTTCACCACATATTCTCTAATTTGCTTTCCGAAGTTTCACCTCACTTCACTATTAGGTTCAGCAAGTTAGTGTTGGACCAACAATAAGAACCCAAGTAAGACTTTTCCGATCCAAAAATATTGACCCGGGTGTGACTCTTAGTTTATGGAATGACCGAATGAGTCTCTTGTTACTCAATAACAAATTAAACCTGATGATCTAACCAGAAATTCTAAATTCCATTTTAGAATTGGAACCAAAGAGATCATATCTCAAGGACTCGATTATAAGATCTAGTTGGGAGCGAGTAAGACTATGGTACACAAAAATAGCTTCATAAACACAATAGATAGCTCCATCTTTTTTAACACGTGAACCCTCTACGGCTCATGCATCACGTTTACAACAATTTTGGTGATTCCAAGCCTCTCCCATCGGACACGTGTAATCTTGCTTGACACATGCTTCACACTATGCCCTCACCCGCAGGTGATCACAGCCCCTTTATCCTTAAAGCTGGAACAATCAATCCCTTTTCCTTCTGACTGAAACACAGAGAGATCAAAAACTGGGGTTGCTTTCTGAAAGGAAAAACCCTAAATTATAATCTAACTTGTGGCTTCAAGGCACCCCAAATTAAACTCATTGACTTTATCCCTCTCTCGGTTTCAATTCTCCCCAAGGCAAGAATCTCAATCCCTCTCTGTTCCTCTGAAACTACTTGGTTTACAAACCTTTGGCTTTAAATTTTAGCACCCATGATCGAAATGCTGCAACTTTTCTTCTGCCAATTTCGTTACTTTTTTTAGTTGGGTTTATTGGAATTCCTGATTCCCGAATTGGCAAGTCTGTTTGTTATTCTGGGGTGTCTTGTATTTGATCGCATTCGTGGCTATGTTTGGTAAATCCGTGTTTTTTCGTTCTTCTTTGGGAAAGTTCTGTTTTTGGCGATGAGGTGTTGAATCTTGTACGTGTCTGGATTCTTTGAATCTTGACAGCTGTTGGGACTTGTTTATATACATGTATCATTGTTTTGATTCCTTCCCAGAAAAACTGAATACTGTAAAGGTAGAGCTTGAGTTGTCTTGCTACTTGACTCGGCGTAAAGAATTGAACTTTGCTAATGTCGTGTCCTGGTTGATTGCTAGGAACAAAGAGTTATTGTCATAGATGCAGAGTAATTTCTATTTTCTCTTATTGTCCTCTCATAAGTTCGGAAATTAGACTTGGATTATGTTCATAAAGCTAAAGCAATTTCTTGGCGTTTGTTAGCTTCTGGTTAGTTCTGCATTATGGTTATGAATTTGTGAAACTCTTTGCAGTAGTTATTAAAGTTTATATGCCTGTTAGATTATGATTTTCGTTGACTAATTCTATTCTTAAGAACAATTTGACAGGCACAAACTACCCATCATATCATCTGATTCCGCTTGAGCTCTTTGGGCAGACTGGTTGTAATCATATTTCCGGCTGAAAACTTAGGAAGAAACGAGCAAAATATCTTTGACTGAAAATGGCTTTGGCTTTTACCAATCTCTCATGGTGGTTGTGGAGTGGAAAGCAGAAGGAGCCTAGAATCTCTAATGGCAGCTGTTTAAATTCCTGCCCTGAATCGGGTGTGCGGGAATCTGATGTGTTAAAGTTTCCTACAGTGAAAGGAGGTGTTGCCTCATCATCCAGAAAGGTGAAGAGGAAATGGCATAGTCGGGAAGAAAGGAAAATTGATAAGCAGTATGATTGTGTTCTTCTTCCATCTGATGGTGAGTGTGTTTCTGGTTCTGAATCTGATGACTCTGATTGGTCGATTGGATGGCTGGAGCCTCTTGGACCTGGGTTCCAGAGTGATGATGATGCAGACGATAGTTTTGCTGTGCTGGTTCCATGTTATGGACATGCTATTCATGATATGGTGGGGAAATCAAAGAACAGAGATCAAAATAATATCGGGAGCATTTCAGATGGTAAGTGATCTTTTCATACTTGGTTATTCTCTATTCGTAGTTTTGGATTTTTTTTCTCTTTCCCTTCAATGCTATCCTGCTCCTTGCAATACATATTATAGTTATATAAAATGTTGGCATCAAATCTTAATGTTAAATGGTTAATAACTTTAAATTTCACGGTCTTTTGAATATTGGCTTGTGGTACTGTTAATTTGATCATAGAATACCTCTGCCGTCAATTGAGGCAACACCTTCAGGGCTCTTTTCTACTATGTCAGACATAATGTCAATTCAACTATAGATGGTTTTGGTTATTTATGTCATTGCTTCTGACCAATTTGATGGTAATCTAAGTGAGGGTCACTGGTTTAATTTGATGAACCATTAGCCGTAAACATAATATTCTTTCCTTCTTTTGTCCTGTTCCCTCTCATCTCTGGCTAAGAGTATGAAGGAGCTTTTTAAAGTAAAAAAGTAGTCTGTACAAATTTTTATCATGGCTGTGGAGGTGTGGCATGCAGGCAATGCAAAATCCACTGGAAAAGGTTGTGGTACCAGTTTCAGGAAAATTTCATTGACAAGAGTCCCTTGATTGCCATCAACACTTCTTCAACACTAGGCAATAAATGGTCGAGTTTTAAGAAAATGTCCTTTCCCTTAACTTTTTGCGAATACTGAAAGTGCTAGGCAATATATAATGTGGATCTTATTGTCAGCTTAGAATTGGTGCATGGCATCACGGGATGATATTTCTCTGAACTTGGTGAATCTCAACCTACCCTTTTTCTTTCCTATAGTTCCTGTACCCTTTTTGCATCTATGGTAAAGTTTCCTATGCCGCAGTTCAAGTAAAACAACACTTTCCCAAGTGAAATGTGCAGTCATAAGAGGAAGTAAAAAAATGTCAACTACTGGCTAACTTTAAAGAACTGGATGCTCCAAATTTGGTTAGAGCTGTCATATGATATTGTCCCGAAATACCAGAAATTTTCTCCAGTATGCAGTATGTGAGGCTTAGTACAAGTTGCTGAGGCATATATGCTTGACTTTTATTCAGTGTTATTGATTCTCTCTGTCTATGTATGGATTGGAGGCTCCATTGGACAATTGGATTGGAGTCGTTAGGAGCCTTCCCGATTCATTTGGTTGGAATATCTAATAATTACGTGTTTGCATAAGTTATTTGCATTGATGCTGAGAGATCTCGAATATGATAGTTTTGTTGATTTTAAAGACAGATTGAATGCGGAGTAAATAATATGAACTCGTTGGGATTATTCCAACGTGTGGAGTATCCAAGGAATTTGTGGTCTTCATTAATGGTTGGTTCACCTTATTACTGACATAGGATTGTATATATTATGTCTGATTGTTTCCTGCACCTTGAAATATGTGGTTATTCTCTTGTGATGTGGTAATTGCTGGTATGTATTGATTTGTCTCAGTTAAGCTTTTTCATGAATCCGGTTGCATCTCACTGCATTTGTTTCAATTAAATTGAACAATGTATGCTGACTCTGTCTGAATTTTGCTTCTTTGTGCAGAGAGCAAGAAATTTATGGAAGAGTGGCTCTCTTCTCTAAGAAACAGCTGATCAGCTAAGTAAAGGGGAATGTAAAAAAGCTAAATTGGCCTAGTTTGTTGATGGTAGATCGTTTACTTATTTAAGTAGAAGAGGATTGCCAAAGTTAGTCAAAGTTAGTATAACTTTGATTAGCAGATATGGCGGACCATGGAGGACTTGCAGTTGTCATCTCTGCCCTTCAAAATTGGTGGTAGTGTGTGAAATAAGTACAGAAAGGGAAAAAAAAAATTCTGCTTGTGTATGTTGTAAAAAAAAAAAAAAAGGAAAAAAAAAGGCAAAAGGATGGATGAGTGAATTTCCTTTTAGATGTCATTCTTGGATGTAAAATTTGTTTCGACGGTTATTCTTGGATGTACATATGCTGGACGAATTAGAAGCGAAACTATGACTTCATCCTGATATTGTTGTAAATATCCTGTGAATAATTTAAAAAATAAAAATTGTAAATAGATCCCGTGTTTCTCTCGTTTATATATTTTGGTCCTCTGAGGTGTGCATGGATTTTCATTTTCTGATTGATTATGTTAACTAGCATCAGTGACATAGAGTTGGCCTTAATATATTGATGATTGTTAAAGCTAGAATGCATAGAAGCTTGTTTGCTATGCTATGCTTCCACGGTTCCACTCGACCTCTTGTTCATCTTTTAAAGAGTAGTAGTGTCTATGAGAACTAGTGATTTTCACATTGCTAATGATTTACTAGATTTATTCCACAATTTGAAGTCCAAGGTCTACTAAGATATATGAGTTCCTTGGCATATATGTATTTTCTCCAAGGTCTGGCATCTATTGGGGTGGCAGTGTGGCACTGCAAGATAATTCTCACTTGTGCTTCTTCTTGGTTGGTGTTCAAAGTGACTCCGGGTGTTATGTTTGGCTTCAACGTTCCCTGAACTTAAACTTGATACCAGTTCAATTGAATTCTCAATGAATATGAAAACACACATGATGCTGAAATAAATGTCCCAATTTAGGGAAAAAATGCTTTCAGCATTGATCTCACATCACCAATAGTATTAGAAGTTTTAAAGATAAGGGATTGATAGTTAAAACATCTATTAGAATGCACAAGTTCTTCACTAGCATCGTACATAATCATCATAAAATGCACGTAAACGTAACAGTGATAAAACAATAGATGACTAAACCAAATACCAGAGGCAGACTGGTTTTCTTAGTCTTAGTGCATTCAAACTACTTGAACAATGTCTCTTGATCTAGAGTTTATCACCATATTGTGTTCAAATTTATAAGGCTAAAGGAATCTCTATGTTCAGTTGTTGGAGGTGGACGCAGCGGGGCTGGAGGGCACCTAACTTGTTCTGGTGGAGTCAGCTTTGATCCTTTGTCCTTTGGAGTAGTTGAGATGTCCGCTTGTTGGCATCGGCGGTTTCATCAGGCACTCGAGCATAATCTGAAGAACTCATATTGTGAGAGCAAATTGACTAATAACTTGTAGATAAATTTATGAGAATAAGAGAACCCAAAGGCCTCTATACATATAGGCCTCGCTTTTTCCTCACTACCAGAGGAATTTTATGGTAATTTTTGAAAAAAAAATAACAGGGATATTTTTTTTTTGAAAGTCAGCACTATTATTAAGCACATTTATATGTGACTCCAGTGTGGGTGTTGGTGGTGGCCATATATAAATGTGCTTAACACTCAAATTTTTTGTTGTGGATAATTTCTTAATTCAAAAAGGAAGGGGAAAATTTTAAACAGTACCTCACCTGTGCTGAAGTCTAACCGTGTTAAATCCCCCACAACACCCAAGAATCCAGACACTAGCTAGAGTCATCAACTTCTTGCAAACATCATCTGCTCAACAACAGTTATTTTTTAAAATCCATTAGGTAAAGATGATCGAGCAGCCAAAATTTTGTGTGAAAAATTGAAGTGGTGGTGAATGAAGTTTGAAACATGCTAGCTGCCTAGCTCTAGTAATGTCGGCTTTGCATCTGAATGGTGTACGTGTGTATTAGAATCTTGAAATATTCATTCCAGTACTTGAACACAATGATAAAAACCCTTTCCCTCAAATCATGTTTCATATATATTCAGTGATCGATCAAAGCAAGTTCAATTGTAGCATGATGGCAAAAAACCAGACCTAGGTCATGTTAGAAGCTGAAAATCTAGCTAAATGCCCTAGCGGCCTAGCCTCTAGTCTCTTGCCTTCGAATCTTGAAATTAGAATCCCAACTTGTCCTGTCTTCAAGGCAAGAGATCTCTGATTCTGGAGAATCCTGCCTTTCTCTTGATTTCCTAATCAGACACTAGGGTATTCTTATTACGGTCAGGAGTTTATTGTTCTTATTCCCTAACGGAGAGAGATAAGATGCATCAACCACTTACCCAATGTCTTTCCATCTTTGCTATGCCTATATATGCACTTCATGAAGATCAGAATAAAACTTAATAATGAGCAAAGCTATATATTATCGTAGGCAGATTAAGAAAGTGCCTGTCCCAACTCTCCTCTTCATCAGAACCATGGGTAAGAGAGTTCCATGCACAGAAGACGAGAAAAGTGAAAAGAACGTATTAGCAAGAAATAAAAGGGATGTTAGTTTCTGCAAGAGGCGCAAGACCGTCTTCACTAAGGCTTCGAAGCTGTGCATCGAGCATGGCACCCAAATTGCCGTTCTTGTGTTGTCTCCGAGCGGTAAACCTTATGCTTTCGGACACACTTCAGTTGAAGGCTTGAAGCGGTTCTCAATCAGTACTTCAATGTTCAGCAAGAAGAAACAAAACAACTAAGGGCTTCTGTGATTGATGAGGAACGAAATATGGTGGAGTGTATGAAGGAAGGGATCGAAAACGAGTTGGAAGCATGTCAAAAGAACTTTGCGTTGTTGAGAGGCCTTTATGAGAAAACCAATGAGAGACCGAATAACTCATTGAATCTGGAGTACAAACCATCGTGTGAAGAAGATCATATCATGCATGGGTTGAGGAGTAGTTTGGGTACAAATATGGTGTCCCCAAATTACTTACAGGAGCCTGCTCCATGCCCCCAACCTAGTCTTCCCACACATAGCCTTCGTCTCAACGGCGGTTTAACTAGTGGCCGTGGCAATTATGTTGTTGATGATGACCGTGCATTCTATGGTAAGAACAACAATGGCCATCATGGATCTTCAGGGGGTGCAGAATACGCGGAGAATATATTGCCAGACTATTTGTCCCAGAGGTCGAGTTTGAATACGTTTTCCCCAAATTTCTTCAGTCACCCACCCCGTCCCTTGCCTAATTTTCGACATATGTAGTTTCTGTTAATGATTATCTAAGTAGCAGTGATGGCACTAATGTTCGTGGTGGTCACGCTTATGGTAAAAACGTTTATGGCTGCGAGGAATCTTCATGGGGTACACTATATGTAGAGAATGTAGGGCTGGGAAATGATGTTGCTCGTTATGGTAGTAGGGCTTCAACGGCGAGCTACTTGTCCGGGAGTTTGAGTTCAGACAATACCTTATTCGTCAAGCCTCCCTGTCCCTTGCTTAATATTTCGACACCCGTCTCTTCACCTGTCAGACATCCAAGTAGTACTAGTAGTGATCAAGCACAGGGTCGGGACATTACCTATGGAGAGGGATGTTATGGAGTTTTGCGGAACATAGAGCTAGGGCCTGGTGATCCTGATGATGAAAATCCCTTTGAGGCTCCGATCTACTTGACCGGGAGTTCAAGTTCAAACAATTCCGTAATAGTCGACTCTCCCCGTCCCTTACCTATTATATCAACACCTATTCCTTCACGAGAATGCAGCGATGATCAAGCATATGGTGAGGACATGTCTGGAGAGGGATCATATAACGTTTTGCAGAATATGGAGCTAGGTCAAGATTCCGATAATGTGGACACATCCATTTGATGAGGTAACAATTAACTTGTCCGGGAGTTCGAGTTCAAATAATCTCTTGTTCATGGACTCTTCATGTCCCTTACCTAATACCTCACCTGTACCTTCACTCGACAACTATCTCCGTTGTACTGAAGATCAGGCGTGGGGCGGTGACATTAGCAGTTGGGAAGGATCTTATGAAGTTTTGGGGAATATAGGGCTTGGCCAGGATGATCCTGACAATGGCAATTTTTTCGGTTCTATAATCTTCTTGCCCGGGCATTCGTGTTCAAATCCTCCGTCCCCAGATTCCTTATTTCCAGCTGTCCCTCGCCAAAGGTTTTTGACGATGATGAAGATTTAACGTGTGTGCCAGTTGATGTTTTATCACCTGGAGTCATGGTTTGCCAATCTACCAGTGGCGCTCTCGTTGGTTCATAATCAGATTCAGTGGAGCACAACTATATGAATGTCAATTGCAACTACTCTGACTCGAAAGTCAGGTCGTCGTCATCAGACTCAACGCAGCACAATTTCCATGGACGTTGCAACAACTACGACACACTGATCAGGGCAACAACACAGTCAGCACAGCACAATGCATATTCATGGACAATGCCACTACGTAAGGGACGTGCATAATTTTCAATTAGAGTATTATATCATCAACTGATTTCCTTTGCTTGTTGTTATGCAATTTTTAGGTATGTTATTGATTAGTTTACTTCATATTTCTATTTTCTAATATAATAATTTACTTTGTGCATATTCATACTACCTACAAGTGTCTTGATCACTTATTGTTCCAGTTTTGACGTAAACGTCAAACTCACTAATTTGTCTTGATTTGGTATTAATGCAATACCTGGAATAAGGTATTGGTTAGTGAGTTCACTATTTTCCGATCCTCTGGGAAAAGAAATTAAAAGAAAGTATTTCCGGAATAGAATAAAAAATAGGGAGGAAAGTAGTTGCTCTCAAAATTCAAAGTGTTGTGATTTTAATTAAAAATCATCTAGAAAATATTCTCGCTGTCTCCCAACAACTTATTGTTCTAGTTTTGTAAGTTCCATGAACTCACTAACCTTACTACCTTATTGGATTATTCCATGCAATAACATACTCCTCCATTCCTCTGGCATGCAAAAACAAAGAAAGTACGTATTTCCCAATAGAATGAAAAAATAGGGAGGCAAATGTTGTGAATAGTAAATAAAATCGTTTAGAATATATTCTCGCCGTCTGAGCCTGTCTCTCAACGAATTCTAGAATTTTTTTTGCATGACGTTGGAACAAATCGAAGGTACCAAATTGGAAAGAACTCATTCACGACAATACCTAGTGCCACGCTGCCACATCAAATTTATATTCGAGACGTAAAGGTCCGAAGGTGCATAATTCACGCGAAGAAAAACATTATGAAATTGATATGAAATGATCGGTGAAACCTCAAGGTTTATCGATAGGTAATGAGTAACAAATTTTTGCTCGTGTTTATGAAGCAACGTATTACTATAATTATTCTTTGTATTTGCAATTCTAGAGCTTATTGTTGGGTAATTCTTTCGTGAACATGTTTCTAAGACATATTGACTAATTACTAGGGCTGTAAACGGTTCTAAAACAGTCAAAAATATGTGGAACCGTAAACCGAATTGTGTTATTTAAACGGTTCGATTTTTTATTTTTCATAATAGGAACCGTTTGGTTCGGTTCCTAACGGTTCTGGTCCCAAAACGGTTCCAAAAAAAAACCTGTAACTGAAACTCTGTATAAATAATTAAACATCAATGTTTCTTGATGATATTGACAATATGCAATTGTGAAAGTCTGTAACAAAGTAAATCAACTAATACTGCTACTATCTAGAGTAATTTGCTTCATGATTACAAATTTACAATCATTCAATCAACATTCAAGTTTTCTTCATAAAGTACTAAACTCACTAGGGCTGTTAATCTGTTCTGGTTCCTAAAGGAACCGTTGGAACCGAACCAATTAACACCAGTTCAGTTCGGTTTGTAGGAAAAAAATGAAGGTATAATAGTAGAACTGAACCGTTTGAAAACAGTTCGGTTCGGTTCGGTTCTAAATTCTTAAATGCATATGAACCGTTGGATTTTAAGTATAACAAATACTAACCGTTAGATCTTAATCTTAGACCCACTTTCCCTTCACTCTTCACTTACCCTAATCGAGTAGTCGCAGCCTCAAGCCTGCACTCCCGCAGTCTCCCTCAGTAGTCTCGCAACCCGCACTCCCGCACTCCCCCCAGTCTCCCCCGGCCCCCGCAGTCTAATTACCCGCACTCCCGCAGTCTCTACTCTCTAACTCTCTATCTGAGTACCTGTCTCTCTCACTCTCGAAGTCTCGATCTCGTTCCAAAATCCAAACTCTCAGCCCTCTACAGTGATTGCAGTCTGCCCATAGCCACGAAGACCCAAACAAGAAAAAAACCTAGGAGATGGAATATGGTCTAGACTCCGGTCTCTGGAGATAAATCTTGTTAACAGTTAACTGAAAAAAACAATAACAAACGTGAATAAAATTTTCCCAACAATTTTAACAAAACAAAAAACAACAAAATTTTCAACGTAATCTGTAAAGCTCCACCACTTGCCACGTGGACAACCCCCCAAGTGAGAGAGCTTTTGCCTTCTTTGTTTCTAATGGGGTAAATAAGGGGTTAACCTCTATATATTCTATATTCGACGGTTGACAACATATATTATTTTTCTAACACCACTCACAAAATAATATCGACCGTCGGATGTAAGATGTATAACACACATTGATGTATACTAGAATTTTCCGTAAATAAGACCCTAATAATCCATCAACACAAAGTTTTGAGCTTTTCAACACAAGGATCCATCAACACCAATAATCCAGGCGAAGCATTCTCCCAACCTAGTTTGGTCCTCATTAACCCATTGTCCAAACCTTCATTTCATTTCTTTCCTTTGATCACATTCCTTAGTTTATGAATCCATGATCATTCTCTTGGTTTTGTCTCCAATTAGTTTCTAGGGAAGAAGAAGTGAGAGAGTGATGTTGCAGAGAGCAGCAAGCAATGCATATTCATGGTGGTGGGCCAGCCACATCAGGACCAAGCAGTCAAAATGGCTCGAACAAAACCTTCAAGGTTTGTTATACGTATGTGTATATGTATGTAACACATAATGTGTATGTCTGTGTATAATGACATCTGCTCTGTATATTTGGTGTTTCTGGTAATGTGTTTGAATATATTTTTTTCACTCTCTTTTCTATTCATCATCTGATTATAAAAAGCAGAACGTTACCTTTCATCTTTGATTTCCCTTCTTTAGACCTAAACTCTTTGGATTTACTATGTTATCATTGTCATGTGGAATTGACTCCAGAATCCTCAATAAGAAACTATTCCTATCCTAGCAATTGTGATTTTATCTACAGACACGTCTGTTGGATTAATTGTTGATCACTGGAGATTTAGTTGAGCAAGGAACATGAAGACATAAGGTGTAGAAATGTAATCGAAACCTTTAATGACTTACAACAAGGGGGTCAAAATGGAATCAGTGAATCTAAAGAGCATGGTTCATATTAGATCGATTGCAGTTACCTTCCAAATCCTAGAGTTTTGAAGTGATAGAAATCTTCTTCCATAAGTTAATCATCTGAATAGCTAGGCTGCTGCTATTTTTTTTCCTTGTCATTCATTAGTAGTTTGTATTTTGTGACTCGAATTAGTTATGCGGTTTCTGCATGCTTGGTAAGAACTTGGTAACTTTGGGATTAAACTGACATTACAAGGTCATAAAATTACAGATATGGAGGAGAAGGTTCAGAGCACACTCAAAATCATTGATGATGATGGGGACTCGTTTGCAAAGAGGGCTGAAATGTACTACAGGAAGAGGCCAGAGCTAGTGCTCTTTGTTGAAGAATCCTTTAGGGCATACCGAGCTCTAGCAGAGAGATATGACCACTTATCAAGAGATCTACAGAGTGCCAACCGTACCATTGCCACTGTCTTCCCAGAACGAGTTCAATACGCAATGGAGGATGAGGATGATGAAACTGCTTCTCAAACGTCGATTTCTTCCAATGATACCAATAAAGCCTATTCTGATGTAAACAAAGCAAGCATCCCAAAAGTCCCCAAGGGGCCAGATAAGTCCATGTCACTCTTGAGGAAGGGCGCGGCTCGAAGACTTCCTAGCTCTCCTAAACCTGCCGCAGGTCCCCCAAGGTCGGGGCTGACGAAAGAAGAGGCATCGGAAGAAATTGATAATCTTCATAAGGACATTTTGGCACTGCAAACTGAAAAGGAATTTGTAAAGACCTTGTATGAACGAGGATATGACAGGTACTGGGAGTTTGAGAATGAGATCACGGCAATGCAAAAAAGAGTTTCCAGCTTGCAAGATGAGTTCGGCATTGGCACAGTTATTGAAGATGATGAAGCTCGAACTTTGATGGCAGCCACAGCTCTAAAATCATGCAAAGAAAGCTTGACTGATTTGCGGGAAAAGAAGGACATATCAGAAAAAAAGGTACGAGTTGAGGGCAAAAGGGTGAGGGAAGCCTGTAAAAAGTTCGAGAACCTCAAGCATGACTTTCGTTCAAAAGGCGCAAACTGGTCTGATGCTGATGATGAGCAAGAGTCTGAGATCAGTGATCTAGAATCAATAAGTGTAGATAGTGAGAGGCGTGACAAGAAGTTTTATCAGGCTAAGATGAATGATCGACTCGAGGCTCTGACTATGACAGAACTGGCAGAGAAAATTGATGGACTTGTGAACAATGTTGTGTCGCTGGAAACTGCAGTCACTTCTCAGAATGCTCTTGTACACAAATTACAATCAGAAACAGATCAACTTCAGGCAAATGTTCGGAGCTTGGAAGAGGAAAAGGAAACTCTGATGGAAAGTGAGGAAACTTTGAAAATAAGGCTAAAGGAAATGGAGGAGGAGTTGACTAGAGTAAAAAAATTAAACAGGACTTTAGAAACCCAAAATATCAACCTCGAAGTGCATTTCACAGAAGCTTGTAGTAAACTAGATCATCTCTCTAGCAAATTGAACAATGTGAAGCATGATGTGGAGGAAGAGAGTGCTCTACTATTCCAGGAATTGACAGCACTTGATAACAAACCAGAGGAGTTGAAAGATGATTCTTCAGTGGTCTTAGAAGACAAAGTGATAGACAAAGAAGAGATTTCAAAATCTCTCACGGGTGAAGAAGAGGAAAATAAACCTGATACAAGAAATAGCCTTGACTTAGCACCGCCGCAGGAAGAGGGTGACACCAATCTTGTTGAATCACAGGAGTTGGAGCAGGAAAATGAAGGAGGTCAACCCAACTGGAGACAACTATTTCTAAAAGGTTTAGAGGATAGAGAGAAGATCCTGCTGGAAGAGTACACTTCAATTCTTCGGGATTATAAGGATGCAAGGAAGAAGCTAAGCGAAGCTGAGAAGAAACACCGGGATAACCTCTTTGATTTGGCAATGGAGATAAGGGATTTGAGGAGTGTGATTGCTGCAAAGGACAAAGAGATTAGACTTCTAAAGCAAAAACAGAACTCCCCAGATATCAACCCGGAAGATAGTCCATGTTCGACAGTGTATAAGTACCCGAATAACGATGTCCCCTCGGAGAGCCCAACTCAAGTTGGCACATCTCCATATTCTATTGGTCCATCGCTGAATGTGCTTAAAGATACACTGGCAGACATCCTTGGTGAAACCAATGAAAAATTGGAGGACTCACCAGGAAACTTGAAGGTCACAGCTCAAAAGGAAGAAGGAAAAACAAGCAGGAAAAGGCATGCTGTAAGATCCCATTCCTTTTCAGCTATTGAAGGAAGACTTCGTACAGACATTGATGAACTGCTGGAGGCGAACCTAGAATTCTGGTTGAGGTTTAGTACCTCAGTTCATCAGATACAAAAGTTCCAGACTTCGATACAGGATTTACAGTCAGAGTTGAATAAAATGAAGCAGCATGCTCTACATTCAGATGGCAAGCCAATATATAGACACCTGAGAGAGATAGAAACTGAATTATCATTATGGATGGAACACAATGCAGTGCTGAAGGAGGACTTGCATAGCAGGTACTCATCTTTAAGCCACATTCAAGATGAGATATCGAGACTTTCCAATTTAAGTTCCGAAGGGGAGCTTATAAGCAAATACCAGGCAGCAAAGTTTCAAGGCGAGATTCTCAACATGAAGCAGGAGAATCAAAAGGTTGCAGAAGAACTGAAAGCAGGTCTTAACCGTGTCAAAGGACTCAAAGTTGAGGTCGAGAAGACACTAGCAAAACTTGATGAGGAACTTGGCATGTCAGCATCAAGTGGTACACCAAAACGATCTACAAGTAAGGCTCGAATTCCCTTGCGGTCTTTCTTGTTTGGTGTCAAGGTAAGAAGAAGGCCATCACTCTTCTCAGGCCAGCAATCAATCTTCTCGTGTGCTGGCCCGTCATTACAGAAACAATCCAGCGATGTGTCAGAAACTGCAGAACCACCACCACAACCACAACCACAATCTCCACCAGAAGCAATGTAGATGATCAGCTTATTATTCTGTTTATGATTTTAGTTTGAATCTCCTTAAAGTATTTTCAGACAAGAAAGCTAGTAATGCTGTTGTATTCCTTTCCATTTTATCATATGTTACTCATATAGGATTTTCATGAAGTATCACGTTTAGGCTCTACATACAACTTATAAATTAGAGATTAGGCCAAATTACAAAGAGGAATAGTAGAATAGACTGAATGCTTCTTGTATATTGAATGAAAAATTCTTACACTGAAATGTTCTATAAATAAGCTAACAAGAGTACAGTTAACCTATATTTGTACCTTAATAACGACATATTAAATTACGTTTTCAACACTTCATATAAATATCGATTAATTTATCATAATGTGTCGGTAATTTAAGATTAAAAATCTCGGGTCTTACACTAGTTCCTACTAGGCATTAATCAACTAAGTAAACATATCAATACGATATCGATCCGGCCTTCAATCCCTCCTAAGGATTGGTACTCGCCACCTTTTTTTTTTGGACATACTCGCCACTTCAATTCCGGGATAATCAACGGTATCAGCTTAATATACATGCATTACCCTTAATTTATAAATTTGTGAACAAAATTTACAATTCATCTAAACTAACTTTACAAAATTACAACGGTTCTATATGATTACAAATAATTAAACCATACCACGTCGATAACCCTCATCAATTTTAAAAATTTGTTGTACACTACTCTTAGAATTAACATTACCAAAATAATATAATCACTCTATTTACCACATTTGTCGTCAAATATGTAAATGAGTGTCATATACATTAATACATATTATAGAATATTATTCCTTCATTTCCATGATTCTGATCGATTATGTCTAGAGTAGTGATTCCCAGAATGAGCCTAGAGCAGATGATCATCAAGGAAGTTCAAGTTGCTCTGATCGAGTACATTGCTGTGTGGAAGAGAGCTGGTGGTGAAGTTGCGATGATCGAGTGATTGCTGATACGAGAAGCCCTGTCCGTAGTGATCGGGTTTCGCCATTTCCTGGAGCTGTGGTTCAAGAAACGCCTTCTGGCATTGCATGTTGACAACCTCAGCTTGTGCCTTGGCCAACTGAACTTGAAGGTCACTCACTTGGTTTTGGAGATGGCAGATTGCCCCCGCACAACCATAAACAGGGTCTCTGATTCTTGCACTGGCCTCATAAACCATGCTGGTCACTGCATCAGACCTTTGGAACTCTGGAAGGTCCTGAAAAGAAAAGAAAAATAATGAATGATCTGGCCAATTATTTGTACGACGAAATTGGTCTTGATAAAGGAAAATGCTCTAGAACCCAGCCAACCCTTAATTTTTACAACTTTTTCTTGATGAAATAGGATGAAGAAGGCTAACTTGATCAGATCAAAACATATGAATGCAAACCCAGAAAATGGACGAAAAAGGCTAACTCAATTGATCAGATCGACCAATCCAAATCTACAAGTTTGAATTGTTAATTGTACGTGAGAGTCTTCTCAATCTTTGCAGTTTTCCTTCTTGCACATTTAGTGTTGATTTTCCCTGATAAAGTAGAAAGATCGAATGATTAAAACGGAAATTAATCCATACCACTTTTGATATGTGCCTGCATGCATGACTAGCTACAAGTGTCTCAACTGTGTGAGCAACCCCTAACAAAATATCAAAAGTTAAAAGCCTCACCCACATCTAAATATCATATCAAAGTACAACCCCACGATCGAGTGGATCGACCCAATTTTTGGTCTAGATTAGTAAAGGCTTGACGGGTAGATATACCTGCAGGAACTTGATGATGTTGCTAGCACCAAAGACTCGATGAGCGATGGTGAACTTGAGTGGCTCAGAGGGAGGAAAGTAAGGAGCCAACACACAGTTTTCTGCACATCTTCTCCTCAGGCTTTTGCAAGCAGCACAAGGACTAACCACATGATTCTTGGGTTGTTTGGTTTGATCAGTTTGAGCTTGAGTAAGAGTTTGAGTTGGATTAGTTGGAGGAAAAGAAGATTGTGAAGAAGGAGAGTGATGAGAAAAAGGGACTGATGGTGCACAAGTAGTTGTGTAACTGCTAGTGTCAGTACTGTAGTACTCCATCTATGCTAGCTTTGAAGCTTTGAGCTTCGTAGCTGCTTGTGAAAATATTCGAGGGAAAAGATAAGAGAGAGATGAGGTGATGTGGGGTTTGGTTGCAGAACAAATTGCAGAGTATAAATAGGGAATTAGCTCTAGGTTGCCCGTCTTTTAATTATTGAATTAATTATACTTAATTAGGCTGCTTTAAGAGTGTAACTCTATCCATTGCTAAAGATGCTCTTAATATTAGGTCTTATGTGACATTACCTTTTCACCTTTGGATCATCTGGACTCTGGAGGAAAAAAATTCAGAGAGTTTGAAAGGTCTGTGAAAACCCAAAATCAATTTTGGAGTTTGAGTTACTTTCACTTCTTTCTTTGGTATATTTTGAATGTACCCATCCAGTAATCTTCTTTAGAACTGTGAGTGTTTGGTTAAGGGATAATAATTTTGCTTGCTTCTTTAACTGAGTAGCTGGGTTTAATCAAAGGTTAATCAAATCAAATGGTTATAATCAATGTAAAATATCATGAACTAGTTCAAAATCAGAATGATCGAGAACCAGGTCAACAAAAATGGGAAAAATAATAGTAGACGTTTTCTGTACTTTTTTGTTTTGTTTGAAGAGGCTTTTTGTACGGCCATGTCTTTTTTAGAGGCAAGACAAGTACCTCTCCGGCTCTCCCTTATGCTGACGGCCTCGGTTTTCTCATGAAACTTTTGTACTTTTTTTTAAAGGGGTCGGGTGAATATTCCCAACACTAAATTATTTAATTAAACGGAACATTAAATAAAGAGTTTTTTTCACCAACAGTCCCTCAATTCTGGTGTACCTACCAATGTGATACCTCAACTCTTAATCGTACCAATGTGATACCCAGACTCTAGTATTGCTATCATTGAAGTACTTCCGTTAGTTTTTTTAAACTTTTTCGTTATCTTGGTGACGTGGCAGGTACGTGAGGCCCACAAAGAGGGTTAAAAGACAAAATTAACCTCATCTGAGAGAAGCAATGTTTTTCCCGCCCTTTACCTTGAGAAAGACACCCAATAATTCCAATTTTGGCGTCAATTTTCTCTCTCTACTCCTTAATTTGTGTCTCTTATCTAAACTAAAGAACTACCGCCAACCAGTCGACCACAATCTGATAAAACCTAGATCAATCTCATTTTCTATTTTTACCCTAGCACTTGTTAAACTAACAGAATAAATATATAAATTTATATGGAACATCTTATTTCCACAATCTCATAAGAATATAAAAACACATAACTTAACGAAATTCAAATACATGTTTAAGTACCATTAGTTGCCACCTTTTATGTTGATCTGCCATGATTTTTGCTTGTAAGAACTAATGGTATATGTAGTTGAATTTCGTTAAGTTATGTGTTTCTATATTCTTATGAGATTGTGGAAATGAGATGTTCCATATAAATTTATATATTTATTCTGTTAGTTTAACAAGTGCTAGGGTAAAAATAGAAAATGAGATTGATCTAGGTTTTATCAGATTGTAGTCGACTGGTTGGCGGTAGTTCTTTAGTTTAGATATTAGACACAAATTAAGGAGTAGGGAGTGAAAATTGGCGCCAAAATTGGAATTGTTGGGTGTCTTTCTCAAGGTAAAGGGCGGGAAAAACATTGCTCCTCTCAGATGAGGTTAATTTTGTCTTTTAACCCTCTTTGTGGGCCTCACGTACCTGCCATGTCACCAAGATAACGGAAAAATTTAAAAAAACTGACGGAAGTACTTCAATGATAGCAATACTAGAGTCTGGGTATCACATTGGTACGATTAAGAGTTGAGGTATCACATTGGTAGGTACACCAGAGTTGAGGGACTGTTGGTGAAAAAAACTCTTAAATAAATGACTCGGAGGGGTTATAAGGCCAGAAACTTGTGTACTTAATAACGTGAGGACAAGAGGGGGGAGAGAATAGAGTGAAAAAGAAAAGGAAGTAATGTTTCTAAGTTCTAATTTTTAATTTTCCAAGAAGGATAAAATAGAAGAAAATAAAAGTCGATAAATACCATAATCTCAAATTCTCAATGATGTTAAAATGAACTTAAAAGAGCGTCGTCATGTCTCTAGGGTTTTGACTTAGCTAGGCTAGGATTTGGAATAGCAGGTAGAGATTGTTAGTAATGGTGGATATTGTAGTAGATAGGTATCCCTAGTTGAGACCAGGTTTTCAAATCTTGATTTGAAGAGGTGGAGTGGTTGGTTTCTCTAGTTTGGACTGCGGTCGTCGATCTTGGGAGAAGTCGATCAGTTGTCACGTTTAATTCCGAGGTTGACAACGAAGGAAGAGGCGATCTTGGTGCTTATATTAAAGAGGTCGACGAGGTGTGTGGCTGGTAGCAGAATGTGGCGGCGGTGCTGAATCTCGATTTGTTGGATTTCATAGACATGAAAAGGCTATGATGTTGGAAAGATTGTACAGTTGATTTGACTGTTGCATAAGTGGTAATGGGTTGAAAGAAGACTAGGTTCTCGATTTTCTCTGATCTAGGTTAGACTTGGATTTTTAGGCCTGGACTCGATTATGAATCATAGATCAGAGATTATTTTGTTAGGTACTTATTTGTAGGAAATTCTGATATTATTTCTAGTCTTTATAATCAGGGATTTAAGCATCATGTTCCTCCTTGTATTCGACAGTTTCATTAATAAAGGATTAAGAGCAGCCGCACCAGCCTTTTTTTAAAAAAAAAAAACACTGTCTCTCTAAAAAGACCTAGGATCTCTCTTTTGGGGGGATTTCAATTGATAGGAGAATTGTGCAAGCAAATCCATTGTTGAGAGATGACAGATTGACATATATCGATGCAGTGAGGCTGGCGTTAGCTCTGACATTGGCAGGTGGTAAAAAGGTCGTCGACTTGAGACCCGTACAAGGAAAGAGCCTCTAGTAGGTGGAGGTTTTCATGGCTCATAAGTTGATGACTACAAGAGGGTAGAATGTAGAGCTTTCATGGGGATATTCAAGTCAACCTGGGATTAGAATAGAGAATTTCGAGTCGAACAACCATAAAGAAATAGACTTTTATTCACTTTTTTGTCTTGGCAAAGATACTGCACAACATTGATAAGCAGGAGTTTGGCTAGTAAACAGAGGCATGCATAGCACGAATCAACAAGGGTGATACAAACTATAAAGTCTACCTCTCCCAAATGTAGTTATTGAAGTGCAGGGAAGCGCAAAGCAGTGGAGTGGCCTGCAAGACAGGCAGGGCTACACGCAGAGCTGCAACCCCTGTAATGTGGTTGTCATTTGTTCTCTGCAGTGTTGTTTCCAGTTAATTGGTTGGTGGTCATTTCTGGTTTTGGTGTCGTTTGGTGTTCTTCTACTGCATTAAATGCAAGATCAATTCTGCAGATTTTCTCTCCACAATTTCAGCTTGTTTGTCACTCAAACAATCTCTTATCCCTTAATTCTTGGTTCCTTTAATTTGTTTAGATCTAGTTATAGTCTTTTACTATACACAGTAGGTTATAGTTGTTAGTTTTGCTAATTTTCCTTTGTTATTTAGTCTTCCCTTTTTTTGTAATCTTTTCAACCGAAAAATACAATTGGAAAATTCTCCAAAATCAACTCCTTCATTCTCAGTTCATATTTCAACATGGTATCAGAGCAGGCTTCCGATTAGGACTTGCTTCTGAACTCTGTTCCCATCCTTTTTCATTGTTTCATTCTCTTGTTCTTTCACTTTCTTGTTGTTTCACTCTAGTACATCATGACCGGAAGTGACAATATGAAAGAGTCTGCTTTAGGTTATGCATCATTTGCAACTGAAGTAAATGATTCCAACACCAACCTTCGACTTACTGCAACTCTTCTTAATGAGTTCAACTACCTATCTTGGTCGAGAGAGATCAGGCGTGCTCTTGGAGGAAAAATGTTGCTTAGCTCCATTAATGGCACAACAAACATTGCCTCCACCTCAGCTTCTGAGTATGATGCATGGTTTGCTCAAGATCAACTATTGATGGCTTGGATATTAAATTCCATGGAACCAAAGATGTGTGAGATCTTTGGTTATGCTAAGTTTATACTCCAACTTTGGAAAGAAGTCAAGGATCTATATGGTGACTTGAACAATGCTACTTGTATATTTGGTAGAACTGGAATAGGTCATGAGAAAAAAACCTGTTAGATTTTGCATCCTGAATTGAAGCCAAAATTCAACAATGAGTTCAAGAGTCAGATGGGAAAGATGAAGGTGAATCAAACTGCTAGGGCCAATGTGGCTGAGGGAAATAGTGGAAAGGCTATGATGAATTTCACTGCTATCCCATTACTCTCATAAATGAGTTTGCAGCCTTCTACAACAAAAGGTGGAGCTAACAATGAAGATGCTACTGTAATGCGAGGCAAATTTATAGGATATTTAGCAGATAGAAACTTGGCTTCTAGGGATGAGATTCCAGGTATCATTTGTGCCATATCTACTGCTTTTGATCTCAGTAAAAATCCTGATTTTTGGATAGTCGATCCAGGAGCTTCTGATCATATGACATATGATGCATCATGCCTAAATAACTTTAGTTCTTTTGAAAAACCTTCCTTTATGTCAGTTGCTAATGGGAAAAGAGTGCTTATCTTAGGAAAAGGAAACATGAATTTATTCTCTAATCATAAACAGTCTCGTGTCATGTACATATGTGCCATCTTTTCCCTTCAATCTCCTATATGTTGGGAAATTAACTCATTTGTTAGATTGTTTGGTCTTATTCTCGACATCCAATGTCATATTTCATGATCAAGTGACAATGAGGAAGATTGGTAAGGGATTTTACCTAAATGGACTGTATTATATCAGTTGTGGCACATGTGTCTAGCTCATCTTTCAATTCATGTTTTTGTCCCATTTATTTCGAAATTTATGTAAATCAATTTCAGATTGTGAAACTTGTCACAAATCTAAGTCTACTAGATTAGCATTTCCAAACTCATACTTTAAAGTCTCTCGAGAATTTTAGCTTATTCATTCAGATGTATGGGGACCAGCAAAAATGAAATCTTTTGATGGTTATAGATATTATGTCACTTTTGTCTATCTTTTGAAACATAAGAATGAGGTCGAGAAAAGCTTTGAGGATTTTCATAATCTGGTTAAAAATCATTTCTCTTCAAGCATATGCATGTTGAGATCAGACAATGGCACATAATACACTTCAAATATTATGCATAATTATCTTAGTGAGCACGGTATTTTTCATCAAACCAATTTGTTAATACACTCAGCAAAATGGTGTCTCTAAGAGGAAAAATATATATCTCTTGGAAAAAACTCGAGCTATAATGATTCAAGCCAATGTTCACAAGAGATTTTAGTCAAATGTCATTCAAACATCTGCTTATATCATCAAAAAATTGCCTTCAAGGGTTCTTGATTTTAAATCTCCATATTCAGTGTTGAAAGGAAGAGACATAAGCATTGATTATCTTAGAATTTTTGGTTGTGTTTGTTTTGTTCATGTGCAGTCTCATCATATAAGGGTGCTTTTCTGGGATACTCATCATCCCAAAAAGGGTATAAGTGCTATGATCCAATCTCCATAAAGATCATTGTGTCTCCAGATATTAGATTTGATGAGTTTAATTCTTTTTCCAAGGCCATGAAAATGATCTTTTGCAGGGGGAGCTATTTGATATGCTTGCACCTATGTCTGCAGATAGGCCTTCAATGGTGCTTGCAAGGGTGCCTACATAGGGGTCTGAAAAGAGACCTACAGAAGAGCCTGCAGATAGGCCTGCATAGATGCCTACAAAGAAGTCTACATGGGGGTCTGCAAATATGCCACACTCTTCACATATTGGTGCTACTTCTAGGGGAGATGCAAGTCATTCAAATGGTGAGTCTAATGATATTGTTGATAATTCAGACCATAGTAATTAAGAAGTTCAAGGTCAGAAAATTCCAAGGAGAAGTCTTAGTCGGACTAGGAATCTCCCTACAAGACTACAATGCTTTGAGATCGACAAACCCAAGCATCCTCTTGGCAATTTGGTTATTCCAACACATCTTTCATCTTCATATTGTGCATTTAGCACCTCGAAATTTTGAGAGGCAAATGAGTATGCAGTTTAGAAGCAAGCCATGATGGATGAACTCAAGGCTTTAGATGATAATCAAACTTGGAGTGTTGTCTAAGCACCAAAAGAGCATAAAAGTTGTTGGTGCTAGGTGGGTATATAAATCAAATTTCACTCCTATGGTGAAGTGGAGAGATGCAAAGCAAGGTTGGTGGCACGTGGTTTTTACACAAATTTTTGGTGTTGATTATAAGGAGACACTTGCTCTTGTAGGCAAGATGAATACTATCAAAGTTCTCTTGTCTGTAGCTATCAATTATGGATGGTCTTTTTATCAAATGGACGTGAAGAATGCATTTCTTCATGGTGAGCTCGAGGAAGATGTCTACATGAAACTTTCACCCAGGCACCCTTAAGAACATGAGCCAGGTTTGGTTTGTAAATTGCATAAAGCTATTTATGGTCATAAATAGTTTCCTAGAGCATGGTACTTTAAACTTAGCTCTATTATATTGAAGTGTGGTTTTAAACGTGGAGCTAGTGATTCATCTTTGTTCATTCGAAGTGGAAAGGTTGGAAGGTTAGTTGTGCTTGTCTATGTAGATGATCTTATTATCACTGGAGATAGTGCAGATGAGATACAAGTTCTCAAGTCTACATTACATGCTACTTTTTCTATTGATCAAGGACCTTGGCCATCTCAGATACTTTCTTGGTATTAAAATGGATCATTCTTCTTCAGGGATATGGCTTTGTGTAAACCAGCTAAGACACCTCTACTAAGTCAGCACAAGCTTGAGATAGAAGGTGAACCATTCCACAGTATTACCACCTATCAGACTTAAGTAGGTAGACTCATCTATATCATTATCACTAGACTTGACATTACCTATGCAGTGAGTTTGTTAAGTTAGTTCATGCACTCTCAAACTTTGCATCACTATAATCTTGTTAAGATATTGTTAAGATATCTAAAAGGGTCTATTACTAGAGGCATTGTGATGCACAAGCATGATCATTTCAAGTTGGAGGGATTCATTGACTCAAATTGGGCAGGTAATGTGATTGATTGCAAGTCAACTACAAGCTACTGCACATTTGTTGGTGGCAATCTTGTTACATTGAAAAGTAAAAAACAATCAGTGGTTGCTCGTTCTAGTGCAGAGGTAGAATACATGGCCATGGCATCAGCCACTTGTGAGCTCATATGGCTTAAAGCGTTGCTTGGTGATCTAGGTATTCAGTGCTCTTTGTCTATCCTTCTTCATTGCGACAATTAGGTTGCAATGCATAGCATAGCCAATCCAATTTTTCATGAACGCACCAAACATATTGAAGTTACTGCCATTTTGTTCGAGACCAAGTTCAATCTGGTGTTATTGTCACAGAGTAAGTGAGATCTTATGATCAATTAGCATATTCATTTACTAAACTCTTGCCTTCATTTGATCATTTATTGGTCAAGCTTGGCTTTCGCTTCTCCCTAGCCTACGCTTGAGAGGGAGTATTGAAGTGTAGGGAAGCGCAAAGCAGTGGAGTGCCCTGTAGGGCAGGCAGGGCTGCACGCAGAGTTGTAGCCCTTGCAATGTGGTTGTCGTTTGTTCTCTGCAGTGTTGTTCCCAGTTAATTGGTTGGTGATCGTTTCTGGTTTTTGGTGTCGTTTGGTGTTCTTCTACTACATTAAATGCAAGATCAATTCTACAGATTTTCTCTGCACAATTTTGGCTTGTTTGTCACTCAAACAATCTTTTATCCCTTAAATCCTAGTTCCTTTAATATGTTTAGATCTAGTTAGTATTTTACTGTACACGGTTAGAGTTGTTAATTTTGCTGATTTTCCTTTGTTATTTAGTCTTCCCTTGTTTTGTAATATTTTCAACCGAAAAATACGATTGGAAAATTCTCCAAAATCATCTCTTTCATTCTGTGTTCATATTTCAACAGTAGTAGACATCTATACCCTCACCTGTTGAAAATAATCAATTATGGTACAGATAATCATACAAATTTCAATCAAAATACATCAGCTTGATAACACCAAAGCAAAAACTAATGTTTAATATTGCAGCTGTCCTAATATGTTAAGGTCTCCTTAGGACTGTCTCAACCCAACAAGCTGGGGAGGAATATTGTATAAAGTTAACAAGCATCGGCTACAAATTTAACCTCTCTATAGATGTGTCTAAAGCTAATATATATATATACATTCAAAAAGAGTATGCAAAGACCTAATATCTCTATGTACACTAATCTGCAAGGTGCATCATAAGATCGAGCCGCATCAATCACCAGCTTGGAGTCGCCTTCCACTTCTGATCTTCTATCTTGTTGACTCCTACTTTCACAGGTTGCAACCAGACAATATCTTAACGCCAAAGCTATAGGATAGCCAAAGCATGAATGACAGAATGTAGTTAACGTATTCCGGAATGGCAAGGAAATGGTCCACTTATGGGACTAATTGTTATCAGCGTTATAAAAGAAGAAAGCTAATTATTGTCAAGCATTTTTAGAATGCCATGTCGCAATGATTTGAGAGGTATATATAAGTTGAAATAGGAGTTATACTCGATGAGTGAATGAGTGGTTGCCCTGCCCAATGAGACAGTGGCTAGCTTTATGACACCTTAACCACCGCCTAATCACCTATATGTACTCACCTCGTTGAGAACGACCCAAGTATCTCGATCTACGGATCTACCTAACTTGCCTAGCGCTGTGTTATGTGTTGTTCCTGTTAATACTTCTGATCAGTACATATATCATACGTTAACAAGCCATCAGACCACACATCGCCTCTTTATTATTGCATGCAGAGCTGTAATCCGAGTGTATACACGTAAATGAGTACTAGTATAGACCACCGCCTAATCACTTATATGTACTCACCTCGTTGAGAACGACCCAAGTATCTCGATCTACGGATCTACCTAACTTGCCTAGCGCTGTGTTATGTGTTGTTCCTGTTAATACTTCTGATCAGTACATATATCATACGTTAACAAGCTATCAGACCACATATCGCCTCTTTATTATTGCATGCAGAGCTGTAATCCAAGTGTATACACGTAAATGAGTACTACTATAGATCACAATCAACACATACATCCAAAATGTGATCGACAATTTTTAATAATGCAATATCAGTAAATGTGATTAGAAACAAATAGTTTTTATCGCACTATGTAAAATATAAAACGAAGTTTGGGATCATGCAGAGAGCATAACTATATATATATATATATATATATATATATATATATATATATATATATATATATATATAAGGTTTTCCACATAAGGAGATCTTTATCTTATCTTAAGGTACGAATTTTCATTTTTGATCAACTTTTCGATCGGGTTTCACATCTCCACCGTCCAATATCTAGGTTATAACGTATAGATTATCTCCACAAAATTGCAGCCGAATTCATAATCGTTAAAGTATCGAACTAATCAAAACCAATGGACGTATTAAATTTTCCGAACCTGAACCGTTCATATTTTGACTAGAAAATCGAAGTTATGAGTACCTTAACGGTTATGGAATCGACTGAAATTTTGTGGAGATGATCTATATATTATTACTTAGATATTTGACGGTGAAGATGTGAAAAATGGATCGAAAAGTTGGTCAAAAATGAAAATCCGTACCTTAAGCTAAGATAAGGACCTCATTATGTGAAAAGCCTTATAAATATATATATATATATATATATATATATATATTCCACTTTCATAAAGTATAGAATGATCGATAGCACACAGCATGCATGTACATGGAACAAGCAGCCATGTAAACAATAATCCTTGGAAAGGGGTTTTGTTTGGTAAAATCTGTTGTGCGCGGCTGTATGCCATGCATACAGCAAATCCCTGCTAAAACTTCACACACGGCCCCTCGTGCATCTCACGTTCCCTCTTTTTTGCCTGCAAAACATTGCTGTATAACATACAACAATGTACTGCAGATGAACCCGTTTTGTTTTGCTCGAATATATCACGATCAATCCCAGTAAATGATCGTCGATTGTTTGAGTGCCAACGCCAACAATGTTTATTGACTTTATTCTATTTCTGGTGAATATATGTATTAGCGTACGTAAAGTTTGCAAGTCATATAGATTTATTGCAGACTCATTTGTATAAGAGTTCATGATTTGCCTAAAAAACGGCGGCGCCACCCTCATCCGAGCAGAAAAGATTGAAGAACTCGCTTTTGATAATACAAAAAATATGAGTAAATGGCATAAATTATGAAATGTTAATTGAAAGGCTTTCGAATTCATGTACACTCCAATTTTTAATTGAAATGTGAACAATATCCATACGATATGATATACGTGAGTGACATGATAATAAGACACATGCTACTCTTTAGAATGAAAAATACTACTTATTACAAGATGATAGTACTGGTGATAATGAGTGACGTTAATTATTGCAAGAATTAATGCTCTGCTTAATTATGCTTATTTTGAGAAAATTGACTTCCTACGTACGTTACCTCTTTCTGTGAACCTCAACTTGCAAGAAACAGTGGTACGTAGGACAATTACAGCTAATGCATGAAAACAACCAAGCCAAGTACCTCGATCATTTCATGAGATACTTTCGCACAAGAAATGTGAAAGCTCTGTGTTTTTGTTGCGGGGGCTCAATTACATATATGGTCCTTGGCCTTAAAAATTTAGACCTCAAAAGTCTTAATTCTATATGTTAAGTCTAGTCATATAGACACATCATATTCTTTCTAAATTTATGCAATATTATTGTTAAGTAGAAAAACCATTAAATTATTTCCAAATCTAATGGTTATTATTATTTTTTTGAAAATATCTAAAAACTATATTTTATTCTATACATTTTGAGTTCAATTTTTTCCTCAATATATTTTTCTCAAATATGTGTTCATCAACTTTTTTCCTTCGATTACAAAAAAAAAACAAATAAACTCCTAAACATAAAAACAATATGGTTAAAAATAAATTTAATGCGTATTTGTTTTGAATATGTGAATACATATGAATATACATATATATATATAAGGGCCCTATATATAAATCATCTACAAAATATATAATTTGCACTAAATATATTGTGTAATTCTAACAAAATTCATATTGAAAGTATTTTATTCATGAAAAGTTTTTTTTGTTTGCACAGTTGCACTAACTAGGAAATTAAAGATAATAAACAAATCTACATATGGAAAAATATATATTAAGATATTAATTAAAGGGATCCACTTGTGTATCTTGATGTATGGTACCTCAACAAAAACTCAACTAACACTGTTAGTTTTATGTTAACACCATCAGTATTAACACAAACCTCAATATGATTAACATTAATTTTAAATTCAAATTTGAATACCATTAACATTAAAATTCGTATTTGAGTCAACTAAGATTCATTTACTCAACAATTAACACTACCAACATAGATTAACGCAACATTAATTTTTCTCTTCATCCCAAAAGTCTACGGATCTTCTCTCTTCATCCCAAAAGTCTACTAATCTTCTCTCTTAACATCGTCTCTTCTTATTAAACAGTATCATCGCTTTACAAAGTCTACTAATGAGTTCTTCTACTTCTTTCAAAATACCCACAATTCTAGTTGGTCCTAAGCTAAAATCTCAATCGATCAATCTTCAAAAATCCACTCATCTCAATGGACTGGTATATTACAATATCTTGCTTAATCACATACAACAATCATCTCTATATATACACCTATATAGATTTCTCCACTACTCATGGTGCTCCTCTATCATGGTGCTCCACTACCCGTTAGTGCTCCACTACCCGTGATTCATGCTCATACTCCCCCTCAAGTTGGCGCATACATATCAACCATGCCCAACTTGCCAAGTGAGTCATAAAAACTTTTTTTAGATATTCCTTTTGTGAGCATATCAGCAAGTTGTTCTTCTGTAGGAACAAAAGGAAAACTAATAATCTTCGCATCTAGTTTTTCCTTTTTAAAGTGACGATCAACCTCCACATGTTTTGTACGATCATGTTGCACAGGATTCTATGAAATATCAATAGCTGCTTTGTTGTCACAGTACAGCTGCATCGCACATTTAGGCTTAATACCCAAATCTTGTAGCAAGTTTCTAAGCCATAACAATTCACATACTCCCTGAGCCATACCTCTGTACTCTGCTTCAGCACTAGATCGAGCTACCACCTTTTGTTTCTTACTCTTCCATGTAACAAGATTACCCCCAACAAAGGTAAAGTACCGTGATGTGGATCTCCAATCTGTAATAATTCAAGCCCAGTCTCCATCTGTGAAGCGACAAACCTCAAAGATATTTTTGTGATTAGAAAACATTACTCCTCTTCCTAGGGCTGACTTCAAGTACCTCAAAATCCTTACAACAGCATCCATGTGGTCCACACTGGGATTATACATGAACTGACTCACTACACTTACTGCATATGTAACATCTGGTCTGGTATGTGATATATAAATCAGACGTCCAACTAGCCTCTGGTACCGAGTTTTTTCAGTCGGTACTTGATCTGGATACTCTGCTAACCGATGGTTTTGCTCAATAGGAGTATCAATGGGAGTGCAATCCAGCATACCGGTCTCTGTTAGTAGATCAAGGATGTACTTCATCTGACACAGATAAATACCATCACTTCCCTAGGCTACCTCAATGCCCAAGAAGTACTTGAGTGTACCTAAGTCTTTCATCTCAAATTCTGTGGCTAGCTGTTTCTGTAATCTATCCACCTCAACAGTATCATTTCCAGTAACTACCATATCATCAACATATATAATTAGGGCTGTTACCTTCCCTTGCTGATGTCTGAGAAATAATGTGTGGTCTGAATTACTCTGTATGTAGCCAATTCTCCTCATGAATTGTGAGAATCTTCCATATCAGGCACGAGGTGACTGTTTAAGACCATACAAAGATTTTCTCAATCTGCATACATAGTTACTTAGAGAAGCGGCCGCATATCCCGGCGGAAGATCCATGTACACTTCTTCTGTAAGTTCTCCATGAAGGAACGCATTCTTAACAACAAACTGTTTGAGTGGCCAGTTTAAGTTAGCAGCACAAGAGAGCAATACCCGAATAATGTTCATCTTTGCAACAGGTGCAAATGTCTCATCATAGTCTATGCCATATGTCTGGGTGAACCCTTTTGCTACTAGGCGTGCTTTATACCGGCTCACTGACCCATCTGGATAATGCTTCACTGTAAACACCCAACGACATCCCACAATCTTCTTGCCATGTGGTGGTGATACAAGCTCCCAAGTATTGTTCTTTTGTAATGCTTCCATCTCTTCCTCCATTGCTTTTCTCCATTTTGGATCTCTCAATGCATCTTGCACTTTGTTAGGTACTGATACAGTAGATATTTGATTCACAAATGATTCATATGACTTAGACAATCTTTTGGTAGACATAAAGTTTGCCACAAGATACTTAGCTTTTGCTTGAAGGGTAGGTTCATATTTTTTTGTTGGCTGACCCCGAGTAGACCTATTTGGCAAGACATATTGTCTACTATTAGCATCACTAGTATTAGTCCCAATAGAATGACTAACCTCGTATGAGTGATCTTCCGTACCAGGAGAGTTTTGGTCAGTAGTATGAGGGGCAGTTGTGTTGTCATCTTCTGGTGCTTGAATCTCTTGAGTGACTATATCAGAATCACTCGGTAGTGCTTGTATAACGGACATATCGGTAATCTCAATTGATCTGGTCATCATATCTACTGGCTTATTTGTCTCCCCCTCTCCATGATACAGCTCTTCGAAGTATGAATTCTCCCCCTGAAGAGTAGTATCGGAAGAGGGAAAATAACTCATATCCTCAAAGAAAGTTACATCCATAGTGACATAGTACTTCTTGGTAGTGGATGATAGCACCGGTACCCTTTCTGAATGTCCGCCATACCCAACAAACACACATTTAACGGCCCGAGCATCTAACTTAGATCTCTGATGTTTTGGAAGATGGATAAAAAACAACACAGCCGAAAACACGGGCAGGAAGATTATGAAAAGAGGGTAAGGAGATATGAGATGCAAGAACCTCATATGGAACTTTTCCCTGAAGAACACAAGAGGGAAGACGATTAATGAGGTGGGCAGAAGTGAGGACAGCATCACCCCAAAGGTATTTGGGCATATGGGCACTAAAAAGGATACACCGAGCCATGTCAAGTAAATGACGATTTTTCCTTTCAGAAACTCCGTTCTGCTCAGGTGTATAAGGGCACGCTGTTTGATGAACAATCTCATGTGTGTTAAGGAACTCTCGAAAAACATGATTCACATATTCCCCCCCCCCCCATTATCAGAACGAAGAATTCAAACTGTGGCATTATATTGTGTTTTAACAGTGGCATAGAAAGTTTAGAAAGCGGAAAAAACTTCATTTTTTGTTTTGAGGAGAACAATCCATGAAAGACGGGTGCAATCATCAATAAATGACACATAATACCGCATCCTGGACACAATAGATTCTTGGGAGGGTCCCTAAACATCAGATTGAATTAATTCGAAAGGAAGAAGATGTTTATTAGAAGTACTACAGGAATAAGTAGATCGATGACTCTTACCCAAAACACATGTCTCACAACGTAAAAGGGACTCATCCACACTAAGAAACAAAGTAGGGATAGATGATTTCATAACACTAAAAGATGGATGCCCTAAGCGACGATGTCATAACCAAACTTCACTTAGCTTGTCAGAAGTGGAAATTAAAACGGTCTGAGATGGTGCCCTTGGTTTCGCCCCCGCATATGTCTGATCCAAATGAAACAACCGGCCCCTCAGATACCCCCGACCAATTAACTCTCCGGTGAGAAGATCCTGAAAAATCACATACATAGGAAAAAATGTCACATAGCACTTAGCGTCAGCGTTTAATTGGGGAACAGAGATCAAATGATGAGATAAGGCAGGAACATATATCACATTTTGAAGCTCTATTGTGGGAGTAATACGAACCGACCCTTTTCCTAATACGGGAAATGCCTCACCATTAGCATTAGTAACTTAGGGTACTGGTGGAGGAGACAATATGGTAAAATAAGATTTGTCTTAAGTCATATGATCAGACGCACCCGAAACAATAATCGAAGTATCAAAACCAACAAAGTGAGAAATATTTAAAGCCATACTAATTTTTCCACGACCAGCTATGGAGGCAGTAGGGTTTGCTCTGCCTGCGGTATGATGATCGTGTCCAACCACACCATAGATATCGGGTTCCTGGACTAGTTGAATAGCTGCTTTTGCCTTGGGATGATAATGGGGCCTCTTAGGCCGAAGATGTGGATACAGCTTCCAACAGGTCGCGCGAGCATGGTTAGTATCATGACAATAAGAACAATGAGAGCGTGGCTGATTCCCGAAGCCTGGTGGTGGTCCTCGGTGAAGTGGAGATGAAGTGGCCTGCTGAAGAGGATGAGCGGAAGATCTAGCACAGATAGTAAGGCTGGAAACTTCAACTTGTGCCTGATGAAGGCTTTTATGGTGAGATTCATCCTTACGGATATATGTGAAAGCTGTAATTAAGCTAGGAGGTTCGGTTTTGCGGAGCAATTCCTCTTTCGCACTGTTATGTTTAGTATCAAGACCTTTCAGGAAATGGTGAACTCGCTCAAGCTCCTTCTCACGTTGGTACCAAACAATATCCTCCTGATGTTTGATCAGGCAAGGACGTTTCATATCAATCTCAGCCCAAATATTTCTTATTTTGGTGAAATATTGCACCACCGGTTGCCCATCATGTTGCATCGCCAAAGCGGTGCACATTAACTCATGAACCTGTATGAAATCAGAGTCATTAGTATATAAGCCTTCAAGTGTCAGCCATATTGCATGCGCAGTGTCACATGCCTCCACCAGATCAATTATCTCGTCATTCATAGCTTTCCACAAGACGGACATCACAAGACCATCATCATCGTCCCACTTAGTGTAGGCAATAATATCATCTTTGCTAGGAGCATGAGTGGCTCTGATTACATGCCCCATCTTTTGCATACCTCGAAGATGAGCCGCCATAAGTCTCTTCCATTTACGGAAATTGGTTCCATTAAGTTTAGTGCCCCCAAAGGACCCACTTTCAGAACTCTTGACAGATACTTCAAATTTCGGAACATCAGCTTCGTCTCCAGAACCCCTTGAAAAAAAGAATTCAAAAAATCAGGAATTATACAGCGGAAGTACCAAAAAAGGATATAAATCTGTCTTGGGTGCACGTGCACTGTCAGTGAACCTACACTGACACAAGACAACCAATTCAGGGCTGGGTCGGAACTGGGCCGGGTCTGATCCGGGTCGGGTCTGATTCGGGCCGGGCCGAATTTTCGTTCGTTCGTGTGATGGGCCGGGCGATTTGATGTTGGGTCGGGCGGGTCGAGACTGAGCCGGGCAGATCAGATCGAAATCCGGAGCTCGGCAGCGACGACTTTGAATGGCGAAGGCAACGGCGCTGTTTGGAGAGCTTGACGCGGCGGAGGAGGGGAGCGTGACGCGGTGGTTCTAGTGAATGAAGAACGAAGGGAGACCGGTGGAATCGCTGGCAACGGCGGAGGAACGAAGGGAGACTGGCACGAGTTTTGCAGCGGTGGAGCGGGATTGTGCCGGCATGAGAGGTGGCGACGAGATCGGAGAGCGGCGCCCCTTGAGGAAGTACCGACTGGGCTTGCAGCGAGGATGCTCAGGGACGAGCTGGGCCGGGACGAGCTAGGCGGAGGATTGCTCGCTGGTGACGTCGCTGGGCCGGGACCGGCTTGTTGGTGACGTCGCAGAACCGCAAGGATTGCTCGCTAACGTCGCCGACGAGCTCCAGAGAGGATGGCAGCAAGCTTGGCTGAAGTCGCCGACGAGCTTGTACCACAAATCCGCAAAACAGAAACCCAGGAAAAACAGAGCAAAGGCTCTGATACCAAATGGACTTGTATATTACACTATCTTGCTTAATCATATACAACAATCATCTCTATATATACACCTATAAAGATTTCTCAACTAATCATGGTGCTCCACTATCATGGTGCTCCACTACCCGTTAGTGCTCCACTACCTGTGATTCATGCTCATAATCTCCTTCTCTCTCTATCGATCGGTAATGCCGCCGAAGAAAAGGTCTCAAATGGAGGTTAATACCAATGTCGCCGAGGGGAGCCAAGTTGCTCCGAGAAGGAGTAGTTGAATCAGTTCAACTTGAAATGATGATAGCGTCGAAACGGTCTCTGACATTTAGACGAAGCCTTGTTAAAACACAATCAGGCCAACAAGAAACCAACGATGGTGAAGACTTGAAAATTCCTAAACCGCAACCGAAAGTTTACATAAGTAACAGAATGAAGAGGTGTGCCAAGAAACCCTCGAAAAGGACTGGGGAAAATAAGAAGACAACATATCCATTGGCAGAGAAACCGACAGAGAAGGTGGTCGAGAAACCGATAGAGGAGACGATGGCTGAGATTGAACAAACAATTGCGGAGGCAGTGGATGAGCCTACAACAGCAGATGAGGTGGTTGAGAAACCAATTGAAGAGAATGTGGCAGAACATGAACAAATGACTGCGAAGGCGGTGGTGGTGGCTGAGAAACCGACTATGGTAAAGAAGGTGGCAGAGCCTGAACAAACGATTGCGGAGAAGGTGGCATAACCTGAACAAATGACTGCGAAGGCGGTGGTTGGGAAAAATATTGCAGCGGAGAAGGTGGCTGAGGCTAAGAAGCCTGAACAAACGACAGCGAGAAAGGTGGTTGAGACACCGATTGCAGGATAGAAGGTGATGGAGCTTGAACAAACAATTGTGAAGACAATGGCTGAGAAACCAACTGCATCGAAGATGGTGGTGGAGCCTGAACAAATAACTGCGGAGAAAGTGGTTGAGAAACCAATTGCGGCAAAGAAAGTGGCGGAGCCTGAACAAATGACTGCGAAGGCGGTGGCTAGTAAACCGATTGCGGCGGAAAAGGTAGCTGAGGCTAAGGAGTCTGAACAAACGATTGTGCTTGCGTCAGCGCCACAAGGGAAAACAAAATTTAGTAAGGCTCCTCCCTCGAATTCATATGATTCCTCCAGACCAGATTCGGTGTCTGAAGGTATTTTGGACATTGCAAATGGAATCAACAATGTAATGGATGAAGATGAAGATGAAGATGATAAGGTGAGTGATGAACATGATGAAGAGGTGGATGATGAAGATGATGAAAAGGTGAGTGATCCAAAGGAACAAGAAGATGATGTGGAGAAGGGACTGAGGATGAAATGTGTCAAACGGCTTATTAATATGGGAAAAAAGAAGCCAAACCATTGGGACGTGCCTATCTCAAGTATTTATGAGTATTTTTCTAATGCAAATTTTCGTGCGAGTATTATGCATGTCATTACAATATGGCCCTATACGTCTACATGTGATTTGAGCCTTACTAATATGGTGGTTATTGACTTATTGTTGATTAGAAATTGCTAACCTATATGGAGGTAGTCTACTTGGGTTATGAGTCCGTCTAACTGAAATAAGTGGAATTGAGTTGTGGCAAATGTAGAGAGTAGCTTTATATAGAGGTAAACCATTATGAAAGTAGAGTTTATAGTTTACTCTCTTTTTTGTGTATTTTACATAAACTAGTAGACTTGTGTGTAATATCACTACTGTGGTTCTGACTTTTAAGTGACTTTTGTTTTGTATACCGTTTTGGCATATCTTGACTTATTACAGACATACAACACACCAGGAATCATATCTCGGGCGGAAGTTAAATACAGCGGTGAGCATTCCTTTTAACCGCTTTACCACTAAGAGTAATTATACATTTGCAAACCGTATTTACTTTAGAGATTGATATGTTTCAGTTAAAGAAAGAAATCACAAGAATTTGGTATGGGCTTACTGAGGAGCATAAGAGAGAGAATGTACCCGAGTCTTCTGAAAATGTCAGGTTTGAATCATTTTTAGACCATTTTGTTGCTCTTTCTAATTTTTTTAGTCGATGCTCACCCGACCGCTTCGTCCAAACAGTCGCCCGCTTATGTTCATAGAAGAGGGCTACATGTGAAGAAATGAGGTTTAGTGTTTTAATGAGGATGCATCTAAGTGGTTGGACCATAAACTTATAAGCTTGCTTGTTGATAAGGTAAATCACGAGGACTATAGCTTAACTGTCCACGAAACAAAGTTGGTGATGGGCCCGAATGACTTTTCTTGGGTGGTGGGCGTGAATAATGTTGGGCAGCCGGTTCCCTTTGTTGGCAGTGTTAATAAAGAGCCAAATTTGAAGGCGGCACTTGACGATCTGGCCAGGACATATGGGAATAAGGCTGGTAAAATACCATTGAAGTTTTTGGAGGATTACTTGAGGTCCGAAAAACAGCACTGGACGACAACTTTAAGATGATGTTTGTGTTGTACACAATGATCACCGTCCTTACCCCTATGGCTAGACTAGATTTACTAAGGAAATGGATTATGTCGCTGAGAGATACAAGCCGCATAAAAACCCTCAATTGGGGTAAGTACACAAGAATGGTATATTACACTCTTAATCCATCTATACACATTAATGTCCTATATATAATCTAGTAAACGTACACTATAACAATAATTCATTCCTTAATTCCCTCTGTGAATCACGTCTGTGATTCACGAAGTCATTCACGCTAACACTCCCCCTCAAGTTGGCGCATACACATCAACCTTGCTCAAATTGCTAAGTGAATCATAAAAGGCCTTCTTATACACTCATTTTTGTGAGCATATCGGCAAATTGCTCTTCAGTATGAACAAAAGGAAAAGTGATGATATTTGCGTCTAGCTTCTCCTTTATAAATTGATGATCAACCTCCACATGTTTTGTACGATCATATTGCACAGGATTCTGTGATATATCAATAGCTGCCTTGTTGTCACAGTACAGCTGCATAGCACACTTAGGCTTAATACCCAAATCTTGTAGCAAATTTCTAAGCCATAATAATTCGCACACTCCTTGAGCCATACCTCTGTATTCTGCTTCAGCACTAGATCGAGCTACCACTTTTTGTTTCTTACTCTTCCATGTAACAAGATTACCCCCAACAAAGATAAAGTACCCTGATGTGGATCTCTAATGTATAATATTTTCAGTCGAGTCTGCATCTGTGAAGCCACAAACCTCAAGGATATTATTGTGATTAGAGAACATTACTCCTCTCCCTGGAGCTGACTTCAAGTACCTCAAAATCCTTATAACAGCATCCATGTGGTCCACACTGGGGTTATGCATGAACTGACTCACTACACTTACTGCATACACAACATCTGGTCTGGAATGTGATAAATAGATCACGCATCAAACTAGCCTTTGATAATGAGTTTTTTCAGTAGGCACTTCATCTGAATATTCTGCTAACCGATGGTTCTGCTCAATAGGAGTATTAATGGGAGTGCAATCCAGCATACCGGTCTCTATTAGTAGATCAAGGATGTACTTCCTCTGACACATATAAATACCATCACTTCCCCTGGCTACCTCAATGCCCAAGAAGTACTTGAGTGTACCTAGGTCTTTCATCTCAAACTATGTGGCTAGTTGTTTCTGTAATCTATCCACCTCAACAGTATCATTCTCAGTAACTACCATATCATCAACATATATAATTAGGGTTGTTACCTTCCCTTGTTGATGTCTGAGAAATAATGTGTGGACTGAATTACTCTGTTTGTAGTCAATTCTCCTCATGAATTGTGATAATCTTCCAAACTAAGTACAAGGTGACTATTTAAGACCATACAAAGACTTTCTCAATCTGCATACAAAGTTACTTGGAGAAGCGGCCGCATATCCAGGCGAAATATCCATGTACAATTCTTCTGTAAGTTCTCTATGAAGTAATGCATTCTTAATATCAAATTGTCTAAGTGGCCAGTTTAAGCTAACAGCACAAGAGAGCAATACTCGAATAGTGTTTATCTTTGCAACATGTGTAAATGTCTCATCATAGTCTATGTCATATGTCTGGGTGAACCCTTTTGCTACTAGGCTGCTTTATACTGACTCACTGACCCATCTGGATTATGCTTCACTATAAACACCCAACGACATCCCACAGTCTTCTTGCCATGTGGTGGAGATACAAGCTCCCAAGTATTATTCTTTTGTAATGCTTCCATCTCGTCCTCCATTCCTTTCCTACATTTTGGATCTCCCAATGCATCCTGCACGTTGTTAGGTACTGATACAGTAGATATTTGACTCAAAAATGATTCATATGACTTAGACAATCTTTTGGTAGACATAAAATTTGCCACATGATACTTAGCTTTAGCCTGAAGGGTAGGTTCATATTTTTTTGTTGGCTGACCCCGAGTAGACCTATTTGGCAAGACATATTGTCTACTATTAACTTCACTAGTATTAGCCCCAATAGAATGACTAACCTCAGATGAGTGATCTTCTGTACCAGGAGAGCATTAGTCAAGTGTATAAACAATAGTACGAGAGACATGAGGGGTAGTTGTATTGTCATCGTCTGGAACCTGAATCTCTGGAGTGACTACACCAGAATCATCTGGTGGTGCCTGTGTAGCTGACACATTGGTAATCTCAATCGAACATGTCACCATATCTACTGGCTTACTTGTCTCCACCTCTCCAAGATACAGCTCTTCAAAATATGAATTTTCCCCCTGAACAGCAGTATCAGAACAGGGAAAATAACTCATGTCCTCAAAGAAAGTAACATCTATAGTGACATAGTACTTCCTGGTAGGCGGATGATAGCACCGGTACCTTTTCTGATGTCCTCCATACCCAACAAACACACATTTAACTCCCCGGGCATCCAACTTAGACCTCTGGTATTTTGGAAGATGGACAAAAGCAACAAAACCGAAAAGACATGCAGGAAGATTATGAAAAGAGTGTAAGTAGACATGAGATGCAAGCACCTCATATGAAACTTTTCCCTGAAGGACACGAGAGGGAAGACGATTAATGAGGTGGGCGGAAGTTATGATAGCATCACCCCAAGGTATTTAGGCATATGGGCACTAAAAAGAATACACCGAGCCATATCAAGTAAATGACGATTTTTTCTTTCAAAAATTTTGTGTAAGGACATGTTGTTTCATGAAAACTTTTGTGTGTGTTAAAGAACTCCTGAAAGACATGATTCACATATTCCCCCTCATTATCAGAAAGAAGAACTCTAATTGTGGCATTATATTGTGTTTGGACAGTGGTATAGAAGGCTTGAAAAGCCGGAAAAACCTTATATTTAGTTTTGAGAAGAACAATCCATGAAAGACGGGTGGAATCATCAATAAATGACACATAATACCGCATTCCTGACACAGTAGACTCTTTGGAGGGTCCATAAACATCATAATGAATTAATTCAAACGGAAGAACACGTTTATTAGAAGTATTAGGGGAATAAGTAGATCGATGAATCTTGCCTAAAACATATGTCTCACAACGTAAAAGTGACTCATCTACACTACTAAACAAGGATGGATGCCATAAGCGACGATGCCATAACCAAACTTCACTTAGCTTGTCAGAAGTGGAGATTAAAGAGGTCCGAGACTGTGCCCCTGGTTTCTCCCCCGCATATGTCTGATCCAGATGAAACAACCGGCCCCTCAGATACCCCCGACCAATTAGCTACCCGGTGAAAAGATCCTGAAATATCACATACATAGGAAAAAATGTCACATAGTACTTAGCGTCAGTGTTCAATTGGGGAACAGATATCAAATGATGAGATAAAACAAGTACATAGAGCACATTGTGAAGCTCTATTGTGGGAGTAACACGAACGGACCATTTCCCTAATACGGGGAAGGCCTCACCATTAGCATTTTTGACATAGGGTACGGGTGGAGGAGACAATACGGTAAAATAAGATTTGTCATAAGTCATATGATTAGACGCACCATAATCAATAATCCATGTATCAAAACCAACAAAGTTAGAAATATTTAAAGCCATAACAATTTTACCACGACCAGCGATGGATGCGGTAAGTATTGCTCCTCCTGCAGTATGATGATTATGTCCAACCACACCATAATATCTGGTTCTTGGACGAATTGAATAGTTGCTTTCGCCTGAGGGCGATAATTAGGCCGCTTAGGCCTAAGGTGTGGATACAACTTCCAACAGGTCGCACAAGCATGGTTAGTATCATGACAATAAGAGCAAGGAGGGCAGGGCTGATTTCCGAAGCCTGGTGGCGGTCTGCACTGATGCAGGGGAGCTAAAGTTGCCTGCGGAAGTGGTGCCAGAGAGCTAGCACGAACAGTGAGGCTGGAAACTTCAACTTGTGTCTGATGAAGACTCTCCTGTTGAGATTCATCCTGACGGATATATGTGAAAGCTATAATTAGGCTAGATGGTTTGGTCTTTCTGAGTAATTCCCCTTTCACACTGTTATGCTTTGAATCAAGACCTTTTAAGAAATGGCGAACTCGCTCAAGCTCATTTTCTTTGTGGTACCAAACAACATCCTCTTGATTCTTGATCATCCAAGGGCGTTTCACATCAATCTCAGCCTAAATATTCTTTAGTTTGGTGAAATATTGCGCCACCGGTTGCCCATCATGTTGCATCGTCAAAGCTGTGCACATTAACTCATGAAGCTTTATGAAATCAGAGTCATTAGTATATAAGCCTTCCAGTGTCTCCCATATTGCTGCGCAGTATCACATGCATCCACCAGATCAACGATCTCTTCATTCATAGCTTTCCACAAGACTGACATTACAAAATCATCTGCACTAGGACCCTTAGTTACTCCGGTTACATGTCTCATTTTGTGCATGCCTCGAAGATGAGCTGCCATAATTCTCTTCCATTTACGGAAATTGGTCCAATTGAGTTTGGTTCCCCCAAAGGAACCACTGTCTGTAACGACCCTAAAATTTCAAGCTTAAAAACTCAAAATTTCAAAGTCGTACAACACCAAAACAATCTCAACGAATCGAAATCATTTTTAAATGCACAGCGGATCATTACTGAGTTCACAATACAACTCAGACAATCAATTATTACAAACCAAATTGTAAATCAACATTACATAAAATGAAAATATAATAAACCTCACAATCTCTCACAACTCACAAATAAATCCTCACCACACTCAAGATAATGAACAACTTCGAGGCTCTGGAGTCGTCCTTCAATTCCCACTAATCGACACCTGCAGTAGTATCCCCTACACCATCGAATTGGTGCACCGGGATTGTAAACACAAATCCGGTAAGCTTATAGCTCGTATGAGTAAAATGGAAATATAATTCGTATATCAATATATACGAAAAAATCACAATCAACAAATATAAATGTCCTCATGAGTCAATGGACGGCCCATCTGGTTGTCCCAAAAATATATGAAATGAAAGTGCTCATGACAAATCAGGCAACCCTTCTGGTTACCCAAAAACATTTATAATACGGGTACTATTGAACGCTGGTACACATCTGTTACCCCTCACGTAGTACACCGCCGATATTGGGTAACCACCCGCTACCCAACATCCAACACAATATGAGTACTCATGAGCCGATAACCACCTGTTACGTCACATGCAGTACTCCGGCAGATAGACTAGAGCTCTAACTGTATCGTAACTTTCGCCCGGCCAAAGGCTAGGTTCCGACTTGCCAAACACGTACAATAATCTCACATCATATTGTACAAAAATCAAGTTCGAAAACAAATCAACATTTTAACAATCTCCATGTTAAAATTCACGTACAATAATCTCACATCATATTGTACAAATTAAAATCACATGCTCGATAATATCTTCTCATCGAAATGACATCATCACGATAAATTCAGACAGTATATTATATAGCAAACTATATATATATGTACTTATTTACCATTTATACAATATATATATAATCCATTATATCATATACATGTCACAATTCATAAACACGTCCGAAGACAAAACGTTTAACAACACATTAAAATCACGTACAATAATTACACATCATATTGTACAAATTAATTCACATGCTCGTCATATAATTCACGTCATCGAAATGACCAATTCCAATGAATTCATAACAGTATATAATATAGCAAACTATATATATAAGTACGTATTTACCATTTATACAAATATATATATTCCACTATATCATATACATGTCGTACTTCAATATTTAAAACTCTTGCAAAAATCTTGAATTCACCGCAAGGGTAGATTCGTAAATATGTGAGATTTTACTCACCTTATCGACACGAGCGTAATTCCACTATTTCCGAAGATAATTCATTTTCTTGATGTTATCGATCACCTTGAAAAGATAAGAAAAGAATTTAGAAACGTTTTGTAAACCTTTAAATCCCGAAACAGTAATAATCGGTTATTGTTCAGCAATTTTCGGGTGTACGAATTTACTGTTCACTGAGTACTATTCACTGTGTCCTATTCACGTATTTACTATTCATGTATTACTGTACAAATACACATCCAATACATAGCTCTGTACAAGTACATACTGTTCAAATGTACGTATTGTCTCAGTAAATAATAATTACTGAATTACCCTTCTAAAATTACTTTTTACCTTTACTAAAAGTAATTTACATTTACATTTACCGTACGTAAATAAAATTTACATTTACAGTACGTAAATCACCTTTTTACATTTACCGTACGTAAAAATAAATTACAAAATTACCTTTTTCGGAAACACTAAAGTAATTTACATTTACATTTACTGTACGTAAATAAAATTTACATTTACCGTACGTAAATCACCTTTTTACATTTACCGTACGTAAAAATAAATTACAAAATTACCTTTTTCGGAAACACTGTTCACGCGCCGCCGCGCGTGGGCCGGCAGGCTGCGCGTGGGGCCCACGCGCCGACGCCACCAACGGCGCGTATCACGCCACCGCCCCCCCATTCTCTTCCTTTCTCCTCCCTCTTCTTCTCCACGGCCTCACGCCGCCCCTACACCACTCCACTGCCCTTCACGCGCCGCCTAAGGCGACGGTATCTCTCCCCCCTCCTCCTCCGCTTCTCCTCTTCCAATCCACCATCAAAACCTCACCAAAATGACAACAACCACACCAATCCATCAATCAAGTAAAACCCTTACCTCGACGAAGCTCTAGAACCACCGGTGAGTCGCCGGAGATGCGCCTAGGAAGGAGACGGTTTCTGTCGAATCTTGGGGCAGCTGGTGGAGCTCCGGCGCTGCGTGGGATGGCGTGTCAAGCTCGGGGTCGGCTGCGGAGGGTCGCGCGAAGCTTCCTAGGCCGGCGGTGTGCGACACGGATGAGCGGTGAGGGAGATCGCCGGAGATGGATTTTTGAGGGAGGGAGAGAGCGAATCGGGGAGAGAGAAAGGGGAAGGAGGCGGAAAGATGAGAGATAAGGGTTTTCCTGAAATGGAAACCCTAATCACAAAAATTCCCTTTTTATACTCGTTTCCAAAATCGGAAACTAACTTCCGACATTAATAACTTTCAACTCCTACGTCCGATTCGAACGCGTCACATGTCCACGCACTCGTATCGACGAGCTTTATGACTTTTGTGAAGAATGTTTTCGCAACCGAGCGACGGAATAAAAGTCGATATATTTGTTCGAAAACGTAACGTTTTTTTTTAATTAAACGTTCCGAGAACGTTTCTGTTTCCGTTTCGTAAAGTCGCAAACAATCAAATTCATTTTAATTAAATTTCACAACTTGATAGAATCCAAATCAAATCAAATATTGTTCGAAAACTAGGGTTATTACAATCTACCCCCCTTAAAGGAATTTCGTCCCGAAATTCAAACTTACTCAACAAACAACCGTTGATATCTAGTCATCATGTCCGACTCTAGCTCCCAAGATGCATCGCCCTCATCATGGTGACTCCACAATACCTCAACTTCTTTCCTCCGAAGCTTCTTTGTGGATCTATCCAGAATACGAACCGGCTCAACAATGAAAGTGGCATTTTCCTTCACTTTAATGGTGCTATGATCGATCACATGTGACTCATCTGGTATATACTTCCTCAGCATGGAAATGTGGAAGACGTTGTGAACGCCCGACATGCTAGTAGGCAAGGCTAGTCGATATGCTAGTTCGCCCACCTTCTCAAGTATCTCAAAGGGCCCAACGTACCTCGGAGCCAACTTTCCCTTCTTGCCAAATCTCACCGCACCCCTTATAGATGAAACTTTCAAGAAAACATGATCGGCGATCTCAAATTCCACATGTCTCCTCTTTAAGTCCGCATAGCTCTTCTGTCTACTCTGTGCAGTTCGGATTCTATCTCGAATGATCGAGATCTTCTCCATGGTTTCCTGCACCACCTCTGGACCCATCAGTGCCTCATCTCCAACTTCGGCCCAACAGATCGGTGAACGACATGGTCTACCATAGAGAGCCTCATAAGGTGCCATGCCAATGCTAGAATGGTAGCTGTTGTTGTAGATAAACTCAATCAATCTCAAATGATCTTCCCAGCTACCCTTGAAATCCAGCACACATGCTCTCAACATGTCTTCCATCACCTGATTCACCCTTTCCGTCTATCCATCTGTCTGAGGGTGAAAAGCTATACTCATATCCAAGGTAGTGCCCATCGCCTTCTGCAAACCACCCCAGAACTTCGAAGTGAAACGTGCATCTCGATCAGAAACAATAGAAACTGGGGCACCATGAAGTCTCACTACCTCATTCACATATAGTTTCCCAAGCACGTCCACTGAGTACTTCATCAACACTAGAAGAAAATGAGCCGACTTCGTCAACCGATCGACAATCACCCATATGGCATCGTGACCCTTCTTCGATCTAGGCAATCCGGTCACAAAGAGGAATAGTCAGTGGTTTCAACATGCCAGCTGGTCGTTGATGTTCTGCTTTCACTTGCTGACAAGCAAGGCACTTCGATACAAATTATGCTACATCTTTCTTCATACCGTTCCACCAGAATTGCCTGCATAGGTCCTTGTACATCTTGGTGTTCCCTGGATGAACGGTATAGCATGATCGATGTGCCGTATGAAGGACCTCCTCCCGAAGATCATCACAATCTGGGACACACAATCTTGTCCCAAACCTCAACCCTCCATCGGGTCCAACTCTCCACTCAAAAGGGCACTCATCAAGCGTATCAACTACAAGATCTGCCAACTTAGCTTGTGAGAGTCTATCCCGCGCCTGACCCTGTATGATCCTCGTGATCAATGTGGGTTGCACCGTGACAGTACTAAGAAAGACTCTTGGTTCTCCTCCCGATGGTACCAAATCAAACTCCGATGCAGTTTCGAGCATGAACCATTCCTGGACCATAAGTGAAGCCACCACACCTCTCGGTTTCCTGCTCAATGCATCGGCCACCACATTTGCCTTCCCCAGGTGGTACTCTAATGTGAAGTCATAGTCCTTGAGGAGTTCCATCCATCTCCTCTACCTCATATTCAGCTCCTTCTGTGAGAACAAGTACTTCAAACTCTTATGATCTGAAAAGAGTTGAAACTTCTCACCATACAAGTAATGTCACCAAATCTTCAGGGCAAACACAACTACCGCAAGCTCTAGGTCGTGTGTCGGATAATTCTTCTCATGAATCTTCAACTGTATCGAGCCATAAGCAACAACTCCTCCATGCTGCATCAACACACAACCCAAACCTTGGAGCGAAGCATCACTGTAAATGACATAGCCACCACTACTTGAAATAATCGTCAGATTTGGAGCTGTGGTCAGACTGGTCTTTAGTTTGTTGAATGCTTCCTCACATGCATCCGTCCACACGAACGGAGTATCTTTCTTGGTTAACTTGGTCAATGAAGATGCAATACTAGAAAACCCCTCGATAAATCTCTTGTAGTAACCTGCCAAACCGAGGAAACTACGAATCTCTATAGGGTTCTTTGGACGACTCCAATTCTTTACTGCCTCTACATTTGACGGGTCCACTAGTACTCGTTGCCTGTACAGATTGCCTTGCCTTTTCCCTTCGCATCCCTGCTTCCCACATCTCCTGCTCGAGTCTTATCTGCTTGCTCCAAGCTCATGGCACTCTCAAATATCAACTCCTTTGTAGTCAGGCAAAGGACTGATATCATGGTCTTGTACTCCTGTTTCAGCCCTCGTAGATACTTCTGAGCTAAAAACTCAAAATTTCAAGCTTAAAAACTCAAAATTTCAAAGTCGTACAACACCAAAACAATCTCAACGAATCGAAATCATTTTTAAATGCACAGCGGATCATTACTGAGTTCACAATACAATTGTTCACGTATCTCTGTACGAGTACATATTGTTCACGTATTTCTGTACGTATAAATACTATTCAAATGTACGTATTGTCTCAGTAAATAATAATTACTGAATTACCCTTCCAAAATTACTTTTTACCTTTACTAAAAGTAATTTACATTTATATTTACCGTACGTAAATAAATTTTACATTTACCGTACGTAAATCACCTTTTTACATTTACCGTACGTAAAAATAAATTACAAAATTACCCTTTTCGGAAACACTGTTCACGCGCCGCCGGACGTGGCGGCGCGTGGGGTACACGCACCACCCGCCGGCAGGCTGCGCGTGGGGCCCACGCGCCGACGCCACCAACGGCGCGTATCACGCCACCACCGCCCCATTTCTCTTCCTTTCTCCTCCCTCTTCTCCTCCACGGCCTCACGCCGCCCCTACACCACTCCACTGCCCTTCACGCGCCGCCTAAGGCGACGGTATCTCTCCCCCTCCTCCTCCGCTTCTCCTCTTCCAATCCACCATCAAAACCTCACCAAAATGACAACAACCACACCAATCCATCAATCAAGTAAAACCCTTACCTCGACGAAGCTCTAGAACCACCGGTGAGTCGCCGGAGATGCGCCTAGGAAGGAGACGGTTTCTACCGAATCTTGGGGCAGCTGGTGGAGCTCCGGCGCTACGTGGGACGGCGTGTTGAGCTCGAGGTCGGCTGCGGAGGGTCGCGCGAAGCTTCCTAGGCCGGTGGTGTGCGACATGGATGAGCGGTGAGGGAGATCGCCGGAGATGGATTTTTGAGGGAGGGAGAGAGCGAATCGGGGAGAGAGAATGGGGAGGGAGGCGGAAAGAGGAGAGAGAAGGGTTTTTCTGAAATGGAAACCCTAATCACAAAAATTCCCTTTTTATACTCGTTTCCAAAATTGGAAACTAACTTCCGACGTTAAAAACTTTCACCTCCGACGTCCGATTCGTACGCGTCACATGTCCACGCACTCGTATCGATGAGCTCTACGACTTTCGTGAAGAAAGTTTTCGCAACCGAGCGATGGAATAAAAGTTGATATATTCGTTCGGAAACGTAACGTTTTTTTTTCTAATTAAACATTCCGAGAACGTTTCCGTTTCCGTTTCGTAAAGTCGCAAACAATCAAATTCATTTTAATTAAATTTCACAACTTGATAGAATCCAAATCAAACCAAATATTGTTCGAAAACTAGGGTTATTACACTGTCAGAACTCTTGACATATACTTCAAATGTCGGAACATCATTGATCTGAGAACTCTCAACGTCGTCTCCATAACCCACTGAAAAACAATTTAAAAAATCAGGAGGTATACAACGGAAACACCAAAAAAACGTAGATGAACCTGTTTTGGGGGCACGTGCACTGTTGGTGAACCTGCACTGTCAACCAAGACTATCAAATCTGGTCCGGGTCGGGTCGGGTTGAAGTTGGTCCAGGTCGGGTTGGTTTTGGGTCGGGTCGGATCTGATTTAGGCTGGGCCGGAATCTGAACCGTGCAGGCGGGTCGGGTCGGGTCGGGAGAGTACCCAAACGAACGGGAAAAACGGGTCGGGAAGATCTCTCGAACCAAAAACTGTAAAAGCAAAACCCAGAAAAAACAGAACACTGCTCTGATAACAACAAAAATGGTATATTACACTCTTAATCCATCTATACACACTAATGTCCTATATATAATCTAGTAAACGTACACTTTAACAATAATTTATTCATTAATTCTCTCCGTGAATCAGGCCCGTGATTCACGGAGTCATTCACGCTAACAAGTACTTGTTTGACTTCTTAATGAGGAGAATCAAAACTTACAAAGATAATGAGCTGTGAAGTACCTTAGCGCTTGTTGCATCTTTCTTCAACTCTTCTACTATGACCGTTATATGGATGTGACATTTGTGGACAGGTCATTGTACCTGGTTGAAGCTTGGGATAAGAAAGAAGTAAATAAGATCAACAACTGGAAAGACGACCGTGGTGAAATAATGATTACAAGTTTACAACTATAAAACTGCAAAAGCCCACCAGTCGTATCGGATCAGCTACAACGGGTGGGGAGGGTTGGAGAGCAGAGGCTACTGTATTTTCTGGGCAAGTGAGTAATCTTGAAACAGTTTTGCAGCATAGCACAACTTAGCAGAATGATAAGATGGACCACATTTTGTTTCTGATTCAAAATCTGAGACTATTCAGCACCATAAAACCAATCAACTAGCAACAAACGCGTCGCTCCCCAATGGGAAGATCTGAAGGTAAACAAAAAAAAAAGGTGAAATAAGTAGTCTATCGATTATGCTCAGCTCTTTCCTTTTATTATGTTTATGTTGTGATGACATGATAGAAAGAAGGGAATGCAGTATCTGCATGCATTTCCTTTCCTTATATTTGTCATTGTAATAATATTTTTGAACAATGCTCGAATGCAGTGGACTAATTCACTTGTTGTAACATTTCTATTATGTATTACGGCTACTCACATTATTAACCCTTACTCCTATTTAAGTACATCTCTGTTCTTATAGTGTTCATTAGTCTACTGTCTTCTAACTAAGTTGTCTTAGATGTGTATATGAGGTTACTGAATTGCAGGTGTAGGTCCATATTTGGTCACTTTTGTGTGTGTACTAACTCCTTATTTGCTCAGTCTACAATGCTATCTGGTTACTAAATCGAACTTGTTCTAGTTGACCCAAAAAAAAAATCGAACTTGTTTTTTCTATTTTCTTACTTGTTTAGTCTACTTTCATGTACTGATTGGTAATTTGCTCAGTTAATAATCATTTCAGTACTTTCTAACTTTCTGATTCTACTTGTTTTCAAATTAAGTCTACTGTTTATTGCAGTCCAATTTCATACATTTCATGTTTTCCTTGTTACTTTCCGATCCTACCTTATTTTTCTAAGGCTTTTTCTAATAACGTCAACTTTGTTTCCACTTAAATCTACTTTCTAGTCCAGTCCAGTTTCTTATTTATTTCTTACTTTCCAACACTACTTTCTTGCTAATTAAGACTACTTTTTGACTTAATAACTCTATGTTCGTACTTAATCAGTCTGTTTCATGCATTAACTTGTTATTTTGTCAGTCTATGATTAAATTTTCAGTCTGCACTCTTATATTACTCTAGTGCACTTTCTTATTAATCCAGCCTACTTTCTTAGTATTGTAGTCTACCTTTTTTTATTTTATTCTACCTTCAATTAATAATTGGTAATTAGCTCAGTCAATAGTCATATCACAAAGCTCTCTTACTTGTTCTCTCTCCTTTCTTTCAAAATGATCCACTGTCTTACTTATTAAGTCTACTCTATTGTATTGACTAGTTCTTTGTTGCTCGTACTCTACTTTCCTATTTCTACAATCAACTTTCGACTTGTTGAGTCTACTTTCATTCTTTTTCAATCTACGTTCGAGTACTAAGAAACTAAACCCATATTTGTACATTTAGTCTACTAATTTATCCAAGAGCCTTCTTATGTAATAAGAATTCATCTTTAGTCTACTAGGTTATCCCCAACTAAGTCTTTATCGATAAGGTTTCTGTCAGTCTACTATGTTATTCATGGGTTTAGTTTCTTGGGTTTATTACCAAGATTATATCTTCAGTCTATTCGGTTATCCATATCTAAGTTATTATATCTTCAGTCTACTTTCCAATCAATTTAGTCCACTAGCTTTGTTGTCTATATATCAAGTTAGTTTCTTATTTATTCTGAGCTTATTTATACTGAGGCTGCTTGTTCTATTAGGTTTCAACTGTTAAACTGAATTATGACCTAAGAGACCTAGTCCTATTATCATCCGGCTCAAATTCCGTTATCAGTCCCAGGCGATTTGTTGTTCAAAAGAATAAGGATCCTGAGATCAATGTAGAGAAGAAGGCTGACGAGAAGGTGCTGCAGGAGATTACTAACGTATTGGATAGTATTGAAGAGAAGAAGTTTTCCGGGATTAATCGGTTAGAGAAGAAGTCGTTTGATATTGTTGTGGAGAAGACGGTCCCGGAGAATATGATCGATAGCGTTCAAGAGAAGGACGTTCAGGATATCATTAATATATCGGTAAGTGTTGATGAGAAGAAGAATCCCAAGATTAATCATTCAGAGAAGAAGGCCTTCGATAGTGTTAGGGAGAACAAGGTCTCCGAAATCAATTAAGTCGAAAATGAAGATGTCAATAGAGTTGGAGAAAAGATGGTTCCGGACATTAATCATTTAGAAAAGAAGGCCATTGATAATGTAAATAAGAATGCTGGAAACATTGTTGCTAGAGAAATTGGTCATTTCTTCCCATCTACAAAAAAGAAAGAAACCATTAGAAAGAAGTATGTTGAGAGAGAAATTATCGGCCGCAAGAGTGCGAAGAAACAGAGTATTAGTCCTTTTACTGTCAATGCAGATATGGAAGAGGATGACAAAGCAATCATGAATCTTGTCTACACTACAAGAAAAATGACATACAACAACATCACAATAAAACATGCGCGTTTAAAACATTATTGATTACTATTTTCGACAATATGCTTATTTTGTGTGTTGTGAAAAGTTATATTCAACTACATGCGTCACTAGTATGTTGTTAATATAGTTTTCGACTACGTATTATGTGTGTTGTTATTTGAAAGTTATTGATTCAACATATTAACAACTAGCATAAATACACGTTATTAAAGGCTTTTAAAATAACAACATGCAATATGTTGTTAAATATTTTTAAGATAACAACACGCTGCATGTTATTAAATGTTTCACATATTACAACATGCAGCGCGTTGTGATATACTTCTCTTTAAAATTTGAATGGGAAACCAAGGAAAATAACAAACTTTTTGCGCTTAAATTATTATATTAACTAAAATGCCCTTTCTACAAAAAATGAAAAAAAAAAAGACTTAAAACTACATTCTCACAAAAGGAAAGCATGTATCTCACTTCATCTCTCAAACACCCAAAACCATAGTTGTCTCTTTGAAAATTTTCTCTTCGTCTCTCACTTAGGGGTGTTAATTGAAAACCGAAAACCGAAAAAAAACCGAACCATAACCGAAAAAAACCGAAGAAAAAAAAAACCGCACCAAACCGCAAAAAAACCGCACCAAACCGAAAGATTTGGTGTGGTTTTGGTTTGGGACGTTTGGAAACCGAAACCGAACCGAAAAACCGAATATATATATATTATAAAGAAATTATATTATTTATAGATATTTTTAATATACATAATTAAATATGTTATCGATCGAGACCCAAACTTTATCAAAATTCGGTGAATTTTTTACCATATATGTATTTATATATGCTGATCACATCCGACGGTCGAAATTTCATAATTTGAATTTTAGATATTGGAACCACAACATGTCTACTAATGTGGTATAACTTGTTTAGTGGTCTTTTTGCAAATGTATGCAGTTGTGAAGCAACTATATCTTATAAATATAATTTTGCAAATTTGTCCGCATGATGCGTTACGTATAGTGAAATATGGTTATAGTAAAAAAATCACATATTTTCGATAACGTTTGTGTCCCGATCGAGGCGGTCAACCCTTTTTACGTTATTATCCCCTATGGGTAGCCTTATCCCTGGAACGTAAAATTTTTGAAAATTTTACACGAGCTGCTACATTACATATATGTGAGAGTGTGTGCATGAAAACATCCACCAAAACTAGTCAAGAAGGAGGGGGTAAGAACAAATTCACTTAATTAGATGAAATTAAGTTAATGTTGACCACATCGATCGAGACCCAAACTTTATCAAAATTCGGTGAATTTTTTACCATATCTGTATTTATATATGCTGATCACATCCGACGGTCGAAATTTCATAATTTGAATTTTAGATATTGGAACCACAACATGTCTACTAATGTGGTATAACTTGTTTAGTGGTCTTATTGCAAATGTATGCAGTTGTGAAGCAACTATATCTTATAAATAGAATTTTGCAAATTTGTCCGCATGATGCGTTACGTATAGTGAAATATGGTTATGGTAAAAAAATCACATATTTTCGATAACGTTTGTGTCCCGATCGAGGCGGTCAACCTTTTTTACGCTTATTATCACCTATGGGTAGCCTTATCCATGGAACGTAAAATTTTTGAAAATTTTACACTAGCTGCTACATCACATATATGTGAGAGTGTGTGCATGAAAAAATCCACCAAAACTAGTCAAGAAGGAGGGGGTAAGAACAAATTCACTTAATTAGATGAAATTAAGTTAATGTTGACCACATCGATCGAGACCCAAACTTTATCAAAATTCGGTGAATTTTTTACCATATATGTATTTATATATACTGATCACATCCGACGGTCGAAATTTCATAATTTGAATTTTAGATATTGGAACCACAACATGTCTACTAATGTGGTATAACTTGTTTAGTGGTCTTATTGCAAATGTATGCAGTTGTGAAGCAACTATATCTTATAAATAGAATTTTGCAAATTTGTCCGCATGATGCGTTACGTATAGTGAAATATGGTTATGGTAAAAAAATCACATCTTTTCGATAACGTTTGTGTCCCGATCGAGGCGGTTAACCCTTTTTACGCTTATTATCACCTATGGGTAGCCTTATCCATGGAACGTAAAATTTTTGAAAATTTTACACTAGCTGCTACATCACATATATGTGAGAGTGTGTGCATGAAAAAATCCACCAAAACTAGTCAAGAAGGAGGGGGTAAGAACAAATTCACTTAATTAGATGAAATTAAGTTAATGTTGACCACATCGATCGAGACCCAAATATTATCAACATTAGATGAATTGTTTACCATATCCTTATTTAAATATGCTGATCACATCTGACGGTCAAAATTTAATATTTTGAATTTTAGATATTGGAACGACAACATGCCTACTAATGTAGTATAACTTGTTTAGTGGCTTTTTGCAATTGTATGCATTTGTGAAGCAACTATATCTTGTAAATAGAATTTTGCAAATCTGTCCGCATGTTCTTTTTATTTCGTTAAGAATTAAGTAGATAGACAAGGAAAGAAACTTCGATTTTCTTTACAAAAAAACCGAAAAAAAAACCGATATAAACCAGAGAAAAACCAAACCGAACCAAACCGAACACAATTAGTTTTTTTTTAAAAAAGTGAAAAACCAAACCGAACCGAACCGAATAAATAGAACGGTTTGGTGTTCGGTATCACCTATAAACCGAACCATTCAAACCGATTAACACCCCTACTCTCACTCACTAAAATTAGGGTTTCAAAACTTCACACAGTACTGGCGGTGCTCTGCTTCATCTTAGATCCTCGTTTTCTGGTGCCAGCGAATCCTTCCCGGAGTCTCTCCACAATTGTTGAATTCCTTGGGCGCTTGCAGTGTATACCTCAGCTCTGGTGCTCATTTCAGTTCAAGTAGCGGTTCCGAATTGAATTAGAGCTGCTTCGGTGGTTTCTGCAATTGCACCTAGATAGAGGAGTGGAGCTAGCAAAGCCGCTCAGGCCGCCGCTGTTTGCCGCCAATGGAAGGTTGGTGATCTTGTGCTTGCTAAAGAGGTTTCTCGGCTTGGCCAGTTGACCTGCTACAGTAAGTGTTCTGGTGCTGAGAGTGTAGTCATAGATCTGCATACTCTCAATCTCTTAATTCGTTTCAATTCCGATTGCGTTAGCCTTCATTTTCAATTCTGATGGTTCTCAAAGCCGAAGGTCAGGGATAGCTACAGCTCGTTGAACATGAGGACATCGAGGATAAAGAAGACATGATCGATAAGCGTAAGCCTTCACTCGTGTTCAATTTCCGTTCACAGTCTTCAATTTTCAATTTCATTTTCTTCGATTTAGTTTATCTAATACTCATGGCCTGAAGCTCGATCGCTCTCGATTTTGTTCCATTTAGTTAACAATGTCCATTTAGGCCTAATCGAAATTTAATATTTGTGCAGTGATTGCTCACAAAATTAAAGCTGGTGATGTATTGAAGTGCTTAGAACGTAGGGATCGACACCAGCAATGGCCTAATGATGCATACTCAAAAGGTACTATGAGTGTAATTGAAATTTCATATACAAATATGGCCTGATGATCCACATATGAAACTGCTGAGAATTATCAGTCTCACATCACTACAATACAAATATGCTTTGTACTTCTGTTTGTGTAGTCGGATATACGTTCAGGCCAGGGTACATTGGTTTTATAGTTCGAGATTACACAATCTCTGTTCAATCTACCGGTTTAATTATTCCATTGTAATTGGGATAATAGACTTCCACATAAAATAGATTGGTTTAGTACTTGAGCCAACTCGTTCTTGTTACTGGGTGTACAAGTTTTATAACTTCAAGTTGCATTTCTGGAAATTGTTCTTCAGAATGACTTCATACCGACTTCATATTTCGAAACACAATTTACTCAATGCTGGAAAGTAAAATGCACATAAGGAACATCAAATTTACTCAATGTTGGAAAGAAGAATGCAAATAAGTTACAATCGATCGTTCAAACGTCTACTAACATATTAGACAACACCAAAAATTTACTTATTTTACTAGGATCAAAACCGAGAACATCCCACTTTAAACTACAAAAGGGTGACAAAAATAGTCAGCAGCTCCCCACACTTTTGTCCGATTCAAGGGTATCATTGACCCTCTTCTTACTTTTGATATTATAACGTCGCATAAGATATCTAATATAAGCCCGAGCAGTTAGACGTCTAGTAGGAACACGATGAGATAGTGTAGAAGGTTCAGCAGAAGCCTCAAGAGGAGGAGGTGCAGTCGATACTATACTGTCGTTGATTTGCTATGAAGAACGATTCATTCTCTCACCATTAACGAGAGGCATCCTGGCTTCACTTTGATAGTGTTGGCTGATTTCTAGTACAAACCCAAATGACTATGATAATGTGAGAAGAACAATTCAGAAGTGAGGAGTGAATGGGAAAATGAATGAGTAGGCTATGAGCCATACTTATTGTATCCTAATTATTTTCTGCAAAGGAAATAAATTGCCTTTATGCAATTGTAATTTTTATCAAATTTTTTTTAAATTACTTATAATTAAAATTAATTTAGATTGATAGCTACATTATGAAAAGTTATATACGTATCATCATAGATACTAAGTGGATGAGTTATCAAATTTTTAGTGATAACTTAGAGGCAATTTGGAGGTATTATAAAAAAATGAAGTAAAATTGAGATAAAATGACAGAAATAACCCTGAAAATATGGTCAAAATTGACATAAGTACCAAAATGGCCTAAATTTGAGAACTTTAGGTACCAAATTGTCCGTTTTCATACATCAGGTACCAAATTGTCCAAGTAGCCAAACATCAGGTACCATAGAAGGAATTTACCCTAAATTTTTATAGATAAGTGTATTTCAAAACCAGATTTCCCGCCTAGTGATTGACTATTGAAAATTTTAACAACTTGACTACTTCCATCCAATATTTCAAGTGAAAATTAAAGGCGTCCAAATTGTAATTGACATTGAAAAGCGAGCCCAAAACCAAATTAAGTAAAAATGCAGTTCAAATTCAAATTATTTCATACATAATCATTATAATAACTTATTGATTTAATGTCTCATCGATAATTAAAATGTGAGGCTTTCTGGTAAGTTTCAGTTATACTTCTAAAAAAAGTTTCATACGTAAGCATGATAAAAAGTTACTAACTTGATGTCTTATCAATAGTCAATTTGCTGAGCCTTGTTGGCAAGTTGAAATTATACCGTTCAAGAGGTTACAATTCAAATTCAAACCCAAATTTTACGTTATTAATCTATTTAATTGGGTGGCTTTTCATTAAATTGTATGTTATTTACGAGGTAAACTTTCTCGGTTCAAACCTTTTGCAAAACGAAGAGCCAAGTATTCTACATAGTGGAATTCCCTCTAATCTATACAACCATGAGAACATACAACACATTTATTTGGGAAAATTCAAAACAATAAATGGGAACATGGAAGGCACATGGAAGACCATTGAAATCCCTACAGCCATTCAAACTTGAAAATTCATTTAAAATTGAAGCCTACTTTTTCAACGTAATTTGAATTATGAAATGTCAATGGTTCTGAAGTTGGTCTACAAATTTGTATTAAAACGTACTTGGTTATAAATTAGCATCTACACTTTTACATATACAGACTATGAATACTATTAGGCCGTGATTTACTAACAAATACATTTCCATAGGGACATAGTACACATTTGTCACTCCTGTAAACTTCTAGTGTGAATTTAGTGACCTCTATCAAGAGGTTCATGACAAACCTTCTGGAATCTATGAAGTATGAAGGGTATTCTCTACAAGTGGATTTTCTGAAAAAGATAACTCTAGTGGAGTAGAATGCTTATCATCATCGTATACTTTGTATATTTATCATTTGCAATATTGATTGTCCAATTCAAAATCTGGTGCATCCCAACAATAATTTCAACTGTGGAATTCCCTCGATAACATTGAAATTTTGAAAAGAGTTGTTCCCAACAAGTGGCTAGATGGAAGAAATTATGACTTGTCTCATGTCCTTATGTGTTGAATTAAGATCAACATAGTGGAGTTACTAGAACTTCAAGCCTTCATAAATTGTCAATCATAAAAAGGCCATCATGAAATGAAACTGCAACATGCATGGTTTGTGCTACTGCACTTAAAACCTCAGAATAAAAACAAAGTTCAACAGCATGCCAAAACAACATTATTCAGCAAAAAATAAAACATGACTCAAGAGCATCTTAGTTAACAATGAATCTAGCCCCTCCGGTGCAAATCTCGATCACTAACGTCATAGTCCTCATCCAGATACTCAGCATCATCATCTCTAACTCGTCTGGAGGGGCCAAGGCTGGTACACATGGTATTGTATCTCTCCTAGGACCACCTGGAAAACGTGCGGAGAGGCGTCGGTCGAAAATTAGTTGATCAAATCTCCTAGCAGCAGCTCTTGTCACACCCTCCCTCAGAGTATGTCCTCATGTAGTATGATCATTGAGCGCCTGCAGGGTCAAGACGGATCCCGAGAGATGTATGAGATTCATCCTCATGTTGAGCATGGTCGTTGCAAATTCATCGAAGCACTCATCTTGATGGTCCAACACAAGAACAAGGTAAGTGTTTCACTTAATCACTTAATAATGATATACAAGATCAAATGGTCTATATAAGTTAACTAAAGTACATTGCCGACAAATAATTCCTTGATTTCCTCCGTGAATTACGGGCGTGATTCACGGAGTTAATCACGCTAACACTCTCCCTCAAGTTGGCACATATACATCAATCATGTCCAATTTCCTAAGTGAGTCAAAAAGTTTTCTTAGACACTCATTTTATGAGCATATCGTCAAGTTGCTCTTCTGTAGGAACAAAAGGAAAACTAATGATCTTCGCGTCTAGCCACATGTTTTGTACGATCATGTTGCACAGGATTCTGTGAAATATCAATAACTTTCTTGTTGTCACAGTACAACTGCATAGCACACTCAGGTTTAATACCCAAATCTTGTAGCAAATTTCTAAACCATAATAATTCGCACACTCCATGAGCCATACCTCTGTATTCTGCTTCAGCAATAGATCGAGCTACCAATTTTTGTTTCTTACTCTTCCATGTAACAAGATTACCCCCAACAAAGGTAAAATACCATGATGTGGATCTCCGATTTGTAATATTTCCAACCCAGTCTGCATCTGTGAAGCCACAAACCTCAAGGATATTATTGTGATTAGAGAACATTACTCCTCTCCCTGTAGCTAACTTCAAGTACCTCAAATTCCTTACAACAACATCCATGTAGTCCACACTGAGATTATGCATGAACTGACTCACTACACTTACTGCATACGCAATATCTGGTCTGGTATGTGATAAATAAATCTGGCGTCCAACTAGCTTCTGATAACAAGGTTTTTCAGTAGGCACTTGATCTGGATATTCTCCTAACCGATGGTTCTGCTCAATAGGAGTATCAATGGGAGTGCAATCCAGCATACCGGTCTCCGTTAGTAGACCAAGGATGTACTTCCTCTGACATAGATAGATACCATCACTTCCCCTGGCAACCTTAATGCCCAAGAAGTACTTGAGTGTACCTAGGTCTTTCATCTCAAATTATGTGGCTAGTTATTTATGTAATCTATCCACCTCAACAGTATCATTCCCAATAACTACCATATCATCGACATATATAATTAGGGCTGTTACCTTTCCTTGGTGACGTCTGAGAAATAATGTGTGATCTGAATTACTCTGTCTGTAGCCAATTTTCCTCATGAATTGTAAGAATCTTCCAAACCAAGCACGAGGTGACTGTTTAAGACCACACAAAGACTTTCTCAATCTGCATACAAAGTTACTTGGAGAAGCGGACGCATATCTAGGCGGAAGATCCATGTACACTTCTTCTGTAAGTTCTCCATGGAGAAATATATTCTTAACATCAAATTGTCTAAGTGGCCAGTTTAAGTTAGCATCACAAGAGAGCAATACCCGAATAGTGTTTATCTTTGCAACATGTGCAAATGTCTCATCATAGTCTATGTCATATGTCTGGGTGAACCCATTTGCTACTATGCGTGCTTTATACCGGCTCACTGACCCATCTGGATTATGCTTTACTGTAAACACCCAACGACATCCCACAGTCTTCTTGCTATGTGGTGGAGATAAAAGCTCTCAAGTATTGTTCTTTTGTAATGCTTCCATCTCTTCCTCCATTGTTTTCCTTCATTTTGGATCTCCCAATGCATCCTGCACTTTGTTAGGCACTGATGCAGTAGATATTTGATTCACAAATGATTCATATGACTTATACAATCTTTTGGTAGACATAAAATTTGCCACATGATACTTAGCTTTAGCCTGAAGGCTAGGTTCATATTTTTTTATTGGCTGACCTCGAGTAGACCTATTTGGCAAGACATATTGTCTACTATTAGCCTCACTAGTATTAGCCCTAATAGAATGACTAACCTCACATGTGTGATCTTCCGTACCAGGAGAGCATTGGTCAGGTGTATAAACAGTAGTAGGGGAGACATGAGGGGCAGTTGTGTTGTCATCTTCTGGTACCTGAATCTCTGGAGCGATGACACCGGAATCATCTGATGGTGCCTGTGTAGCTAACATATTGGTAATCTTAATCGAACATGTCACCATATCTACTGGCGTATTTGTCTCCCCCTTTCCATGATATAGATCTTCAAAATACGAATTCTCCCCCTGAAGAACAGTATCGGAAGAGGAAAAATAGTTCATGTCCTCAAAGAAAGTAACATCCATAGTGACATAGTACTTCCTGGTAGGTGGATGATAGCACCGGTACCCTTTCTGATGTCCTTCATACACAACAAACACACATTTAATGGCCCGGGCATCCAACTTAGACCTTTGGTGTTTTGGTAGATGGACAAAAGCAACACAACCGAAAACACGGGCAGGAAGATTATGAAAGGATGGTAAGGAGACATGAGATGCAAGCACCTCATATGGAACTTTTCCCTGAAGGACACGAGAGGGAAGACGATTAATGAGGTGGGCGGAAGTTATGATAGCATCACCCCAAAGGTATTTAGGCATATGGGCACTAAAAAGAATACACCGAGCCATATCAAGTAAATGACGATTTTTTCTTTCAAAAACCCCATTTTTCTTAGGTGTGTAAGGACATGTTGTTTCATGAACAATTTTGTGTGTGTTAAAGAACTCCTGGAAGACATGATTCACATATTCTCCCTCATTATCAGAACGAAGAACTCTGATTGTGGCATTATATTGTGTTTGAACAGTGGTATATAAGGCTTGAAAAGCCGAAAAAACCTTATATTTAGTTTTAAGAAGAACAATCCATGAAAGACGGGTGCAATCATCAATAAATAACACATAATACCACATCCCTGACACATTAGACACTTTGGAGTGTCCCCAAACCTCAGAATGAATTAATTCGAAATTGAGAATACGTTTATTAGAAGTACTAGGGGAATAAGTAGATCGATGACTCTTGCCCAAAACACATGTCTCACACCGTAAAAGTGACTCATCCACACTAATAAAAAAAGTAGGCATAGATTTTTTCATAACACTAAAAGATGGATGCCCTAAGCGACGATGTCATAACCAAACTTCACTTAGCTTGTCAGAAGTGGAGATTAAAGCGGTCCGAGACTGTGCCCCTGGTTTATCCCCAGCATATGTCTGATCCAGATGAAACAACCGGCCCCTCAGATACCCCTAACCAATTAACTTCCCGGTGAGAAGATCCTGAAATATCACATACATAGGAAAAAATGTCACAGAACACTTAGCGTCAGCGTTCAATTGGGGAACATATATCAAATAATAAGATAAAGCAGGTACATTGAGCACATTGTGAAGCTCTATTGTGGGAGTAAACGAACTGACCCTTTCCCTAATAAGGGAAATGCCTCACCATTAGCATTAGTAACATAGGGTACTGGTGGAGGAGACAATACGGTAAAATAATATTTGTCATAAGTCATATGATCAGATGCACCCGAATCAATAATCCATGTATCAAAACCAATAAACTTAGAAATATTTAAAGCCATACCAATTTTGCCACGACCAGCTATGGATGCGGTAGGTATTGCTCCGCCTGTTGTATAATGATCATGTCCAACCACACCATAGATATCGGGTTCTTGGATGAATTGAATAGCTGCTTTCGCCTTGGGACGGGAATTAGGCCTATTAGGCCGAAGATGTGGATACAGCTTCCAATAGGTCGCACGAACATGATTAGTATCATGACAATAAAAGCAAGGAGTGCGGGGCTGATTCTTGAAGCCTGGTGGTAGTTCTCGTTGATGAAGTGGAGCTGAAGTGGCCTGCTGAAGGGGTGGTGCTGAAGATCTAGCACGAACAGTACGACTGTAAACTTCAACTTGTGTCTGAAGAAGCCTTTCCTGGTGAGATTCATCCTTATGAATATATGTGAAAGCTGTAATTAAGCTAGGGGGTTCGGTCTGTCAGAGCAATTCCCCTTTCGCACTATTATGTTTGGCATCAAGACCTTTCAGGAAATGGTGAACTCGCTCAAGCTCCTTCTCACGTTGGCACCAAACAATATCCTCCTGATGTTTGATCATGCAAGGATATTTCACATCAATCTCAGCCCAAATATTTTTTAGTTTGGTGAAATACTACGTCACTGGTTGCCCATCTTGTTGCATCGCCAAATTGGTGCACATTAACTCATGAACCTGTATGAAATCAAAGTCATTAGTATATAAGCTTTCAAGTGTCAGCCATATTGCATGCGCAGTGTCACATGCCTCCACCAGATCAATTATCTCTTCATTCATAGTTTTCCACAAGACGGACATCACAAGGCTATCATCGCCGTCTCACTTAGTGTAGGCAATAATATCATATGCACTAGGAGCCTTAGTTACTCCGGTTACATGCCCCATCTTGTGCATGCCTCGAAGATGAGCCGCAATAAATCGCTTCCATTTACGGAAATTGGTCTTATTGAGTTTAGTTCCCCCAAAGGACCCACTGTCAAAACTCTTGACAGATACTTCCAATTTCGGAACATCAGCTTCGTCTCCAGAACCCATTGAAAAGGAAATTGAAAAAATCAGGTTTTATACAGCGAAAACACCAAAACACTGATCTGAACATGTCTTGGGTTCATATGCACTGTCGGTGAACCTACACTGACAATCAAGACTATCAATTCCAGGCCAGGTTGGGTCTGGTTCGGGTCGAATCCGGGTCGGGTCGAATCGAATCTGGTTCGGGTCGAGTCGAATGTGGGCCGGGTCGGGCGGGTCGAAGCTGGGCCGGACCGGGCGGGTCGGATCCAAATCCAGAGCTAGAGGTACTACTGGGGGCGCGTGTTCGAGGAAACGGGTCGGGCGCGTCTGAGAGATCCACCCGGACGTGGAACAACGACTCCGCGGCGGGCTCAACCTGAGAGAGTGGCGCCGGGGTCCAGAGAGCGGCGCCTGGCGTACGACGGCTGCGAGGTCACGGTGGCGGTGGAAAGCTTGCAACGGCTGCTGCGGTGGAAAGCGTGCAGCAGCGGAAGGAGTCGCCGGAACTCGTCGAGGAGATCGGAGACCGCTTCAAGGACGGCGATGCAGTCCCTCGAGGAGAAGCACGTCGGAAGATCGGAGAAGAGCTCGGCGGGGTGAGCCGGGCTGATCGGCGGGGTAGGAGGATCCGAGTCGGGGTATTCCAGCTGCTTAGTTTGCTGACGTCGGGTAATACCAGGCTGACGTCGCCGAATACTAGGTTAGCAGCTTGTTGATGTTGCCAACGGAATGTGCTCCGAGTGAGGGTGACAGCAAGCTCGGCTGACGAGCTCGCACCAAAAACTGCAAGGAAAGAACAAACCCAGAAAAACAGAGCAATGCTCTGATACCAATAACAATAAGATAAGTGTTTCACTTAATCGCTTAATAATTCTATACAAGATCAAATGACCTATATAAGCTAATTAAAGTACATTGTTGACAAATATTTCCTTGATTTCCTCCGTGAATCACGCCCGTGATCACAGAGTTAATCACGCTAACACCAACCGCTTCTTCAAATAATCAAAGCTAGTAAGGGACTCACGAGGAGAAGGATAAAGAGAAAGAGATGTAGCAAACCTTCACCTAATAACACGAGGAGGAGATGTAGAAACCATTCGTCGAGCAACATGATAAGAAGGTGGCTGCATTGGTCGAGGGGACCGTCGGACCATGAAGGGTGGACTCTGGCTTGGTGGTTTCAGTTAAGGAGAACGTCAGAATGCACATGGTAAACCCTGAGTTGGTGGATTCAGTCGAAGAGAATGTCGGAGAACAGATGTTGGACTCTGACAAGGTGGATTTAGTTGAGGGGAATGTTCGAGACAGGATTGGGAGCTCTCATTTCTAGAAGATTCAGTCCTTTAAGAGTAGTGGACATGACAATTTCCATAAGGAAGCGTTCTAGAATGGTCCAACCCCATCGTGATCTCACCTTGTCGGGGACAGGTGTCGGCATTTAATTCCTCTAGACAAATCGAACTAACAGTAGCTGGGGTTGGTTACTGTTTCCCTTCTTTTTTTTAAACGGGTAAATTTGGTTAAAAATCTGAATGGGTAAAATCAAAATAATTCAGGAGGGTAAGCTTTTAATTGGATATTAGGTTATGAAATCGCAAAACTGGGAAACTGGTGAATTGAAATTTCAATTTGGGGGGGAAAAGGCATTGTCTTTCTCTGTGTCTGTGAAGGCTCTTGAACTACCTGGTTGAAGTGCTGATTGCATCCATAATATATGGCTGCAATCGTTAAATTAGTTGAGGTAATATTCTATGAAGGTCTATATACAGTTATGTTTTGCCGTGGATGAAGAAACTCCGGCCAGTCTAATTTCCTTTTGAATTTTCAAATTTCTCAGATGAACACCATGTAATTTGGTTTACGACAGCTCTATTAATAATTCCTTATTATGAAAACTCATACTTTGCATTGTTTAACTGTAAATGTGGATGATGAATGGGTTAGATTTAGGTGAATTCTAGTTGATTGAGTTTGGCTCGTTAATGTTTTTCTCAGTTTGGGTGGTTACCCTTTGATTAATATTCGATAATTGAAAACAGTAATCGGCACATGCTTCGTCGTGATATTTGATCTGATATTAAGTTTTGGTTAGATTAATTGTCTGTTTTTTAGTTGAAACGAAATTGTTAGTAATGTTTTTGTAATTGTGAATTGAGTTTGGCGATTTTGTCTTGTGTCAGGTGTTTTAAGATAAATGATAGATTATATGGATATACATAGATGGATGGATCAGTTTGATGATGGTGGTCTGCGTTTTTTTTAGAAGAAGTACAAGGAAATCAACGTTTCTGATGAGGAAGACTGTGAGGATGAAGATGTAAAGGAAGACTCAGTCCCGCAAAGCACCGATGATAGGAGAAAAGAAAACGGTAGTGGTGATAATGGTTGGAGTGAATTGAAGCAAAGTTATGAAGATTTTCCTAATGAAGTGAGTGATGGAGTCGGTATTGGAAAAAAAAAAGGGTACCTTGAGGCTGTGCATAGTGCCCTGATTGCAGAACTCGTAGTACCATTGGTGCCTGAGCATAGATACCATGTGATTGGCTGATTGCTGATGTTTCATACAGTGATACTAAGAGAATTGTGGACATGCCAATTTTTTATTTCTGAATTGTTCATATTGACATGCAGGGTATTGAGGTTTTGTAGTAGTAAAAAGTAAATGAAGTTTTGATTTGTAGACATCTTGGAGCTATGTCTCAGCAGTTCGATAAAGTCCCTTATTCCTTTTTTTTTAAATAGATCAATATAAGCCACACCCTGCAGTGCAGATTAATTGAAAGTCACTCAAGATTGCTCCAGTATGAACAACGTAACACAATTCTAGTTCCTGCAACTCTTCTATTGTTTATTTTGCTGAATTCCCAATCAATTAGTTACTTTAAAAAGAGAAGATTATTTTCCGACAAATAAACTATTAACGGTGTCAAATAATTTACACAAGGGAATAACGGATTCAGATTTAATAGGGCCGCTGGCGCTGAGGGTTTTGAAGGTCTCGTTAATAACAATTTACAGAATTGATTTACAGTGATAGAATTACAGTTATGTGAGTTAGCCCCCCTCCCCAGGAGCAAGGGAACATGTAAGTGAAAAGAGGAAATCGCCCCTCTGAATCAGAGCCTCGTTGACGGGACTGTGAGCAGTTGAAATTAGTGAGAGGGCAGCTATGTGAAGGATGCGAACTAGTCGAACAAGTTGAAGAAATCAAAACCCATTAAGTTGTCTTTGATGGGAGTGTATTCTAGGCACCGCTAGAGTACAAGCACCGTCATAAGTTAATAGCGCGTTCAAACAACGCGCTCGGTTTGCACAGAGCACCCCACCGTCCCCACGTGCAGTGTTCTTCCTCTCCAACCTACATGTGTTCTTCCTCCTCCTCTGCTCCTCTTATCAGTTTCTTTCCGTTTTCCAGAAAATCACAACAAAAAAGGTGATCACATCAAAACCTAATAACCAAATTCACAAACCAACAAAGAATCATAGCTATAACATGGGAAATCCTACGTCAAAAAGTGATGAAACCTAGCCAATTCAAACATGAATATCAAAGAAACCAATTGGCTGTTGCTATTCAAAATTAGAAAACTAGTGGAAATCCTACATCAAAAAGTGATAAACCTAGCCAATTCAAACACGAATATCAAAGAAACCAATTGGGTGTTGTTATTCAAATTCAGAAAACCAGTTAGTGCATCAGTTTTTCTGGACATCGAATAAAGCAATTGGTGTTGCAACTCAAAATCTGATTGCAACTCTGAATTTCGTAAAACCCAAATATTAAATACCTTGATATCCATCTCTCTCTGAGTACTTGAAATCCAAGAATTGGGTTTCGGTATATTGGTGCGGTAAACAGATTCTAAACAACAATCATGAATTTTATGTTATGTTCTTTTCATGCTTTGATTATTTGACCAAAGCTGTCAAAGCCTTGATCCATAAAACCCCAATACACTTCAGTAGTTGTAGTTGCAGATATCGTAGAGTCGAAGTCTTGGAAATTAATTATGAAATATTGGCGCTCTGTCTTCTGGAATTAGTCGTGCTTCAGTCGTCAAAGAAGGCTCTCGTCGATATGAAGATGAGTAGCTTATGTCTAGCCGACCCTCACTCGCGTAAGTAAACGAGTGACTACGCGCAATTTGACAATTAATCCACGTGTCCAAATCGAGGGTGGAGATTCGTCAGTGGAGGAACTCACCGGTGTATACAATCCGTTTCCGTCTTTGATAGCTATATGGAGAGACTGGACTAGAAGGGGTGCTGTCAGGTTGTGAAGAGTGAGGACTGAGGAGAATGTGTTGATATGGTTCTCACAAATTTTAATACATCTGGTCACGTGCAAACCGACCTCCCCCATTTATGGTAAAAAAAATATCTTCACTGCGTCACTGTAGCGATACAGTGCTAACGGGAATAAACGCTCGACAGCGTCGGACCACAGTGGGGTTGGACCAGAGCAGAATCCTTCCACAAGCCCTGCATGTTCGATTGTTTGATTCTGGTTCACGATCCAATATACTTGCACACTTCAGGAATCATGGTTAGGTTGAAGACAACAAAAGCACATGGTTATATATAAATGAAAAACTAAGTTGTGGCAATCCAATAGCCAAGGGTGTAATCATTGTCGCGCTATCCAACATGCACGCCTCATTAAACCAAAATACATAGCTTCCCCAATTAGTTTAGAGAAACGATGAGATGTTTTGATAACGAAGTCTAAAATAGTTAATGTCATGGTTAGTGTACACATTCTATTCATGCCCTTCTATTCATAATGCACGATAATGTTTGGTTAAAAGTATGCTTATTACCCCCTTCAACGTCAAATTCGAATTGCAAATTTTCACATGAATATAATGTAGCCTATAATGTTTCCAGCCCAAAAAGAATGGAAGTTGCCGCCTACATTTTTAGCAATTTCGAGGTGGTGTCACATACTTTCCTGGTTCAGTATGGGATCATTGAGAAGAATCACTCCTCAACCCTAAACTCTAAAACCTAAATTATAAACTCTAAAACCTAAACCTTAAACCTCATGCTCATAAACACTATAAATGATATTGTGAAGTTAGTGATCGATCAGAATACACCCTAAACCCTATGGTCGAATAAGTAAGTAGTGATCTTTCATCATAAGTGAGTAGTGATCTTTCATCATAAGTGAGTAGTGATCAATCATCATGAAACGTAGTGTACCACTTAGACATAACAAGTGATGGATCATCTTATAGGCAGTCGGCTCCCGACTATTGTTCACTAGCTAGTGCCCGATCATCATTAGATAAATAAATTTTCAAATAAAGGTTAGGCCATGCCATCTCTAAGATTTCATTCCATTTGTAGGACTGATGCTACATTGTAGCACGTACCGGTACTATTCATCTACTGCCTCCAACAATAAGATGCTATGATCTATCACTATAGCCTAGAAGGAATCTTTAAACATAGATGCTAATGATGCACATGCAACCCATGCAATGGGTCATACGGTAATTTTTTTATGAACGTGTGCAACGTTAGTGGGCTACAAATAGCGCCCCGATGTGCTGCCTCATGCGGTCATGCCCCCAATTGTAATACACAAAAGTAAGATAGTTCGTAGACTGATACAGTAATATGCGTACTCAGTTTAACTGAAGGGAATTACATTACTCTACTGTTTTAATGAAAGCATACTTTCGTATGGCCACTAATTGTACGTCAAAATAAGTCGACAGTTTCTCATTATACATTCTAATTTGATAGTAGATTTATATCTAATAGGGTGCGATTTTTTGTGTGAACGTGTTGTCACATTTTAATAACTCCGCAAGTGCACGAATAAGTTATAGTACAGCTTATACAAGTACGAGGTCGTTCCAGACCGCACACGATATGTGACAAAAATTATGTGATTTCATATATACAAACGACTTTCGGTGTTCGCATATTGGTAATAGGTCTTCACTTAGGACATATTAGTAGTGTTTTCGGTTTACCGGAAATTCCGTCTGTCAGACAAGGTCCGAATTAGATGAAATTTTTACAGTGTCACTAAATATATATCGATCACATTGGCTGGTGTCGATCGATCCCAAGAAGTTTCATTCATATAGTCATTTCATAATGCGATAGTTTTATTCTAAACTTAATAGAATATGTATTTATAATATTTTATTACTTGGCAGGCTTTTACGGGCTGGACCTTGCGGGCTTTTGGCGGTCTGAGCTCATTGACCGGGTCGGGTTTCACACCTCTAAAATAAGTCCGGCTCTCTACCCACAAAAGTGGGCTCTGGCAGTCTTCCTCACGGGCCGGGTCAGGTAAAAGTTAATTGGGCATGCGGGCGTCCGTAACCTTATCAGATCCGCGGGCTAAATGATGAGGCATACTATGACACTTGCATGGAAAATGTTAAATGACCACAATAATAAAGAGTCTCGAGTCACGAGGAAGAAATATTTGAGGAGAGTCTCTTTCTTTAATGAAAGAAAAAACAAACGGAATTTTTGGCCTGAAAAAATATTCTTGATGCAAGGAAGTTCATTCTTAAAATAATGAGATGGATACTAGGGGATGGTAGAATATTAAATTTTGGATTTTCAATTGGGTCTATAATTTTCTTTGTTACAATTGATTCCTGGTAGTAATAAAAGTAACTTAAATTTACTAGCGATTGTTGGAAAAATGGTTTGAATAACCATTTTAAAACCAAATTTAATTGATTAATTAAACTAAGCTAAACTTGTAATTATATAAAGATGAATATAGATATGAGTTCTGCATAATGAGGGCTACATGATCATCATGTGTTTAATTTTATAATTTGGTTAGTCGGTGAATGAGAAATTGTCACCCAAAGATGGCTACTTGGAATGAGTGACGTTTGTTTGTCCCATATTGGAAAAAAGAAGTGGTGAAAATGTTTTATATAGAATCCATTGTTTATTGATTGTAAAGTGTGTAGCCCCCCTTATACATTCTCGCGCACGCGCAGAGGGGATACAAATCTCAGGTCGCAAGGAAACCCGCGTGATATGCGGACACGAATACAACACCAATTTAGGAGCTGTCGCAACGCAAATTTTTTTTACACTTCTGAAAACTCGTTTTTTTGGTCGTTTGACGTTTTACCTTCTCTAGAATCTATTCAAATCCTTTTCCTTGTAATAGATTGGAATCATTACTTTGTAACCTATGTTATGATTCTTTTGATTTCTTTAAACAACCATCTTATTCATTGCTGGTTGCAATCCCTAACGGTATAAATAGTCACCATCCTTTCATTGTAAAATCATCTGAAACACAACAACCATCTCTTCTCTCTTATCCGTGTTTTGGGTAAACGTGAACTCTAACATGTGACTTTGTGATTAATTACCAGTTTTCTTGAAAATTCACACAATTGATTGAATATATTGATGCTAATATGTATATCTATAAGCATAAGTAAGAATTTGTGTGACCAAATACACCTGGTTCTTGGTACATTTTACTTGGTTGTTCATATTTGAATTTCTCATTAGCCAAATTATTATAAGAATGTATTATGTACTTAATGGGTCTGTGTTACTCATGATGCTATACAATCTTATTTTCAGGTAATGAGTAGATGCTTGGGGAATGGGATGAATCTACTAAATAAAATGATGGTTTTTCTTCAAATATTATTTCAAGACAATAAATGTGAGACTCATGTATCTTCGCTAAATTTCAGTATTTCTAAATATGTATTGTAAAATAACTTTGATTTTGCTTCCTAATAAAAGTATTATTCAGACATATATTTCTATCACTTTTAGTAAGGAAATTTTATTGGTTTTAAGGTCACACCTCTTATTCAGGAACCATATTTTCATATAATAGTGGTCTCGGATTTGGGGGCGTGACAATACTATTATATATATATATATATGGTTTTCAAACCTAACTACGGTTGTGTCGTCTCACCCGAATCGGGTTAGTAAGGACGAGTGCTCACCCCTACTTTTCAGGTACCTAGCAGCGGTTCGCGAGGACTTGGACTAGGTGCTAGTGGCGTTGCATCGCTCGTGGTCGATTTCCGGTACCTTGGAGCTAGTTTCCGGTGTGACTTCTTATATACTCGATCTATGTTCCAACTTCAACAATCGCATGACGCGTACTCTGTTTATTTGCATTTCAGTCGTGCAGTTGTTTCGTTTGGCCTGTATTTATTGAGATGACGTACTTTTCTCACGTTATACTTGAACATTTTTTTTTATCTGCTACCTTCCGCTTATTTGTAATAATCTAAATTTTGAGCCTCCTTTGTTGTGGTGTTTATTTTCTTTGTTTCTTTTCATTACCCTTTAGCCTTGCAATCGCAAGTTAGGGTGATCGATGCATAGGATCCCTAATTGGTTTCCTCTAATCCGAGGCTGCGGCGATTATTTTTGTATTTCGGGACCGGAAATAGTCCAAGGGTGTGACAATAGTTCTGAGAGATAATTTTGTCAAACCAAAGTGTAAGGTTATTTGAATATTCAAGTTGAAGGTGATTCAAAATTTGTGATTTATGTTATTAATGGAAGGTTAGCATCCCGTGGAGGCTCCTCAATATCATGCAAGACATCAAGATGATTAAGATACTTCTATTAGGCTCCTCAATATCATGCAAGACATCAAGATGATTAAGATACTTCTATTAGTTTTACTTAAATACTTATATATATATATATATATATATATATATATATATATGGCTTCTTGGCTGCAGATTTCTATTTCTACACCACTTTTCAATCGAAGTTTTTCATCTCCACCGTCTGATATCTAGATTATATTGTGTAGATTATCTCTGTTAAATTTCAGTCAATTTAGTAATTGTGAAAGCTCTCAAAATTATGTTTTTTTTTGTTATAAACATAAATGGTTCAAGTTTGACAGAATTCTGTTCGTCCATTTATTTTTCGAGTTCAAGGGCCTTAACGATTACCAAATTAGCTGAAATTTTGCAGAGATGATCTACACAATATAATCTAGATACTAGACGGTGAAAATACGAAAATTCAATTAAAAAGTGGGTCAAAATGAAAATTCGCACCAAAACTATTGGTGCAGATGTTCTTACTTGAGAAAATATCTATATATATAGGCAAATTTCATTGCAAATGCAATTGCTCATGAAGGTTATCTTCTTCCTAATGATGCATGGCTGCCTAGTTATTTATCTTCTCCCATAGGTTTAATGTTTTTCTTTAATTTATTTATTGTGTATAGAAAAAAAATCTAATTTGCTTCCCATCTGTGACTATTGAAAAAAGTTTATCTCAACTTGAAAATCCAATCGACTGAGAAGTAACATAGCTTTTGCATGTGTCATTTGAAATTAAATCCGAGATTTGCAATCAGATCGTACCACGTCTTTCATATTAAACTCTGCTACAAAAAGAACAAGAGCCCTTACCTGATCTCCAAAATTACTAATTCCCATTACAGTCGCATTTCTCCTGGCAACATCACACATCCATATGAGCTCGAGATATTTTCCTACTTCATACGAACCCTTTATGATTAAACTTGGTAAGATTGGAGTGTTCAAGATGTTCGACAGTTTGAGAGTTAAGACCAAAAAAAAAAGAGAGAAAGGTGGTACAAAATCATCATTTTCTGAGAAAGTTAGGGGTCAAAATCGAAAACTAAGAGGCTGAGAGGTTTTAAACCTCTTTAATCCTAAACCCTAGTCTCTACTGTCTCTCTCTCACTCTCTTCTATCACTCTTGGGAAACCCAGAGACACCTTCACCATGCCATCAATGGCTTACATTTCTCTCTCCAAACCCTCCCAATGGCGTCGCCGCCTCTCGAACCCCCATTCCTTCCCCCTCCTCCGCTTCTTCTGCTCCACCGAAACCCTAAACCCAACTCCCGAATCCCAATCCGGATCCTCCGACGCCCTACCCGGAACCTCAGACCCCCAAATTGAAATCACCACCGTAACCGCTCCACCTCCGCCGCCTCAAACGCCAATGCCCAGGAAGATGCGGCGAGCTCGCAACCCGGAAAAGACCGAGGACATTATCTGCAAAATGATGGCGAATCGGGCCTGGACGACCCGGTTGCAGAACTCGATCCGCGATTTCGTACCGGAGTTTGATCACAATCTCGTCTGGAATGTCCTCCACGGCGCCAAGACATCCGATCAGGCCCTCCAATTCTTCCGATGGGTCGAGCGTTCCAGGTAATATGAGCTCAAAGTCTTCAGCTTTAGGGTTTTAGAGGTTTAAAGTTTCAAACTTCAATTCAATTTCTATTTCATGATTCATTTTTAGATAATGTTTGATGTTGATTCGATTGTTGTGCTGACATGGCATAGTTTTCGATTGCATTGATGGATTGTGGTGTTCTTACTCGTGGTTTGTGTGTTTTGTTTGATAATGTTAGGTTGTTTCAGCATGATAGGGAGACCCATTTGAAAATTATTGAGATTCTAGGCCGGGCTTCGAAGCTCAACCATGCCCGGTGTATTCTTCTGGATATGCCTAAGAAGGGTGTGCAGTGGGATGAGGATCTCTTCATTCATCTTATTGATAGTTATGGCAAGGCCGGGATTGTTCAGGAGTCGGTCAAGCTTTTCAATCAGATGAAGGAATTGGGTGTTGAGCGGAGTTTGAAGTCGTATGAGGCTCTGTTTAAGAGTATTTTGCGGAGGGGGCGGTATATGATGGGGAAGAGGTACTTCAATCACATGTTGGCGGAGGGGATAGAGCCTACTAGGCATACTTATAATATTATGATTTGGGGTTTCTTCTTGTCCTTGAGGTTGGAGACTGCAAAGCGGTTTTTCGAGGACATGAAAAGTAGAGGAATTAGTCCTGATGTCGTCACATACAACACAATGATTAATGGCTACAATCGGTTTAAGTTTATGGATGAGGCCGAGCAGTTGTTTGTAGAGTTGAAGGGAAAGAATATACAGCCTAATGTTATAAGTTATACTACCATGATTAAAGGGTATGTTTCTGTTGGGAAAGTGGATCATGGATTCAGGCTGTTTGAAGAGATGAAGTCTTTTGGAATTAAGCCTAATGATGTCACGTTTTCGACTTTATTGCCTGGGCTCTGTGATGCAGAGAAAAAGGATGAAGCTCAGAATTTATTAAATGAGATGGTTGCCAGGCATATTGCTCCCAAGGATAATTCAGTCTTTGAGAAACTGTTATATTGTCAGTGTAAGTCTGGAGATTTAGATGCGGCTGCCGATGTGCTCAAGGCAATGATTAGGCTGCACATTCCGACTGAGGCTGGTCATTATGGTATCCTTATTGAGAACTTTTGCAAGGCTGGGATGTATGATCGAGCAATTCACTTGCTTGATAAGCTCATTGAGAAAGAAATTATTATGAGGCCCCAGAGTTCTATGGAATTGGAGGCTAGTGCTTACAATCCAATGATTGAGTATCTGTGCAACCATGGCCAGACAGATAAAGCTGAAGTCCTTTTCAGGCAGTTGATGAAAAGGGGTGTTCAGGATTCAGTTGCCTTCAATAATTTGATCCGTGGGCATGCTAAGGAAGGAAATTCTGATTCTGCTTTTGAGATTTTAAAGATTATGGGTAGAAGAGAAATTCCTAGAGAAGCAGATTCCTACAAGTTGCTTATCAAGAGCTACCTGAGTAAAGGTGAACCAGCTGATGCTAAAACAGCCTTAGACAATATGATTGAAAGTGGGCATGTTCCAGAGTCATCAGTATTCAGGTCAGTAATGGAGAGTCTATTTGAAGATGGTAGAGTTCAAACGGCAAGCCGTGTAATGGTGAGTATGTTAGAGAAGGGAGTGAATGAGAATATGGATTTAGTTGCCAAGATTTTAGAAGCCCTCTTTATCAGAGGTCATGTTGAGGAAGCACTTGGACGGGCTGATCTACTTATGCAGAAAGGGTGCGCTCCTGAGTTTGATAACCTCTTATCTGTTCTTGCGGAAAAAGGAAAGACCATTGCAGCTGTTAAGCTACTAGATTTTTGCCTTGAGAGAGATTGCATGGTAGATTTTAAAAGCTATGATAAGGTGTTGGATGTTCTCTTAGCATCAGGAAAGACTCTAAATGCATACTCAATTTTGTGTAAAATAATGGACAAAGGAGGGGTCACTGATTGGAGGAGCATAAATGATCTGATTAAGAGCCTCAATTTAGAGGGTAACACAAAACAAGCTGATGTGCTCTCCAGAAAGATAAAGGGAGAGGAGGAGCAATCAGGTCGAAGTAGAAAGGGGAAGAAGCAAGTTTCTGTGGCTTCATGATCTTCATAGATTCTTCAAGCCATCCAGGACTGAGTGCTTGACAGCTTAAAAATCAATGGAAGAGCAATGTTGCAAGCTCAGCATTTAGGACCAATAGGATGGGTGCTTAAAGTGCTTCTCTGCAGCATTAGATATCGGCATATAGAGAAATCGGGTAGCTTCCTCTTATTGCTGGATTATATGTCCTAGCAACCAGCTATTTTGGTCCTTTTGCTTCAAGAAGTTTGCAGTTAGTTATTTTCTGCTTATGCCCTGGTTTACTGTCAGTTTCATACATCATTGTTTACTGTGAGGTTTTAGCATTGCAAGTTGAAATTATGGCATAAAAAATTCAAATAAATGCAGCCCGTTTCTACTGTGTCTCCGATTTTTATTGTTCCCTGATTTGGGTACTAGCTATTATAGTCATGTTTGCCATCCTACCTTTCCATCATTCTACTTTCAGTTCTTTGAAAATCACTTCATCTTAGATTTGAAAGCACCTCATCATCTATACTGTTATTAAAAAATAAATGGAAAGAGTTAAATGGTACTCCACTTATATGGTTATTGGTGTAATCTGCAACTCAGAATTGCATTGTTGGTGTTATTGCTCTTCTAATTGTATGAGATGATTCTTCAGTATTGTAATTGTATGAAATATAATAGTCGGGGAATGAGGCTGGTTTGTGTTACAAAACACGCTGATATGCTGTCAAGAAAGACTAAAATTCTATGTTCTTTTCCTAAATGAATCTCTGTCAGCAGTTTTGTATGCATACCGGTGATGCCACTAAACTTCATGTTACAGCAAATTTAAGAGTGAAGTCCAAGTGGTTGATAAAATTGTTATTATATTAACATTGAATCACATGAATTTCAGAGACCTGTTATATTTCAGGTAAGCTTGTGACCTTTGTTCGCACGTCGAGAACTTGATGATTTTTTGCACTTCAACGCTGATCTTGGTTATTTATTGGATTATTTCTTTTAGTATGCCCCGATAATCCTTTCAGGTTAACTGCATTTAACTTCTTAATTGGCTGCATTGCCTTTGTGTATAACTGTATGTACCGTTAGTATAATTTACTAGATGAAGAACCGATCTTGTTATATTGACCTATACCTGAAAATTTGGTAACATTTAGTGCAAGATTGATTTGTGCAAAACAATTTAAACATACTTATACCTGTGAACAATGTTATGCACTTATGCATTATCTCAGGCGCGTGGCTGTAGATTGCGAAGCCATCATTTCAAGGGCCTCCCACTTTTTTTTGGACCAGTTTTACCGTAAAAGAAACAAACAGAATACTTGCTGAGTACGCTTTTGCGATCGTTTCTTAATTCTTATGAATCGAGTCATCAATGTTATAAAGTAATGAGCAACTTCTACTGTTATCTGCAGTAAGAACCAGCATCCAGTTCTGAAGCAATGGTAAGTGAAAATGGTTCTCCAACTAGTCCAAAAAAATTCAGAGGGAAAATGGTTTAAAATGATCATGGAGTTTGCTAAAGGCAGGAAATACGTAGGGGTTGACTTCCAATTTCAAGTTGTCCATGGTTATCACATACAATCAGATATCAGAAAAGAAAAAAGAGAAAAAAAATGGAACGTGCTCATTGATCTTGCTTGGATTTAGTGATGAAAGAACCTGGGTTCGATCCCTAATATCATGATCCAGAAGAAGTGTATAAGTAATTTGGTTTGTAATGTAGTCCACTCTATCAGCTAAAGACCAGGGTGTGGATTTGCTGTCTGAAGATGTCATTAACTATGAAGCTTTTTGATGAAGCTTTAGCGTGATCTGAAATTTGTGAATGTTCCATGGAACAGTGAACTAAACATTCAAAGAATACCATGTATGTTGCAGCATCGGTCTTGTACAGCCGGAGTAAAATTCATTTTTCATAAGAGGATTTTTACAAGTGATTGCAATTGATATACATCAGCAAAAGGTGTGTCGCTTTCTAAAAAAAAAAATTTCGGGCTCACTGGATCAATGGTCGCAGGTCTAGAGACGGCCATGGTGTTAGTGAGAACCAAACTAATTAGATAGCCACATTTTCATGTTGCAGCTAAACCAGGTTACAAATGCACCACTGTTTGGGTTGCGCATTGTATTAGAACTCAAATGGTGCAGTGTTTCTTTTCCTAAAGTCATAATGGTTGGTTAGATTCTTAGATGCATATATACCCAACCATCTGGTGCTACATTATTGAGTTTTCGTGCCTCTCAAACCAAGTAAAAGTCAAATGCTGTCTGATCCAGAATAAAACAGATGCCTTATCTGACACTTTCTTCTCAGACCAAGTCACATAGTTAAGCCTCCCAACTCCAAATATCTAGCTCTTCTGATCTTCTACCTTCTTCAACAAGTACTTCTCTGATTCTAACTCTTATCTTTTGGCCCTGGTTTGTTCTTCATTTCGTGCTTTTGGTCTTTTTCTACGATGCTTGTGTTCTCTATCTTTTTTTCTTTTTCTTTTTCTTTTTGTTTCAGTTGCTGCACACAAGTCAATGATGTTTGTATTTCTAGGTTTCTCTGCTTTTAAGTTTTCATCATCTGCATGTTAAGGTTTTCAGATATCTGAAACTAACTTAGTGGCTGGAAATAGGAAAATTGCAGGTCTATTTGACAAGCAGACATAGATATACGTGGAAGCTCGGCCAACGTATCCTAAAGAATGGTATTCAAAGCTGGCAGCTCTCACCCCACAACACTCTTTAGCTTGGGATGTTGGCACTGGCAATGGCCAAGCTGCTCTTGGTGTAAGTTTACTATTATTTTTTCACTCTTAAATATAATTGCGTCATTTGATTGTTATCACTATATATACAGCTTTGACAATAGGGCACTTGTGATGTAAAGATTAATTGTATTTCAAATGGTAAGTTAGTAATATGTTGTGGAATATGAACACTTAGGGGAGCTTGATGACTTCTCATCCTTGAATGGACATTTATCACAAATTGAGATTCCATATTCAACAAGCAGCGAAAAGTTCCTTGATATTGGCTAAGCTTTTGTTAAATTCTTTCCTGTTTGTTTTCACTGTTCAAAGGTGTTTGAGAAAAGAAGTACATTCTTTATTTCTCACTATATACTACCAAACTCTTGTAAGCATTCGGCTAAACTTAATGTCAGTAGTGGTATGTGTGCCAACTATAGTGATCTTCCACATTTTTACAGCTTTCAGAACATTACCAACAAGTAATAGCAAGTGATATAAGTGAAGCACAGCTAAAGTATGCCATCCAGCACCCTCGAGTTCGATACATTCACACTCCAACGTCACTCTCTGAAGATGAAATGGTTAACTTGATAGGGGGAGGTCATGAGAACTCAATGGATTTGATTACTGTGGCAGAGGCTGTTCATTGGTTTGATCTCCCACAGTTTTACTCACTTGCCAAACGCCCTCTGCGTAAACCAGGAGGCATAATTGCTGTTTGGGTTTACAACAGAATGTTGGTAAACCCTGATTTTGATCCTGTGTTTGATCGTTTCCGTGAAAACTGCATACCATTTACACATCCAAACTCAAAATATGTAAGGGCAGGTTACAAGACTCTTCCTTTTCCATTTGAGAGCGTTGGATTGGGTCGTGAAGGTGAGCCTTTAGCACTTGAAATACAAAAAGAATTGTCGTTTCAGGGGGTTGAGAGGATGTTGAGGTCTTACTCTGCAGTCATTAGAGCTAAAGACCAGGGAGTGGACATGTCTGAAGAAGTGATTTAGGAGTTTTAAAGAGCTTGGGGAGGACATGACCTGGTTAGATCTTTCGAGTATGAGGCTTTATGCTCGTGGGAAAGTTGTAAGCTTGTAACGTTTTTGTAAGGTTATATTGGCATGAGGATAAATAAACCTCCATGGAACTTGATACACACTGGTGCCTAGTTTCCAAAACCATTCAATTTAAACACTTCCTCGGAGTGTAAACGTGTAATACTCAGGCATCTGCAACAGGAAATGATCCTGCAACTGTACTTCATTTCTAAAGAAGATGATATTCAGTCTGTGTTTTAAATTTATTAAGTTCCATTTGATCTGTCGGATTCCATCAAGTTCCAATTGATTCTTCTGATCTCCTCGCAACAAAACAATTGATGCTAGTGATATATCTGATAACATAGGCATAACCTTTTAAGAAAGAAACCCAGACGCCACTGGAACTGGACTTGGATTTTAGAATGCACCATACCAATTGCCATTCGACACAGGTAAAACTTTACATCATTTGAAAAGGTTATCCATCCACTGTTTCATTTCCAAGAGATTCTAACATCTAAATGTACACGATTTCACAACGTACAGACCACCAACTGCGCCTACTCCCTCAATGGCTGCCTCCTCCTTGCTTAAGATCCTTGTCAGAAACATCTGTCCTCTGTTCCTGAGTTGTGATTTGGTCTTCACCATTTCCAGTCGATTGATCATTACCAATTAAGGTTTTATCATTACTCCCATGTTTCTTAGCGTCCAATGAACCAGCAGGATTCTGACCATTGGTTAATAAGATTTCTGACGCAGCATTCTGCTTTGGTAACTCCACTTTACCTTCTTGAATCTGTCCCCTACCAGAGAGATGTTCTCCAGTTTGGACCTGCTCTGGTAAGACATCAGCATCAGGGCAACTGTTAACACCAGTTATCGTTCTGGATGTGTCCGTCTTTAAAGCTTGCTGACTTGGCCGGGATACAGCTGTTTTTAAGGACCCAGGGGGTCTAGTGGGTGGATGGGTGGAAGGTACTGTTGCAGCCAAGCCAGTACGAATATGACGCACAGCAGGTGATTTCATAGAACCCCCTGTTTGAGGTATGACATGGATACTGTTGTTTGCTTGAGTAGCAGCCTTAAGAAGTTCAGCATCTGACTGAGAGACAATGCGTGCCCCAGCAGCAACTGCAGTTGCTATTAAGCGATCTGCATCCACATTGGACTTCGGCAAGGTTTTCTTGCATCTGACTGAGAGACAATGCGTGCCCCAGCAGCAACTGCAGTTGCTATTAAGCGATCTGCATCCACATTGGACTTCGGCAAGGTTTTCTTGGAGGTAATTCGACCTTTTGGAGTTGGACCAAATGACCCCATCCGACTCGTTTTTGCATTAAGGCCTTCAGCAGTTGAAATCTGCACCCCAATGTTTGCATTTGTTTCAGCAGGATTGCTGTTTACATTTGTTCTGCCTGTTCCAAATCAAGGATAATATTATTCCAAAATTCAAGCACATAACCACTATTTAAAAATCATAAATCGCAACAAAAAAAAAAGGAAAAAAGAAACAAAGAAAGAATATGAAAAGAAAAGAGCAATGGAAATTAAAATAATTCAGATTAGGTCAGAAACCATAAATCAAGAAGAGTCGGACAGATAATTCATGTTTTTTGTCAGCTTTCCTGTTAGCATTGATACTCATCAGTCATTACGAAAGAGGTATGGCCCGGTGCATCCACCAAACAATCGTGAGAATGCATCAAAATTTGAACCAGAGTAAAGAGTATTATAGATAATTAAGCAAATAAAATATAATACAAACAACATGGTAGATTAAAGGGATTTAATAAGTCTAAGTTACAAAAGAGATATGCTAGTCAGTTATACCATTTGGTATCCATTTCAGTCAAATCTCTACTATCCCAAAACATATGTATTCTTATGATAACCTGATGAAATTTAATAAAGTTGAATATTAAAAATTAATAGAATGAATATGTTTAGATAGATCAATATCGTATTGCGTAAGGGTTTAGGATTTAATTTCAATGGCACAAGCTTTGAGGTCAACTTTATTCAGTGCACAAGCTTTAAACCTTAAACCACAAGAGCACAGTCCTTTTTGAGGAAACATGCGCTCTACCGAAAATCAGAAAAACACAAGTGTACAAGAGAATCACCAGTGCCCACTGTAATAGGTGTTCTGTTCGGCCCATCATCTAAAAAATGGGTCATTGCCTGGTGAGCTGCCAGCAATGCCTCCTTTTTAACGGACGGTGCACTTTCTTCTGCCGGACCCATCTTCCTTTGTCTCTTCTTAACAATACCCCACCTCTGTGATATATACCAAACACAATAGTAGGATATCAAAAAAGAATGCCACCAAAGACATTATAAACAGATTGAGAGTTGGAATAAATTTAAGTTTGAAGTAAACTACCCATTACATCAGAGAGAAATCAAAAACATTAAAATGTGGAACAAATTATTAATTTTAACACCACCTGTAGTACAAAGAATACCACATCATTTCAGACAGGGAAAAGGAGAATCCGTTGCCGGGATTTGAACCCGGGAAAAATGGGATAAACCCAGACATCTGACCAAACTAGATGGACACAGGATTATGGTGATTTAGTGGCAAAAATTATCTGTCTTTAATTTCTGATAGATATATATCATTCACACATAATTATAAACGTTCAGTAATTTTCATATTAAACTATAGAATAAGAAAATCCCATAACCCCACAGCCTAGGAAAATTAATCAGTGCCAATCATCTTGATAAATTATACAATTAAACTAATACAGAAAGGAGAGGGGGAGGGGGTTGAAAGAACCTCTTTAAGTGAACCAGTATACATCATATCAATAGTTTTCATACTCTACAGTATAATCATCTTCTTGTTTATAAGCATTCAAACCAACAAATGAAATCATAAAGCACAATTCAAAAAAAATTCAGGCAAACTAGGGTTCACAACCCCTATATAAAAGAATAGAGTAGAGTTTGGTCAAATAACTAATCATGTACAATATCTTACATCATGTTCTAAAAGTCCTATTTAAAAGTTTTGATATATAAGATTAAAGACTCAATTTACTATAGAATTTATCTTCTGTAGTTGCAGGTTAAATACGAAAGAAGAACTAGTATTCCTTAGTAGTAGCACTTTGACAGGTATGACTGAAAATAGAAAATAAACCTCAAAACGGTTATTTTCCAATAATTTACAATAAAACATTAATACTTTAATAGTAATGTTAATGATAACAATTGAATATGGACATTCCCAGGCGAAAGTGATTATTGTTAGTCAAAATAGCAGAAGTATATCAGTTCAATGTTTATTTAAGAAAATATATATCAAAGTAACTAATGGAATCGAGTATGTGATAATTAAAATAAAATTATTGTGCTTGGCTCATTGAAGGTAAGAGTGCTCCACAAGAATAAACTAAAAACATGAACGTCTAGTTTGAAGTGGTAATTGAGTGAAGATGGCAATATCTGTCCATCTGCCCTCTAAACCTGAAGTAATCCTAGGCAGTGAACACCTTATGTTGTTCTACTTAGTCTTGTTCATCTTCCATATGCAAATGCAAATACATTTATATAAAAGCTAGGAATTCATAACTTAAAAGATAACAAATGAACAATAACGAATCACTTGGGCTCACAGGAAAAAAACCTGAGATAGCTGATTAGCAGTTCTGTCCCCTTTGAAGTTTGCTTTTACGATTTGAGTCCAATTTCCTTCACCATATACGTTCACTGCATTGATAAGTTCCAAATCCTCCTCTGCTGACCACTTTTTCCGTTTCTTCCGCAGAGGCATTATATTGCTAGCTGGTGTATTTGCATCATCTCCTTCAGCTTTTTCTGCAGCAGCAGTTGTTGTAGCAGGAAGGGTCTGTCTCTGAATAGAAACTGGAACTGTAATGTTCATGCCTTTTGCTGGAGCAGATGGTATATTTATTGTCAATGGAGCCTCTACAGTTGTACCATTAAGATGACTGGGATCACTTGGTAAACGAGAAGATATAAGGACCTGACCAATGCAACCACCAACAATATGAGCTCCCGGGATCTGTATTACTAAGGTCAAAACACATTGAGACATTATGAAAAAAAAAAAAAAAAAGACCCAAGGATGCATAGATGATTACAAATCAACCTAGATAAGTGGAAGATGAGACATATATTAAATGTCCCTCCTCCTTGAAAAGGAAGAGTAGCTAGGATTGGATGAGTATAAGTTTAACTTTGCAGTAACAATGTTCATTTCCTTCAAAAGAGAATATACGGCAATTTAGGAGTCAAGTCAGTCAACTGACTTAAAATCATACTGATGTACCAGCTGCCTGTCTGACGACCAAATGATCCAAAAGAACTTACATAGTTTAACAGATCTGATTCATAAGTAAACCAAGTTCAATTGAATCAAGGGTCTTTTGAAACGAGAACTGCATTATATTATATAAGGAACAGGGAAAATGTCAAACACTGCTCAGATAATCTATTCCACCAAATTGTACGATTTGGCCAGCAACTCGTGCCTACATTTACTTTCCCGCGCTTGTCTTTTATTTTTCTCCTTCTGACCAATAAAAACCTAAACCTATTTTTTCCAACATGCTGATTATCCAAGATAACTTCAAATAACCCCCAAAACTCCAATGGTAACCATTACCCAGTCACATACAGTAAGCTCTTAAAAACAGGCCCTTTTTAAGTTACTCTTACAAATCAATAACTTTTAGAATGCATACGCGGTTCGGGGGGCACTTGAGTCAGCCACCACCAGAACCAAACATACAGAAATGTATTAGAAAGACATTACTGTCCAAACTCAAATTAGAGATTAACTATCTTAGCACTTTCTCACTGTCTACCAAAAAGAAAGATATGCATAAACTAGGCATGTAAGTCATTCTCTATGTTCAGAATCCTGGACTAGCTCTAGATCTTTATGACATCCTAAAAATCCAAATACGGGGCTCTTAAACAAAACGGACATTTAAGATATATCACAAAGGAAGTAACATAACTGTAATTAAGAGCAACAAATTGGAACTCATTAGTCATTACAAACTTAATAACAAGATTTCACCCGGAATGCTGGAATATATACATCACCTTAACACAATGCCTTCTTTTTTGTTATTTTTCTTTTCCCTTTTCTTTTCAGATAGTAAATCAAAAGAAATTATATAAGTAGGAATTCATTCGATACCTTCACACATGCTGCAGCCTCTGTTGAAGCATCGGCAGTAACAGCAGGATCAACTTCCACATCATATTCGTAGTCACTATCTACATCCTGCCAGTAAAGTTCAACTCCACTCAGAACATTTATCTGTGTTCTGTGTTCGATATATAGCAAGCATTAACAGACCTTTAACATGCAATATACTCAGGACACTAGAATCTGGGACCAGAATCTTCAGTAATATAGATGGATTTCCAAAACATTAACCAATATAAATATTTAAATTATCCCTACAGAAGCAGGACATAATTGCAAATTTTTCGTTTGGATCAAAAACAGTTTGCATATTTTTATCATCAATTGGATCAAAGAAATAAAAAATAACATCATATTCACCAAAAAAATAAAAACAGGCCTCATCAGTCAAAGCCTCCCCAGAACTTAAAAGACACAAATCAGAACACCATCGAAACAACTACTAAGCATCAACCCACAAGGCTATTCCCAACACATATCAATGATATCAAACACCCACAAACACCAAATATATAAAAGAAAAGCAACCCACACACCATAGGCCGATCTCCGTCAATGAACTTGTCAGGCAAAGGCTCCCTATAAGCCAAATGTCGCCAAAGCATCTGATACTCTCTGGCATTGGTGATCCCAGTTGTAGTGTTGGCCACCAACGCATCATAATCAATCTTCTCCGAGTTCACACAGTGCGACACTTCCTGCAGCAATGTCAATATCGTCGTCGCCGAGTATCTACAAACAACAACAACAACAAAACCATTACAACCTAAGAAAACCAAAACCCCTCCAACCCCAAACAAACCCAGAATCCAGAACAAAACCCTGAAACACAGAAACCCAAAACTGATGAAAACACAGAAGAGAGAAACCCCCAATTTCAAAAGAGAGGACCTCTGTAAGAGAGTGGCGGTGTCTTCTTCAGTGATGAAACCCTTCTTCTTCTTCTTCTTCTCCTCCTCCTCCTTAGTGTTGTTGTCATCCTTCATCGTTTTCATGAATGGCGAATCCCAAACTGCATAATACGCTAGCGAATTGATTTGCTTCGAGCTTAAACCCTAAACCTTAGAAATTGGAGGAGTGGGGTTTGACTGGGAGAGGAGGAGGAGAGAGTGAGAGAGTTGACGACACGCGCGTAACAGCAGAGCAGAGAACAAAGGAAGGATATGAGAATCGTCGGAGATTCGTACTCCTATTTATACTGTTTTTGGTGCCCTGTAAATCCGAATATCTCAGTCTTTAAAAAACATATAATAAATAATAATGGATTTTTGAATGATATGGATTTTGTGTAATGGTTTAACTAAACAGTAATACAGCATTTGAGAAGAAGAAAAAAATCAAAACGTCCAATCTGGATAATGGGGATGCATTCAAAATAATGGTGATGGTCTTTTGAAATATGCCGAGAAGATGGGAGGCCATTACAATATTAGTTACATCTCTTTTGAAGCCTCTACGTTGTACATTTGACCTTGTTCAAATGGTAACAGAATGGATATACAAGCTGCCCCTATATACAAGGTTTGACATATTCAAACGTGCTTAAGTAAGCAGAATAAGTTGCTCACATATAGCTGAAGACATGGTTCCCCAACCTCTTTAAAATTCAAAATATAGAGTTTGAAGAAGCTATCCAACGGACTGGGATTCTCTCCTAATACAATGCCTCCTAATATTGACTAATAAGTCAATCACAGCCGTTCACTGTTAATCAATGGCCAAGATGAGCTCAAATGTTAATGATTTCTCCTGTCCGTGTAGTGCTGCATGCATGAAGATGAGGCGGAGCTTGATTATATTGGTTAGTGAACAAAAGGTTTCAAACGAGTCGGTCACACCACAATCAGAAGACTAGCTCTCTACACTTCATGAACCGATTTCCGTGAATGAAAGCTAAACATGCAGTCCAAAAATTATGAAGCCTCTGTCAATACGCAAATAAGAATTTCAATTAATCAAGCCTCCGACAGTGAGGAGTACTAGTAGCTGTATGGAGAGCTTGGGCAAGTTCCCTACTTCTCCGATCTGAAATTGATAATTGGGCCTCCTCCGAAAGAAATGGAAGCAACCTCACTCAAATCAGTCCATCAAATTCTAAGGTCCATTGCAAAGTCTGGCACAACTCTAAGCTGTACACTAAATGTCGAGGCATGTTGCAAAGTCCGGCAAACACTCTATTAAATTGGGTGTCTAAATGAAATATGTTTAACAGATTCAATATCACTATATATCTGTCGAGCTTAAAAGTCGGTACAAAATCAAAAACCCAAATCAATGAACTACGGTCGGTTTGATCCCGCAAAAGGTATATAGGTAATCTAGCGACCAACTAGATACAACCACATGTCTAAATAGAATCATTGACTCAACCAGTCAAATTAGTAGTCACATTTTCCAAACACTAGAAAATCATATTTATTCACAAATCACAAACAAAATCCGAATCAAATCCATGGGCCCTAAAACCGTATCATAAAACACAAAATCCAATCTCTGGTTCACTCACACCAAATTGGTCTCAACCACTACTCTCATTTTAAAATCATAGTCTTCCAATGTGTCATTCACGCATTGGAACTCTTGAACTACGAGTGGCTTTATCACTCTCCCAGGATACTAGACAACTCATTCAAATTTCCGGGTGCAGCCGCAAAAACAAATAAACACACATTTTCTCATATTTAGTTTTTTCATAAATGGAATCAAAAAGTATTTCCTTACAAACAAGAGATTGTAATTAAGAGACATTCTGTGTTGAATAGGTCAAACCCGAAATAATTAAAACTCTATTCATTATATGAATACGATTGAAATCATAATTTGGCTGCAAACTTCAGCAGGGAGCTGGCCGACTATATTATTTACATCATAGATGTATCTGGTGGTGATAAAATTCCACGGAAAGGTGGCCCTGGAATTACTCAAGCTGACCTTCTGGTATGCGGTATTTTGGATTATTCAGTGCTAAAACTGCATTTATTCTGGATAATCTGTATACTGTTAGTAGTTTTTGACTTTTGACTTGAAAACATCTGATGAGGAATACACGTGTGATAATATTTCATTGTAGGTGATAAATAAGACTGATCTTGCACAAGCAGTTGGAGCTGATTTAGCAGTGATGGAGCGTGATGCTCTTCGAATGCGAGATGGAGGGCCATTTGTCTTTGCTCAGGTTTGTTGATTAAATGGTTGAATTAGTTAGCTAGCAATTTTGCATTGTAGGAGTAGTTATGTACTATTACGACTACAGTATGTGTTAATTTATATCTAGCTGCATTTTCCCATGATATTAGATATTATTGATAGAAAAGAGACACTACTTTCAAATATTATTGTTCTTTATGGGTCTTATATGATGCCAGGGCCTTCAGAATCGTTTCAAAGGTCAAATTTCTTGTTTCATGCTTCATATGCTGTGAACCTATATGCAGGTGAAGCACGGGCAAGGAGTTGAGGAAATCGTCCACCACATTTTACAGGCTTGGGAACGAGCAACAGGGATGAAGCGCCACTGAGCCACCTGAAGCTTTTTTTACCATATTTGGTTTCTCTCTCTACATCTTAGAATAAACGTGTAAATGTTTTACACTACCTTCCACTGTTTAGTGCCACCATATTTGAGTTTGCATTCGATGCTTTAATCCAGTGATAGGATGAACCTCGACCTGTAACCTTTGCATTATATATATATATAAAACCATTTCTACACCCCGAGCGAAGGTGCATAGCAAAAAATTTGTATTCAATCCAGCCGAGGAGCATTCAGATTACGAGTACCCTTTCTTGTTGCACCCTGCTTCACAGTAGTGATTTGCTTCACCACCATTAAACCTTTGGTACATATGATCATCTTAATACTGATTGGAAATAAAGGTCCCCAAGCCTCTGATGTTGAGTGGAGTGCAGAAGGCCAGAAGCATAAAATTCAAGTTTTCCAAACCTTGTTACACCAATGCTTTATGTACATAGTTTGTGATTATTATGCGACTCTGAGTTTGAAAGACGGAAAAAGAAAAATGTTGTAGTGTTACTTTATAAACAAAATGTTGGTCACTACTCACACTTGATTTCAATACTAGGGGTGGGCACGGGACGGGATGGGACGGGACGGGGCTCATCCCACGTCCCGTCCCACTCTTTTGAATCGGGACGGGATCGGGACGGGACGAGGGTTTTTAAGAATGCATCCCACTCGAGATTAATCCCGGTTGGGACGGGACGGGATCGGGACGGGACGGGACAAATCCCACCTTCTTATTAAGTTAAATAAAAACCTATATTTTTATTTTTTTTCATAACAAAGTAACATTTAATAATGAAATTTTAACAAAAAAATGCATATTATGTTCAAAATATTATAATTTACCATTATTATTTGAATTGATTTTATTTTAGAGTTATTAAGAACATAAATTAGTTTCATTTTGATATAAATATATAAGAATTTTTAAATTTTTATTAAAGGTGGGACGGGACGGGACGAAACGGGATAGAAATTATTCGTCCCACGTCCCGTCCCACTATTATGAAGCGGGACGGGATCGGGACGGGACGAACATTTTTATACCTCTGTCCCGTCCCGTCCCTATGAATTTCGGGACGGAATCGGGACGGGATCGGGATTTCCGTTTTTTATGCCCACCCCTAATTGAAATTATGTTGGGTAACATTTTCGTTCACTACATGCACAATTTTACTCAACAAAGTACAAGCTTATTGTCTAACGAACACTAGTGACAATCCAATCGAAAACTGAACTCACACTATTTTAAGATGGTTTGCGAGTGGATATAGTTAGATTGATAAATGGGACATATATAAATGTATTATTATTATTCTGTTCTTAAAACGACTCATGGAGTGGCAGACTTTGTAGCAATTGGAGACATGTTTGATTAAAAGTTATGTCTTGACATCCAGTTTGATTAGTGAAAAATATATCCAGACCATTCTTGTAAGTTGTAACCCTTTTTAGTTGGTTTTTATTGATAAAAGATCAGACGAATCTAAAACGAGTGAAGGTTATTGTAATGCTACATTATATTAACCAAATTATCATGTACAACTCCATCGTGGTACATGTATCATGCATGACAATTTCATCAATGATGAAGATTTGTGGGCAGCGACACCAGCCATATATTCAAAAAAAGGATAAGAACATGTATTATGCATTTTTGACATTTCTAGTCGAGTCATTGGGATCAACTTTATGGTCGGCACATTATGATTTTCTTCTTCCGTTGTTGAATATCTTCTCAATTTCAACTAAATGTTGTACTCTTTTCTATTCGATTCTTGTAACCAAAAGATGTGTACTGCATGCACACACATTTATAGTTCATAACTTCATATAATGCTGCCTCTCATCCCCCTCTGAAGGATCACTCCTGCCTTTTCATTCCCTATCCCCTCTTTTTTTTTTTTGGTCAAATTCCCTATCCCTTCTACTGAGAACTCCTGCCTCTCATCCCCAAATCAATTTTGGTTTTGACCCTCACCCGAACGACACCATTACAGGTAGATTTGTTGTTACTTCCAATATTTCTACATTTCCATTCATATTCTCCATTAGAGAATATACCAAACAGATGAAGACCTCTCGATAGTCATCACTTTCAAGGATGAGAATAACAAAGCTCGGCGCAGCAAGGCGTATTTTAGCATAACTCCCTCCCCTAAGTTTTAAGCTAATATGCATGAAAATGGCCATCTAAGAGATTCACTTTCAGATACCAACTTAGCACACTAATCATCTGACGGACGCAGTTAGTCCCTTCAACATTTTTCAGAAAATGATTCTATAATTGAGATACCAGAACAATAAATGTGAATACTGAATACCCTAGTATCAAAGCTCATTTTGCTTTACTTTCAGGACAGTTTGTTCCCCATAAACAAAACTAGAAAGACTCTAGAACATCATTCCACCACTCCGGAATTATAAACTTGCAAGTCATTGCATTGATTTCATCAAAGACCAATTCAGCTTTATTCTAATTAGCATAATTTACTGAAGAAAAAAATGTAAACAATATTTGAAACAACAGCCAAGAGCCAACTGAGTATGTATGTTTGAGATATTTGTAGCTAGCTTACACTCCTAAACATAAATGATCCTTCTATGGAAAAGAGGGGGAAAAATGTCAGACATCTATCAACTTGTAACTAAATCCATATAGGGGAGCCAGGTTTCAGTTCCCACCGATATTTTTCAAACCTGCTACTATAAATTGGATAGAATTCACCAGCTAAAGCCTGACGACCTCGAAAATATTATAAATCCAATGTTCCGAAAGATGATACAAGCAAACTGATGGAGGGAAAGTAATATCACCAGACATCCCTAAGATATCGCCCATCCATCTGGAGTTTTTTCACTATAGCCTCTGCCTTTGTCGAGTCTACTTTATCCTGAAAGATTTACCAGAGAGAAGTTGAAAACATCATCCAATTATATATATATATATATATATATATAGAGAGAGAGAGAGAGAGAGAGAGAGAGAGAGAGAGAGAACCTCTTGCTGGACAATGGTATGCAAAGTCCGATGAACATCTCTTGCCATACCCTTGGCATCGCCACATACGTAGAAGTATCCCCCTTGCGATATTAGGTTCCACATGTATGCTGCCTGTATATGAAACAAAATCAGGACTGCTAAAAAGGTATTTATCTAGACAAAACCCACTTTAGAGTTCTTAGAACTACTTACTTTCTCCACCATCTTATGTTGAACATACTCCTTTGATGGTCCCTCCCGTGAGAATGCAACTACTAACTCTGATAATGCACCTTGTTCCACAAAATTATTCAACTCATCTTCATATATGAAATCCTACAACAAAAAACAAAGATCATCTGTGAGATTCTACATCCTAAATGCAAAATTTGTGTGGCATATTAGACCATAGAATTATAATGATACCATTTGGCGATTCCGACAACCAAAGAAGAGAATTGCAGGACCAAGTTGGGCATCTTCTTCTTTCAGGGCTAATCTTTCCTGGAAAAGTTTAAATGGAACTTATATTTCTATTATTTTATATCTGTATACAAACAAAGCGGAACCAGAATTTTCATTAAATCATACCTGTAGGAATCCTCGGAAAGGTGCTAAGCCTGTACCAGGCCCCACCATGACAATTGGGACTGAATGGTCAGAAGGCAATTTGAAATTAGATTGCCTAATATATATAGGAGCCCAGCTGCAGTTCTGGCTTTTCTCCAGAGGAACTGCATTCTGATTAATAAAAATGATTGGTGTTAGACATGATCTTAAGCCGAGTATTATTATATAAGAAAATGTTTGGTTTTGACATTGAAAAACCAAATTAATTGCTACAATGACACAGAAGAGAGAGTTTCTTAAAATTCACAGCTCAAAATCACCTTCATCCAGAATGAACACACTCCTTTGTGAATTCTGCCAGTCGGACTTGGACCATAAACCAAAGCACAGGTCACATGAACACGATGTGGGGCAAACCTGGTAAGAAGCAACCGCAGTAATTTATTTACTACAAGTCCAACTAGCTTTCTAGATATACTAAACAAAGTAGCATAAGATAATCACCTTGGTGATGACGAAATTGAATAGTAACGAGGCTGCAAGCGAGGGGCAACTGCAGCAAAAAACACGCCTAGTGGAGGCTTTGCTGATGGGAATTCAGCCATTACCTCTACAAGACTTCTCTGACTTCCAACAACCCATTTTGAGTACTCATCCTGGATAGTGTGAAGCATATAATAATGTTAGATTAATACATGTATATATATCAAATTAGTGATACAGTTGACATACATATGGAGAATAGAGAAACAAAGGAGTAAATGGAAAATATCTAACCTTCCCCTGAGGTGATGCTAAGAACTTGAGTCTTTCTGCCTCACTAGGTTCAGCAGCATGTGCAGCCAAAGCAATTAAAGCGGCCTGACAGGAAAGGTATTACAAAAGAAATTTTCATGGATATTTAAAGAATAAGAAAGTGAAAGACATGAGAGCTTGCAAATGAAGTTCACCTTCTTAGGTGGGTTCAACAGGTCAGCGTAACGTGCCAATGCTGTTTTGAGCGTGCAAGGACTGGGGAAAGGAGGAGGCAATGAGCTTCCAAGCGATGTGCCATCATCATTATCAGTGTGAATGGAGAACAGCAAATCTAAAGGTTGACCCAACAACTTTGCGGCTTCTTCAACAGTATCATCACAATTATCTGCATAAACACCCACGTGGTCTCCAGTTTCGTACCTGAGACAAACGAAAGAAAATTGATCATCAGGGTTTTCATACCAAAACTTATAAAAAAAAGATTGCTCACAAAAATTAATAGACCTCAAACATGAAGCCTTGTTTTTCAGCTAGGCATCCTATTTCCAACCAAAAATATGCAGTTTTTTTTCTTGGCCAGATTCAAACAACCAGTGATTGTCAACTTATTGATGGTCATTCCTGATCGGCAGAAGCTTACACAAAAATGTGAAATCTAAACTTTGCATTCTGTTCCTTCAGCCAATAATCAATCAAATAAAAAAAATTAATTTTGTTAGTTGAAAGTATTTTGTCAAAGCATCATTCAGGACTCACTGTTTCTAGAAATATTTTAATCGCTATTCAACAGCCAAGTAATGAGTACGCACATTTATTTCTGCAAATGAAAATGTTTTTGTCTCCATTTTATAACAAAAATGTACTAAAAATTAAAAAGAAAACATGGCCACATCTCTGAATCATTTGTAAAGACTAAACAAATCTTTTAGGCCTACCGACACATGTTGTAGTCAAAAGCAATAATTGAAGTCATTAACTTACGTAATACCAGTTGCATGGATGTCAAATTCCAGATGTATGCAAGAGCGATCAGACTCAGGCTTGTGAAGCTCTTTCTGAACAGCAACTTTAACTCTTCAGAAAGGGGGGGGGGGGGAGGAATCACAAACTTTAGTCAGAGAAAAACAATTCTGGGAGAAAAAAAGGTAAAGAAACAAAACAACACCAACCCTATGAAAATATAATAAATCTGGAAGATACAACACATGTACACAAAGTACCTGCAAGGATGATGAATGTCAAAAGAAGCATTCCCATTTGCCATATTCGAGTTATGATCCTCATAAGAGGTAACACTGGGATCATGAATAACAACTCTATATTCGGAAATCACAGCTGTATATGGGGTAGACACAGTATTTGTATCATCCTGGAGTAATTGATCTAGCTCAGGCCACAGGGCTTCCTTCCTAAAGAAGAAAAAAAAAAGACTACAGTTAAATGCAGAAGAAAAATGTGTCACTCTTAACACTTGCCAAACTTAGATACCACCTCGAAAAAAAATCAATAGACTTTGATAATAAGATTAAAACATACCAAGCAGAAAAGTCATCCTCAATGCATTGATCATCATCACCTAAGCCAACGGTAACAAGACGCTTTGCACCTACATCAACCACAAGGAGGCAAGTATGTTTACTGATTAGGGAGATAATAACCTGTAAAATATCAAATCATAGTTTTCCATTTATTTACGAGAAGCATACAATGTTAGTCTTGAGAAGAATGGCAAGCTTATGTGAGGGATTTGTATCCTTTTGGCTGTGCTCGTGTTAGTTTGGTGGGGCACTTAGTTAGCATGCGACTGAGGGAAAGAGAAATTTTAAGATTTTGCTAGCAAGTAACCAAGGATTAGTGGGGCACTTGAGTTAGGATTTGCTCCTTAATTAGGCGATTTAAATCCACGAAATGTATGGGTTTACCATTTTTTAACCATGGATATATTGAGCCATCGACAAACCGATATGTGCTACTCTGTTGAAACCTAAATGCGCATTTATAGAATTTGAAACTTTCTCTCTATATGTCTCTTTGGTATTATAGTTAGTGCATAAGAACTATCACATTAACAAAAAGTAAGCTACTGCTAAGGACTAATACCCAGAGAGAGAGAGAGAGAGGGAGAGCGAGAGGGGGGGGGGGGGGAAGACATATATATAAGACTAGAACGTTAGTCTGTTAGATGCCTGTCCTTACATACAATTTGATATAAATACTCCTGGTTAAATGTTAGGATACATGTCTTAAAGTCTATGAAATGCAAGTGACAAGATACACGAGGGATATTTATTAGAGACAAAATATAAAATCAAGTTTAGCTATACCTTGTTCAACAAGTAGATCGTCAACCACTTTTGCTATCTGTGTCATTAAGGTGTGATCAGAAGATTCGTTTCAAAAACAATGGACTAACAAATGTATAGAACTGGGTTTACCTTATTAAAATGTTCATATTGTCGGTTACCCAAACCAAAAACACCATATCTTAGTTGTTCCAGCCACACACCCCTATCTGTTCCCTATAACAAAATCATGTTTCAACATATTAGCTTAAAGCCAACACGCTTCCCAAGTTTATGGGTGTTCATCAACTGAATTTTCACCAGAAGTCACCAACCTCAGTAAACCATTTGTAAAATCTTGCTGCATTATCAGTTGGCTCCCCATCTCCATAACTACAAAGTCATGCAAGTACATCGATTTTGAGACACTTTCATAAGAACCACTCAGATTTTAATCAAACAAAATTTAAATATAGGCAAAAATCTATATCTTACGTGGCCAACATGAAAAATACCATAGTCTCTTTCTTCAGTTTTTCTTCATATTTATCATCCTCTGCAGCATAATCATCCTAAACGAATCGTAAACATTATTAAATTATTGTATATTCCAGATTCTGCAATCTCTCAGCAACAATTTAATTCAAATCATCAGTTCCCAGTCAAACTTACCAGGTCAATAACCTTGACAGCAGCCTTCTCATATCTTGCCTTGATCTCTTCAGCCAAAGCCTGCGCTCACAAGACAAAACATATACTTCAGAAAAAAAAAACCTCTCAGCAACCTGCCAGGCTGCCACTAAATCCAATTCTTCGTAAAATGTTGTTTTATGATGGCACTGCTTTAAAACAACTTAGAGGAACTGCCATTTTGCCTCAGACATTATAAAATCCAAAAGCAACAATACAGACATATAGAACCATCAACTATCTACAGGCGTCGAAAATCGGGAAAAAAATCCTAACCTCACTACTCATTTCTCCTAATCCAACAACATTTCACCAAAAACTCAATTCATGTATCACAAAATGAAACATTTCTATAGCGAAAATCGGAATTGAAACGAGTAAAACGCAGTAAACAGGAAAGAAAATTAAGCCAAAATGAAATGTCTACCTTAGCAAAGCCTTCAGCTGTGCCGGTCTGAGTCCCATAGAAGATAGAAACCCTAGTCTTCCCCGACGCGACCTCAAACTCATCCTCCTCCTCCTTAAACGGCACCGCCTTCGGCACCACCAGCTGCTTCACCTCGCGGCCCCGATCCGACGATCTCCGCCACAGCACCACCAAAACCCCAATGATCAACGCAATCGAGGTCGTCGCGATCAGCACCGCCGTGTCCGTCAGCGAGCCTCCGAACGAAACCCCCAGCGCCGACTCCAGCTTCCGCACCAAATCCGAATCCGAACTCATCGCGATCCCCGTCGGTAAAAGAAGTCTCCGAGGCTCGAATTCCGGTCGAAATGGATCGGGTCGGGTCGCGGATTTCGAGCCCGCGGAGCTCGATTGGTTCGAGGTTGGTGGAGAACTTAGAGCTCAGAGAGAAACAGAGATATTTTTGACCAGTGAAAAGGAAATCGAGCTGGAATTTATATTTATATGTTAATTTACTGATTTAATTGAATAAAGTCAAAAAAGCAGGTTCTTGAATCTCCCGTTCTTTTAGTTCTTTAATGAAAAGACCTTTCTTTTTTACTTTTTACTATAAATGAAAAGCTCTGGAAAAGTTTCGTCTTTCCGTGTACGTTCTCACCGGTTTTTACCTTTTTACTGCGTCTGTGCGGGTCGTGCTTTTAGTCTTGGGTGCCGGAAAACAGCGGAAATGACGAGAAATTCTACAATTATGTCGGGAATTATTTACTTTGTCCGATCTGGCTAATTCGGTGTGCTTACGTAGTGAGGGTTTCAGGTGAAAGTAGCATCTTTGTTTTTTTGCTGCACAATTTTTAGTGGGTGGAAAAAATGTTTGGAGTTGCATGACCGTTTCATAAAAAGCTCTTTACTTCATAAAATTTGATAAATTGAGAGGTCCATATGTCATGACTCATGAATAGCGCTTGGTCTAAGTATAAAGTAAGAATATGGATCACTCGTTGTCTATGTGACTTTAATTGGTACACCTATTTAAAGTGATTAAGACATTTAGCAAAGAATTTAAATCCATCTCATCTTGCATTTTCCTTTCAATTTGGGCCACATATTTTTTGTTCAAAAGAGAGCAATATTCTTAAAATGTACCACTTTCATACGTATAAAACTCTTGGGGGAAGAAGATTTGATACATGAAGACGGGTGCAAACAAGCTCAACATATCATGATAACAAAAGATTATGAATACAAAATGTTTGCAAACGTGATTAAGGAAGGACATGGTAATTAGTATGGTCTTCTAGAGCAATTGCAGTCGAGCGGCTTTCTTAATTTCAATTTAAGCCCACTTACTAGGTTTGCTCACATATTGTTATTGACGTTTCTCCGCTCTAAAGTTTGATCATATATATGATCGATGTAGTAGTATATGCCTAGTGTAAAGTTCTTCCGGTTTTGGAAATTAGAGAATTAATTCTTGGATAGGTTAGAGTCTTGTTGAACCTCAATGGCGTAACATTGTGCTTGCAACGTCGAGGATGTGACATACACATTGGCGTGTACATATTTTTAGCTAAGATTTGCTCTGTATATATTCTTACTAAAGTAAAGAAATTTCATACAAATAAGTCAAAATAGCACATAATTCATCGCAAATTATTCGCGAAATTTTAGAGCAGTTCAATTACAATTTACAAGCAATATTTTGATTCCTTTCCAGCATAAATCTTAGTTGTACGAGTTGAATTTCAGGCATCACCATAGATTAGAGGTCTAGCACCAATTCACCTTCAACATCACTTCCCTTCTTACCACATTTTGGCCCTGCAAGCACCAAAACAAATCCTCCGTCAATGTCACCAACCCCATATATTGATGGAGTAATTTTCCCTTTTAATTCAAGCACATAATATCCAACTCTTATACATTCACAATTATCAGTTTTGGTTGTTTCGCCCCATTTGCTATGAAGTCTGAAAATGTTCCCCACAAACATTATGCCCCATCCTCTCTTCAATCATGTACTTCTCATCTTTCCTTTAGTGGAAAACCAGCTCCACCAATTCTAAGACCTCACCACATTTGAACCGAGTGAACTGCACTTAGAAGTTAGAATCAAGTACCATATATTAAACAACAACAATGGCAATTAGGCAAATTAATATGAGGGAATCTTAAAAAAAAAAATAGTTGATTTGACATATATCAACGTAGTTGATATCAAGTACCATATATTAAACATATATTAACGTAGTTAATTTGTACTTAAGAAAACACATATTGATTCGTCAAACGGTACTCATAGTTGGACTTCAGAGTGCCTTAATTGTTTGGTCTAGGTAGGCGACGGGCTCCTTACTTTTTAGATGGTCATTGGTGCCTAGCTAGTGGTAGAGTGTACAAAAGTGTCGGCAAATCAATCGTGATCTTCCGACGGTAACATAGTAGTTAGAAAACTAGATTATTTGACATTAGCGTATGTGATTGTGTTACATATCTAATTATTTTTCAATTATATCAAATTACTAATGATGTTTTAAAGCAACTAAACTCGCTTTTAAGAAAGAGTACTCTCTTTTTGCTGCTTATCTGAATGAAAATGTGTTTCTTTTGTAGATATTTTTAGAATATATATATATATATATATATATACTATAAATCTGTTAGATGCTTAGTTTTGTTGCTTTTGTAAAGGATTTGGACTTCATTTCCTTCATTGTGTTGGATAGTTTCACCATCGATCGAAGGATTGATGAGCAACGCACCAACCGTTAGTAAAAAGCAAAAACAAGTATGATCATCCTAGAAAATTTACTCAAGCGTCACTTTCCTATGATAACTTTGACATTAGCTGGTTGGACAAAATTTGTATCCCAGAATTGCTTATCACACGCATGTGATAACTCATACGTATACGTACCTATAGCTAACACTAATTCAGGTTGGAGAAACACAAGGTAGAGAAGTAGAGTACGTACGCACGGTACTGTGGTTATAATGTGCACCACGTTGGAGGAAAACTTAAATTGGAATAAATAAAATAAGGTTAATAAGTGACATATTGTTATTTTCATTTAAATTATTGGATGAGGGATCGAGCTTCCTATCGATGAGAGATCTCATGTCGCTCTCTTGCACATTTGCACTATGCAATGGAAGTTCCCAGACACTAATGTGAAAAATTATAGTATACATTGATAAATTCAACATTTGACGGTCAACATTATTTTGTGATTGCGAGATCATAAAAAGATATTCGTTATCAACCGTCAGATTTGCATGTATTAGATATATAATAGATATATAATAGACAAATCTCACTAATGTACGTTTAATAGTAATTAACATAATTCTCGCACAATCGGAAAACGGCTGTCGACCTGTCGTTATATATACTTAATTAATTGGTGAACGACCGACCCATTTTTAATCTTCGGATTCACCGGGCAACAGGGAAGTAGATCAGTTGGGGATGTTGGAACATAGGCGTCTTCAAGTCACAGGCGCGATATATAAGCCCCTCGACTGCGTATGACATTTGGAAAGTCCTTAATTTGATATGTTTGAAATAGTAGACGTGCCCTTTCGATCGATCGATGTAGCTTCACGTCCAAGTCCATGTTGATCACCGTTGCCGGGACGACATACACTCTTTCTTGCCGGACTTGATATCTGGTACTGGTAGACGTGTTAGTTGATGTTGACGCCTTTATTAGAGAAGAAGGTTAGGAAATGTGGGAACTTGGGAAGTGGTTGAGTCTTATGTTGGGGAAAGATCGGTCTTAATAGTGGGCTAATTAATGGATAATTGGTTACTCTGTTATGATCAAATTTATCCTACGACCTAGCTCTCGTGTGATTTGTGAAATAGCAATTGATCATAAATAAAAGGAGAAGACACGTACAATATTAACGAGGTTTTGCCAAACGTGCCAACGCTCTCAGGGAAACAGTACGTACTTCTCTCTTCCATGCATATAATGATGGGATTGCAAGAACAATCTCGCAACATAGTGACTGCATTTCTCGGACGTGGTAGCTAGCAGCCTAGCACACCTCTATCTCTCAAGATGAATATTCGATTCTCTCTTATTTGAAAAAGTGCCTTTCTCTCAAAGCATACTCTAGCTCAAGTTATGAATTTCTCTCACCAAGTGTTGCAATTGTCTCTGCTCACAAATAATGGACTCCGGGACTTCATTAAATTCTCAACAATGCTTGAATGAGTTTGGCTGGCTAGCTATATATTCCTAATATATACATTGATATATATCGAACTAAGTAAGCTTGATCTTGAACTCATAAGCAAGTTTGAATCTCCGCCAGCTTTGTTATAGCCTGTATCTGATGGCCTAACATATAGGAATCGCTCTTCATGGCAGATTGTATTTCACTACTACACAGAACTACATCAATGACGTTTGAAAAACACCATGAAAATAATTCTATGACGTTTTTAGTCACCATCTTTAGATGTCATAGAAACCAGCGCCGTACTTTTGGGATTTTTCAAACTCCATAGAAAAAAATGGGTGCATGCGGAGAAATCAAAAGCGAAATCATGCTTTTCCATTTCTAACGTTAACTGTTTTCATGCTAATATTAATGGCATGTTTCCTTCATCAGTTCATGACATAGACTCCTTAATTGGTACCGCGCGTCCTGTACTACTGTTTATAAGCTTCAACAAAGGCCGTTCTAACCTCAACAAAATCTGCTCCGTCCTACATCTCTATCATGTAGCCATAGCCTTTTTCTTACATATGAAACTATGTCGTACACGATATGATGGAGATGCCCTAGCTTAATTTAGGCCTGATCAGGCCACCTTTAATTTTGTAGATATATTGAAGATTTGAAGTTCTTGTTTGGCAGTTGGGGCCTAATTCGAATGGTGCATTCAACATCCATGTGATTCTGATCATTCCCAAATTAAAAACCAAAGAAGTGTTTCATTAATGTAAAATAAAAAAAAGATAATGTTGAGCACTTGAGCTTAATAAAGTTCTGATCGATATTACATTATTATGATGGAAAATAATTGTTGGCCTTAAAAGTTTAGGCCTCAAAGGTCTTATCCTATGTGTCAAGCATAGTCATATATATACATTATATTATTTCCAAATTTATGTAATATCATTATTAATTAGAAAGACCATTAAATCCTTTCTAAAACTATTTTTTAAATATATAAAAACCATATTTTATTCTACACATTTGAGTTCTATTTGTTCCTCAATGTATTTTTCTCAAATATTTGTTCTTCAACTTTTTTTCTTCGATTACAAAAAAAAAACCATATAAACTCCCGAAAGGAAAAATAAAGATGGTTAAAAAATATTTTTTTGAATGCATATTTGTTTTGAATATGTGAATACATATGAACAGTCTCTATCCAGAGTGAAGGTTCACTCTGAAGTTTCAGAGTGAAGTTCCAATTTTGGCACACTTTTCGGTCAAATTTTTCACCATAAGCGATTCCATATTTAAATATGCTATTAAAGATTATCTCTATAAAGTTTCATCCAATTTGACAATGATTTGAGCTTTCAAAATTGAGATTTACACGAACGGTTCACGTTGAACAGTTTTAATTCATTTATTGATTTAATCTAATTTCAATACCTTAACGATGTCCGAATTAGATGCAATTTTGTAGAGATGATCTTGAATAGCATACCTAAATATTGAATCGCTTATACTGAAAACATTTGACCGAAAAGTGTGTCAAAATTGGAACTTCACTCTGGATAGAGACTGTACATATAAATATACATATATATATATATATATATATATATATATATATATATAAGGGCTCTATATATAAATCATCTACAAAATATATAATTTGAATATATAATTTGCACTACATATATTGTGTAATTCTAACAAAATTTATATTAAAATCGTATTTTATTTATGAAAAGGTTTATTTCCTTGCACAGTTACACTAACTAGTAAATTAAAAAAAAGTCAAAAGATCTAAATATGGAAATAAAATATATTAAGATATTAATTAAATTCATGAGATTTTTGTAACTAAAGAGGTAAGAAATTATCATTAAGTAATCAAATTTAAGTAAGGAAAAAATAAAGTCAAAATGTAAAAAACAGATATTTTCAAAATAAATAATAACTATTAGATTTGAAAGTATTTGATGGTTTTTCATGTGAACACCTACCCTTCGCGATTCCGAAGCGGAAGCGCCGGGGAATTAGCGGCCATAATCGCTTGGAAGCTCAATTGCAAGAAAAGTAGTTATGGAAGCATATTGGAAGCGGTCGATTCATATCGGAAGCGCGCGGTGATTATGATGGAGGAAGCACGATGACAAGAATTGAATCTTATTGAGTCAAAATAGACGAGAACCTCATAACCTCCCCTGGTTCTAGTTAGTACCATAATTTCTTTCACATCAATCTTATTGGGTAGTCAGAATGCATCTATAACTGAAGAGGGGGAGAGAGAAGCTAGATTGCCTGATGACCTTGAAGCTAGTCTTGAATCTTGATTGGTTTCTGCTATTCTTTGGGTTCTAATTCAATTGAGCTTCATGCTCTTGATTTACTCAGGCGCGCCATGTTCGCTTCTATGAAATCACACTCGTTAAATAGAAATAAAAAAAAAAAGGAAGGAGAAGAGAGAGGCTGAAGCCGAGAAAACAGAGTTTACGAATGGATGTATTGAACTATTGATACGCACATCTGATAAGATTTTCAAATATTAAATTATAATGAAGTTGATAATTATCCGAATACTAATCAATTATCCATTCTAATACAAAATGAATACATTAATAAAAAAGTGATTTTTATTCATCTATAATATTATTATTATTATTATTTTAATTTGACCATTCTAAAACACACATGTTTCCCAAAAATTTCAACAAAATCGCTTCCGTATTTTTAAATATTTCGCTTCCACGTACATGTTCCTGATTTCATGTTGTCTAGTTTTAAAAAAATGTTGCATAATTTTAGAAATAATATAATATATCTATGTGACTAGATTTGACACATAGAATTAATGCCTAAATTTATGAGGCCCTATATCATTGCTCTTATTACGATATATATCACACATAAACTTCCTTCAGTTTTCGATCATTAATAAACTTGATCCCCAACCTTCAAAATAGAGAGCTAGCTAGCAATAAGCATTTTAAACACGGCTATACCATCGTTCCATGTGACTATATATCTATAAATGATCCCTAAAATTAACATCTGCATCGATTCATTTTTAAATAAAAACAATATAGGTTTTCTTCCGTAATTAAGAATTTATTTGGCGTCGACAAATAATTTGAGATTTAAATTCTAATGACCGAGTTGACGACAAAGCTAGTCTTTCATTTTACTCGTGTTTTCTCGGAATCACAAGTACATGGATGAATATTATCATACCAAAGTGGGGGCTTAATTACTACTGTGGATTGTGGCCTACAATTAATATATAACAATCTCTCTCTTTCTCTCGGCCTCCGGCGACGACTACAATCATTATTGGTCAGACGTGTTTCTTATGTTGCATGGCAAGTTGGGTACGTACCTACCGATATGGAGTGGGATCCTCTCTTAATGCAATGTCACCTTGCCTAAGAAACAAATCGTTGCCAACATGAGTCCAATACCCTTCTCTCACCCAATTCCCCCCCCCCCCCCTCTCTCTCTCTCTCTCTCTCTCAGTTAAAAAAACCAGACACTATCTCATTTGGTTTCTTCTGAGACACCCTCATCTATTAGCTCTGAGCTTGTTCTCCATGAACAAGTTCATAACTTTTTAAATAGGTCTCTGATTTTACTTTCCCCATTATTGATAAAGCTTGGTTCTTTGAATAATCGGTTTGGTGTGGAAATGAAGTTTTACAAAGGAAGCAAAACCCATGCCATCGCAAAATCAAATGGATCTCTGTTTTATATAACTGGTCTGATTGGTCTTTTTTTATGATAGAATTTTTCCAAATCTGAACCGGTCAAGTTTTGGTCGGTTTGATCGGTCTTCAAGACCCATTTCGATGGGTCTGTGATATAATATCTTGCATATGATCGAAATTGGAGACAAAGACATGAACTCATGCATGATTATAAGTTTATAACTCATAAGAATACAGAAAGAAAGAGGAGAACAAGAGAACGAAAGGAAGAAAAAAGACAAGAAGCTGAAAAAGAGAAAAAGAGAAAAAGAAAGAGCTCTCTGATCAAAGCCGTCGAATAATAATAGAGGGCCGAGATTGATTTATTAAGCAGTATTAGGAGATAGTTGTTAGGAGAAGATCCCACTCCCTACCAATATATATGTCATCAACCACCATTATGGCATACGTCTAATCAACCTTCATCTGCAGTTGTGTTAAGCAAAAAGGGAGCAGCTAATAGAGGGAAGAAAGTGGCAGGTGTTGAGCTGTTTCCCTCGCGGTCGCGGATGAGTCCCATATACAGTACGAACTATTCTAAAAAAAAGAGCATATACAGTACGAACTTGAAATCGATATGTTACCACTCTCCAAATATATGATGAAACTGATCGATCAGATCATGATATATATACAAAAGTAGAAAGAATTCAACGAAAGAATATTGATTTGGACGACAAAATTAAATTAAGCTAGCTGCTGCCGATCTTCACAGTTGTTCATAGCTGATCGAAGCCCTTTAATTTGGGTCTTGTGACAACTGACAATAACTGCATGACAAGGTAGTTTTACGTCGATCTACATGTTGTATGCAGCTAGCGACGTCAAGTAAATTGAGAGGGGAGGTTAATTAGTCGCATGCAGGTCTCATGTGGTAATCGGCGTTGGACAGCGCCTCACATGTTTATTCACTTAATTGTGTTCATGCAGGCTAGAGGTGCATTATGATTTATGAGAACAATAAGGTATATTTTCATTTCGGGTAATCAATGTATCTAGAATTGATAAATTAAGTCCAAACGGTTTAGATCATCATATATATAAAATCAAATACACACCTTGTAACTATATATAAAGTATATTAGACGATTATAGGTCACACAAACGTATTCATGTATACTATAAATATATATATATATACACACACGCGAGCGGACGTCCATACTGCACTAAAAGTGCGGACATTGGCGATTCCGGAGACCGGCGACGCGCAATGACGGTGCAGATGGTGTCGGCCGTGCTTCCCCTCCTGACGCTCCTATATGTGTCAGTCGGAATCTGTAAATTTCTCACAAACTTGAAATTTCTGAAAATTTACATATTCTGGCTGTCGTGGGCTGGCGATAGAGCTCCATCCAGCACAGACAGAAGCACCGGAAGGGAGGAGCACGGCCGACACCATCCGCGTTGTCGTTGCACGTTGTTGGTTACTGGAACGGTTGAATCCGCACTATGCAAATATCTGCTCCATAACCAACCTATATATATATATATATATATTATTAGAGGTAATACGAATCTCAGATAATGCTCCAATTTCTTTTGAGGTCAACCTTCAGTTGTGCAAGTTGATTTTCAGGCAGAACCACAGTCACAGTTCGATCACCAGCAACACCAACACCCTTTTTACCAGAGTTTGGCCCTGGAAGCACCAAAACAACTCCTTTATCACCAACTCCACCAACAGCATAATGTGCATAAACTGGCTTTTTTCTATTCAATTCAAGCTCATAAATCTGCGCCTCTTCCAAATTCACAAATGTCAAGTTCGCTCCATATGCTATGAAATCTGAAGACAACTCCTCACTATCATAACTATTATTCCCCATCATTTCTCTGATTATGTCATTCTCATCAATCTTTTTGTTCAAAATCACCTTCACCAATTCAAAGATGTCAGCTTCTGCAACCGAGAAATCTGCTTCAACTGTGCTCCACACCATCCCATTTCTTGGAAACTGAAATTCTCTATTATGGGATTTGTTTGTACAAAGGGTCACCATCTTTGTCTCTTCTGGGTCTTCATTAATCTTGGACATGGATTTCCAGATGACTGCAGAAAGTACTTCAAAAGCTGAGAACTTATATATTTGGTCTGAGAGAAAATGATTGAATTTATCTGCAGGAATGTGAAATGTGTGTGTCTTCATCTTGCAGTTGCTTGGGGTGAGCCATAAATCACCAACTGGATCAACCCTTTTGAGGGCTTTTGGTGTTTGCTTGGGAAGAACTGAAAGTGCGAGCTCAGATACTGCCGAGTCTGGTATGTGAAGAGACTTATGTGGCATGGGACTTGCCATGATCTTGCCCCAAAGGTTGATGAAGGTTGAGGCTGAAAACACATCTCCAAGAACATGTGCCCAGCTAAGGCCCACTGACATTCCTCCACATTTGAACCAAGTGAACTGCTTAGAATTACCACATAATTAAACAACCGACGCAACAAGAGGAAAGGAAAATTAATATGGTGGACAATAGGGACATAATTAACTGTTAAAACATCTTCCAACTTGAGAATAAAAAATAACAGAAAAGCAGAGAGCTATTGGTTTAACCTGTAGAAAGATCAGAGGAGAAAAACCAAGATCAGGTTCACCAAGTGCCTGGCTATAAGCAAGACCATCAAAAGCAGAATCATCCTCCACAGCCATGGCCAACCATTCATCGACCGTTTCGTCAAACCGTGCCTCAATAATTCTCACACCGCTATCGTTACACGTGATGAAAGGCCGTCCCGTTTCGGATGTTCGGATTCTCCCAGCGGCATGGAAATAGAGCTGGAGCAATTGGAACATAGGCTTCTTCAATTCATATATCGTGAGCCCCCCAACTGCATCACTGTTGAAAAAGTAGATTCCTTTGATGTAGTGTAACTTCACGGCCAAGTCCATGTTGCTTAGCTCATGGACCTTGTCACCGGTCACTGTTGCCGGAACGACGGAAGACAGTCTCGTGCTGGATTTCAGGCGGTGGATGTTGTTAGTTGATATTGGTACCATCTTTGGAGAAGCTAAACAGTAAAGGAATGAGAATAGATTTACTCGAAAATATGAAACTACGTGCACAACGGAGATATGCATATATATATGGCTGATCGGCCACCTTTGTCTATATCGATCGATCGACGTCTTTATTGGGTAGTTGGGCTTATTTAATCTTCTGTTCATATCACATTTAATTTTCAAGTGGATGCATATTAAACAAAATTATAACTACGATAGAACTTAGCAAGAACCCCTTGACACGTTGACGTACATATGATGCATGTGCTAGAGGACCATATTGCCTTGCTTCCTGCTGAAACAAGTAGCTGGTCCAGTTCCCCTTAATTTTATCCTGTCGTTTCAAGAATTGGGTTTCATTCACGTTCTTCCTGATCTCTTACCTGAATCAGACGATCAAAAATTGAAACTTGATCCATCCTTGATGCATTTAAGCGCCACAAAGAGCATGAGGGCTACCGATCGAGCTAGATGCATACATTGGCACCGAATCGAAATCATCACTGTTCAGATGATCTAACGAGTACCTTGTGATTCTGATAATAACAAATTATTATTACAATTAATTCACGCATATTAATTTAGCGTTGAAATTAGTTCGTGGTTGGTTTGAAAGCTCTGCTACATCTTACACTGCACCCGCCAATTAATACATGTGCGCGCGCGGTTCAGTTTCTCAATCTTCGATCAATATGCTGTTAGCATTTTAATTCTATATCATGATCTTTGATTAGAACAAGATCGAGCATTGTCTCGTTATTATTGTTATAACTTAAGAGCAAAGATATACGTACCTTTTTCCTTCTTCTAATGATTCATCAGTTAGTGTTAGATCAGACATATATGGTGCCTGCCTGAAATTTGATGAATTAATTGAATCAGTTTCAATTAACCGAAGTCACTATTGCTAGACACACAAATACGTATACCACATTCGAGAGTGTATATATGTTACGTTCGCGTTAGTTCATCTGCTTCACTTACCACACCCTAAGGATGCATCTCATATATCTTCATATATCTTATATATAGTCGAAAACAGGCCCCAAGCCAAACTAGCTTGCTGGGGTAGCGACAGTTGTAGGATTTAATTTTGATATGACGTCGTCGTTAGTACTGACCAGTTTTCAGTAGTTGGGACGATAGCAGTTGTGATTAGTATACTTACGGATTGAGTAGTGTCCGTGATTAATATATATGTTAATGAATTGAAGTAGTATTAATATATATACTTATAAAGAATCAGTCAATGCTTACAGTCTGTTGCATGCAGAAGAGGACATGCAGATTGCTATTATTGGGCGGATCCAGCGTACGGCTTGCATGGGCCGGAGCCCTTATAAGTGTTTCGTTTATAGGTAGTTACCCAGCAAGTAAGCACAATGTAGTGATTGGTTCAGTTTGAATCCCATAAAGTGGTTTGTGTTATTTATTTATTTATATGCTTTTTCAAATTTTTTTTCTCCTTATTCTTCATTTTTTGTTCTTCTATTACCCATTTGTTCTTCTTTTGTCTCCATTTTAGGCAGGATATATAAACAACAAGATACAAACTAGACCCAAAATTAAGAAGATGGCTATACTGTATTAGGCTCAGGCCAAAATTAGGCACGCATGGGGTTTGAAGTATGGCACTCTTTGAGGGAAGGTAGGCACCGCACAATGAACTGATACACAAACCCCTCTTCCCTTATATAATTAATTGGCTCCAGATTATTGTGAGTTGTCAAACATCTAGAAACAAATTTGCCGACTACCTAAACCTTTTCCATCCTCATAATCTACGACACGTGTCTTCTTATTTAATTATGATTAAGTGATATTAATTTATAACAATAAAATTATATTCTCTTTATGTTTAAGTAAAAATTATAATTTAGTATTATAAATTTATATTGATAACTATGGTTAAAACATAATTAAATAAGAAGAATAAAAAGACACATGGCGTATATTTAAAAAGGTTGACATAGGTGGACAAAGTTTGAGTTGTCAGTAAATTTGCTTCCCAAACATCCCCTCCGGCCTTCACTATCAGGAAGCATGATCCTTAACCCCATCTGCATGCACCACTGCCACCAATACATGAAGCCATGAAAGTTCTTATTCTAAAAAAAAAAAAGCCATGAAGGATAAATATCGTTAGCTAATTTATACATGAAGTCATGAACAGGATCCTTAGCTCCATCTGCATGCACCGCCGCCGCCGCCGTCACCAATTTATACATGAAGCTGTTGGTTTTACTCAACAAACTGCATCACCTAAGTTTTAGGATCTTAATCACACAATCATAAACACAACTAAATAACTCAATCAAAACCATCAAGCATACAAGAATCATATTCTAGTTCAGTAAAGAATACTCACTGGGGTTGTTGTCGTCATAAGTTCCGAGTCCAGTAGCTGCACGTCTGATTCCTTGAGCTGCCATAACTTCTAAGAATGTCTTCTGAGTGTCAACACAAGTAGCTAACAGAATGGGGCTGTTATGAATGCAAATAGCGGTGTTGAACTTAGGGACTTCCTCTGCTATTTATATCGATCGATTCCTCACAACTCGAACCAATCCCATAAAGAGTCCTCATTGTGATCACATTTATCAGTAGAGTAACTGAACTTACCACAATCCACATTTTGAACAGGTCAAACGATTACAAGTTTCCAAACTCAAATAAGGGATATACACCTTAGAGAGTATCTCGGAATAAGTCATTCTTCAATGTAATTCTGTTATCTTTCAAATCAATTCAAAATATGTACGTTTGTAACGATTTGGATAATGTTAAGTCCACATTATTTCTAACATTCTCCCACTTGGACTAACATTGTCTAAATCAACAAAACGAATCAGTTACTAAAATAAATAACAACTTAAGTGCGCGCTTGAATTACATGAAAACCCAAACTTGTATGGCTTGGTCAATATGCAACAATCAATGTAGAACCCAGAACCAAACATGTTAATGAGAAACAAGTTGATTAAGAATCACTGACAAGAACCACTACAATTACATAAGCCACCATGTGATAAAATAGAGCTTTTAGGCAAGTATATCACCCTGTAAAATACCTACAGCTCAAAGTCCACTTAATGATTTTGTAAAAACACAAAATCTTGACAGCAATAACTAAAAATGAACTGAATTTGCTATATTGTATTCAAAACTGAAAAACTGTAAACTAAAGCTCAGTTCATTATAATAACACACAAAATTATACTTAGAAGCATAAAATAAAATCATCTAAAAAACCGGAATAATCTTGATTTTATTGATAACTTGCAAATGCAAGAATTACAAGTGCTGAAATCAAAACTACACTTATTACACAATCTTAAAATCCTAAAAACAAAAGTGTCTCATGCTCCCACAGAGCCTAAGACTCCCACTGAGCTAAGCACCCAAATCTGATAGAACTCCCATGTTTTCAACATGCCTCTAAAAATCTTTAACTGCTAGAGCTTTAGTGAACGGATCGGCTAATTGATTTTCTGTATCAATGCTCAAAACCTCAACCTCTCCCCTTTTGACATCTTGCCTTACACTATAGTACTTAAGTTTAATGTGTTTAGAATTATTTGACCTTTTACTGTTCTTTGCAAAACAAATTGCAGCTTCATTATCACAAAATATCTTTAAAGCTCCTGAAGCTAATGAACTTAATACTTCAGTATACTGTAGAAATTTTTTGATCCAAATGCCCTCACACACCCCCTCATAGACAGCTATGAATTCAGCTTGCATAGTTGAAGTAGTTATTAACTTTTGTTTCATGGTTTTCCATGCTATAGCACCTCCAGCAAGCATAAAAACATAACCACAAGTGGATTTGTTTGAGTTGGGAAAATTCCCTGCAAAGTCAGAGTCTGTATAGCCAATTAATTCCAAATTTTTAACTTGTCTGTAGACCAACGTATGAGATTTAGTTTTCTGTAAGTACCTAAGTACCTTTTTGCCTGCAGTCCAATGTTCCTGAGTAGGATTACTTTGAAATCTACTTAAAATTCCAACTGAATATGCAAGATCAGGTTTGGTACAGACCTGTGCATACATGAGGCTTCCTATGAGTTTAGCATATGGTTTAGTATCCATACGACACACACTTTTCCCCCCATTTTTAGAATTTTTACTTTTAGACAGTTTATCTCCTTTTGTCTCTTTTGATTTTAATTCCTAACACATAAGCGGCTTCACCTAAGTCTTTCATATCATAATTATTTGACAAAAAGCTCTTGGTTTCTTTAAGTAACTTCATATTAGTGCTAGCTAAAAGAATATCATCCACATACAGTATTAAGAAAATAAAATTTTCCCCTACTGACTTAATGTATACACACTCATCAACTATATTTTCAGTGAAACCAAATGATGAAATGACTTAGTCGAATTTCTTATACCATTGTCTGGATGCTTGTTTAAGCCCATAAATGGATTTTTTCAACTTGCACACAAGATTTTCTTTTCCAGTTTTCACAAAACCTTTGGGTTGTTTCATATATATGACTTCCTCTAGTTCTCCATTTAGGAATGTTGTTTTTAATTTTTACATCCATTTGGTGTAATCCATGTCATAGTGAGCAACAAGTGCCATTATGATCCTAAATGAGTTTTGTAGACACAGGGGAGAAAGTTTATGTATAGTCAATACCCTCTTTTTGTGTAAACCCTTTAGCAACTAGCCTAGCCTTATGCCTTTCTATGTTACCATATGCAACCCTTTTAGTCTTATAGACCCATTTACATCCAATAGCTTTGTGGTTTGGATCAGGTGTTACTAAATCCCATACTTGGTTCTTATACATTGAATCTATTTCAGCTTCCATGGCTAAAGTCCATTCACTCACTTCACTGCTCTCTATGGCTTGTTTGTAAGAGATATGGCATGTGTCATCTACAAGTGCTTCTATCTCAATTTCTTATAAACAAACTTCATACACACTGTCTTCACCATACACTGGTTTCCTAGCTCTGGTAGATCTTCTTAATTGAGGATTTTCTGCATTTTGTTGTTCAACTGCATTTTCTAAATTCTGGTTTTGTTCATCAGTAACTTCAGCATTTGGGTTTGGTTCAGGATCTAGGTTCATTGGATCTTCAAAATTTTGATTTCCATGTACTGTATGTTGTACTGTAGGTCTATTATGAAGTGTATTTTCATTATCAAAAGGCAGAACTCTTACTAAATTCTCATTTTTAGTGAGTTCCTCAAATTCTAAAGTCAAGTCTTGAAAACTTGCATTGCACACTTCTTCATCTAAAAATCTAGCTTGGTTAGTTTCTATAGTTTTAGTTGTGCCATGAGGAATATAAAATCTGTAGCCTTTCGATTTTTCACAATATCCAATAAAATGACAACTCACAGTTCTAGGACCTAACTTCTGTGTTTTCTCAATTGGTATTTTAGCCTCAGCTTTGCACCCCCACACATGGCAGTGGTGCAGGCTAGGCTTTCTTCCATTCCATAACTTAAATGGTATTTTCTCCACTGATTTAGAGGGAGCTCGATTACAAATATAATTTGTTGTCTTAAGTGCTTCACCCCACAACTCAATTGGTAGACCTGAAGTGCACATCATTGACCTAACCATATTCAACAATGTTCTATTTTTTCTCTCTGCTACTCTGTTTTGAGTTGGAGTATATGGAGTGGAATACTGAGCTTTTATGCCATGTTCTTGTAGGAACATTGCAAATGGTCCCTTTTGCTGACCTGCATCAGTATGCCTTGCATAAAACTCCCCTCCTCTATCAGACCTTACCACTTTAATTTTTCTCTCAAGCTGTAACTCAATTTCAGCCTTATATATTTTAAAAGCTTCTAAAGCTTGAGATTTTTCTGAAAGTAAGTATATATAGCAGTACCTAGAGAAATCATCTATAAAAGTTATGAAATACATATTACCACACTGTGTTTTATACTTAAAAGGTCCACATATATCCGTATGAATTAACTCTAAAAGGTTATGACTTCTTTTAGCGGTCAGTTTTCTGCATTTAGTCAATTTACCTTTAAAACATTCAATACAATCATTCAAATCACTGTAATCCACTGCAGGCAGTATTTTCTCTTTCTCAAGTGTTTTCAATCCTTCTTTAGATATATGTCCTAGTCTTTTATGCCACAAGTTAGCAGATTTGTTGTTGAATTTGGTTCTTTTAACACATGTTATGGTGTCCATTGAATTAATATTTTCAACATTCTCAATCATATGTATATCCTGTTTATCAACAGAACAATTCAATCTCAAGTAATGATTTGAAAACACACCACATCCAATGTATTCAGAACCTTGAAATATTTTTATTCCATCATAATCCAAAACGAGTCTGTAACCATAACTAACCAAAAGACCAACAAAAATTAAATTCCTTTTAAGAGAAGGAATATAGAAAACATTGTTCAAAAAAAGAAATTTGCCTAAACCTAAGTCCATTTTCAAGGTCCCTATGGCCTTTACTGCAACCTTTTGGCCATTTCCTACTCGCACATTTTGCTCACTTAGTGTTGGAGCCCTCCTCCTTGTGATACCTTGTAGAGAGGTTGTTATGTGAATAGGTGAGCCACTGTCTAACCAATAAGAGTGAATATCCGTATTGACAAAGTTAATTTCCAGAGAAAATAAAGATAATACTGAATTTACTGAATGCTTACCCTTTCTTATCATCCAGGCTTTGAAACATGGACATTTCTTCTTCATATGCCCAGTTTTTTTTTACAGAAATAACACTTATACTTGAAGACTTTGTCAACTCTTCCGTCTACAGGTTTAAGGCTTGGGGCTGAGGCTTTGTTAGCAGCGGAAAGCTTTTTGTTTTTCTTAAAATTTTTCCATTTCCTAGGATTTTCTACTAGGTTCATTACAGTCACAGGCCCATTTTCCTTCTTAATGCGGTCCTCTTCATCCACACAGACTGAAATAAGCTTGTTAAGGGTCCACTTGGAATCCTGAGCATTATAGTTGGTCCTCAGGTTGCTGAAGGTGTTTGGGAGTGAGTCTAAATCCATGTGCACCATTTGTGCATCTGAAATTCTCATCTGCAGCTCCCTAAGCTTAGCATTGATCTCAATGAGCCGCATGATGTGAACCCTCACATTTCCTGTTCCATCATACTTAAGTTCATGGAAAATTTTGGAAAGCCTAGCTGCTTCAGCCTTTTCACTGGCAATGAATTTTTCAGCAATAGCCTCAAGGTAATCAAGGGCATCCTCTGGTTCCTCTACCGAGCCTCTCACTATGTCAGACATGGTGTTCCTAAATATGTTTTTAGCCATACGATTGGTCCTAAACCACTCCCTGTAATGCCACTGAGCATTCTCATCAGCATCTTCCTCTAACTCTTCAGGTTTTGCCTCTAGTAAGCAATAGTCCATGTTTTGGTGCATAGCCAGGTAAAATTCAACTTGGTTCCTCCACTTTCTAAAGTTGTCACCATTCAGCAGTTCAATCTGCCCTAGAGTCGCAAGAGTGTGACCTTAAAAGGAGAAAATAAATCAGCGTAAGTTTACTGTAGTAGTTTTAGTGTGTTATTACTGTAAATGTTTTAGATGTTCAAGTTTTGAAAAGCAAAATAAGAACAAAAACAAAAAAGAAGTCAAGCAATGCCTATATGACATATAACTCAAACAAACAGGAAGTCAAGCAAGACAATTTTAATTTTCTTAAACCCCATGTACTGTAATAATCAAGCAATGCCTATATGACATATAACTCAATATACCAAAGTCTGTATCACCAAACTATACCCTGCAAACACTAGTTATTAATAAAACAGTCAAGTCTATAGACAAGAAAAGTTTTAAGAATCTGAATTAGTATTTTTAGTTTATATAAGGTGTTGTACTGCGATTATAGATATATCATGAACATCTTCTGTGGAAGAAAAAGAAATAGATTCAACTATAAAACCAGTTACACAAGTTGCCTTTTGTTAATCTGAAATTCTGTCAAAATTATTAGAAATTTGCTGTGTGCAACATATCAATTTAAATTTCCAGAATATTAACAAAATCAAATGGTTATCAATTTGTATATTAACTCAATTCATGGCATCTTAATTTGTGAATTAAAATGAGATTAGTAACTGTAAGTGGGAGAAAAACATCAAACTGTAGCCTCACTCAATCACAACACATACATATATGTATAATTCTTCATCTCCAGATCATGCCAAAACAAACCAATTCATGCATCACACAATCTTCCAAACGTCAACCACAACAAATACACTAACTATATGCCAACATTTCTTTATATGATCGATGCAGAATTTAAAATTTGCAAGATTTGGATCAAGAACTTACCTGTTTGCTCCCGCGCTGCAAGTATACATATACATATGTGCGAAAAGTATAAATAGAACATACCCAAAAATTTGAAAAGCCATTTCTCCAAAAATTCCAGCAAATCGGGGTCTTGAATCCCATTCTACGTTTTATCGCAGATTTGCCTAGAAAACCCTTTTATGTTGTGAAAATTAGATCCCTTTTCTAATAGTTATACTACTTAAATGGTGCATCGGGTTTGGGCTTTGTGCCTCATTGGTTTTATCCAAAACATGCTCCGAAAAACTTAAATTGGTTTTAAAGATCAAAACGAGTTTTCTTCATTTTACTTAAGAACTGTATTGAAGATCTGGGTTTATGATTTGTGACAAATTTTATCTTGCTCTGATACCATTTGTTGGTTTTACTCAACAAACTGCATCACCTAAGTTTTAGGATTGTAACGACCCTAAAATTTCGAGCATAAAAACTCAAAATATTAAAGTCGTACAACACCAAAACAATCTCAACGAATCAAAATCATTTTAAATGCACAGCGGATCATTACTGAGTTCACAATACAACTCAGACAACCAATTATTACAAACCAAATTGTAAATCAACATTACATAAAATGGAAATGTAATAATCCTAACAATCTCTCACAACTCACAAATAAATCCTCACAAGTTCTCACACACAAATCCGCAATAGAAACCTCACCACACTCAAGATAATGAACAACTTCGAGTCTCCGGAGTCGTCCTTCGATTCCCACTAATCGACACCTGCAGTAGTATCCCCTACACCATCGAATTGGTGCACTGGGATTGTAAACACAAACCCGGTAAGCTTATAGCTCGTATGAGTAAAATGAAAATATAACTCGCATATCAATATATATGAAAATCCACAAATCAACAAATATAAATGTACTCATGAGTCAATGGATGGCTCATCTGGTTATCCCAAAAATATATCAAATGAAAGTGCTCATGAGAAATCAGGCAACCCTTCTGGTTACCCAAATACAATTATAATACGGGTACTAATGAACGCTGGTACACATCTGTTACCCCTCACATAGTACGCCGCCGATATTGGGTAACCACCTGCTACCCAACATCAAAACAATATGAGTACTCATGAGCAGATAACCACCTGTTACCTCTCATGCAGTACTCCGGCAGACAGACTAGAGCTCTAACTGTATCGTAACTTTCGCCCGACCAAAGGCTAGGTTCCGACTTGCCAAACACGTACAATAATCTCCCATCATATTGTACAAAAATCAAGTCCGAAGACAAATCAACATTTTAACAATCTCCATGTTAAAATCACGTACAATAATCACACATCATATTGTACAAATCAAAATCACATGCTCGATATACAATCTCGTCATCAAAATGACATCGTCACGATAAAATCATAACAGTATATTATATAGCAAACTATATATATGTACCTATTTACCATTTATACAATATATATATAATCCGCTATATCATATACATGTCATATTTCATAAACACGTCCGAAGACAAAACGTTTTAACAAACATCATGTTAAAACCACGTACAATAATCACACCTCATTTTGTACAAATTAAATCACATGCTCAATATTTAATTCTCGTCATCGAAATGACCAATTCCAATGAATTCATAACAGTATATAATATAGCAAACTATATATATATATATGTACTTATTACCATTTATACAATATATATGTAATTCACTATATCGTATACATGTCGTAATTCAATATTAAAAACTCTTGCAACATCTTGAATCTCCACAAGGATAGATTCGTAAATATGTGAGATTTTACTCACCTTAACAACTCGAGCGTAATTCCACAATTTTCGAATATAATTCATTCCCTTGATTTATCGATCACCTTTGAAAAGAAAAGAAAAGAATTTAGAAACGTTTCGTAAACCTTTAAATGCCGAAACAGTAATAATAAGTTACTGTTCAACAATTTCTGGTTTCATGTATTTACTGTTCACGTATTTTTATACAAATACACATCAATTACGTATCCTTGTACGTGTACATACTGTTTACGTATTCATGTACGTACGAATACTATTTAAATGTAAATATTGTCTCATTAAATAATAATTACTGAATTACCCTTCTGAAATTACTTTTTACATTTACTGAAAGTAATTTACATTTACATTTACCGTACGTAAATAAAATTTACATTTACCATACGTAAATCACTTTTACATTTACCGTACGTAAAAATAAATTACAAATTTACCCTTCAGAAACACTGTTCACGCGCCGCCGCACGTGGCGGCGCGTTGGGTACACGCGTCACCTCCGGCAGGCCTCGCGTGGCGGTCACGCGCCACTCACTGTGGCAGCGCGTGGGGCTCACGCGCCGAGCCCAAAATTGGCGCGTAGCACGCCACTGCCACCCTATTTCTCTCCTTTTCTTCCTCCTCTTCCTCCCCACGGTCTCATGCTGCCCCTGACCCCTCAACGCTCCCACACGCGCCACCTAAGGCGGCGGTGTTCATAATCCTCCAATCCCCACAAATCCAAACGAAATCCTCCAAAAATCATCAACAATCCATCACAACAATCACACAAGGTTAATTCTTACCTCAATCAACGTTTTGGACCGTCGGATTCATCGGAGGAGTTCCAAAAATCGCCGTGAGGGCTCGGGTTGGAGGGGAGATGATCGCTGGCATCGCTGCTCGAGGTGAGTCTCCCCGTGGGTTGATTCTTGTCGTGGAGGAGGAGGGCGAGCTCGTGGTGGTGGCGTCGAGCTCCTGCAATGCCGGCCATGTCGTAATCGACGAACCCAAGGTCGAGCTCCGTCGGCGCTTCTCGATCCCCGCTCGGGGTGCGTCGCCGCTACCACCGGTCGCTGCGTCGTGGTCGCGCGGTCTCAGTGACACCGGCGGTGTCAAGCACGGAGGCCGTGGAGGGAGATCGTCGGCTTGGAAGGAGAGGGTCGGGGAGAGAGAGTTGCGAGGGGGAGAGAGAAGGGAGGGAGGCGTGGGTGAAGGGTTTCCAGAAATGGAAACCCTAATCCCTAAATTTTCCTATTTATACTAGTTTCCAAAATCGGAAACGAACTTCCGACGTTAATAACTTTCACGTACGACTTCCGATTCGAACGCGTGAAGCGTCCACGCACTCGTATCGACGAGGTCTACAACTTTTGTGAATGAAGTTTTCACAACCGAGCGACGGAATAAAAGTCGATATATTCATTCGGAAACGTAACGTTTTTTCTAATTAAACGTTCCGATAACATTTCCGTTTTCGTTTCATAAGGTCGCCAACAATCAAATTCTTTCTAATTGAATCTCACAACTTTATTGAATTCAAATCAAACCAAATATCGTTTTGAAAAATAGGGTTATTACAATCTACCTCCCTTAAAGGAATTTCGTCCCGAAATTCAAACTCACTCAACAAACAACTGTGGATATCTGGTCATCATGTCCGACTCTAGCTCCCAAGATGTATCACCCTAATCATGGTGACTCCACAATACCTTGACTAGCTTAACTTCTTTCCTCCGAAGCTTCTTTGTGGATCTATCCAGAATACGAACCGGCTCAACAACAGATGTGGCATTTTCCTTCACTTCAATGGTGCTATGATCGATCACATGTGACTCATCTGGTAATACTTCCTCAGCATGGAAATGTGGAAGACGTTGTGAACGCCCGACATGCTAGTAGGCAATGCTAGTCGATATGCTAGTTCGCCCACCTTCTCAAGTATCTCAAAGGGCCCAACGTACCTCGGTGCCAACTTTCCCTTCTTGCCAAATCTCACCACACCCGTCATAGGTGAAACTTCCAAGAACACATGATCGCCGATTTCAAATTCCACATGTCTCCTCCTTAAGTCCGCATAACTCTTCTGTCTACTCTGAGCGGTCCGGATTCTATTTTCAATGATCGAGATCTTCTCCGTGGTTTCCTGAACCACCTCTGGACCCATTAGTGCCTCATCACCAACCTCGGCCCAACAGATCGGTGATCGACATGGTCTACCATAAAGAGCCTCATAAGATGTCATGCCAATGCTAGAATGGTAGCTATTGTTGTAGGTAAACTCAATCAATCACAAATGATCTTCCCAGCTACCCTTGAAGTCCAACACACATGCTCTCAACATGTCTTCCATCACCTGATTCCCCCTTTCTGTCTGTCCATCCGTCTGAGGGTGAAAAGCTGTACTCATATCCAAGGTAGTACCCATCGCCTTCTGTAAACCACCCCAAAACTTCGAAGTGAAACGTGCATCACGATCAGAAACAATAGAAACTGGAGCACCATGAAGTCTCACTAACTCATCCACATATAGTTTTCCTAGCACATCCACTGAATACTTCATCGATACTGGAAGAAAATGGGCCGACTTCATCAACCGATCGACAATCACCCATATAGCATCGTGACCCTTCTTCGATCTAGGAAATCCAGTCACAGAGTCCATAGATATCTGCTCCCACTTCCAAAGACGAATAGTCAATGGTTTCAACATGCCAGCTGGTCGTTGATGTTCTGCTTTCACTTGCTGACACGTAAGGCACTTCGATACAAACTCTGCTACATCTTTCTTCATACCGTTCCACCAGAATTGTCTACATAGGTCCTTATACATCTTGGTGTTCCCTGGATGAACGGTATAACGTGATCGATGTGCCGTACGAAGGACCTCCTCCTTGAGATCACCATAAACTGGGACACAAAATCTTGCCCCAATTCTCAACCCTTCATCGGGTCCAACTCTCCACTCGGAAGGGCACTCATCAAGCGTATCCACTACAAGATCTGCCAACTTAGCTTGTGAGAATCTATCTTGCGCCTGACCCTGTATGATCCTCATGATCAATGTGGGTTGCACCGTGACGCTACCAAGAAAGACCTTTGGTTCTTCTCCCGATGGTACCAAATCAAACTCTGATTCAGTTTCGAGCATGAACCATTCCTGGACCATAAGTGAAGCCACCACACCTCTCGGTTTCCTGCTCAAGGCATCGGCCACCACATTTGCCTTCCCCGGGTGGTACTCTAATGTGAAGTCATAGTCCTTGAGGAGTTCCATCCATCTCCTCTGTCTCATATTCAGCTCCTTCTGTGAGAACAAGTACTTCAAACTCTTATGATCTGAAAAGAGTTGAAACTTCTCACCATACAAGTAATGTCTCCAAATTTTCAGGGCAAACACAACTGCCGCAAGTTCTAGGTCGTGTGTAGGGTAGTTCTTCTGATGAATCTTTAACTGTCTAGAGCCATAAGCAACAACTCCCCCATGCTGCATCAACACACAACCCAAACCTTGGAGCGAAGCGTCACTGTAAATGACATAGCCACCACCACTTGAAGGAATCGTCAACACTGGAGCTGTGGTCAAAATGGTCTTTAGTTTGTTGAATGCTTCCTCACATGCATCTGTCCACACGAACGGAGTATCTTTGTTGGTCAACTTGGTCAATGAAGATGCAATACTAGAAAACCCCTCGATAAACCTCCTGTAGTAACATGCCAAACCGAGGAAACTACGAATCTCTGTAGGGTTCTTTGGACGACTCCAATTCTTTACTACCTCTACCTTTGAGACAACATGACCAAGGAATTTGACCTCTTCTTTCCAGAACTCACACTTCTCTAGCTTGGCATACAATCTTGCCTCCTTCAAGGTCTGCAACACTGTTCTCAGATGCACCACATGTTCTTCTTGTGCCTTGGAGTATATCAGAATGTCATCCACAAACACCACAACAAACTCATCCAAGTACGGGCTAAATACTTGGTTCATCAAGCTCATAAAGACAGCTGGTGCATTCGTTAGACCAAATGGCATGACAACAAACTCATAATGTCCATATCGAGTCCTGAAGGCTGTCTTCGATATATCTTCTTCCATCACCCTGAGCTGATGATAACCGGATCTCAAATCAATCTTAGAGAACACCGTAGCACCTTTGAGCTGATCGAACAAGTCATCAATCCTAGGTAAGGGGTATCTATTCTTGATGGTCACCTTGTTCAGTTCCCTGTAGTCCACACACAACCGCAGAGAACCATCTTTCTTTTTCACGAACAAAACCGGTGCTCCCCAAGGTGAAACACTAGGTCGAATGAACCCTTACTCCAATAGGTCATCGATCTGCACCTTCAATTCCTTAAGTTCGTTTTGCCCCATTCTATAGGGCGCCTTTGACATAGGTGCCGTACTAGGTACTACATCAATACATAAATCAACTACCCTTCGAGGAGGTAGCCCTGGTATCTCTTGGAACACCTCACTAAACTCGGACACTACCACAATGTCTGCATTAGTTTCTTTCTGATCCAACGATTCCACATGTGCCAAAACTCCTGATCTCATGGCATTATCTGACTTGAGGCAACGATAACGAAACACTGGCTCCCCGGATCTATGAAAAGACACCACCATGTTAAAACAATCAATCACCGCATGCTGCGGTCTCAACCAATCTATTCCCAAGATCACATCATAGGTGTGGTCAGGAATCACAATCAACGAAGTAGAGAACTCTCTACTCCCAATCACAATCGGACAAGCCTTGCAGATTGTCTCTAACTCAAGGGACACTCCAAGGGGTGAAGTGACACATAAAGCGTCCCCAAGAGGTGTAGGAATCAATCCTAGCATCTCCACTACCGAACTAGCAATAAATGAATGCGATGCTCCCGTATCAAACAGTACTCTAGCAAGGTAGTTAAAAAGTGATAATGTACATTCCACCCATGTGTCTCGCTGACCCACTGCGAACACTCTAGCTTGGCCCGCTGGTAGTTGTCTCTGCGGCCGTTCCTGTCTACCCTGAAGAGGTCGGGTACAATCTCTAGCTATGTGTCCCACTTGCCCGCAACGTGGCAGCCTGCTCTTTTCGGTTTCGGACATGCTGAGGCGTAATGTCCCATCTCATTGCAGCCATAACACCTCACTGATGCCAATAGTCTAACTGGTGCAGCCCTGATAGATAGGGGTGTTGCCCTTGTCGGAACCTGATAGTGGGGTCTTGGCCTCTTTCATGACCTACCCGTCGGCCCTGAGTGCTCGCTGCCTGTACAGATTGCCTTGCCTTTTCCCTTCGCATCTCTGCTTCCCACATCTCCTGCTCGAGTCTTATCTGCTTGCTCCAAGCTCATGGCACTCTCAAATATCAACTCCTTTGTAGTCAGGCAAAAGACTGATATCATGGTCCTGTACTCCTGTTTCAGCCCTCGTAGATACTTCTGAGCTAAAGAGGTCGCACCCATAGGCCTGACATACTGGTACAGCTGCGAAAATCGAGCATCATACTCTCTAACTGTCATGTCTCCCTGTACCAGCGCCATAAACTCAAGCTCTAAGTTCTCCTATACTGAGGCTGGAAAATACTTCTCTCGGAAAAGGGTAGTGAAACCTCCCCATGTGAATGTAGACACATCCACTGTCTGTCTCATACTCTTCCACCAGTCTAGAGCATCATCTTTTAGAAAGAATGTAGCTATCTTTCTCTTATTAATCTCTGTGCACTCTATCATCTCAAAATATGTCTCCATACCCTCGATCCAATGGTCAGCTACCATATGATCTAGTCCACCATGAAAAGTCAGCGCTGACAGTGCACTGATATCCTTGATCAGCTTCAACACTCGTCCATCATCTCTAACCGCAGCAACAGGCTCAACCTGTTCTTCCGGTGGAGCAGCCTCCTCATAAAGGTTCTCCACGTTGCGGACTTGGTCCGCGGCCCTACCTCGACCTCGGCCTCTCGCCCGTCCTTGGCCCTGTCCTCGGCCCTTATCCGAGTTCATCACCTTCAAACAATGAAACACTTAGTCAATACTTGTGAAGTCTCTAATTCAACCAAATAGATTTAACAGATATCAACATGAAATTTCCGAATATGATGAATCATCGAAGTATCATCACGATACTCCCTAAATGACCAAACAATAAGGTGTGGCTCCTAACACACTCTCGCGTACCCGACGACATATAAATACCGAGGAGCATGTGATGGGTGCCCGCCTGCAGTCGGATCATCGCTCCCGGATGATATTGATAATCCCCAAATACGCACTTAGGCTCTGATACCTTTGAACAGTAAATTCGTAAAACCAAAAATTGCTGAACAGTAACTTATTATTACTATTTCGGCATTTAAAGGTTTACGAAACGTTTCTTAATTCTTTTCTTTTCTTTTCAAAGGTGATCGATAAATCAAGGGAATGAATTAGGGTTTCCATTTCTGGAAACCCTTCACCCGCGCCTCCCTCCCTTCTCTCTCCCCCTCGCGACTCTCTCTCCCCGACCCTCTCCTTCTAAGCCGACGATCTCCCTCCACCGGCCTCCGTGCTTGACACCGCCGGTGTCACTGAGACCGCGCGACCACGACGCAGCGACCGGTGGTAGCGGCGACGCACCCCGAGCGGGGATCGAGAAGCGCCGACGGAGCTCGACCTCGGGTTCGTCGATTTCGATGTGGCCGGCATCGCAGGAGCTCGGCGCCACCACCACGAGCTCGCCCTCCTCCTCCACGACAAGAATCAACCCACGGGGAGACTCACCTCGAGCAGCGACGCCAGCGATCATCTCCCCTCGAACCCGAGCCCTCACAGCGATTTTTGGAACTCCTCCGATGAATCCGATTGTCCAAAACGTTGATTGAGGTAAGGATTAACCTTGTGTGATTATTGTGATGGATTGTTGATGATTTTTGGAGGATTTGGTTTGGATTTGTGGGGATCGGAGGATTATGAACACCGCCGCCTTAGGCGGCGCATGTGGGAGCATGGAGGGGTCAGGGGCGGCGTGAGACCGTGGGGAGGAAGAGGAGGAAGAAAAGGAGAGAAATAGGGCGGCGGTGGCGTGCTACGCGCTAGTTTTGGGCTCGGCGCGTGAGCCCCACGCGCTGCCACAGTGAGTGGCGCGTGACCGCCACGCGCGGCCTGCCGGAGGTGGCGCGCGCCACGTGCGGCAGCGCGTGAACAGTTTTTCTGAAGGGTAAATTTGTAATTTATTTTTACGTACGGTTAATGTAAAAGTGATTTATGTATGGTAAATGTAAATTTTATTTATGTACGGTAAATGTAAATGTAAATTGCTTTCAGTAAATGTAAAAAGTAATTTCAGAAGGATAATTCAGTAATTATTATTTACTGAGACAGTATTTACATTTAAATAGTATTCGTACGTACATAAATACATAAACAGTATGTACACGTACAAGGATACGTAATTGGTGTGTATTTGTATAAAAATACGTGAATAGTAAATACATGAAACCAGAAATTGCTGAACAGTAACTTATTATTACTGTTTCGGCATTTAAAGGTTTACGAAACGTTTCTAAATTCTTTTCTTTTCTTTTCAAAGGTGATCGATAATCAAGGGAATGAATTATCTTCGGAAATTGTGAAATTACGCTCGAGTTGTTAAGGTGACTAAAATTTCACATATTTACAAATCTACCCTTGTGGAGATTCAAGATGTTGCAAGAGTTTTTAATATTGAATTACGACATGTATACGATATAGTGAATTACATATATATTGTATAAATGGTAATAAGTACATATATATATATATAGTTTGCTATATTATATACTGTTATGAATTCATTGGAATTAGTCATTTCGATGACGAGAATTAAATATTTAGCATGTGATTTAATTTGTACAATATGAGGTGTGATTATTGTACGTGGTTTTAACACGATGTTTGTTAAAACGTTTTGTCTTCGGACGTGTTTATGAAATATGACATGTATATGATATAGCAGATTATATATATATATTGTATAAATGGTAAATAGGTACATATATATAGTTTGCTATATAATATACTGTTATGATTTTATCGTGATGATGTCATTTTGATGACGAGATTGTATATCGAGCATGTGATTTTGATTTGTACAATATGATGTGTGATTATTGTACGTGATTTTAACATGGAGATTGTTAAAATGTTGATTTGTCTTCGGACTTGATTTTTGTACAATATGATGTGAGATTATTGTACGTGTTTGGCAAGTCGGAACCTAGCCTTTGGCCGGGTGAAAGTTACGATACAGTTAGAGCTCTAGTATGTCTGCCGGAGTACGGTATGAGAGGTAACATGTGGTTATCTGCTCATGAGTACTCATATTATTTTGATGTTGGGTAGCAGGTGGTTACCCAATATCAGCGGCGTACTACGTGAGGGGTAACAGATGTCTACCAGCGTTCATTAGTACCCGTATTATAAATGTATTTGGGTAACCAGAAGGGTTGCCCGATTTCTCATGAGCACTTTCATTTCATATATTTTTGGGACAACCATATGGGCCGTCCATTGACTCATGAGTACATTTATATTTGTTGATTTGTGGATTTTCATATATATTGATATGCGAGTTATATTTTCATTTTACTCATACGAGCTATAAGCTTACCGGGTTTGTGTTTTCAATCCCATTGCACCAATTCGATGGTGTAGGGGATACTACTGCAGGTGTCGATTAGTGGGAATCGAATGACGACTCCGGAGACTCGAAGTTGTTCATTATCTTGAGTGTGATGAGGTTTCTATTGCGGATTTGTGTGTGAGAACTTGTGAGGATTTATTTGTGAGTTGTGAGAGATTGTGAGGATTATTACATTTCCATTTTATGTAATGTTGATTTACAATTTGGTTTGTAATAATTGGTTGTCTGAGTTGTATTGTGAACTCAGTAATGATCCGATGTGCATTTAAAATGATTTCGATTCGTTGAGATTGTTTTGGTGTTGTACAACTTTAATATTTTGAGTTTTTATGCTCGACATTTTAGGGTCGTTACAAGGATCTTAATCACACAATCATAAACACAACTAAATATCTCAATCAAAACCATCAAGCATACAAGAATCATATTCTAGTTCAGTAAAGAATACTCACTGGGGTTGTTGTCGTCATAAGTTCCGAGTCCAGCAGCTGCACGTCTGATTCCTTGAGCTGCTATAACTTCTAAGAATGTCTTCTGAGTGTCAACACAAGTAGCTAACAGAATGGGGCTGTTATGAATGCAAATAGCTGTGTTGAATTAGGGACTTCCTCTGTTATTTATATCGATCGATTCCTCACAACTTGGACCAATCCCATAAAGAGTCCTCATTGTGATCACCCTTATCAGTAGAGTAACTGAACTTACCACAATCCACATTTTAAACAGGTCAAACGATTACAAGTTTCCAAACTCAAATAATGGATATACACCTTAGAGAGTATCTCGGAATAAGTCATTCTTCAATGTAATTCTGTTATTTTTCAAATCAATTCAAAATATGTACGTTTGTAACGATTTGGATAATGTTAAGTCCACATTATTTCTAACTGAAGCCTCGAAGGATGAATAGAGTTAACAGGTTAACTAATCCTAGATGAGAAATAACCAGTCCTAGATAATATCCTTAAGCAATAAAGGAAAACGAAAACATGTTATAGTAATGGTAGACTGACGAATCAACATAATACTAAATGGTAGACTGACATTTTGCCACACGTTGATGCAATATTTTTACTTCAGGTAATAGTACAAAACAAAGGAGACATGCAGAAGAAGGTTAGAAACTCTTGTAATACTAAATTGCATGACTACTTATTTGCTCTAGTTTCTTGTACAAAATGTAGTGATGATTGATGATTTTATCTTCACGGTCGACATTCAGAGAATAAGAGTAGAGTACACGTAGCTATAAATGTATTCGTCTTTTAGGTCATACAATTAATGATACAAATTTCATACGAACGCTTACGAATCTTAACTTAGTACCATATTACTAGAGCAATTCAATTTCAAGCAATACTCCAATTCCTTTCGAGCTCAACTTTCAGCTGTGCAAGTTGATTTTCAGGCAAAATCACTGTCACAGTTCTATCGCCATCAACATCATCTCCACCCTCGCTTTTTGGCCCGGCAGGAAGCACCAAAACAACTCCTTCATCACCGACTCCATTAATGGAGTAATGTGCATAAACTGGCTTCTGCTCCTTCAATTCAAGCCCATAAATCTCCATCTCTTCCAAATTCACAAATGTCAAGTTTGCTCCATACGATATGAAGTCTACAGATTTATCCCCCGTCTCAATATTCCCCATTATCTTTTCAATCATGCCATTCTCATCTTCCCTTTTGTTCATAATGAGCTCCACCAACTCTGAGACCTCAGCTTCTGCAACCCAGAAATCTGCTTCAACTGTACTCCACACCATCTCATTACTTAGAAACTCAAATTTTCTTTCACCAGATTTGTTTGTACAAAGAGTCACCATCCTTGTCTCTTCAGCGTTTTCCTTGATCTTGGACAAGAATTTCCATATGATTGCAGAGATTACTTCAAAAGCTGAGACCTTGGATTTTTTGTCGGAGAGAAAACGGTTAATTTTCTCTACATGAACATAAAAAGTATGCGTCTTCATCTTGGAGATGTTGGGCGTAAGCCATAAATCGCCAACTAGATCAACCCTTTTCACGGCACTTGGTGTTAGTTTAGGAAGTTCTGAAACTTGAAATTCATCTTTTGCTGAGTCTGGTATTTGCAAGGACTTCTGCTGCATCTGACCTGCCAGGGCCTTCCCCCAGAGGTTGATGAAGTTTGAAGCTGAAAATGCGTCCCCAAGAACATTTGCCCAGCTAAGTCCCACTGACATTCCTCCACATTTAAACCAAGTGAACTGCTTAAAATTACCACACGAAACCAATTGAAATGAATACAATGGAATTGGATGTAGCTTTACTATATCGGAGAAGTTAGGTTGCGAGTTAATTAGCTGCATTACGTACATTAATATACGAAGTTAAGTATCTTGAAAGTACTGGCCGGAGTAGGGTCATCTCTTACTAATATCAATAAGCTGCGTATATTTTCTTTGTTATTCTTATACCCAACCAGATTACTAAAAGTAATGAGTGGCCTTACCTGTATAAACACCAAAGGAGAGAAACCAAGATCAGGATCACCAAGAGCTTGATTGTAAGCCAGGCCATCAAACACAGAATCATCCTTGACAGCCCTGGCCAACCATTCATCGACGGTTTCATCACAACTTGCCTCCACAGTTCTCACACCGCTGTCGTTACACTTGATGAAAGGCCGGCCTGTCCCCGACCTCCTTATCCTCCCGGAGACGGCGAAGTAGAGTTGAAGGAGTTGGAACATAGGTTTCTTCAAGTCGTGTGCCGTAAGCCCCTGAACTGCGTCGCTTTTGAAAAAGTAGACCCCTTTGATGTAGTGAAGCTTCACGGCCAGGTCCATGTTAGTCAGTTCATGGACCTTGTGCTTTTGGTCGGTCACCGTCGCCGGGACAACCGAAGACAGCCTCAAGCTGGACTTGAGGCAGTGGATGGTTTCAGGTGAAAACACCATATTTTTAAAGATTATCGGAAGTTATAATAAGCTAGTGACCGATGGACTGATCGAGCTAGTATGAATCGAACTCGAAAGCGTAGGAAGCAGAATATATATAGAAAGAGATGTGTTAAGGCCAGGGCGGTCTGATTTGGTAACCCTTTTAATGTGGTCTTGTTGGGGGCGGTGGAGCTATTTAAGTCAGTAGTCAGTAGAGACAGAGAGATTGAATGCATTTTTAAACGAGTTCATCTGCATCCTGAGGTAATACTAGTGTATTATTGCATGAATCGTAGTAATAGAGTCACATGCTGTTGAAATATGAGATGAACAAATGAGATGAAACAAGAAGATGAAAATTTAGAGTTTCAACTCAATTATATTTCTGTCGATATATTTCATGAGTTAATCAAACCTACAAAATATATATATACACAAAATATATATACAACTACTGATATATATATATATATACAAAATGAGAATTAATGTCTAGAATTACTCCAAGACAAGAGCACACAGATGTAGACTACGCAGCACACAGACGTGGACCAATTGATTTTTCAATTCACACATACATCAAATATCTTCAATACATGCACATGCAGAATGCACCTAAATTATTGTCCTATGAACATTTTTCTTCATCTCGTTTAATTTTTGTTTCATATTGAGAAAATTATCAATTAATTAGGCCGATTTTTGAACCAAAACATATCCCATGACCAGCCAAAATGGCTAAATAGGCCGGGTAACCTCCCATAATATTGCCACAGATCTATGTGATGTGACGTCCTATAGGAGAGCTTTATTAATTAGCGATGGAGACTCCATGGACAAGCTGGACGTCACTCTCCAAAAAAGAAAATGGGGATGACGATTATCAATGTAGCCTGTAATTGATCAGGTTCAATCAGTTTGAGATAACAACTTTGAGAGGCAAACAATTATACTCTTTAGCAGGAGATCGATCTATGTTTAGGAACTTGCTTTTCAAACTGTGATTTTGTAATTTGAAGTTGCATAATTGAAAAGAAATATATTTTATGACACATAGATATTATATACTCGCGTAGTGTGTCGCAAGGAGTCGCACATAATTTTTGCCGAAAAATTACGGCGTACATAATATGTATTGTAAGACGTTTATATTTAAAGGCGTGCATAATGCGTGTATGTAGAGAATTACGGCACATATTGTGTGTACTGTAAAGAATTTCTTTAATTTTTTTTGGTTGAAAGAATTACTTTAATTTATTGTATTCTAAAGTTAGATTTCGGTATTTACTAATTTCGGACGGCCTAGCACATCCCTGTTAAAAACAGGTTGGATGAAAAGCAGTCCATTTTGATGATCACTGTTGTCACAATTAATTTAAGTTTGATGTACGTACGTAGTTTAGATGTTGAAAAAGTGAGGTGTTTCAAAATGTATTTGAGAGATCTAGTAAAATATTTATGTATAATTAAATTCAACAAGTATTCCGAAGTGCCTTTATCACCATACCAGACAAAAAAAATTTTCTTTTCTCCACCATCCTCTGCCTTTCACCTAATTTCCTATAAACATATTGAACGAAATTGTTTGATGTATATATATTCATAAAAAAAAAATTGTACAATGTCCACTACTAAAACTAGAAGCCCTTATTTGGTGTCAATAATTTCACCCGAAAAAAATGTTTTGTCAGAAATACTCATGTTAGAGAGAATATAAATTGAAGTAATAACATACATAATAGTCAAAAAGTACAAGAAAAAAAATCACAAGAGATAAAAAGAGGAAGTTGAATCTATTTGCACGGGGTAAAAAATTAATATTATTAATATCGAGCAAGGATGTAGAGACCCCGATTGCAGATCCCTTAGAGCATCCGCACCCATAAATTGCATTTGCTCAAGCAAATGGTAGGGCCAGAAGCAAATTTTGCTTCAAGCAAATCGATTTCATATTTTGCTCAAGCAAATCGATTTTTTCACACACCCATTTACAATTTGTTTGAGCAATTCAATTTTGTCTTGTTGTGTAATAATTAATTTTTTTTATCAGATATATTTACAACCAATAATAATGTGCCACGTGTCATTATCGACTCGATATTATTCAAAATTTCCGATAAGATTTTCGACTAATAGATAATTGACACGTGTCACTACCACGTGTCATTGTCGCTAAAATAATTGGAGCAGATTTCCGATAAGATTTTCGACTAGTAGAGAATTGACACGTGTCACTCCTTAGCTTATAAGATGAGGAGAATACCCGTTTGGTAAAAGCATAAAGAACTTACTTATCTTAAAACGGAGAAAAATCAACTTAGATGTAAAAAAAATAAAGTATACTGGGGTTAGTAAAATTTTTACTAAAGTTTACTAGAGGTAGTAAACTTCTACTGGGGGTATTAAACTTGAAAAAGAGTATTTCTAAAGGCCATAACACACCTTAAAACGGAGAAAAATCAACTTAGATGCAAAAAATAAAGTTTACTGGGGTTAGTAAAATTTTTACTAAAGTTTACTAGAGGTAGTAAACTTCTACTGGGGGTATTAAACTTGAAAAAGAGTATTTCTAAAGGCCATAACACACCTTAAAACGGAGAAAAATCAACTTAGATGCAAAAAATAAAGTTTACTGGGGTTAGTAAAATTTTTACTAAAGTTTACTAGAGGTAGTAAACTTCTACTGGGGGTATTAAACTTGAAAAAGAGTATTTCTAAAGGCCATAACACACCTTAAAACGGAGAAAAATCAACTTAGATGCAAAAAATAAAGTTTACTGGGGTTAGTAAAATTTTTACTAAAGTTTACTAGAGGTAGTAAACTTCTACTGGGGGTATTAAACTTGAAAAAGAGTATTTCTAAAGGCCATAACACACCTTAAAACGGAGAAAAATCAACTTAGATGCAAAAAATAAAGTTTACTGGGGTTAGTAAAATTTTTACTAAAGTTTACTAGAGGTAGTAAACTTCTACTGGGGGTATTAAACTTGAAAAAGAGTATTTCTAAAGGCCATAACACACCTTAAAACGGAGAAAAATCAACTTAGATGCAAAAAATAAAGTTTACTGGGGTTAGTAAAATTTTTACTAAAGTTTACTAGAGGTAGTAAACTTCTACTGGGGGTATTAAACTTGAAAAAGAGTATTTCTAAAGGCCATAACACACCTTAAAACGGAGAAAAATCAACTTAGATGCAAAAAATAAAGTTTACTGGGGTTAGTAAAATTTTTACTAAAGTTTACTAGAGGTAGTAAACTTCTACTGGGGGTATTAAACTTGAAAAAGAGTATTTCTAAAGGCCATAACACACCTTAAAACGGAGAAAAATCAACTTAGATGCAAAAAATAAAGTTTACTGGGGTTAGTAAAATTTTTACTAAAGTTTACTAGAGGTAGTAAACTTCTACTGGGGGTATTAAACTTGAAAAAGAGTATTTCTAAAGGCCATAACACACCTTAAAACGGAGAAAAATCAACTTAGATGCAAAAAATAAAGTTTACTGGGGTTAGTAAAATTTTTACTAAAGTTTACTAGAGGTAGTAAACTTCTACTGGGGGTATTGGCCAATCTGCTTGACACGTGGCAGCCATTCATTGGCTCGATTTTTTTTTTGGCGCGTGCGTTGCACGCGCCTAACATAAAAAAAATTCGCCCGCGCCTGACGTCACCCACGGGCGGTGGGCTCCGCCAGGCGATCGAGCAAACGCCGGAGCAAAATTTGCTCGAGCGATCGGACGAGCACCGCGGCTGGGTTGACTGGGCGAGCAGCTCGCCTCCTCCTGCTCGCCGGTGCGAGCCTCCCCTTCTCCTGCTCGAGCTCCTCCGGCTGGTCCCTCCTCCTGCTCGAGCACGCCGGCAAAATTGCTCGCCGCTGCGGATGCTCTTAGAATCAAGAAGATGTTCCAAAAGCTAAAGAAAGTGATTGAAGTAACGTTACTAATGTATAATCGCTATCAATCCCTATCATGTACTTATCTTGTAATGTATAACCAAGTACAGAAAATCAATTTGACACTTCATATATATTTGCTGCAGCGAGTGCCATATTGCAACATTAACAACGTTGGATTTGTATGGTCCGTCCCATCATCAACAGTTTCTAGCTACTTTGAATTCGACTTCTCTTGGCTTGGTTCCTCCTCTTTAATATACTATGTTTTGTTAACTGGGTTGATTTAGAGCATCTCCGGCCAAATCAGCTCAACGACACAATTAGAGCATTTTCAACAAGTTATGTATTTGGAGAAAAATACGATTTTGGATAAAAATTGTTCAATTTTCATTCTAGCAGTCTTATTTTCTAAAATAGATAAATAAATAAAAGAAAAGATATAGAGAATTATATTTATATGATTTGGCAAAATTTTGTATAATCAAATATTAAATACATGCATTTTCTACAACAACTTAAACTTACATTACAACCAATAAAAAAACTGAATAATTTATTTCAAGTCAACAATATAAAAATATGAAATACTTTATAGTTATAATAAATAAATTAAATAAACTATTTTATTGTTGTAATAAATACATAAATCTGCAAAATAAAGAAATTATTGAAGTTTGAGCATAATTATTTTAAAAGATTTTGATGTTTACTTCTCTGTTTGGAAAAAAATATAGAGGAATTGTTGGAGATTCTCTAACCCCTCAACTCCAACTGATTAATTGTGCACATGTGAAATTTGACTATATTTCTTCTCCGGTCAAATTTGCCTAAAACTAGGGAATGAGTCAAATATTCATTGGAAACCTCTTTAGTCAGAAATAGCAATGCCACCTCATATATTAAATTTTGAATTTGTAGAAAATATTACCTAATTGATTGGAGCTTCTTCTAGCCAGTGGCGGACCCATAACTAAGTTGGGCAAAATTTAGTCTAAAGAAAATTAATATAACAGTGATATTAAGCACGTAAATACTCTTTTTGAAGTAATGAAATACCCTTACTCATCTTTGTTACTATTATTTATCGATCACCCGGAATTTGAATCTTACACTATGTTCGACACTTATATTTCAATTAATTAAGTGATGTGGAGTACAATTAAATTTCTAAGGAGGGAATGAGCGCCATGCTCTTTTTGTTACTATGCAAATTAAAAGAGAGAGGTCTATTACAATAATTTGCTTTAATGGCCCATTAATTGACTATGTTTATATTATTCATTTTTAGAAGTCAATTATTAAGCTTTTTACCTTTCTAATTAATGTCGAATTGGTCATTAATTTCCTTACTTCTTCCTAATTAACCATGACAATCTAAGTAGCGTTTAAAATATTTTTTAGCATTCTGCATTTATGGAGAATGAATCTTCTTCCTCAGATTTTCTGCCCTATTTAGGGTATATATGCAACTAATAATCCAAAAGTTCTTATATACTCATAATTTTGATATTCGGCCATGTTGACATCAATTTCGACAATTAAATTATTATTTTTAATAACAGTTAACAGTTCTTATAATGTCAACATGTTAAAGTACCAATGTTTTGAGTATGTGTTTTGAGTACGTAAGACGTTGCCCTAATAATATGGGCAAAAGCTAATGAAACCATGATTATATGAAGTTTGAGGTTGGGCAAATGCACAAGCTCGCCCATATGTAGATCCGCCACTGCTTCTAACAGTCACGATGGCTACAACTAAAACATACGTTCGTCGTACTTAATTAAGAAGCAAAACCGATGTTTTACCCCAGGTGCCTGCTTGATCCGGCCTGGTTTCTTCTGTCATGTCATTTCTAGTTTAATTTTGTGTCACGGTTTGCTTACACTCTTTGATTTTTTTCATTGGCCAACTAGAAATATGATTGGGTTTTGGACATTTTAGCAAGAATGCATTTAAGTGCCACAAATTGTATGAGAGCTAGCATCACAGTTATTTTTATATGATAGACCTGATCTAAAATAGAGGAGCTAGAAGCCAGCTCGATATTGGAGTAACAGACTAACAGTTGTGACTTGTGAGTTTAGCTGGGAAGTCGATCTTTTCAATAAGAAAACATGCAACACAAGTTGGCCAAACTTCCATGGAAGAGTAATCAATAGTTGTGAATTTAGTTGGGACTAGTATCTGATGAGTTTGATGTACAGTAGCAGTTGAGCACACCTGATCGACTTTTGTTGCCTTCAATTAATATATCTCAATTTTCCCATTTTAATTCATACGTAATGTATTGATCGGGTAGTAACACTGGTAATAATTTGCAAGTTCTGTTTATGTATGTGCCTACCATTTGAATGGTTAACCTCAGAGTGAAGGAGCTGGTTTAAGTAAAATCAGTCTCTATATATATATATATATATATATATATATATATAATCGGGTGATCAAGTCGATTCCATTATCCCTTATTATAAGTTCATTCCATATACCCGACGAGACTGTAACAGTATATTCTAACATGAGAAAAGGGAATTCGAGCCTAGCTAAATCCTAAATAGGAACAATATAAACTTATGACCCTGTGGTTTAGGGTTTAGGCGTAATCAGACCTGCTAGCTTTGTACATATCTTTCATTATTTAATATGAGATCGACCTTTTCACCTCATCTATTTTGGCTAGCATCAATTGAATTTAGAAATCAGTTTGATTATCCGGTAATTCTGATACGCATGCCTGATACATAGAAATAATAATCTGATTAACACTCTTATCCTTGTGTCATATATTCCATACATCGCGCGCTATCGAAGTTTCACTATGAAATTAAAAAGTGAAGTTCTAAGTTTGGTACACTTTTCGGTCAAAGTTTTTCACCATAAGCAATTCAATATTTAGTTATGTTATTCAAGATCATCTATACAAAATTTCATCCAATTCGGACATCGTTAAGATATTGAAATTAGATTAAATCAATGAATGAATTAAAATTGTTCAATATAAATCATTCATGTAAATCTCAATTTTAAAACCTCAAACCATTGTCGAATTAGATGAAACTTTGTAGAGATGATTTTTAATATCATATCTAAATACTGAATCATTTGTGATGAAAAAATTTGACCAAAAAGTGTGCCAAAATTAGAACTTCACTATATAATTTTAGAGTGAAATTTCAGTACGGATAATACGTGACTATATATATATATATTCATGCAATACTAATTAGTCTAGCTACGCCGGGAATCATGTGAAAGATGTTGGTGGCCGGTTTGGTGCTCTTTGAATGAGTTTAAGAGATTCATCTGATAATATTGCATATTTACATTATATGACCCTTTGTCATTCATTTCTTCTGAAGACTAGCTACTCGAACATGGTCCAAAATGACTTGACGATCAACGATGTCAAAAGTTATATCCTCCATGGCCGGTGATTGGTGAAGAAGTAAATTATATCTACATTTCCAACTCAGGGGTTTTGTTCGATCGGTTAGCTAGGTTAAATCTAGGGCTTGTCAAGCCCCGCGGAGCCGGATCTTAGTATATTTAGATAAGTAACGGGTCAATCCGAGTATTTTCATAAATATGAAGATCCAAACCCACCCGTCTAAAGTAAGCCTTGCATGCTTGTATTAAAAAAACATAATACTCTTATTTAAGAGTTTGAAACAATAAAAGAATTATTGGAAAACATTATAAAAAAAAGTCACAAATAAATTCTAGTTTCGAAATATTGTCGATCGACACCACTAGATGTGATCGATATATATATTTAGGGACCATGTAAAAATTTTATCCGTTTTGAACGTGGTTTGACAATCCGTACCCTACAAATAACTAAAAAAGAAGCGTTTTAACATATTAAAACCCTATTGACTGGGATTTGTTAAATGATTTCCTCGTTGCGACCGCACATGATCGGTGAAAGAAATTAGATGATTTCAAATATGTAAACAGTTTTCGGCATTCACATCTTGATAATGGATCATCTCTTAGGGCATATTAGTGGAGTGTACAAATTTTGGAGATTTTGAAATTTATTTCTTTATTTTAAAGAAAATATGAAGCAGCTGTTCGAGATGCTCTAAGATCGATATAATATAGCACGTGCCGTGAGAGAAGGGTTTTAGACTTTTAGTAAATACTAGTCTTGCTTCACACATGCAGCCTCATAATGTTAACAACATAAATGCTAATTGACACATGCAAAGCAGGTGTTAAGTGACTTGTAGAAATTAAGGAAAGAAGTCAAAGAACGCTATCAACTAAATAATTAATGTTTGATATTTACTTAAGTTTTTAGAAGCTAAATTGACATTGCATCGTTACTCAATTAGAGATCCCCAACATGTAATGCCCTTACATAGAATGATAAAAATATGGAATGAGCTAACAATCCAAAAATACATGGTCGGATCCACAATATTGAACCTTAGGCCTTCATCATCTATGATGTAGATCAAAGTCTCAAACACATAACTTCCCAAAAAAAAAAAAGTCGTCGCGTTACGGCCCTTACCGCCTCGCCGAACACACCCCCAATATTGAACCTCAAGCCAACGACAATCTGGTTGTCCATATATCATCGTAATTATTATTTATATTGTCGTTTCTTCTTAAGAAAAATCGAAATTATTATTAGGAGTTAGGAAAACCTGAATTTGCCATATGAACCAAATTTGAGTCACACTTGTCACATCTTCTCTCCTCAGAAGAAACCGGAACCCGAAAACTTCGAAAACGTCAAATCAACATAAAATATAGTACAACTAAATTGACCCATTTGCCCTCGAATTTGCTCCCTCTCTCTCTCTCGCTGGCTCTTATTTATGGGTTCGATTTTTCCATTTTTTAAAGATTTACTCGGATGCCACTCTCTCTCTCTCTCTCTCTCTCTCTCTCTCTCTCAAAATAAGAGTGGTCTTTGGTTGTTGTGGGGGAACATGGAGGACGACCCAGAACACAGGGCTTCATCAATGCACTCTGCATTTTCAGGTTCTTAATTTCTCTTCGTTTTAATCCTTGTCATAAATTCGTGGTGGGTTTTCTCTTCCGCAATTGATTCTGCTGATTTACGACATTGTCACTGATTATGTTTTGTTTTGTTTTGTTTTTTGTTAACTGTTTCGCATCTTTGTTTTGTCTCCATTTGTTTCTTCTGTGATTGCATTATAACCCCATGTTTTATTTGACAAGTGTCTTAATCCTGTGATTCACAATGTGGGGATGTTCCAAGTGACTGAGAATTTCTGGGTTTGTTTTTGTTTGTTTTGATAATGTATATCATGTTGATGTTGGGAATTCGGGTTATCTGTATCTGGGTTTTGGGTTTTTGTGGGTCATTCAATAGAGTGAGGCATTGTTGTATTGGTTATGGTTTATACGCAAACGCAATGTAAGAGAGTAAGGTGAGTAGGTGACTGGTGGTAACTTCCAGCATTGTGTATTGGGAATTTTTAGATCATGAAGCTTTTGAGAGACAAGACTGATTTATGGTAACTGTTGCTCTCTCGGTGAATGATAACTCGTTTGTGGGATGATGATTTGATTACAGTAAGGTCTGTTTCTTCGACTAGCGTGTTGAAAATTTGTAGTGATGAAGTTTAAGCTCATATGGGAGGGGTGGCAATTTCAGTTTTCAACTTACCAAATATAAAAATATGTACTGTATATTGAGGCATTCACACGAACATATATGTGTCTTCTTTGGTAGGAAGAAACAACATATTCATGGGATTTTGTTGATCTATTTACGCACTATCAAAACTGTTTTACTCCTGCACTTGGTGTGTGTGAGCAGGCGTGTGAGACTTTGTAGTTTAATATCTGTGGTTCAGGTTATCAGTACCTGGTTAATTTCTTTTGCCTCCTTTATATGAAAACATCTCTACAAGTGTAGTATGGTGGAGAATTTTACCAAGAACAAAGGGCATATCTCAGGTTCAAGCCTGGCTCATGGTCCAAAGAATTCGGAATTACATATGAGACGAAATATGAAAAGATATTATGTCATTGAAATTAACTACATGATCTAGAAGAGAACGGCTAGAGGAAACCTAAGAGTCATTATAATGAGGTCTTTCTTGGTAGACTTGCATGAGCCTTATACTTGGCTATTTGTCATGGCATGGATCTTTCAGAGTTTTCATGCTCTTTTATGGTCTGTGTTTGTTGCTTAATATGAAAGCTACGAGGAATATTGCATATTTTCCTGTATTTCAAGAGTTTCCTATGATTGTGTTCAACTTCTATGTCTTTATATACTTGGAAGACCTCCCAAATTCAGTTCTTTATTGTTCGTTTATATTCCACAGGTTTTGTTCTTGACCCTGAAAAATGTAGCAGGCTAAGTTTGGGGGAGAAGAGGGAGCTAGTCCATGAGATTGCCCAATGGTCAGAAGAAGCTTCAGAAATGCTTAGTTCCTTTAGCCGTAAGGAGCTTATTGATATGATCTGTGCTGAACTAGGCGAGGAAAGGAAGTACAGAGGATATGCGAAATCTAGACTGATAAAACGCCTGCTAAAGTCGGTTTCTGAGAAATCAAACAGTAATATCAACAGTAATACTGCATTTTCTCCAGCCAAAGTAGAAATTGGAAAGAAAAGGAAACAGAGCACTGAAGCTTCCTTTCAGCCATTCACTGACAGAGGTTGTGTTTCCATGGTGACGAGTAAAGTAGAACATGTTAAATTTCAAATTTGTAAAAATGCAGCATGCAGAGCTCCCTTAAGTTCAGAGCAAATTTTTTGCAAGAGATGCTCTTGCTGTATTTGCCATCGTTTTGATGATAACAAGGATCCTAGTCTATGGTTGACCTGTGACGCTAATACTGTTGATGAGAATGGTCCGTGTGGAATATCATGCCATTTGGAATGTGCTCTCAAACATAAACGAGCTGGGATTATGAAGAATGGTTGCTGTTCCCAATTGGATGGAAACTTTTACTGCATTGCTTGTGGGAAGGTCAATGATTTAATGAGGTAATATTTTTTTAGAACATGCAAATGCTTAAATCTCAATTGCATATTTTTTAGATTTATAGGCAACGGATCAAGTGGTAGAAATTCTGTATGACAGGGTCAGTTCAGAGCATATTCAGTTTGTGTCTCTGTGAACACATGCATATAGATAGGTCCATGTACTGCAATATTTGTTTCACATCTATTAGCAATTCAAATTTAGAATCTCTACAAGCTACTGAAACATCTCTAAGATAGATATCCTAAGTAGGATCATATACGCCCAACTTAGCCATCTTAGAATTCATGATGATGCCCAAAATGCATACCCAAGATTGTCTAACAAGGAATCTCCATTTTGGGTAGGTTAAGGTGTTACAAACTTTGGTTTGTATTTGATTGGTGGAACTGAGGAAATGAAAGTAAATTTGGCGAATTTATATTGATGGATGTTTGTTTGACCTTAGTTGATCATAGGAATGACATCCCAGAATTTAACTTGAAATATTGTCTGTAGCTACAAATGGGGAGCTTTAGGTTATGTAATGTCTTTGAAACAATTTAAAAAGAAGCATCTAAGTTATATCAACCTTTCTTAGAATTGAAATAATCCATGGTTTGATTTTTTTAATCTTTCGTTAATGATAAGTTTTTGGTGAAGCAATCAGTTTCAATGTCAAACAACCTACCAAACTTAAGCTGGTCTTAGCACCAAGATAGCATGTGGCTAATTGGATAGTTGGCTTTGTGTAGAACATGGAGAAAACAATTAGTGATAGCCAGGGAAGCTAGAAGAGTTGATGTACTGTGTTTACGACTTTCTCTATCCCACAGAATTCTTTTGCATACGAAGAAATTCCAGAAACTGCAAAATACTGTTGAAACTGCCATAAAAAGACTGAATGATGAAGTCGGTCCACTAGAACAGGTTTGTGGAAAGATGGCACGTGGAATAGTTAACCGACTGTCTTGTGGAGCTGATATTCAGAAACTGTGCATATCTGCAGTTGAGTCCCTTGACTCGATGTCTTCTGATCATTGTTCTGTCCATTTGGGAAAGAAAGAACTAGCAAGTAAGTCTTTTATCATGTTTCTGTTTCTACGCATTTTTGCGTATATTCAAATGATCAAATTATGTACATCTGTAGCTTGTAGGTTGGCCACAGCACTAACAATTTAATTCAGTTACAGCTGACCACTGTATAGATCCAAATAACTGTTTGGTAGCATAACCACAGTCAGTTTAGCAACTAATTTAGATAGGGTGAAGTACATTGGGATTTAGTTTGAGTCTCCACATGCTGTCAAAGAAAATGATTTGTAGGCTCCAATTTCAGTTACATGTCTTTGTTGGCTTTGTTGCTCATTAAATTCTATTCCACCAGCTTGCTGCATCCAGTTTGAAGAGTCGTCCCCTTCTTCCGTCATTGTTGTGCTAGAATATGAGGATCGTCTTTTTAACAATTTCTTGGGCTGCCGGCTGTGGCATCGCAAGTCTGATGAGAAGGATTATCCGGACCAACCTTCTTTCATTGTTTTAAGGCCAGAGAAGAAATTTGCTATTGCTGATCTACAACCTGCTACTGAATATTTCTGCAAGGTTTCTTTGTTTAGCAACACAGAAACTTTCGGTGTTTGGGAGGCTAAATGGATGACGCCTGCAGGGTATGATAGCTCTGTTGCATTACAGAAACAGACAAGGGAAGAGAATACGGTAATTGGTCAGATTCTTTCCCAAGCAGAATCTACAAATTCTACTGACATCAATGGGGATCATCCTGTGAAGTTTCCATCATCAAATGGAAACTGCTTCATTGATCAAAGAAGCTATCTTTCCATTGACAAGAATCAGAAGAAAGAGCTCTACCCACCGCCTCGTTCAATGGGAACAGCTTCGTTGATAAAAGAAACTCTCTCTCCATTGACACCTAGCAAATCCAATGGAATACGCAAAGCTCCAAGCCTCAAATGTTCAAAGCGCTTGGACGAAAGTGATTATGAATACTCAGTGCAGGCAATCAAATGGTTAGAGCATGAGGGGCACATAGATGAAGATTTCAGAGTCAAGTTCCTCACTTGGTTCAGCCTCAAAGCAACTATGCAAGAGCGAAGAGTTGTCAGAGTGTATGTGGACACTTTCATTGATGATCCATCAAGCTTGGCTAGGCAGCTGATCCATACCTTTTTGGAAGAGATTTGTTTTCGGCCAAAAGAATACCAGTTTATGAACATAGGCCTTGCACAAGGTTGTGCCATCAAATTTTGAATAGGGGAATTCGTTTTATTCAGAAAATTAGTGGATAGGACATGATTTAGAAATGTAACTTTTCTCAGACAAAAACATGGTTATCCTCTTAACTGATCATAGAAAAGAGTTGGTTTTTGATTTTCATTTGTCCTGGTTAAGGTTTCGAAGTTAAATTGCGCATTACCATCAAGTTCTCTCTGATTATTTTTACAATATTCAAAAAGAATGCAAACTGTTTTCAGACCCCAACTACCGTCCATAAAACAGCATCAAGTCGTAAGCGCAAACACCACATTATTCAGAATATAGGAACCAGTTTCCCTTAACTTCTAAGGTAGCAAATGCGCAACTAGGTTTTACCAGTACAATGTTAAGCATAAAAGAGAAAACTGAGAACACAAACTGCCCATTCATTACAACCTCGACTGAAAAAGCATGCCATCTAAAATACTAGCACGCCATGTTACAACAAGTTCCAGAAGCTAGCAGTTAGTTCTCTAAGCAAAAATTACAAGCCTCCTGGTCCATCAAATGATCCATTCACTTGTCCACAACAAGGTGAGAAATCTGATCCTGTGGGAGAGTGGATTGCAGTATATCCTGTGGCTAGTTTTGCATTTGTTCAGCCCTTCTGAGAGGTGCATTCTAGCGTTCCTGGAACTCAGGGTCAACTGCTATGATTTTGGTGCCTCATCAATAGTTTCTTTGAATGAGGCAGCCAAGAATTCTGCCAAGTTTGGCTGTGGAGTGGACTTGTTTGAATATTCTGAAATGCTTGCTTTATTTTTGTTGCCATTGGAGGGAGTATCTAAAAACTTCTGGATAAGAGGTGGTGAAGCAGTCCATGTAACAGGTGCCAAACCTTTCCATGGATCTTCAACCATGGAAGCATTGTAGAAGCGTTTTGGATCGAATGGACGATCATGAGAATGCAGCTCACGTCCACCTCTATCTGATCCTGAACCATGGCGTCCCCTACCTCTACCTGAACTTGAACTAGGACTATGACTACCTCCATGTACTCCATAAGGGATTTGACCATGACTGACCAAGTGTCCCCTACCTTGCAGACTATGGGAACTATATCCAGCACTTGCAGGGGGTCCATAGCCGGGGCTTCCTGGTGGCCTAAATCCCGGGCTTCCTGGTGGTCGAAATCCAGGGCTTCCCGGTGGTCGAAATCCAGGGCTTCCCGGTGGTCGAAATGCAGGGCTTCCCAGTGGCCTGAATCCGGGGCTTCCTGGTGGCCCAGACCCCCGGTTTCCTAGTGGCCCAAATCCAGGGTTTCGTGGGGGTCTGTAGCCGGGGCTTCCTGGTGGTTCGTATCCCGGGCTACCTGGTGGTCTGTATCCAGGGCTAGGAAATCTGCTTGACAGATCAGAAGGGAAATTATAACTTGCCTGACCTTCAGCTCCATTCCAGACATCAGGTGGATTTCCATGATGCATGGCAAGAGGTCTCACCATTCCTGCAGGAGTTCTTTGGGGAACAAAGTTTTGTTGGTACATTCTCTGGTCTGGTGTGTAATGGCTCTGAAACTGATGAGAGGGAGGAGGCATTTCAGGATTCCTTGGTCTTCCTGAATCATCACTCAGAAAACCAAAATCAAGAGAATGCAAGAGTTAAAAGAACGAAAATGATAAAAGGACAGGTGACAAAGGGGAACTCTCAAGTGGTGAATACTTTGGCATGAAGCATTGCAAGCATGCATCAAATACTACAATATGACGCTTATTCTGTATAAAGGCACTTGCAAGGAAACCATATTCGAGCAAGCACATAATGACACAAGCCCTCTTATCGAAATCAAATGAGAAAGCCGAACACAAAACGTTTTCAACAAAGTGCAGTACCTAAATTAGGTGGAGGAAACCTTGGCATAGGAAGACCACTAGCATCTGAATGCTTGAAACTAGTCGATGCAATCTGATCACCAACTTTACACCGTTTAGTGTCTGTAGAGAAGCCTGCCATAGGGTCGGTATAAAAACCAAACCTAGAAGGAGAGCAGGGCTCCTCCTGCACCACATTACCATCAGCCAGTGGATTAGAAAGGAATCCCGGTACATCTGCAGTTGTATCATTGTGAGAAGATTCAGCTTCCAGGCGCATTGCTTTAAGTCGTTCCCTTCTATTCTCCGATGTCTCCATCTAACCTGAATATTAAACCATGAACAAAGTATATGTACTTATCAATTCCAAATCATCTCATTTTCTATCGAATCAAGCCAAACTAATCATATAATTCTTGTATTAAAAGGGGGAACTCTAACACTAACAATGGATTAACTTGAAATTAAAAACCCCAAAACCCTCATCAATATCTTCATCCAAAGATTCCAACTTTCCACATTCAACTGTAAAATCCGACAACCAAGTATATACCCTATTCATAAAATTCGAGACCTGACTCATTCCCTCTGTTCATAAGCTTGATTCACATGACCCCCAAAACCCTAAATACGGAAATCGTTACAAATTAATAGTAAAAGTAACGAATTATCAATAAGAACACAACAGTAAAAAAAGTAGAAGCGAGAAATTACAAAAACTGGCATCCGAAGATTGCAGCAAAATCAGTATCGGAATAGAGAAAGAAAACAGAATCGTAATCTTGAATCTGAAAGTTAAATTTGTAATGGATAAGAGAGGGAGTAGAGAGTGACCTGAAGAGTTTGCGACTGATGGATTTCGAGGCCAAGTAGTTGAGCTTGATCGTCGTTGGGTTTAGAGAGAGAGAGAGAGAGAGAGAGAGAGAGAGAGAGAGATTATTTCCGCAAAATCAGAAAGTTTGAAGTGTTGGGTTGGGAGGACGACGTCTCGTTGAGAAAGGATATGTGTTGGGCCGGGTCGAAGGTCCATCAGATTTGGTTTGATGCACGTTGTAAACCCAACAAAACGAAGCACTTACAAGTTACAGGGATATAGAAAAGTGGGATAGAAATGAGAAATTAACTAAGGACATAAACTGCAATATAGTGGTCAATGTTACAAGGAAACTAGATTGCCTTATATAGTAGTAGGTAAACCCTAAAGACCCGTTTAAGAGAATCTGAGTCCACAACCCGTTACAAGTGGGATCAATCCAAGTAAGCAACCTATGTAAAAAGATAGAATCGTTAAACTAGGCGGGATTGAGTACGACAATATGAAACTAGGCGACCCTTTAATGGAAGATAAGATGGCCTAGCTAGGCGGGTCTAGGCAGTAGAGAAAAGGAAGCTAGGCGGGATAGGCGGGAGTAAGCACGACAATATGAAGCTCTAGGGGCCTTTAATGGAAGTCAGCTGGGGTTAGGCGGTTGAGAAAACGAATCTACGCGGGCGTGGTTGGAGCTTGGCAGGAATAGGCCGACACAGAAGTGTGTTAGGCGGATACTAGGCGGGTGCTAGGCGGGCTCGATTTTTATTTGCTTTACTTCCTCAGAAATCAGAACCAAACAGAAGAATCCAATCACATGAGCATCTCATGGCAAGACTGTAATTGATTTCCTCCTTTGGGTTCCTAACTGAGTTTTTGGCTCTATGCTGTTTCGTCATATGTGGTTGATATGTGTACTATATGACATTAGCAAAATGTTCTGACCTTTTAGTACAAGTCTAGCACTACTGATTGCTTCATGAGTAGTACCTCAAATACAGTGGCAGCAGACCAGCTGGTAAAGGACAAGGAGCTTTCGTTAACGCCTCTGGCATTCACTAAGAACTTATTCTGAGCCACATAGATGCCTGGTGAACTCATTTGCATATATCAGTTGTGGGTTTTGTAATGTTTTACTCATGTTCACGGTTTCCTCCAGACATTCATCTTCTGACCTATATGGAAATCATTTACCTGAATTGTTATGCAGCGTCTTTAGTCTTTGACAGTCCGATACTTTTGATTATCAGTGCAAGCCAGTCCTTAGTCGTTACTATCCTTTGTAGTGCTGGCCAGTGATTTGACAGTAATAAGTGCCTGCTACTACTACATATATTGTATTTTCTCAAGTAACACAAAGGAGATGATCTTAGATAGATTATACTTGGCAAAGACATGTCTTGAGCAGTCTCGAAATATTTATCTTCATTGGTCTTAGTATATAACAATCTATACGGTATAGGGCAGCCATCATAATTTAGACAGAATTTTGTTATTTGGTAGAGATAGCTTCCTCTCCAAAGCTCTGTAATTACATGATCTCTACTAGCTCTGGGTGCTGCAGTCGCCCCTCGAGGTTGTCCCTCTAGGCATGCCTTTTCAAAAATGAGTTGGATCCCAAATTCCCAATTCATATGTCCAGTGAAGAATCAATTGACACTAGCGCTGCAATATATATATATACATACAGTCCATATCCAGAGTGAAGGTTCACTTTGAAGTTTCAGAGTGAAGTTCCAATTTTGGCACACTTTTCGGTCAACTTTTTTCACCATAAGTGATTCAATATTTAGACATGCTATTCAAGATCATCTCTATAAAGTTTCATCCAATTTGACAATGATTTGAGCTTTCAAAATTGAGATTTACACGAACGGTTCACGTTGAACAGTTTTAATTCATTCATTGATTTAATCTAATTTCAATACCTTAACGATGTCCGAATTAGATGAAATTTTGTAGAGATTATCTTGAATAGCATACCTAAATATTGAATCGCTTATGGTGAAAAAATTTGACCGAAAAGTGTGTCAAAATTAGAACTTCACTCTGAAACTTCAGAGTGAACCTTCACTCTGGATAGAGACTGTATATATATATATATATATATATATATATACGAGGCTTTTCAGGTAAGGAGGTCCTTATCTTAGCTTAAGATACAGATTTTCATTTTTGACCAACTTTTCGATCGAGTTTTCACATCTCCACCGTCAAATATCTAGGTAATAGCGTATAGATTATCTCCACAAAATTTCAGCCGATTCCATAACCGTTAAGTTACTCATAACTTCGATTTTCTACTCAAAATATGAACGGTTCATGTTCGGCAAATTCAATACGTCCATTGGTTTTGATTCGTTCGATACCTTAACGGTCATGAAATCGGCTGAAGTTTTGTGGAGATGATCTATACGTTATAACCTAGATATTGGACGGTGGAGATGTGAAAACGCAATCGACAAGTTGGTCAAAAATGAAAATCCGTACCTTAAGCTAAGATAAAGACCTCCTTATGTGAAAAGCCTTGTGTATATATATATATATATACAGTCCCTATCCAGAGTGAAGCTTCACTCTGGAATTACAGAGTGAAGTTCCAATTTTAGCACACTTTTCGGTCAAATATTTTCACCATAAGTGATTCAATATTTAGATATGTTATTCAAGATCATCTCTACAAAGTTTCATCAAATTTGGCAATGGTTTGAGCTTTCAAAATTGAGATTTACATGAACGGTTCACGTTGAACAGTTTTAATTTATTCATTGATTTAATCTAATTTCAATACCTTAACGATGTCCGAATTAGATGAAATTTTGTATAGATGATCTTGAATATCATACCTAAATATTGAATCGCTTATGGTGAAAAATGTTGACCGAAAAGTGTACCAAAATTGAAACTTCACTCTGTAATTCCAGAGTGAAGCTTCACTCTGGATAGAGACTATATATATATATATATATATATATATATATATATATATCTTAAAAAGAGTGAAACTTCACTTTGAAATTAAAGAGTGAAGTTCCAATTATGACACACTTTTCGGTCAAATTTTTTCATCATAAGTGATTTAACATTTAAGTATGCTATTCAAGATCATCTATAGAAAGTTTCATCTAATTCGACAACGGTTCGAGCTTTTAAAATTGAGATTTACACGATGTTGAATAATTTTAATTCATTCATTGATTTAATCTAATTTCAATACTTTAACGATGTCCAAATTGAATGAAATTTTGTAGAGATAATCTTGAATAACATACCTAAATATTGAATTTCTTATGGTGAAAAAATTTGATCGAAAAATGTGCTAAAATTGGAACTTCACTCTTTAATTTTATAGTGAAATTTCACTCTGGATAACGACTATATATATATATATATATATATATATATTGTTCTTGATCGAGCAACAAGCTAGCTAGTAAGCAACTAAAATCTTCATAATCGAGTTAAAACGTACTAAACCAAATGCAGAGACAACTGTGATCCCTTTTACATACAAAAGAACTGATTACAGAAGCAAGTAATTAAAGCAGATAGAAGAGGACCAACAATCAATTGTAGGAGCTCAAATATTAATGATACGATGACCTAGCTCACCGCTGATGAGTTTAAGGGTACTTGTGGCAGATGCGGTTGTATTTGGCCTTGACACAGTCTACTCCTGGGGGGTTCGAATTTTTCTGACCGGCGTGGCATTGAGGATTTTTACTTCGATCGCACGACAACGTCTTTGAAGGATCGATTACATTCTTAGTGCCGGAATTTCCCGCCAGGATTCTTCTGCTGATTTCAGAATACATCATGAACTCATCCGAGTCCAAGTCAGTCCCTCCGATAAGACACGAGGGGTTATCGGTGCGGCCGCCTTCGCACCAAGATGATACTGATCTAGAGGTGATGGTGTTGTTGATGCTGTGAGTTGTGGTGAAAAGAGTGATCAGAATCATCACCGCTGCTACCGACTGGGGACTCATCTCTGCAAAAAAGAAGAAAACCAACTCCTCAGATATCTTATCCTTCTTGTCTTCTGTGATCCTTCACTTGCTCATCAGTTATTATATAGCTGGCCGGCCTGGCCCAGGTACGAGTGATCCTAGAATAAATCTATCGATATATCATCGATCGACCACCAAAATTCCAGAGCTGTGGGGTTGATATTGGCGTCATATATATTGTTGATATTTGCGTCATATATATATATTTTGAGAAAATTAAAAATATACCCAATATTGGAGCCCCTCTTTAAAATCAAATCCACACTCAAATGTTTTTTCAATCTAAACCCACATTCTTTTTCTACAAGCCTATTTTGTCATTTTGATCATTTTGGTTTCCTTAATCGTAGTATCTATTTATTGCACATGTTTAATTCAATCCTATAATTAATTTTTAACTACTTTAAATTACCAAAAGATTTGATTTTAAATTTTTTTTGACAAAAAAACTTATATAGCTCACATGAGAGTTTCATAATACAAACATTACTCCAGTTTTTATAAATGGTACGAGAAAAAACAAAGGTTGTTGTGTACTTATATCATTCGTCGTTTTTTTTCTTCAATTTTTTGAATCTATCAATAAGGTACGTATATATATATATATATCTATATATATTTTTTCTCAAATATTTTTTTTTATTATCATTGTATCATGAATATTTGTCATGTGGCAAGTCTTTTATTCTAGGTTTCAACTTTCATATTTTTTCACTCTCTATTGTTACCTAATAGATAAATACATGCATATTAATATAAGTTTTCAACATATCGAAGAGATCTTTAAAATTAGAGAATCCCTAACAAAAAGGTTGATGTAAAATTTACCTAATAGATAGATATATGTATATTAGTATAAATTTCAAATTCAACCTACGAAAGAGATCTTTGGAATGATAAAATACCTAACAAACAGGTTGATGTAAAAATTCTTATATATAAGAGATGTTAGCTTTAAAGATAAATACCTAATTTTTAAAAATAAAAACCTACTAAATAGGAATTAAAAAAAAATTATCGATCTCTACCTCAAACTAAGGTTGTAAATAAATAGCTGAAATGAACTAAATAACCTATAAAATTTTAAATTTTAAATTACAACAAAAGAAAAAAAAAAGGAAAATTCAAATCATCATAGAGTGATTTCGATTTTGAATTGATTTAAATTTAAAAAACTTATGAATTCTAGATATGTGAAAAAGGAAATGCTTCATTATTTCTAAATTTGTGATGAGTAAAAGAAAATCTATAATTAAGGCAATTAATGAGAGCACAATTTACTGATTGACTAATCACTAATTTATATCATATTTTAAATAGTGGTATTTTATAATTTAGATTTAAACGAATGATTATAATTCAGTACATAATAAAGAAAAAAATAAGTGAGTTTCTTTTAAAAGAGCTTCTAAAAATTGGGTATAAATTAAAATACCCCTATATTTTTTCGCTCAAGCTTGATAAATTCACCAATTTCCATTGATGCAAGTTTCTCACTGTTTATATTTCAAACCAGTGGTAGGGAAACTCAGGGGCATTTGGAAATGGGTCCAGAACATTGTTGAAGAAGTGGAAATCTCAGAGGCCACTCACAATTTGCAAGCATGGCTTCTTTTCATTGATTATAATTAACAAGAAAAGCAATGAAAATCATGTGTGTCTCCACTGGTCTTCATCTACCTGATCAAAGAGCTTTACTATACAAGTATGGTTATTTGTTCCCGTCTCTCTGATTTCACTGTATATAATTACCTTCTGTTTCTGCTCTGATGTTTTGAGGTGAAATTACCTCACTTTTTCTTATGTTTTGATTGCCATGAGTGAACACTGAATACTCTGTGCTTTAGTTGTTCATAGGATTAACCATGGGAATGACTGTCTTTGTTGCCTCATATCAAAGATTTGATCTTTTTTTTTAATTGGATACAAAAGGAAAAAAGCCAAAGATTTGCCCTTTAATTCAGCTTGTTGTGCTTTTCTTTTCAGTTTTGATAGACCATGTTATATGATACTCCTTTACTCAAAATCACGGGTTTTTGCTTCATTATAATCGAAATGGCCTAATGGTATGGGTTGTTAAGAACCTGACAACTGTTAGGGTCACCTAGTTGTTCTGCCTAACTTGTTAACCTGGAGGGAGGTCGAGGCATACAAGAAAACATTTAAGAGAATAAGTTTTCATTTCTCTATTATCTTCCACAGTGCCTTTTCTGGAGTGACACACGTAGTTGATGGTAAGACAGAGCTTTGCAAAAGAATATGAAATTTGTAAAGGAAAACTTAGTTGTGGTTGTACATATTGCAAGGTTTCCAGAATACACATCTCATTCGATTTGCAAATGGAATGAGTTTCGCTATGTACATCTTGTGTGTTTTGTTATGACCAGTCTTTCTCTGAAAGCTAGGAGGTTCATTAGTTTTTTGTTTTTGGTAAACCTAGAGAGGACCAACATCCTCTTACGAAAATTTATTGAAAAAAAAAAGATATAAAGAGTAATAAATAATAACAAACACAATTATCTCTCAACCAATTAAGAAACAGTTAACGAAAACGAAAATTAAGAAATCCTAATCGATCTCTATTACAGTAACTCACCAGAAAATCTGGAACTAAATCTCACCAAGTAAAACTATCTGAAGAAGCACCAAAATTAGCAAGAGCATTAGCAGCTTGATTGCTCTCACGAAAAATATGGCTCGATCTAAAAGGCATTTGAGAGATTCGATGCAAGCAATTGAACTACTCCACACGAAAACTTCAAGGAACTAGATGAGGAAACTGTATATAAAGAAGAATAAGAGAATAGTCCACCTCTAACCATAAAAACTTCTAGTCTCTAACCCAACCTAATTCAATAGTCTTAATGACCGCCATGAATTCTACAACAACTGAGCTAAGGATATCAAAAGTAAAAGAGAAAGCACCTAAAACCGTACCTTTGTAGTCTCTATAAACACCACCATAGCCTGCCTTATTAGAACTAATTTTTCATGCTCCATTAGTATTAACTTTGATCAAACCAAAAGGAGGGGTTAACCAGTCCACCTCAATCACTCGAGGTGCCCGACGAGGCTTGCAACTAGCACCCATATTTTTAATTACACAAAGCTCTTGAACATTATTAAACATAGAACCAGAAGACAACTTACTAGAGGCCGCAATATTACTCGTAATTAAACGCCAAACTTGAGAAATAGTAACTTCAGTACCATTATACCGGGCTCGATTTCTACAATGTCAAATGAACCAAAGAGCTGAGGCAAAAGATGCAACCCAAAGATCATGTAATTGAGAACTCCGGCCAGCTGACAACTCCATATTCAAAAGATCAATAATAGAGCTCGGGACACCATGAAGCTCAAACTTCCTTGGCATAATGGACCAAATAGCTGCTAAGAAAAAACAATGAAGAAAAATATGATTTAATGATTCTCCATGACAGCAACAAAGCACACACATTAAAGCTAGAGATATGCCTCTTTTTTGTAAACAATTTTCTGATAGAACCCGTCCTAATTAGAAATATATTAGGTACCAATAGAGAACCTTATTTTGAGACAATCTATTATATTATCCCGAAAAATTATTTTGAGACAATCTATTATAGTATCTTGTGAACAAAGTTTCAATCTCTATCACTACTCGTGCTGAAGACAAGCTTATTTGGTCTCCTTCATCAGGGGAGCTCACTGTTAAAGAAGCGTATAGTTTTTTAAAGCCTACTACTCCTCCATTGATATGAGGTAAGCTAATTTGGACAAAATATATTTCTCCTCCTATTTCTCTATTGTCTCATGTAATTGACCAAGTAATTGGAACGAGGTGACAATCTACAAGAAGATCACCACAATCCCAACAACCTTAGAACCTCAAAAGGTGTTTTTCGGGGACGTCTTACCAGAGGTGAAAGAAGAACTTGAGCAGATTTATTACGCTCAGGAATTCCCAGAAGACGGACTACAGAACCTGAGAAACCACAAGCTTCTGAAGGAGCTGAAAGAGCAAGGACATATTGGCGACGACCCGATGCGACACTGGGCAAAGAACGGGATCAAGTGCAAACTTGATATAATCAACCCCGACCTCACCATATGCAGCAAACCGCCCGACGCTATTTCAAAGGAAAATAGGGACAAGTACCAGCGCCACATAGATGCTCTTCTCAAAATCGGAGTAATCCGACCCAGCAAAAGCCGGCACCGCACTGCCGCATTCATTACCTACTCCGACACAGCCGTAGATCCCGTAACGAAGAAGGAGACGCGTGGAAAAGAAAGGATGGTCTTTGATTATCGCAGTCTAAACGATAACACCCACAAAGATCAATACACGCTACCCGGGATAAACATGATAATCAGCTCTATTGGGAATGCGAAAGTTTTCAGCAAGTTTGATCTGAAGTCAGGATTCCATCAAGTCCTCATGGACGAGGAGTCAATACCATGGACTGCTTTCGTGACACCAGTAGGATTCTATGAATGGCTCGTAATGCCATTCGGCATAGCCAATGCCCCTGCCGTTTTTCAACGCAAAATGGACCAATGTTTTGCAGGAACACAAGCCTTTATCGCCGTCTACATCGACGACATCCTGGTCTTTAGCAATACCCTCAAGGAACACGAAAGACATCTGGGTATAATGTTGGAAATCTGCAGAAAGAACGGGTTGATTCTATCCCCGACAAAGATGAAGGTTGCGGTAACTGAGATCGACTTCCTAGGTGCGACGATCGGAGATGGCAAGATTAAGCTTCAGCCACATATCATCAAGAAGATTGCCGAAGTTGATAATGCAACACTTCAAACCCTCAAAGGTCTTCAAAGCTGGCTTGGGATTTTGAACTATGCACGGAACTATATCCCAAAATGCGGAACCCTACTTGGACCGCTGTACAGCAAAACCTCCGAACATGGAGACCGCCGCTGGCACCCCCAGGATTGGAAGCTGGTGGAAAAAATCAAGGAGATCGTGCAGAATCTGCCGGACCTCAAGTTACCCACAACCAATGCCTACATCATAATAGAAACTGATGGTTGTATGGAGGGATGGGGTGGCATCTGCAAGTGGAAAAGGCACAAGGCCGATTCCCCCAATTCCGAGGAAATCTGCGCCTACGCAAGCGGAAAATTCCCGGTGGTTAAATCAACAATCGACAGCGAGATTCATGCTGTGATGGAGTCATTAGAGAAGTTCAAGATATTCTATCTTGACAAAGATGAGATCACCATTCGCACAGACTGTCACGCCATCATCACATTTCATGAGAAAATGACGGCGAAGAAGCCCTCAAGAGTCCGATGGTTAGCTTTCTGTGACTATATAACTAACTCTGGGGTTACAATGAAATTTCAGCATATACGGGGAAAAGATAATCATCTCGCAGACAATCTCTCAAGACTCACACAGATTATCACACTGATCAAATGGATCCCAGAGGAAGCTCAGCAGGTCATCACCGCCGTACTAACGGAAGGACAACACAGCGCCAGCAACAAAGAGCAGGCACTACAGAAATTGTGCGCATACTTGGAGAAGCTCCGACAGCTGAACAAGAAGCCGTTGACTATCGGCCCTTCTGCAGGCTCCCCTGCACAATGGAGCAACACGAGGATTCACGACAGGAAGCCCTGCAATATCGCCGGCGACAGTTCTTCACACTTGGAGAAAAGATCCACAACATTGTCCTCATCACGAGGAAAGACCTGGAGGAAGGAAGGAGCTCGGCCACCCGAGACAACTGGTATGGAGACTGCTTACCATACCTACAGCAGCGCGCCGCCGCCGCCGAAGACATGCTAGCCGCCTACGAGCGTATGCTTCACTTTTTTTTGATAAGTTGATGGAGGAGTAGAACCTTACAAGGTTGTGTAGGCGACAAGTAGGTTCGAACCCAGTTTTTCATCATGTTCTTCTGAAAATACTCCCCACACTTCGTGAAAATCTTTTGATACCTCTGAACCCCTAAGAACAGTATCCTCACGGTATTATAAGACCACGGTGTTTACCCTACTCTACTCTTTCTGTTCCCAGTCAGGGTTAGGTGTCGAAGCGAAGTAGCCCTACAAGGCAGCACCTGGAAGAGAATAGGTTTGGCTGCGGAAGGCGAAAACTGACATAAACAAGGCTGCAACAACAAGGAAAGGAGACGATCACACCGTACACCGGCCGGATACCCAGTAAACGGCATAAGAGGGTCATCAGATGCAACCTCACGAAGCTCGGGAATTTAAAGAAGAATTGGTGAACTGGTCTAGATCCGAAAGGTCAAGCCGACACAACTTTGTTTTCAGACCCTTGACAACTTACCCACGTTACGAACAAGATCAGAAGTTCCCATCCTGCCAAATCCCTTGCTACCATTACGGGACTGGAACCGGAACACCTTCTGTTCACCGAGTCTTTGCAAAGGATAGGGATCACATCCCTTACCTTCTCAATACCCTCTACGACCTCTCCGTCACACAAACTCACAACCACTCAATCATCCACGACAGTATCCAAAGGCTGTCCCAGTACGTGGTCACAACCACACATACCAGATTACAGAGCATCCCGGAGGAAGCAACCCTCCCGGACGTACCAGCACCTCTCGTCTCGGAAGTACTCACCGAGGTGCACACCCAGCTCACAAGTCTTAAAGCCGACCTCAGAGAAATCAAGTCCACCCAGACTTTTCTCAAACAAGGCTTTACCCAACTGCGCGAGTCAGTACAGGAAATTTTGGCGCGAGAATCTGAGCCAAAACCAATCGAGGCTGCAACAGCTGAAGTCGCAGATCAACTCAAACGACAGCTCACCCAGGTACAGGCGCTGTTGGAAGAAACAAAGCGGATTGCTAAGTCCCTCACACCAGAGTAGTCTATGTGCTCCTGGGAAGAGATTACTAGGGCACCTCAGTACATATCAGCAATCTCCGCAACCAGCTCACTATCAGTCAACGGAAAGGGCGAAGGTTTCGTCAAACCTAGCGAACACACAGGGGGATCTTTATCCTCAGCCCTTGCAAAGCAGAACAATACACTCATTCACCTTTGCACCCGAATCCTTTCAAAGTGCGAAGACCTTCAAGAGCAAGTCCGATCTCAAGGCAACCGCCTCACAATCCTTGAAGCACAGATCAGGGATAAAGAAAGCTTCAAGCTACCGGACAAGTTCTACGTCTGGTCAGATCCGTATCGCTTCAGGAAGAAAGATGGCAACCCAGGTAAGAAGCAGGACCCATCTCCAGGCTCCACCAGCAACTGAGAGAGCTCAAGCAAGCAACGGATCCTCAGCCACGGTCGAAGATCAAATTCGAGGATACCGGAGAATGGCCCGTCAACGGCACGAGGCACAAAGAGCGGTCAGACGAATATTCAACCGCAGTTATCGGAATACGATCGAACGACAACTCGATCCGGATGCAGAACTAGCACTAAGCCGACAACGCAGGGCGAACTTAGTTCCTGCCGAAATCCTCTACACCCACAATGGAGGAGAGCCGCGCAATCGTGTATATGAACACTATGAAGAACGGAGCGCGCACATAGTTGACAGACAAATGGACTTCAGGTTCATTGAAGAAGGATCATACCAGACCCTCGTACGGGAAAGAATGCAATTCATGCACATTGGCATGGGTATGGTCAGAATACATATGTTGCACAGGACTGATGCAGGAATATCTGCACTAGTCGTATTCAGGGACACCCGCTGGAACGACGATCGCCAAGTAATTGGCTCGATGTCCATCGACATGACAAGGGGATCCCAACTCGTGTATATTATACCGGATGCAATGATGTCAATTCATGACTTCTTCAACCATATACAAGTAAGCATCCAGACCAGGGGATATGGTCAAGGCTGGCAAGGAGGAGACAGCAACATGATCGTGACAAGATCGCTGATAGCCAGACTCACCAACACTAGCGTAACCAGCTTTGGTTACCGGATTAACGAGGTTACCGACTACCTTGCTAGCAATGGAGTTGCATGTATACCCGGGCAACGGTGGGAAATATCAAACAGAGGAGGTGAATGGGAATTACAGCAATCTACCATCACACCACCAACACAGATCCCGACGGATGCAAGGCTCAGGGTAAATCAGAGAGGTAACACTAGCCTCTGTTTCAGTAACTTCGAAGATCAGCGCATACATGAACCAGCAGAAGAAGGTAGGCCGGAAGACGCCATACAAGATCCCGAGGAAAGGACGCACTACGTCCTTGGATTCACACATTGGCTGGACGAAACAGAAGATAGCGGCTGGCATGTACACGCCGACACCGGCAAGTACCAGTTCAGATGCCGTTATGACCCACCAGCAAGTCATGGAATCCCAATCTCCGACATACAAGCCACTGGATGGGACGATGAGGGGACAGACGATGATGATGAACCCGCCCACATGCCTCACTATGCATGTGCAGGGACTTTTGTGTCACTAAACGGTACTGTCCACCAGGCCGAAGGCCCAATGTCCGAGTTCGAGCCCAAATCAGATCTTATCTCTCAATGGCTAGCCCAGCTCAGCCCCACGGCCCGCAACAGTGATAACAGCTCGTCCGATTCCACCGACGACGGCTCAAAGTTTGATTCATCAAACTTTTCTGATAACGGGGAGAGAGACGAAGACGATGATTATCAAAACCAAATCTGGGAACAGGAAGATGAAAAACATCGACAAATGACTGCTGACGGATGGCAGCTTTCCGACGACTTCCCAGGAATGTACATCAGGCCCGTCTACGAAATTGAAAACCGGGCTCAAGCCCAAGTTCAAAACCAAGATGACGAGGCAGATGATGCGGATCAAAGCAACGACGATCTACAATACCCAACCCATATCATCGGGGCGGCGCAAGTCGAGGAACCCGAAATGGAGTATCCCACAAGGTTGGACCAGTTGCTAGAAAAGTTAGAAAAATCAGGGGTAGAAAAAATGTTCACGATGGAAGGCGTGGAAGGGTCCGGTTCAAATATCTCATCAGGATTCATTCCACCAAACCCAACCTCAGGCCCGTTTGGGTACCCCCCTGCTTCAGGAACACACAGAACGCATGTTGGACCATCAAACCTTGATGGATGGGGCGGTAGACTCCCAAAGAGTCGTATGCCACAAGGATACGGAAGACCACAACAACCTTGGGTCCTTCCCTCAGCCCAGTCCGACAACGGTGCCATGCTTATCCTACCTGAAGATTTTACCCTAATACCCGACGTAATAAACCGATGGGAGTCGATCACAATCAACTTGATCAACAAGATGCTCTTTGATTCCCTGAAAGACAAGGTCGAGTATGTTGAGAACCTCCTAGGGGAAAGGGAGAAAGAAACTTGGATCACTTGGAGGATGCAGTACGAAGAGGAGTACCAGCAGCTCATCCTCATGACTACGGACGTCAGAAACCTAACGGCCGCAATCAAGCGAGTTTTCGGAGTCCACGACCCTCACACAGGATCTTTGCACCTTCAGAACCAGGCTTACGCCGACATTGAAAGACTTACGTGCAAGCGGCTCGATGACATCGGCCCGTTCCTGTTCACATACTATCAGCTCGCAGCAAAATCAGGCAAGATGTGGGTCAGCACAGAACTCTCAGACAAACTGTTCAGGAAACTTCCTGCTGACGTAGGCCCAATAATAGAACAAGCCTACAAGACCCGATACCCAGGCCTGACCATTGGAGTCTTAGCCCGAGCAAATTTCATAGTTGAATACCTGCAAAACATCTGCAAGCAGGCAGCGCTTCAGAGGAGCCTGAAGAACCTGAGCTTTTGCAGTAGGATGCCAGTTCCAGGTTACTATGAAAAGAAACAGTTCGGAATTCATAAGGCAAAGACATACAAAGGGAAACCACACTCAACCCATGTGAAGGTTATCAAAAACAAGTACAAGGGTACAGAGGGCAGAAAATGCAAATGCTATTTATGCGGGATAGAAGGACACTACGCAAGAGAATGCCCAAAGCAAGTGGTGAAACCGCAGAGGACAGCATTCTTCAACGGGATAGGCCTAGACGAACGATGGGACGTAGTCTCAGTCGATCCTGGCGAGCCCGATGATGACGAGATCTGCAGTATCTCTGAGGGAGAAGCCCAACATGACATGTCAGATCTCATGACCTTCAAAACACAGCTACCCTATGCTGTTGATATCGAGCCCAGCTCAATGCTCGTTTGGGTCCAGAACCCTGTAAAACACACCAACAAGCGTTCCTGGAAAAGGAAGAATGAACTGGTAGAACCACAGCTCAGTTGCAACCATACATGGAGTGAAAAGGCGGATGTTCGCCGAGAAGAACGGTTGTGCACCATATGTGGTGATGCCACGCCAATTGGTCGAAGGGTCCATTGCACAACCTGTACACTCAACCTCTGTTCACTATGCGCCCTCATGGAATACGGTATCCAGATCATACCACCAAAAGATGAAGCCCGACAATGGCAGTATGCGAACCGAGACCAGATCATACAACAGCTATACGATCACAACGCATACCTTCTGCGCCAAGTGACAGACCTGACCCAACAGGTGACCCAACTAAAAGCCCGACTTGCTCAAACCTAAGTTGACCAAGAAGACCTCATCAGTATGGACGACTTTAGCCCAACTCATGGCCTTCATGATGTCCATATACAGGATTCTTCTACAGAAGAACCCTTTAAAAGAAGGGAAGGGAAGGAGCATGTCATTCAAAGCCCGAAATCCAAAAATGAACCATTCACGTTCATCACTATTCCTCGAACAACAGGGATTAACATCAAGGAGCCCAATCCAGCGTAGAAACTTGGAGCCCTAATCTCAGAAGAAGGAATAGAGGAGCTGGCCGCAGCAGTAGACACTGCCTACACCGAAATGCCTAAAGGAGGATTGAACAAACTGTACAACACGATCGTAGAATTCGTGATCCCTCAAGAGAAAGGCAAGCCCATCAACTTCAGGGTTAGAGCAGTAATTGACACAGGCTGTACATGTTGCTGCATCAATTCAGATAAAGTCCCACCGGACGCCATGGAAGAAGAAAGATCCAAATAACCTTTGCAGGCGTGAACTCAACGGGCAAAGCCAGGATGAAGCTAAAGCCGGCGATTATCATTTTCCCTGATTTTAGCTTCATCCTGGCTTTGCCTGTTGAGTTCACGCCTGCAAAGGTCATTTGGATCTTTGCTTCTTCCATGGCGTCCGGTGGGACTATATCTGAATTGATGCAGCAACATGTACAGCCTGTGTCAATTACTGCTCTAACCCTGAAGTTGATGGGCTTGCCTTTCTCTTGAGGGATCACGAATTCTACGATCGTGTTGTACAGTTTGTTCAATCCTCCTTTAGGCATTTCGGTGTAGGCAGTGTCTACTGCTGCGGCCAGCTCCTCTATTCCTTCTTCTGAGATTATGGCTCCAAGTTTCTGCGCTGGATTGGGCTCCTTGATGTTAATCCCTGTTGTTCGAGGAATAGTGATGAACGTGAATGGTTCATTTTTGGATTTCGGGCTTTGAATGACATGCTCCTTCCCTTCCCTTCTTTTAAAGGGTTCTTCTGTAGAAGAATCCTGTATATGGACATCATGAAGACCATGAGTTGGGCTAAAGTCGTCCATACTGATGAGGTCTTCTTGGTCAACTTGGGTTTGAGCAAGTCGGGCTTTTAGTTGGGTCACCTGTTGGGTCAGGTCTGTCACTTGGCGCAGAAGGTATGCGTTGTGATCGTATAGCTGTTGTATGATCTGGTCTCGGTTCGCATACTGCCATTGTCGGGCTTCATCTTTTGGTGGTATGATCTGGATATCGTATTCCATGAGGGCGCATAGTGAACAGAGGTTGAGTGTACAGGTTGTGCAATGGACCCTTCGACCAATTGGCGTGGCATCACCACATATGGTGCAGAACCGTTCTTCTCGGCGAACATCCGCCGTGTCACTCCATGTATGGTTGCAACTGAGCTGTGGTTCCACCAGTTCATTCTTCCTTTTCCAGGAAGGCTTGTTGGTGTGTTTTACAGGGTTCTGGACCCAAACGAGCATTGAGCTGGGCTCGATATCAACAGCATAGGGTAGCTGTGTTTTGAAGGCCATGAGATCTGACATGTCATGTTGGGCTTCTCCCTCAGAGATACTGCAGATCTCGTCATCATCGGGCTCGCCAGGATCGACTGAGACTACGTCCCATCGTTCGTCTACGCCTATCCCGTTGAAGAATGCTGCCCTCTGCGGTTTCACCACTTGCTTTGGGCATTCTCTTGCGTAGTGTCCTTCTATCCCGCATAAATAGCATTTGCATTTTCTGCCCTCTGTACCCTTGTACTTGTTTTTGATAACCTTCACATGGGTTGAGTGTGGTTTCCCTTTGTATGTCTTTGCCTTACGAATTCCGAACTGTTTCTTTTCATAGTAACCTGGAACTGGCATCCTACTGCAAAAGCTCAGGTTCTTCAGGCTCCTCTGAAGCGCTGCCTGCTTGCAGATGTTTTGCAGGTATTCAACTATGAAATTTGCTCGGGCTAAGACTCCAATGGTCAGGCCTGGGTATCGGGTCTTGTAGGCTTGTTCTATTATTGGGCCTACGTCAGCAGGAAGTTTCCTGAACAGTTTGTCTGAGAGTTCTGTGCTGACCCACATCTTGCCTGATTTTGCTGCGAGCTGATAATATGTGAACAGGAACGGGCCGATGTCATCGAGCCGCTTGCACGTAAGTCTTTCAATGTCGGCGTAAGCCTGGTTCTGAAGGTGCAAAGATCCTGTGTGAGGGTCGTGGACTCCGAAAACTCGCTTGATTGCGGCCGTTAGGTTTCTGACGTCCGTAGTCATGAGGATGAGCTGCTGGTACTCCTCTTCGTACTGCATCCTCCAAGTGATCCAAGTTTCTTTCTCCCTTTCCCCTAGGAGGTTCTCAACATACTCGACCTTGTCTTTCAGGGAATCAAAGAGCATCTTGTTGATCAAGTTGATTGTGATCGACTCCCATCGGTTTATTACGTCGGGTATTAGGGTAAAATCTTCAGGTAGGATAAGCATGGCACCGTTGTCGGACTGGGCTGAGGGAAGGACCCAAGGTTGTTGTGGTCTTCCGTATCCTTGTGGCATACGACTCTTTGGGAGTCTACCGCCCCATCCATCAAGGTTTGATGGTCCAACATGCGTTCTGTGTGTTCCTGAAGCAGGGGGGTACCCAAACGGGCCTGAGGTTGGGTTTGGTGGAATGAATCCTGATGAGATATTTGAACCGGACCCTTCCACGCCTTCCATCGTGAACATTTTTTCTACCCCTGATTTTTCTAACTTTTCTAGCAACTGGTCCAACCTTGTGGGATACTCCATTTCGGGTTCCTCGACTTGGGCCGCCCCGATGATATGGGTTGGGTATTCTAGATCGTCGTTGCTTTGATCCGCATCATCTGCCTCGTCATCTTGGTTTTGAACTTGGGCTTGAGCCCGGATTTCAATTTCGTAGACGGGCCTGATGTACATTCCTGGGAAGTCGTCGGAAAGCTGCCATCCGTCAGCAGTCATTTGTTGATGTTTTTCATCTTCCTGTTCCCAGATTTGGTTTTGATAATCATCGTCTTCGTCTCTCTCCCCGTTATCAGAAAAGTTTGATGAATCAAACTTTGGGCCGTCTCGGTGGAATCGGACGAGCTGTTATCACTGTTGCGGGCCGTGGGGCTGAGCTGGGCTAGCCATTGAGAGATAAGATCTGATTTGGGCTCGAACTCGGACATTGGCAAATTCTTTATTCAAACAACAGAGATTTTCATATATTGCAGCGGATAATATATTTTTACCGTGCTGAAGACAAGTTTATAAAGTACATATTATATTATAATATATAATATAATATCCGGTACCGTCCTAATTCCAAGCCAATAGAGAAATAGGAGGAGAAATATATTTTGTCCAAATTAGCTTACCTCATATCAATGGAGGAGTAGTAGGCTTTAAAAAACTATACGCTTCTTTAACAGTGAGCTCCCCTGATGAAGGAGACCAAATAAGCTTGTCTTCAGCACAAGTAGTGATAGAGATTGAAACTTTGTTCACAAGAGCACATAACGCTGGAAAGTGAAAGTGCAGAAGGAAGGAAAAATTCCAACTTCCATCATGGACATAATCAAAGACTTTGACCTCCATTTGATGAGATAACCCCCCATGCACGTTAAAAAAAATGAATGAGAGGCCTACCCATGAAATTATCATTCCAAAAAGAAACCTTTGAACCATCTCCAAGAATCCAATGCCCATTTACAATGACAATGTCCCGATATTTTCTTGTACCTGGTCATATTGAAGAAATAACATAAGAGCCTCGTAGCCGACCATTCTTCCAAAATTTGGTGCGAATCAAATCACAACCCCTCGACGAGCTGGAAAAAACCTCCCATATTTTTTTAAGAACAAAAAAGAGATTCCACATAGTCAACTGCTTGAGACCCAACCCTCCTTCTTTATAAGGCAAGCAACAATCCTTTCAGGAAACCAAATGCATACCTCTCTTATCAATAGAACCGGACCATAAAAAATTCCTACAATAAGTCTCCATCCTCCGAAGTAAAGAAACATGCCATTCATACATTTGGAAGCTATAAACCAACATACTAGATATGACTGATTTAATTAATACAGACGACTACCCATGGACTAAAGAGAACCTTTCCAGCTAGAAAACTTTGTGCGAACTTTGTTTGCAATACTTCTATAGTGACTAGCACGCGGTTTACCATAGAAAATGGGAACACCCAAATAAATAAATGGAGCAGACCCTTGAGAAATACCAAATTTTGAGACAATGGAATGCTTACGCCGTTGCAAATGTTTATTAGCCTTGTTAACAATTTGTTCAGAGTTTAGACCATACTCCTCCAAATAAGACATGATAACTCCCAGAGTTCTACGATCACCGCGACAAAAAATGATTATGTCATCGGCAAAAAGAACATAGGAAGGAGCTTGTATACCACGCGGAGAGGATATGATACAAAGTTTGTTCATGTGAACCAAATCGGTAATACCCTGGCTAAGAGCTTATTCGGCTAAACAAAAAAGTAATGGGGAAAACGGATCATCCTGGCGAACTCCCCTAGCACAAGAGAAGTATCCTATAGTCCTTCCATTGACTAACAAGGAAAGCTTAGCAGATTCAAGAATTTCTCGCACCCAATCAATGAAAATCTGATTGAAACCAAAGGTCGTCAACACCTTTAACAAAACATCCCATGAAAGAGTGTCAAAGGCTTTAGCGATGTTCACCTTGATTGCAACATTACCGCCGGAGCACTTATTTTCAAGCATATTTATACACTCAGAAGTGGCCAAGATAAATCTAAAATAGTCCGGCCTTGAACAAAACCATGTTGCTGAGGAGATATAATTCGGGAAGCAATACCAGCCAATCTCAAAGATGAAAATTTTGGAATTATCTTAAAGATAAAATTTGCTGGATTAATTGGACGGTATTGAGTAATTGAATCTACATGGTCTACTTTAGGGATCAGAATAATCAAACTGGAATGAGCCCGGATTCGGAGCCGGAGAAGAGGCCAAGACTTTTGCTTTGAGATATGAACTATGCAAACAAGGCAGATTAGATCCGCTTCCCTTGAGATCCGCCTGGTTTCAGCTCCCAGTTTTTGGTAAAACTCTTAATTACATATGAGTTTCAATCCTGTCATGATGGCCCAATCGCCTCAAGTTTGATACCCATATCTCACTCTTTTGTGTATGCACTCTAGGCTCCGCTATGTTTTATGTTTATTATTTTCAAGTTTAGAGAAGGAATGTTTCTATAATTACTTTAAGTAACTTTGAACACGTAATCATATAACAATCAGTATGGGAGCTAAGCACTACACTTCTATTCTGGCATGTCATCGTAGAGTTACTAGTTTGGAGGTTCATATTAGGAAAACTGTGAAATTCATGCCTCAAGAATTTGGTCTGTAACAGCACATATCATTTTCATCTACGGTAATATATGTAATCATTTTTCCTGATGATAGAATAAAATATTTTCCTAAACAGAAAGAACAGTAGCACAAGGCATTTATAAAAGGAAATAAAATTAAAAAAGAGAACGAAAACGTATTTTCATTAAAGCTTTGCATGTTGAAGGTCATTTTCAGAATTTTGGATGTAAAGACAGATCAGATCGGTACTTTGCTGCAGGCAATGCCATTTGGTATAGACTGAAAATATCTTCTTTTTTTTCCTGTCCCTTGTAGAACGGTAGGATGTTGTTAGTTGATTAATTTTTTCAGTAAGTTATTGGGTTTAGATTTTCAGTTAGTTGACACTATTTTTTGTTGTTGCTTGTCTTCACATTGAATTTTGTTTCTATGGAATACATTTTTGTACCTCCACCGGCAGTGGGGTTTAAATCGAGCAGTTTCGCCTCCGATCTTCAACCTCTGATCCGGGTTTCTTGTGGCGGTATTTCTGGCGGTCTCCGGCCGGATTAGAGCTAAATGCATGTACGGTTATGGTCTACGCCTTGTGATCTACGTTTTTCATGCTGAAAGTTTTGTGATTTGTTGAAGTTTGGGTATAGGTGTTTGTGGTGCGCGTGCCGCCGCCTAGGGCGGTGCGTGGGACGAGGTGCGGCAGCAGAGAGTAGGTATTAGGCCGTAGGATGGTTGTGGGAAGAAAATGTTTATTTTGATGGTTGCAAGTGAGGTCACGCGCGGTTGTCGGAGGGTGGCGCGTGAACAGTGATTTGTAAACAGTGATTCACAAACAGTTTATGTGAACAGTGCTTCGTAAACATTTTACGTGAATAGTGATTCATAAACAGTTTTTAACTGTAATTATTATTCTCTTTTTTTCCTAAGCACGTTATGCCACTAGGTGACTGACGAAACGAGTGAGAGAATCTCTCTTAGTATTGTAGAAGTTGCACGCAGGAAAATAAGCTGAGTAAATCTGACTATGACAAGTCTACCCTTGGTGGTGACTTGCATTTATGTTAAGATGCATTTAAGTTAATGAAATGATTTCTTTATAATGAGTGAACTGTGACGACGATATAATATAATGAGTTGTGTATGTGTACTAAAATGGTAAATACAATACATATATATGGTTTGCTATATTATATAACGTTATGGTTTTTTATTTAAATTATGCAATTTTATTGTTTTTGATTAATTGTGGCGGATGAGACTGAAATAGTAGATAATGTACCTCCCGGTATAATGGATTATTGGTGCGACTTGTTATATATTGTTGTGTAAGAGTTGCTTGGTTTTAGTACATAAGCATGTGTGTATTGTTATATTGTACGTGGTTTTAACATTGAGTCTTGTTAAAACGTTTTCTGAGGGTTTAGCAGGCTCATAGAGTTTACACAGAGGATTTTCTGAGGGTTTCCCTCTTCTATTTTTAGTGAGGATCGAGTGAATATTACATTTCTAATTGTTTTAATACTTGTGTGTATAAATTGGTGATGTATTATTCAGGTCGACTGAGTCGTACTTTGAACTCAGTTTCGATACACTGTTGTTGTAAGATGATTTCAATATAGTTGGGATTATTTTAGAGTTTTCATGGCTTCGAATTCGAATTGTAATCATCTGAATTTCTAGGTCGTGACAGTTGGTATCAGAGTGTGAGTTGTGTATTTGGTGATTTCTCAATATCATCCAAGAGCGATGGTCTGACTGTAGCGGTTCCCCATCATATGTTTTTCGGTATTGATATGTTACTGGGTATGCATGAGTGTTAGGAGCCTTACCTTAAGGTTTGGTCCTCTAAATAGAAGTGTTGTGATGATACTTCAAGTATTCTTCTCCCTTCTAAATGTCTTGGTTAATATATGTTTGATCTATTTTATTTGGGGTCCAAGATTATACATGTATTGTCTAAGTGTTTAAATGTTTCAAGGTGATGAATTTAGAGAAAGGTTGGGCTAGAGGCCAAGGCCGAGCTAGGGGTGGAGTCCGAGTCTACAATGTGGAGAACCTTTATGAGAAGGAGGTACCACCTATTGAGTAGGTTGACAGAGAGATTGTCGTTAGAGACGAGGGTCGTGTGCTTAAGCTGATCAGGGACATCGGTAGTTTGTCAACGCCATCATTTCATGGGGGTTTGGATCATATGGTGGCGGATCATTGGATTGAGAGTATGTAGACCTACTTTGAGATGGTGATGTGCTCTGATATTGAGAAAATGATGATAGCCACATTCTTCTTGAAGGATGATACTATGGATTGGTGGAAGAGCACACGGCGGACTATAGATGTGTCCACTCTGACTTGGAAGGGTTATGTGGAACTCTTTTGAGAGAAGTACTTTCCATCTACGGTGAATGACGAACTTGAGCTTGAGTTCCTTACTCTGGTGCAGGGAGATATGACCGTCCAGGAGTATGAAGCTCGTTTTGCACGGTTATATCATTTTGTTAGGCCAATGGATGTGACTCGAGAAGGCGATGTGGAGTTTAAAGATGCTTGAGGAAAAGGGAAGGCAGTCACTTCAAGAGGTGGGTTTACGAGACCGAAAGGTGGATCTTGGAAGAAGCTGAGGACCTATCACCAGACTCCAACTAAGATGACAACTCAATCAGTTAGGGTTGCACCTGTCAAGCAGTTGTCATCTGTGAGGTGTTTCGTTTGCGGCGAAATGAGTCACTATGCCTCAGATTGCTCGAAGCTGAGGAAGTAGGAATGTTTCAGGTTGGGCAGGTGAGACATATAGCTAGAGATTGCACCCGACCTCAACAGACTGGACAATGAGGTAGTTATTGCAGACATTGTTGTGGTGTCCGAGTATAGTGAGGTGTTTCAGGAGATATCGAATTTACCTCCTCGGAGAGTTGTTGATTTCTGCATTGATGTTGTACCTGGTACTTCACCTGTGTTAAAGGCACATTATCGGATGAGACAGAACGAACTTAAGGAATTGATGATGCAAATGGATGAGTTATTGAACCGAGGGTTCATTAGACCTAATGTCTCACCTTGGGGTGCACCGGTATTGTTCGTGAAGAAGAATGATGGTTCACTACGGTTGTGTGTGGACTACAGGAAGTTGAACAAATTGACCATCAAGAATATGTATCCTTTTCCTAGGATTGATAACTTGTTCGATCAGCTTAAAGGGGCTAATTAAATCGAGATAATAACATGTCTCTCTAAATATATATGGCAAGTCAGTAAAGTCATGTGGATGTGAAATATGCGACTCAACTCAAAATATAAAATAACACCGACGGTGTATAAACGACCCGAATAGCTCCACGGTTCAACATGAAGATTAACCAAGACCTAACAAAACTCTAAAATCATAAACTACGGTGTTTGAATCAGGACAACTGAAAATCATTGTAAAATAAATCACACGGTACCAGACATTAGGACAATGGAAATCACCGTGGATAAATCATGGTGTCGGACATCAAGATAACAGATTCACCGTATAACAATAAAACATGCGGTGCCGAACATCAGAACAACGAAAATCACCAATTTATAGTAAATGATACATTAAAAGGTCAATCTCAAGACATATCCACCAAACTAAAGTGCAAATGTATGCATGCAGGCGATAAAGACATATAACATATACATTTTATATATATAACCACTAACCAGGAAGGTACCGTCTCACCCCTAGCGGGTGCCTCACCGCACCTGAGATAGCAGTGCTGAAGTCCGCGTCCGAAATCTCGCTCCTCGTGTTGCGAAGAATCGCGTCCTCCAAGTATGTCACGTAACTAATCAAGAAGCAAAAAGAAGGGAGTAAGGGTTATGGTGCTTTTCAGCCGATTTAACAACTCCTCGTCGGTTTGACTAAGTTGACCATCCGAGTCAAGGTCTCACAAAGGTTGGTTGATTTAACATTGGTGAGTGTGAGTTTTGATTAAGGATAAAATACTGGTCACTCCTCACAGTTTTACAAGCTCGACAGTTTACTCTTTTAAGTTTCAATTTCAACTGATCACTCCTTATACTTTTCAAATTTGAGCAATCTGGTCATTTCGTCATCTTTCCATCCAATTTGAATGTTAAGTCTATCCAATTTTCTATTTGTCCAAAAAACAATTTAACACTCAAATTGGATGGAAAGATGACAGAATGACCAGATTGCTCGAATTTGGAAAGTATAAGCAGTAATCAATCGAAATTGAAACTCGAAGGAATAAACTGTCGAGTTACTAAAAATTGGAGGAGTGACCAATATTTTGTTATCTGATTAATGTATATCCTCATCTCAGAACTCAAGATGCGAATAGCTTATAATTGATAAAAGTTATTTTATTCTTCCGACACTTTAATTCTTATGCTTACAAGTCTCTCGACTTCCAAACTGAGCGGAAATCGAGTTTATGTTTACCCGAATTTTATTTGTTAAAGGTTGTCCAATATTTTAGTAAAATCTACCTTTTAAATTACCTAAATGCTAAAACTAAGTTTAACGAAATTCGCTAAATTCTGTTGGTCTAATATAAATAAAATTAAACACCTAAACATAAAAATGGTAAATAGGGATATATACCGAATCAGTGAAAGTAAAAACAAATTAATTGAATTTTTAATGTTGGGTATAAAAGTAAAACAGTAAAATTCAAACAGTAATTACTAAATCTACTGTTGGGTAAACTTATATGTAACTGGGTAAATTCACAGTGGTAAAAAACTGGAACTTACCCTGCCATCTCCGACGGAACTCCCCGGCCACAATCTCCTCCTAAACTCAACCAACTTCGACATGCACATACACAACGAGCAACATAATAATATTTCCAACACATCAAAATCAATATGATTTGAGCTCGTTTGATACCTCAACCAAGAGCTGCAATAGATCCCGTCACCTCCAAGTTCTTCCACCTCCGATCCGAGTTTGTGGGACATTTTCCTCGCCTCTCAAATGTTCATGCTGCCTCTCCAAGCTCCACGGCGAACCCAGAAACAACAGCTCGCCTCTAGAATCGAAGAACAAAGTCGCCAGAGTTCGAAGAACACGCCGACGAAACCAACGAGATGAAAAGGTGAGTTCAAGGTCCTAATCTAAGATAAAAGGTAGTAAATTGACTGGGAATTGAAGAATAAGAAAGGATTTTACCAAGAGAAACCCCACGAGGTTGTCGGAGCTCGGGAAGTCGGTGACGAACCTTCGTTGTTTCAAAATTTGAATTTGCCGGAATGGAGCCGCATGTTAGTTTTGCGAAAATGGTTAGAGAGAGGCCAGAGAGGTGGTCACGGTGGTGGTGGTCTCGTGGCGAGGAGTTGCCAGACGGCGGTGGTGCGGTCTGGAGAAGACGGCGACAGTGTAAGGATGGATTTCGATGGCTGAATGATACTTGCTACAGGGGTATAAGCGTCTTTCCAGGTAACAATCGGAGCGTACTCATCCATTCTCATCTCGTATTCGGCCCTTTTTTGTGAGAGTCTCACGTTTCCATTGCCACATGCAGTTGACACACTTTAAGAATCGTTGGATAAATGCCTATTATTCCGGAAAAGTCGCCGGAGAAGATCGAGTAGGTTTGAAAATGATAATTTTACCCCTATGCATTTCACTGTGTTGCAACAGGGGGGAGAGAGAGAGAGATGGAACGAGGCAAAGAGAGAAAGAGATGAGTGAACAGTGATGGTGTGGGCTGAGGCTAGGGTTAGGCCTATGTTTAAAGGAAAATCAACGATGGAGATTAAACGAGGGAATCAATGGCTGAAATCTTAAAATGCAAAAAAGTAATTTCTGAAAAAAAAATGCGACTTAAATAATCTTAACTTTTTGTAAACGTGAAAAAACATTAATCAATCAGCAGAAAAATATTCTTTGAATATCACTGCGCTCGTGACGACGCGTAGTCTAACAGAAAAATAAAAGACTAGGAATTTGAAAATTCAGAAAAATGTCAATAAATGTGTTTTTTTATGCCGGAAAAATATGTAAAATATTCACGGACTCACATAAATTGGCTAGAGAAGATAAGAAAATGGGCCCTAAAGCCTAATAGTGTTCTTCTCATACAACGACACACGCATATGGTACATATAATTCCACTATTGTGTTTGGGTTGGCGTTACGATTCATGTTTAATGAATTAGACAATAACTGTATGCAAAAACATTTACTATAAAGTGAAATTGAAAGTTGGAAACGAATATGCATTCGGGTGGGAATAAAACAAAGTAAAAATATCTCAAGTAAAACTGTAAAAGTAAAAATTTGTCAAGAGGGTAAAAATAGAAAGCTGTTTTTTTTTATCCAGAGGTTTGAAAACTTTTGTTGCAACGTTCATATTGTGTGACGTGGCGAAATTGAATCAAAGAGGCTTCCCTCTTTCTCTCTATGTAAACGAATCCAAAGCCTGCTTCTTCTTCATTACACAATCCTTCAGATCCGGTCCGTTACCTCCCCCACCCACCCGATTAGGGTTTTCAAATCTCCCCCATTTCTCTCTACCCGATCCAATTCCTACACTAGATGATGAAGAGGGGCAACCGCCGCTCCAAGCAGACCGCCGACGCGTCCCCCGCCGCCGCCGCCGACGCCGGTTACCAGAAGCGATTTCGCGAGCTCGAAATCGAGAATCAAGCCTTTCAGGTCAGTAAATTGATCTTATCTTTTTCGATTTTTGTTTCAATTTGGAGAATCTGATAGGTTTGTGAAAAAATTGGGGCAAAATTGATGAACTGGAAGAATTGATTTCGTACTGGATGAACTTGATCTGATAGGGTTTGACCGTTTGAGTTCGATTTGTGTTTAGAGTGTGAGAAATTGTGGTAGAAGAGTTAGATACAGAACTTTGTTGTTTCGATTTTGGTTAATTGTGAAAGTTTCTTAATTTCTGTGGTGGAAATTCGCAGAAGGAGGTTGAGGAGCTGAGATGCAAGCTTGCGAATGCTTCATTCACTAGTGGTGTTGACAACAGTGCTCAGGAACTCAGAGAAAATTACCTTCAGAAGTTGACTTTCCTCGAAGATCAGGTAGAGTTTCGTGTTAGATGTTGTGAGGATTGGTTTGATGATAGTACTGAATTCTGTGTCTGATAATAAATTTGTGATTTGTGAAGGTTGCGGTGTTAACGAGGAAGCTTGATGCGCAATCTCAACTTTCTGTCCAGAGGAGAAGAGGCGACGAGTCAGCAAAGCCGTTCCAGTTTGAAATGCAGAGATTGAAGGCTCAAAAGGTACCACTTATCTAGTTAATGGTGCTTGCTACTATAACGTAGTAACATACAGTTAGGTTCTGTACTTTTGTGGTAACAGTTTTTGTGTTTTACGTTTAGGTACAAATGCAATGTAAGATGAAACTAGAATCTGTGCAGTTCAGATTGCATAAAGTTTTGATGGACAAGGAAGTTCTTCAGGTATATGCGTGCTGGTTTACAGTTGCCTTTTACATACTCTATGGATGCACGACAATAATTTATTTTTGCCTTTTTTCATGCACTCAATACATTCTAGTCTAGTGAGGCATATCACTGGAGGGGGCCATTGGCTTGAACATGTATTTTTGGATTTGGAGGAGATGTAACAGATATCTGTTGCCCTATTGCACAATTGATCTAGGCATTTTAAGTAACTTTGCAAATACTGGGAGTTTATGAAGTTCAAATGCTGCATACATATCAAGCGGAGATACACAGCTGACTTCTGTGGCCTAGCTATCTTAGCTGTTTATTTGATATGAAATTTAATATGAAAAGCCTTGGCCAGTTTCTGCTGAATATGTTATGATGCCTAAGTATGAATTGTTTTTCATTATTCTTTTTTTCTGGATATTTTTATGCTCCAACAGCTCAAGAAAGAGAGTAGGAGGAATAAACATGAAATACTTAAGCTATTGGCCTCCAATCAAATACTGAAGACTGTGAGTATAAGTTTCTTCAAGATTGAGATGCTTAATATAATGTTACTGGATGAAATATTTTGTACCTGAGATTCACCTACAGCATAAGTCTGACATCTGGGCCTTCTGCATCAGGTTTTGCATCGAAAGACTGAAGAGGCGTCTGTGGCTACTAAACAGCTGAGACGGCTCTTAGAATCTCGCAAGGCTTTGTTGCTAAAAAGAGGTCAGCATCTACTTGTTGAGGTGGCGTTGGCCTCCTGCTGCTGGCTTACATTTCTCTATTGCTTACATAATACTGATAATACTTGACTCTATACCCTCATTTCTTGATTAACTTATGTAGGTGGCAAAAAGGGGAATAATGCAGCAACTGAGGTACTTCATAACTGTAGTGTGGTTTATATGTTTGTTGCATACACTTTTTGATAGTGTAAATGCGTATCAGTAAATTGATTCACTAAAATATTAGTTTTACTTATTTCATGTCTTTTTTATCTTTTTGTTACTTGCACTATATCTGTTTCTACTGGAATTAAAATCAACTTATCTATTTGTCATTGGAGTTTGATCTTAGACAAAAACCGTACTGTTCTGGGCCAGACACATGAATTGAAATATACTTTCAGGGTACTTGAAATTAATGATAATTTAAATAAGTGGCAAGAGCAATTTTGAAGTTCTATAGTAAAACAGAGGGAGTTATAGAATTATATTATTCCATTGATTATAACTGTAGTATGGTTTATATGTTTGTTGCATACACTTTTTGATAGTGTAAATGCGTATCAGTAAATTGATTCACTAAAATATTAGTTTTACTTATATTATATCTTTTTATCTTTTGGTTACTTGCACTTTATCTGTTTCTACTGGAATTAAAATCAACTTATCTATTTGTCATTGGAGTTTGATCTTAGACAAAAACCGTACTGTTCTGGGCCAGACACATGAATTGAAATATACTTTCAGGGTACTTGAAATTAATGATAATTTAAATAAGTGGGGCATAAATGCCGATTTGCACCCTAAATTTGACTGAAATTGTCAATTTGCACCCCGAACTTGCATTTGAGTCAATTTACCTCCTAAACTTGGTAAAAATTACCGATTTACACCCAAACTTGTATTTGAGTCAATTTACTTCCTAAACTTGATAAAAATTGCCGATTTGCACCTCATCCGTTAAATTTAACTGTTTCTATCTAATTTTGCGTCACATGTCATGCACATGAGGGATAATGTTGTCATTTTCTATTTATATTTTTCTTAAAAAAAATAAAAATATTCTTTAAAATGAAGAGTATTTTGTTAATCAAATTATTTATTTATATCTTTTTTTCTACCTACTTAACCTTACTTTGAATTATATATTCAATATACCCACCCATTCAAATATAATGTGTTGTGTATAAATATATTTTTATATGTACACATTGTTGGAGGATGAACAAAACGAGAATAATAACGACGTAAAAGAACAGAACGTAACCGTTTATTGATTGATAATGATGTCAATATATATGCATTACATAACCACAATCCCGTAGGATTCGGAGTCCTAATCTATTACAGAGATGTGAATCTATCTCTAACAAGAAACCTAATAAGGCTAAGACACACAATGGTAGAATAGTAATTCTCTCGGAACACACATTTATTTTTAATTTTCAATGTATTTATTTATTTATATTTTTTCTAATATCTTTTAACATACCCTATCACATAAAATAATAAATATATAAATCAATAACATGTTTCGAAAAAACAAACATTGTAGCAAGTGTTCCTCTTAAGTAATTTTATTAATTTATTTCATTATTCAATATGAATAAATATATAATGACAATACTACCCCTTAAATGCATGATATGTGACTTAAAATTGGATTGAAAACATTAAATTTAACGGATAGGGTTCAAATTGGCAATTTTTACCAAGTTTATGAGGTAAATTGACTCAAATGCAAGTTCGGGGTGTAAATTGACAATTTCAGCCAAATTTGGAGTGGAAATCGGCATTTATGCCAAATAAGTGGCAAGAGCAATTTTGAAGTTCTATAGTAAAACAGAGGGAGTTATAGAATTATATTATTCCATTGATTAGTTTTAAATAAATTGTTCTAAAAACCACTTTAAACAGCTGGTGCAGGAAATCGACCATGAGGCCGAAGTTACAGAGCAGTTGAATGAACTATGTGGTGTATATGAACGTCAAATAGAAGAGTGAGTTCCATGGCTGTTTTCTCTCATATTTCTCCAAATTTATCTTGTTATAGTTTCCTCATCTCTTTAGCTATGCAATTCTCTTGAGGGGTTTAGTACTTCAGTTCCTGGCTTGATTCAGTATGCTTTTGGCAAAATTGGGTTTGCAAATATGCAGTTCTTCTTTGATTTCTCTTCGTTTTTGTTGGTTTTGATTTTCCAGGTTTTAGTTTGTTTTAAGAAGAGTTTAATTTTAATAATGCCATGTAATTCCACATCACTTTGTGTTGTGTTGACATCATTCCAATTGTAAATCTGAACCGTTGAGCACTTCAATATCTAATGGTTCAGGATGTGTGTCAAAATTTGTGTAAAATATGGTGTCCCTTGAACTGGACCCTATATATATAACATTAGGCATTGGTTTCGGAAAAGAATAGGTTTGAGAGGCGTCTATTCATTCGTATTCTAAAATTGACTGGGTGAAAGAATTAGGTTTTGCTAAGATTCATGTGTTGTTCAAATGGTCTTTTTATAGATATGATGTCTGTTGTTTTTCTTTGCTACTGTTTAAACTTTTGTCATCTGAAAACCTTGAAGTCTTCTATTGGTAAGTGATGCTTTGTTGCGATCTGTTCTTAAGTTTTAGAGTTCACTTGAATGGTTTTGTTTAAACTTTTGTCATCTAAAAACCTTGAAGTCTTCTATTGTTAAGTGATGCTTTGTTGCGATCTGTTCTTAAGTTTTAGAGTTCACTTGAATGTTTCTGCAGTTCTGCGGAACAATTCTTGCCGATTGAAAAAGTGCACATTTCATTTGGGAATGTCTAAAATGACTGAGATGATAATCTAAGTGACACTCCATTGGATGAAAATAACTCTAGGTTGCTACATTGCAGAGATACTGGGGTTCTTGGGGTTTTTGCTCTATAGTTTTCTGCATGTTCAAAATGTGTTCCGAAATATGAGATGCTTGTATATTGTTGTTAAATCCTTTAAGTGCTCAAAAGACCTGAAAGTGCCAATAAATTTTTATCCAGGAATGTAGTAGGAGTTATATGGTTGTGACATGTTCTGATGTCTTAGAGTTCATCTTGATTCTGAAAAGTAAAATAAAGGTTTATTCAGGAATGTAGTAGGAGTCATATAATTGGTGACTTGTTCTGAAGTCTGTTCATTTTTTGATGGTTCTGCTTAAGATTTCATGCTAATCAGAAACATCTCTTATTTTGGTATGTCTAGGATGGCTGAGGAGGCTGCAAAGCTTCAAGAGGAAGTAGAGGCACTGCAACAAGAAAAGTCAAGGTGAGAAGCTATTCTGTGAACTTTGTTTATGTAATGTTTGTTGAAACTTTTTCTTAATGCTAGTGTGCGACCATTCTATACATACAGATTCTGATTTGTGTTATCGTCCCTTTTTCTGTCTTGTAAGGTGTTCATGCCAGGAGAAAGAGGTTGACAGCTTCCAGAAGGACCTAGATATAACAGACCTGAATGCTCAAATAGTCAACCTCAGTAGTATGGTTGAACAATTGAGGTTGCACAAAGCTGAGCTTGGTTATGGGAAGTCTCAGGTTAGTGGAGTTGGATTTGGGCCAGCTTAAATATTTTAAACTTTAACTCACCTTGCATTGGAATCTGAATCTTGTAGTGGCGTGAGGAATGAATTAGTTATATTTGTGGAGCACTATATGATTTGCTTTATGAATTATTCTAAGCCTCTAAGTTATATTGTCTGCTAATCAGGACGTTAGGAGTCAGCATACTGCATCTGTTGTGAGTAGTAGTTACAAGTCTGCGGAGGACATAAGTCCGTCTGCATCAGAAAATTCCTCAGTTGAAACATCTAAAGCTGCATCTCCAGTTTGCTGCTCATGCAGTAAGTATTCTTTGTGCAAGACGTCGAAATGCAAATGTCGATCCACGGGTGGGAGCTGTGGTGCCTCATGTGGCTGTGCAGCATCTAAATGCAGCAATAGGAATACAGTCCCAAACAAGCCCAGTGACTCGCCACTTTCAGAGATTGCTAATGGCGTTAAGAACAGTTCGAATTCCAGTGAAACAGTGAAGAGTTGCACAGAGACTTCTGAAGGTGCAATGCTACTTCAGAGTGCACTAGTTCAGACGCTTGCTGAACCAAAAGAGAACTTTGGAGCAATTAAGAAACCCTTGACTGAAATCGGGAACATATTGGTATGCTTCAATGCTTTTCATAACCTTTTCGAACTCCAATCTATATTCTTTTGCAAACATAAAATTTTGTGGTATCTGGAAAATTAACATAATTTTCTCTATTGAGTACTCTGCTTCCTTCTCTCTAATGGTGTTTTTTACCAATTATTATATGACCGGGATCTCTCTCGGATCCTATTTGACAAACTTTCAGAATTTTTGCTTCAAGGTACCTCTGACCCCTAATGGCTACTTTATGCTTGCTGGGGTTCATTATCCTCTTTTTTTTTCCTTGCTCTAACTGAAAGCTCTATATCCTACAGGTGAGTAAAAAGGCGGAAAAACCGGGTCCAAGAAGAAAGGGAAGAAAGCCAGCGATTCAGCTTGTTACTGTAGACCCAAATTCCCCACTGCCAGTAAATATGGAAGGCCTAAAGAACGCAGAAGGAAATGACGAATAACAGAAGGCTGGTCCTGTTTGATTATATGTCCCTTTTGGCTAGTGAGTTGATTGAGAAAGTTTTCACACAACAGCAGCGGCTATTCCACATTCCTATGATCGTGAAGGCAAACAAACAAAGCAAGAAACTAACATTCTGATTTTACAAAATTCAGTGTAAACATGAATGCAACTTACAAAAAAAAAAATGGTTGTCTCCTTGGTGTATTTTTATACCAATATATCATATATCCATGTATCATCATGTTCTTTTTTCTTTCTTTATCGCGAAGTTTTTAACGCACCTCATGCTCAATCCCACCATACTTTGGCGGTGAGTTTGCTAGATCAATATCAGTGTTCTAAATATCGGGATATATCGGTGATATTTAGAAACCGATAGGATAAATGCAATATCGCCTTAATATATCGGTCAACTCAAAATATCAGGTCAACATGTGATATATCGGGTCAAACTGAGTTTGACCCGATATTTCGGTGGACTTTTTTTTTCGTTTGACTTTTTTTTCGGTGATTTTTATTAAGGAGACGACGTCATTTTGAGGAATTTCAACGCAAATAGGCAAAAAGTGATTTATGAAGATGATTTTATCTCAGAATATGAGGATGAAGATAATGGAGAAGATGAGTTTGACTTTGATTCTAATGATGAGAGAGTTTATAATACATGAATGCATAATCAATATCTCAATCTATCTTTTGTGCACTTATTTTTGTTCAATTAGTACTTAGTAGTTAATATTATTTGGTATATTTTGAAATATATGTTTATAAATATATTAAATTTAAATTAAAAATTAACAAAAACGATAAATCCGATATAATCCGATATATCTCGATATATCTCCGTTATATCTTTATTTTACAAAACCGATACGATGCCGATAACCGCTATTTAGATCATTGATCAATATAAGTCATCACGTTTTACGTTTGTCTTATCTTCTCAATGCTTACTGGCTTACTGCCTTTGAGGTTAATAAGAAAAACTCAAGCCTAGTAAAATTTGGAAATGGTGCATACCTTCCTACATTTGATGTGCTTTTCTGCAAGCTTGCTACATTTGATGTGCTTTTCTGATATGCAAGCTTGATCAGATTAGTCTGATGCCTGCTTTGTTCTTCCCTGTTATCGCTTGCGTTTTTTTTTTCTCCGGGTTGGTGAGGTGATAGTAAACTGCTGTGTTCCAATTGCTAATTATACTTCCACCAAAATATAGACAAAAAACTCTTATTGGGGGTCAGTTAATTATGGTTACAATGTTGGGGAGTTTCTCTAGCTAGGCAAGAGACAAGCAGGATGGCGCCAGGATATACGCACAACGAACTAATAAATTGTATGAAAGGCCAAATGTCTGTGTTACAAGTACAACAATAGTGAATCAAGATTGCAGTTTCTATGAATCTACGAACTAAAACAAAAGACATTACATTCTTAAAAAAAAAAAGGTACTAGAATAAAATAAGAAGAAACATACTAAAATAAGATCAAGCAGCTTTTGATCTGGATTCTGGAGCAGTTGAAAGGCTTTGACATGCTAACTGGGATAGTAATAAGACTTGGTGAAACCAAAAGGGACTCTGGTCTGACTCCAATCCAACGAAGCGACAAACAACACATCTTGAAACTCCGGCCACCATGATATATATATTGCATACATGATTCGTCAAACCTCACTTTCTTACAGCTCTGATTAGCCATACATCTTCTTAAACCAGGCAGTCTGACATCCAATAAACCCGAGGTGAAGTAAGCAGTTCAATTCTATCCAGCAAGTATGCCCAAATGCAACACCCAAAATTGTTAATGTTTCCTATCAATATTCAATATGAACATGAACATGTGGTGCTTATCCTAAAGTGAAGGAGGTCCAGTATATGACTCAACTTCGTCCTATTGCTCTTTGTAATGTGGTGTATAAGATTGCCTCAAAAGTCTTGGCAAACCGGCTTAAGGTATTTCTCTGTGATATTGTTTCTCCATAACAGTGTTTTTGTGCATGACAGGTTAATTGCAGATAACACCCTTGTGGCTTTTGAGCTGGCACATTACATGAATATTTTACGCAGAGGTCAGGAAGGTTTTATGGCTCTCAAGCTGGATATTAGTAAGGCATATGACAGGTTGGAATGGGGATTCTTGTAGAAGATTATGTTGAAACTTGGTTTTGATCCTGTCTGGGTTGATTTGATTATGCACTACCTTTCATCAGTGAAGTATTAATTTCTAATTAATGGTAAACCGTGTGGGCTCAGTACTCCGCAACGTGGTTTACGCTAAAGGGATCCTATTTCTCTTCATCTGTTCTTATTATGTGCTGAGGGTTTGTCAGCATTGATTACTGAGACTGCACGTATGGGTGATTGGCGAGGTCTCCGTATCTGTGATGGAGCTCCTTCTGTAAGTCACTTGCTTTTTGTACATGATAGTATGTTGTATGCCCATGCTTCTATTACTGATTGTTTGTTGGTTAAAAACAATGCAATTATATGAAGATGCCTCTGTTCAACAAATTAATCTTTAGAAAAGTAGTACGTTTGCTTATAAACATGACAAGTACCTTGGCATTCCTACTCTTGCAGGGAGGTCCATAAATGATACGTTTGCTTATATCAAAGACAAACTTGCTAAGAAGCTTACGGGGTGGAGAACCAATTTGATGAGTGCAACTGACAAGGAGGTTCTGATTAAAGTTGTGGCTTAGGCTATGCCTTTGTATACTATGAATAATTATCTTTTGCCTCAGCATCTAGTTCAGGAGCTTCATCAACTTTGTGCTAAGTTTTGGTGGGGTGGAACCGATGAACAGAAAGGTATGCATTGGAGAGCTTGGAACTCTTTGTGTAAACTGAAATCTGAAGGAGGTATGGAGTTCAGGCATTTATTTGCTTTTAATTTGGCTATGTTGGGTAAACAGGGTTGGAGGATTCTAAAAAAAACAGAGGCTTTACCGAGTCGACTTCTCAAAACTATCTATTTTCCTGAGGATAGTTTTTGGGATGCCGAGCTAGGTAGGGCACCTTCTTATGCTTGGCGCAGTATATGGCAAGTAGAGATGTTCTGAAAAAAGGTATTCGAAGACAGATTGGTAATGGATCTAGTACTCACATTTGGGAGGACCCTTGGTTACCAGGTGTTCATTTAACCCCGTTTAGAGTGCCATATATTCAGAAGGTATCGGAATTATTATCACAACCAGGTGTGTGGAATTCTGTTTGGCTATATGAATTGTTTCTAGTTCCTATTGTACAACAGATTATGGCTCTTTCTCTTACCTTTAGACAACATTCAGACCGTTGGATTTGGGGAAAGGATAGGAAGGGCAAGTTTATTGTAAAGTCAACTTATCATGTTGCAAGAAACGTGTTCGTAGTGTTTGGGATTCTCCTAATCTGAGTTCTTTACTTTGGAATAAGATCTGGAAAGCTCCTGTTCCATAAAATGTGAAGATAAGCCCATTCTGTGAGGAAGAAATGGAATCTCCACTCCATGCTATCCGTGACTGTGATCATGTTGTAGCTTGTCTATAGGAATCCCAATTCCAGGTTTCATATCAGGAGAATCATGTTTATGATTGATTAGTAGCTGTACAGGACTCAGACCCTCAGTCTTTCCCTAGGCTTCTTATGAGTGTGTGGGCTATATGGACTAATTGTAACTCTAAAGTTTGGGAGGATGATGCCAAGGCCGCTTCTGTTTTGATTCCCATGGTTTTGGGTTGGTGGAATGAGTTTTAGTAGGCTCGTGCCTCTCCTCATGATGCTCGGCCTTCTATTAGGAGTGTATGGCAGAAACCGGCAATAGGTACAGTCAAGTTGAATGTGGATGCAGTGTATCATCTGACTAAGGTTACTACGGGATTAGGCGGTGTGTTCCATGATCATACAGGCCATAGCTTGGGGACTTTCTCCCTTTACAAAGAGATTGCGGCTTCTCCTCTCCATGCAGAGCTGTTGGCTTTATTGGAAGGTTTAAGGTTTGCTAGGATCCATGCTTTGACTCCTCTTCATATTGAATCTGATTGGCAGGTATTGGTGGATGCAGTACATAATGGATCGCTTGATCATTCTGAATTGGGTTTTATTATTGATGATTTGCGTTGGAATATGCACTTGGCCTCTAGGGTTAGGTAGTTTTTTGTTCGCCGTTCTGCGAATAGTGTAGCTCATTCTTTAGCTAAGCTAGCTTTGCAAATTAAATCGAGTTTAGATTTCTCTACTGTAAACCCTCCATCTGTGGAGGTGATGGCAACCTCTGAGTGTAATGATCCTTGATCAATGAAGTTATTCGTTCCCCTAAAAAAACATGAAGAGATAGAAGATCATCCAAATGTAGGCAAGTACCTTTCCTTCCATCGACCATAGACAAAAGTATCCAATCCAAACCCTGATAATTAGAAACTACACCTGTAATACGGTGACAAAAGGAGCCACGTGAGAATCACCAAGTATCCAAATATGTTCAGAGAATCCCAAATGCATCAAGAATTCTATTGCCACCAATTCTCTGCTCCCTTAAATAGAACTTTTGAAATCACTAATAATACTGAATCGAGGAAATTTAAGCACAAGCATTCCACCATTTAAACTCAGAAGATCCCAGAGAAGACATAATTTCCACTCATGCAAGAAAACCATTCAATATCATCATTAGCATAAGAACATATATACATCCTCATTATTACCATCAGTACCTTGGAGTGGATATTGGGAGGGTAGTGGGGGAGGGTAGTGGGCGCTAGTAAATGAATTAGTCAAAGATAAAAGGAGAAATGATAATCAAGTTAAAAGGTATTCAATCAAGTATTGCTCAAAGCAATACAATTGGCGAATAGCCTATTCTATGACAGAGAAGGTATTCAATCAAGTTAAATGATCGACAACAACATGTATATATCAAACAACTGTTTAGTTTTTGGAACAAAAGTAATCTAAGGTTTTCCTAATGCATCTGTTTTGTTTTTCTTTTGAGGTTTTTCACAAGTTAGCATGATTAGCTGAAATTTTGCAAACATGATCTATACATTAAGACCTAAGATATGAACGGTTAAAATGCAAAAATATGATGACAAAGTTGACCAAAATAAGAAATCCGCACCATTTGAATAAATAAGTACCTTCTTAGCCAAGAAAATCTGATATCATCATATAGGACTTTACTAATTCTAAACCTATATGTTTAGATTTTCCTAAACAATAAACAGAACATATGTTAATTAACATATCTATTATCTGATGAGTGACTTATTGTCACAAGAATGTAAACTACAACCTGCCATAATTCCAAGTATGGAATCTTCCAATGATGACAAGCTCCACCACCTACACCACCACAAAGTACCAAAATTCGAAACCCTCAATTCCCAAAAATTGCATCTTGTAATACTCGAGAATTCTTCTCGATTACTGACACATTAAAATTAGTTAATCGACATTTTCTTTAAATTTCGAGTAATTAGTTTAATACATCGATATTAAACTACACATCGCCACGAGCTCGGAAATGTCTTCAGAATATTTTTCCGACTTTCGGTTTTGTTTTGACAAATTTTTTAAGTTTTTGTTTAAAATGTATTTCTGAAAATTAGAACATTCAGTTTTGGATTTTGGTTTTGGGCTAGGGAGAAGCACTTTTCCAAAGCCTTTTCTCTCTTTTGACCCGAGCCCAATGGCCCATTTTCCTTTCTTTTTAATCAACCACCTTAATTTCTCCTCATTTATGCGACAACACAGGGAGAACAACTCTCTCTTCCCACTGCACCGAGCCACCATCTTCTCGGCCACGCACCGTCGTCGTCCGGTGAAGTTTCCGACATGCAATCTCACCATTGAACTCGCCTCTCTTCTCTCTTCAAAATCATGTTCATGGATGACTCCTCCTCTTTGTTTCTTCCCCAAAATGAAATTGAAGCAGTGAGATGAAATAGAGGAATCTGACGGCTCCGACGAGCTTCCTTGGCCACGATTTTGGTCAGCTTAGTTCCTTTCTTCAATTCAAACTTGTTTTCCCTTTCAATTTCTTCAATTAAGGTCTGATCCAAGCCTTGTTTCTCTGTTCACCATCATCGAGCTTTGGAATTCCGGCAAGACCTTTGAGTTCTAGTGATTCCAGTCTCTGATTTTGGGTAAGCCCCCACCTTTGTTTCCATTTCATGTTCAATTTCTTTTTCGATTAGCTTTGGGAAGAGTCTGAATCCCATTCCTTTCTTTGTTATGTATTTGCCGAGGTCATGCTTCAATCAAACTTCTATGACGTCTTTCTCTTATTTTCTAGGTCATTTTGTCGATGTGGGAGGATCCCTGGAACTGTAGCTGCAAGGATTGGGGTTCGAAAGGGAGCAGCAGCCTCGGCTCTGCATTTTCAGTTCGTTGAGGTAGCAAGTCAATCCCTTTTTGACTACTGTGGTGTTAGTTATTTGTTGATTGAAGTTGAATTGATCGGATATGGTTTTGGAGGCCGGATTGTAATCGGAGAGATAAGGGTGAAAAATGGGTTTTTACCATTTTATAATTTACCTTTTTACAATATTACTGTGATTTGAAGTTACTATTCTGCCCCTGGCAGAAAGTAACTATTTACTATTTTATGGTTTTATCCTAAGTTACTTATTTATCATTTATTAAATGATTTTGACGGTTTTATTTTTACCTAAGGTAATTTAATAAAAACCTAACTTATTTAAAATGAAGAGGATTAACGTAACGTTTAGTTACGACTAATGTTAGTTTTGATTCTCGTCCGGCTCGAGAATTGAGAACTCATGTAACTTGGGTAAAACAATAATGTTGTCAGTATGATTTGGGGCATGTTTAGATGTAGAGCATGCTCAATATCGTTCGATAATTAAAGTTTGACTATTTTCAAGTCATTTGAGAAATAGTCAGGTATTGGTCAAACTTGGTCAATTTATTTAACTCTTGGTCAACAAAAAGTCAATCTTTCACTTTCCTGGTCAAACTAGGAAAAATGATTGAGTCAATTTATTTATAACTCTCGGATTGAGATTGACTCTTTCATACTGTATGGACTCAGAGAAGATGTTTCGAGCAAGCATGACTATTTGAAACTTGGAGTAGCAGCAGCAGCAGCTATATTGGGATTTGGACATCGGCTGAGATTTTACATGTCATTCCAAGTAGGGGAGTTAACCTTCCTATGTTGATTTTGGGCCAATTATTTATGCATAGTCTAGTTCTTGGTTGAATATTTATAATGCATTAAATGTTGCAAAAACCCAGTACTAGGCACATTTTGAGATATGATCAGTTATAGAGAGGTCGAGAGTGTGCATTGTTAATAGATTACCTATAATGCCAAGACCTGAGAGTGTTTGAGGCTCGGCAATGCGACAACCTCTCGGTGTCAAAAACCGTAAACGTTTGGAGGGGCTAAGCCTTGTTTATTTACCTCTTCCTCCCGCTTACGACACTTTGATGTCACGAGCAAGTTTGAGAGTTTATCTTATCATGCACAGTTTGTTATGGCATTAGCTAGGGAAATGGACACTTTCGCTGTCCAACCCGGATATGAGCTGATTGGAAGTCAGTGGTGCCAAGAGCACGGTATGAGTGACATCTCTACTACTATCCAACCCTTGGAGCGCTCCAATGTTTTAGCATGATTATTCCCAAACTTGCATAATGTAGTTAAATATGGTTTTCTCTGGATGTCCATAACTTACCCTCAATGTTTTTATGAAAATGTATTTTATATCCCTACCTGCTTTTCAACCCTCATGGGCAGGTTGGCCCTTATTGGGTAAGAGAGGACAATGCTCACCTCTACTTTAGTTCCCTTGTATGTTCGATTATGATTTCTAGAGCTAGGCGAGTCCCGTTTGAGAGTTGGCATTCACTTGAGCTTTTGTGTCTTCTCTTCTATGTTATCTTCAATGTTTTCGATAAGGTTTCTTCGAGGTCGTCCCTTTAGTATTTTGCCACTTGTACTTTGTTTTGGGTTGTCAAACATGTTTAGTATTGGGCCAATGGAATTAAAGCAACTTTCCACATTCTTATTGTTTAAATTTATATATGTTCGCGGAATTGTAAAGAATTCTTCTTTTATTTTGTGAACATATCAAACTTGTCAAAAAATTTTGTTCATAGATTAATGTTAGTGAGTGGGAAGACATAACTTAATCGCTATATACTGTTTGCATTCCTTTATGGGATATGTACATTTCAATTTAACTCACAATCAAAACGCCCTTACCACTTGTAGATGGCGGTCGAAAAATAGAAACCATCACGCCGAAATCGGACTTGAGGGAAAGAAGGGATGACATGCCCAAATCATATCCAACAGTACAAGCTGTTTTATGCCCTCTTTTGTATCGAAGTTTGATCATCATCGACTTGTCTCTTCCTTTTCAAGACTCTGGTCGTCCTCCTCATCTTGGGCACATGAAAAGCCAACAAATCGGACCTAATCGTCTCCAAAACCCTGGGACGGGTCCTTTTCTTGGAACCCCTGAATTTCTTGTTGGGTACACTAACTTATCTTGTCACTTTGTTACCATCAGTCATCCTTTTAGAAAAAAAAATTATCATCAATTCTTCATTTTTCTTCCTTCCTCCTTCAATCAAAATTTATGAGTACGAACCATGACTCTTACTCCGCCCAATCTTCTACTTCATCCCCAAACCATCATGGCGCTGCCACTATTCTCACACCCAACTAGACATATCCAACTGTCAATGATAGAAAAGTAAATGATAGGAAGAATATTGAAAAAAATTAAATTATTATTGAGTTTTGAATTGCAATGTGGGCAAGTTGGGTTTGAGAATATAAACATTGAGTCTTTGTGGGAAATTTTCAAGTTGGCTAGTGAAAATGTTAAAGACTTCAAGGTTTCAAGCATACTCAATCATGGGAGGTCATTTCCTATACTTCATGCAGCTTAAAGGGTTAGTACTGATCACTTTGATTACTGTTCATTTTTACGTTTCTGCTACTGCGTCGATACCTTTTAGGCTGCTGCAAAGTGCGGCACTCCAACCTAGTGGCCTCAATGCTTGTTAGGAGGAAACTGTTTAGAGCTTTTCACATTGGATAGTGAAGATTGAGAACATAATATCAGGCTCAAAAACATTTATCCAATAAGTCTACTTCAAAATATGTAAATTGACAAAAAAAAATATAATAATGTTGAATAACATTTCTCCATAGTATACTTCCAAACATGTAAAAGACTCGTTAAATAGGCTAAGCACAAGAAAAGAGTAAACTTAAAAAATAACACATGAGATATAAGATATATTTATTTATTTCTTTTTTAAGAGAGAGAGAGAGAGAGGCTTAAAGTGGTTATTTTCTATTAAGAATTACACCGACCAAAATGAAATATTATTATAAGATCCTAAATTTTGGCAGAATCGTCCGGTTTATATTTATTTCTCTATAAAATCAAAACAATGCATTTAGAGGACTGAAAAATTGAAAATATCATCAAAATATCGGTGATATTTTCGTTTTTTTTCACATAAGGATATATCTTCTCCTTACCAATTTGATTTCGAACGAAATTATGTAAATTTCTCGAAATATCACGATATTATGAGAAATTTGACAATTGACCATACGGAGAGGACGCCACGTGGCACCATCCCCTCCCCACACCTAAATTCCCACCAAAATCAAACTTGCAAGTGAGGGGAATTCAAACCCTGCTCTGCAAGTAGAAGGCTAGAAGCCTTAGCCAACCCAACTAAGCATGAACATTGTTATATATCTAATTTTTATAGTGTATATAGACTTCTACCAAACTACAAGTATTCCCATACGGAAAATATAATGTTCATGCGTTATTCATTACACAGATACTATCCATTTCTTTTATTCTTTCTTAGTTCTTACTTCTAGGTTCTTTCATATACCTCCTATATTGTAATGAATTTTGTGATGCAAATTACTACAATGTTATCAACTAATAGTTTTTTTTGTCAATTCACTGTAGACTAATAGTTATACAAAATATTCTTATGAAATATATTAATTCAAAATTTTCATGTTTTTTAATTTCCATCAATTTTCTCAATTCTTTTCTAAAATCGATATTTTCTCGAAATTTACATTGAAATTTACATTTTTTAAACTTTCGATATTTCCACGATCATCAAAATTTTAGTCCTTGACTAAAATATCCTTCTCTGGTTTTTTTTTGGGTGATTGATGGCTAACATATCGTACATAAGCAGCATGTGGATTCGGAACCTGAGTAAACTAGAGTTCTTCACTCACTTCGAATTGGGGTCTAAAATCAAGATGTGTAGACACGCAAGTCTCCCAATTAGGTATAAGGAGAACCAACGGTCTAGACTCCTAACGAATTTCATTCCCAGCTCCATTTGATAAGCACCTATTGAATCACACTCCTTATAAAATATTGGATCTTTAAATCAGTCAATCAGATTACAACACAATAAGCCTAGAGAGCCCATCACCACGCTGGCACTTTATGTTCCTATCTATCTGACATACACTATTTGTTTTACAGTAAACATGGCGAAATTAAAAAGAGTAAAAATTAAGAGATTTTATTGGGACCTCCATATTTGTTTACATACATGACCTCTCGCTATTTTTTTTAATTAGTGAATTACACCCACATATATATATCTTCTAACATAATGTAATGACTATCAAGAGCAGTTATAACAATTATAATACAAAAAATATATATTATTTTCGAAAGACTTTCAGTTCATTATAGTAGATTCCACAATTTATTATTATTTTTATATTTCAATTTTATTATTGGGAATAATTAAATGTATAAAATGAGTCACCTAAAGCATGAGAGGAAAAATTGAGGTCCGAGTATCGACTTTCTTGAAGTCTTGAACCTCGGTGAGACCTTGATTGTGGTAGTCGCATCACTCTCGCGTGTGGCAAGTCCTTTACACCATATGGTGTGGTGCTGCTCGTAGACGAGTGCCGCCCCCTCAATTTGAATATCAGTACTAATGAAGCAAACAACCCTTATGGAACTATCGAACTCATTTTTCTTTTTTCTACCCTTCTTGATTTGAAACTTCCAAAGATAATAAAATAAAGGGAGGGATAAAACAATAAGATAAGATAAGTTGATTAGCAGATTAAATATCATTTGCATGTATGACTCCCCCTCCTCTTTATGTCTCTAAAAACTACTCACTCGCTCTTTACTGTTCTCATTAACTGTGAATGAGAATAAGCCGAAGAAGGAGTTATAAGCTTTGGATTGAAATTGAAGCACACGGTTATTAACTGGTTCGGTATCCTTATTATATTTACATTTTCATGTCATCGATTATGTATTTCATTGGGTTTTCATATGAGGAAAGAATATAAATTTTTTATTTTTTTGCAAGCAATTTCTTCATATCAATTTAATTTTGTATTAATTTTTAATTTATTTGTTGTTGGTGGTGCTCTAAGATTTGAGTTTCACTTTGAATCATAGACTTTTTGCGTACATCCCAATTTCTAAAATAATTAGGTAAGATTTTTATCAAAACACACTCGAGATAAACATGTAAAATATAGAAAGAGAGAGAGGGAGAGGGCATATAAGGAAAATAGATGAACAAAGCGCAAGAGCGGACCTATCAAAAGGCTAGCATATATAAAAGAGTTTTTTTCACCAACAGTCCCTCAATTTTGGTGTACCTACCAATGTGATACCTCAACTCTTAATCGTACCAATGTGATACCCAGACTCTAGTATTGCTATCATTGAAGTACTTCCGTCAGTTTTTTTCAACTTCTCCGTCATCTTGGTGACGTGGCAAGTACGTGAGGCCCACAAAGAGGGTTAAAAGATAAAATTAACCCCATCTGAGAGGAGCAATGTTTTTCCCGCCCTTTACCTTGAGAAAGACACCCAATAATTCCAATTTTGGCGCCAATTTTCCCTCCCTACTCCTTAATTTGTGTCTCTTATCTAAACTAAAGAACTACCGCCAACCAGTCGACTACAATCTGATAAAACCTAGATCAATCTCATTTTCTATTTTTACCCTATCACTTGTTAAATTAACAGAATAAATATAGAAATTTATATGGAACATCTTATTTCCACAATCTTATAAGAATATAGAAACACATAACTTAACGAAATTCAAATACATGTTTAAGTACCATTAGTTGCCACATTTTATGTTGATCTGCCATGATTTTTGCTTGTAAGAACTAATGGTACTTATTATATTTACATTTTCATGTCATCGATTATGTATTTCATTGGGTTTTCATATGAGGAAAGAATATAATTTTTTTATTTTTTTGCAAGCAGTTTCTTCATATTAATTCAATTTTGTATTAATTTTTAGTTTGTTTGTTGTTGGTGGTGCTCTAAGATTTGAGTTTCACTTTGAATCATAGACTTTTTGAACTGTACTATATATCTAGATTTGCGTACATGATCCCAATTTCTAAAATAATTAGGTAAGATTTTTATCAAAACACACTCGAGATAAACATGTAAACTATAGAAAGAGAGAGAGGGCATATAAGCAAAATATATGAACAAAGCGCAAGAGCGGACCTATCAAAAGGCTAGCATATATAAAACGAATTTTCATTTCTCTCGCTTTCAGTTTCACTCACGCTCGCTCTTTCTCATACGAATCCCATCCGAAACAACAGCAACCCGATCCGATGGATCCGAACCCGTCAAGATTTCCGATCCTCGCCTACGTCATGGACCGTTTGCCCTCCTTGGGATCCAAATCCCCCACCGCAACGACCGCCGTCATCTCCGACCTCAACTCCATCCACGTCGGCGACCCAGCCTCCGCTCAAAGCGAGATCGCTGCCCAGATGCCCCACCTCTCCGACCCCAAAGTCATCGCAGCCATGAGAACCGCCGTGGCCGACGTTTCTCAGGCTCGATCCATCCTCACCGCGCTCGGCGACCGACCCGATCACGAGTCCGTTGACTCCGCCAAGGCCAAGCTCGCCTCCATCGACGCCGCCGGCGCCGACTCGGCGGCGACGGAGTCGCGCGAATCGGCGGAGAGCGAAGAGGCCTGCATGGCGATCCTCCAGCTGGAGGAGATGCACACCGCCTACGAGAAGCTTCTCAAGGACGCCGAGGAGAGGCTCGTCCGGATTTACCGGTCGGCGGAAGTCGGAAATGTTGAGAAGGAGGGTGATGACGTCCGCGACCAAGTTGATGAGGAGGTCGTCCGGATTCTGCAGCAGACTTCGGCCGGGACTGAGGTGGACCGGGTCGACCTCTCGGATAGAGGCCTGCGTTCGTTGCCGGAGGACTTTGGCCGGATCAGTGGATTGATTCAGCTTGATCTTTCCAACAATGAACTGCAGGTTTGATTTCGTTTCTCAATGTATGAATTATTTGGTTGGTTTAGTTGTTATGATCATAAATTAGATTGAAGCTTTCGATTGCAAAACAGGTCATTCCTGAAACAATAGGTGGATTGGAGAAGCTCGAGGTGCTGAACTTGTCTACCAATCTCTTGGAGTCGCTGCCGGACACGATTGGGCTGCTGCAAAATTTGAAGCTGCTGACTGTGTCCGGCAACAAGCTGACTGCTCTTCCTGACTCTATCTGCCACTGCAGGTAAATCACACAACTCTAAAGCTTGTATTTTAGTGTGTTTGTAATTATAACAATACGGTAATGAGCTATAAATGGAAAATTCTCAACTAGATGAAGTATAATAGATGGAGCGGGATCGGTAGAATGACTAGTTGTTTTATATCTTTGAAAATCATGATTACAATATGGTAATGAGCTGTAGATTGAAAATGGGACTATAAGTAAATGAAATGGAATGGATCAGCAGAATGACTAGTTGTTTTATATATATGAACATGTTAGGTCATTGGTGGAGTTGGATGTGAGTTTCAACCAGCTCGTGTACTTGCCAACCAACATTGGTTATGAGTTAATTAATCTACAGAAGCTTTCGGTTCAATTGAACAAACTCCGCTCCTTTCCTACCTCTGTTTGTGAGTTGAGAGCTTTGCTGTCTTTGGATGCTCACTTCAATGAGCTACGCGGTCTTCCACAAGCTTTTGGCCGATTGACTAGTCTACAAAATCTCAACCTTGCCGATAATTTTACTGATCTCACTGAGCTGCCGGATACTTTTGGTGATCTAATTAGTCTCAAGGAACTTGATCTCAGCAACAATCAGTTTCATGCTCTTCCAGATACATTTGGCCGCCTTAAAAATCTGACTAAACTGAACTTGGACGGAAACCCTCTTGTGCTTCCTCCTCCTGACGTAGTTCGACAAGGTGTTGAAGCAATCAGGGTCTTTATGAGCAAGAGGTGGTCAGAATTACTGGCGGAAGAAGAAAAGAAGAGTACAGTTCAAGTACAAGAGCAAGAAGAAGCAGGATGGTTGACACGAAGCACTTCCTGGTTGAAGGATTATGTTTCAGGTGTTTCTGAATATCTATCTCCAAGAGCTCCTGATGACCCTATTCTTAATCAGCAGCTATGATTTCAAGGAACATGACACCTGAAGACCCCAAGGATTATGCAATGGTTGGTAATTTCTGCTGATCTTTCTTTCTGATTTTGAATCTTGCCTGTAACTTTGGGGAGAAAAATTTATCATATTTGGTTGTAGTATGAGTTCCTCTGGTTTATGGTAATTTTAAAGTCATGCATGGTCACATGATGGACTCACATCTGGGACTAGGCTAGAAATTGAAGTATATGATGGATCTATGTAGTTCATCTTTTTGTCATGTATTTAGTTTTGTGCTTTTATGTCAAATGTTTTGATAATTTTTTTTTAGTCTAATGTTGATCTTTATGAGTCCATTCCTTGTTGTAACTCGGTTTGTTTCATTTTGCACTCTTACCCCCATGTACATTTCTGGGCTTAACTTGTTATTCCTGATATCAGGGGTTTGATATGAATGGTAAATAGAGAGAAATGTTGAGTTGAATAATATAGCTAAAAACCTTTAATAAAGTATCAAATCAACAGATCTTACGATTGAATGTTCCAGCAATCGAGACTAATTTTACTAGGCACGTTGTGCAGGTGGAGATTCCGGATTTTTTTTTGTTCCTGAGCGCTATTGGAACTCCAATATAGTTCATGATAAATTGATAATGCTGCTGGTACTACTGGAAGTCCAAGCTCTGGGCACATAGACACTTTCGGAATCATCTTTGGGAGCTCGGGTCAGCTCAATGTTGCATTCTGATATGCAACATAAATAAATTTTGCATCTTAGTTTTTTTTCTCCCAGTTGCTGGGTAGTGTCGGTCTTCCTTCAGTTCTCCTGCACTTTTTCTGTGTTAAAACACTAACTTATGTGAAGCTAACGGTGGATATACACGTTGGTTTGTCTGCTGAAGTAACAAAGTACTGCATGATATGGCATGGTAGTGTTCATAAGTCGTTAGCAGACCAGAAGAATCCAAAAGCCTATCCGGTCCCTTCGACACTTAATATTCACACGTTACATAGGATGGAATAATAAGGTGTCGAATTCCAGAGCTCCTCGACCAAGAAACAGAAGGAACCGAAAATAGCTGAATACGCTTGTTGAAAAATGAATTCTACAGAAAATGAGTGCTTGCGGGAGATCTAGCTATGAAAGGAATTGGATGCTCCTTCGTAAGGTAAGGGCGCAAAAGCAAGCCTTCTAGTGTGGTGGCCTCTCCGCCAAGCTCTCTATTTCAATCTCACACTTTCACTCTTTTCACTCTTTTCACAACCCTTGTTTCACCATAAGTGATACTCTTCACCACGCTCTCTACTTCATCCAGGCTCTCTTTTCCCCTCTCCCTATATCCCTTGTTGTCCTACAGTTGATGGAAGCTTTGAGTTAGGTATGTTGTTGGCTGATAAAAATTGAGCGGGGAATTTGGGTTTCATCACATAACCGATCAATTAAAGTAGTATTGCGTCCTCTGCAAGTTGGAAGGTTCAGATTCTCTAATGTTTATAATGTACTTGAAGTTGACATCGTGCGCGTCAAGAAATAGTCACTAATCATTGTTGATTAACAAAGCCGATCAAGGATTGTTCATTAAGCAAGTCGATCAAGAAACAAAGACTTGCCGGACCAAATTGGGAGTAAGACTTTTTACTTGGAAAATTGCATTGATATTAGTTTTTGTTGCAATACTATCTATATCAATGGAATTTTTTCCAAGGAAAAAGTCTTGCAGTGCTTGATACTTTAGCAAATCTTGGTCTTCTCTTCTTTCTGTTCCTAGTGGGTCTGGAGTTAGATCCCAAGTCCTTCCACAACACCGGAAAGAAAGCTCTCGGAATAACTCGTCGGAATTACTTTACCTTTTGTAGGAATTAATTGGTTCATCGTTTGCCCTAAAAGGAACTCTATATATCTAAAGGTGTAGATGGAACCCCATTTTCTTGTCTACATGGTCTATAACCGCCTTCCCTGTTTTGCCCAAGTCTGTTTTTCTCTTAATCTCGTTTAATGGTATCTGAAGAGGAAGAGAAAACGCAGAATTACTAGGAAGAGTGATATGCATGCATCCCTCTGGAAGTCTCAATTAGTCTCTGGACTATATATAGGACTCCGGAAGCATTACTAGAATGCAGTAGTTCTTACTAATTGGAACGGTGTAATTGACACGTATCACGTATGGTTATTGTGAAATTAATTTTCAAGTCATACAATCGAAGAAACACAACCAAAACTCTTCGCCAAGTTCTCTATTTTCAATCTCACACTCTTTCACTCTCTTTCCACAAACCTTGTATGTATCACACAAGTGATACTCTCCACCAAACTCTATTTTCCTCTCTCCTCAAATCCCTTGTTGTCCTACAGTTGATTGAAGCTTTGAGTTAGGTATGTTAGTTAATAAAAAATTAAAAATTGAGAGGGGAATTTGGGTTTCACTTAATCTAGTCAATTGATCAAGTAGTAGTGCGTCCTCCGCAAGTTAGAAGTTTCAGAGTTTCTAATATTTATAATGTACCTGATTGAAGTTGATACCGTGCGCGTCAAGAATCAGTCACTAATCATTGTTGATTAACAAAGCCAATCAAGGAATTTTTAGTAAGCAAGTCAGTCAAGACACATAACCTAATTAACAAAGGCTTGCCGGACCAAATGGGTTTGACCTATTGGGAACCTTTGAAGTATCGATCTTCATCTTATATAAAGGAGTACCTCTCAGAAAACTTGAAAATCACAGAATTTTTTCAGTTTCTCAACTCGATAAGTTTCATACCAAAGTAATTAAGGCACGCAGAAGGAGCTAGGTAGAGATATAATATGGGGGCAATGGTGATGACAAAAAAATTGAAGGATATTGTTCTTGTGGCCCTATTAGGGCTGTTTGCAGGCGCTATTTTCAGCTATTGTTTTCATGGGATTCAACTGAATATGGAGGAAAAGTTCAATAGAAGTCATTTGGCAAAAAGCATGGGTAAATTAATTCTATACTGTTCTTTCTATTCCATTTTCTGATCGTGATTGTATGCTGCTCGTTTTACATACACAATTTCACAACCCAAGTGTTTTTTGGCATAGTCACCTCCAAACAACAATGAAAATGAATCTAATAATAGCAAACTCTTCATCAATGCTTCTCTGAAGCAATTTTCTACTTCATCCAAATACAACAAAAGAACTCTTTCACCTGATTATCTCAAGTCTAGAGGCACTTAACTATATGATCGAGCAGATGAATTTATTTCCACATCAGCTGCGCATTGACAATTTTGTGTAATTTGATTATGCAGTTGAATTACAAGGCAATGTGACGAGGAGCATGCAAGATGGCATGATCACTTTGGTAATTAAGTTCCTCCATTTCTTTATCTCAAGGTGTCTGCAATTCCGGTATTCGTCGCTGCTCCAGACACCATCTTTTGAAACGTCAATGCTATTTTGGGTGGCACTTACTCGATCAGTTTCTTCCATGTTCGGCTCCTCTTTGTAATAAGATTATAGATCAGAAAGTTTGGTGACCACAATGTATGACCCTCAATTTCTATCAAACCGTAGGGTTTCTTTTTTCTGCCTTTCCAGTTTATACGTTGCAAATTAAGGGAGCATGCACCTTAAGCCTAACATTCTATATTATAGCAAATGCAACAATCATGAGTTGGGTACTTTGAGTCTTTGACTACTTCCTATGTCTCACATTAGTCGCCACTCGTTAACATTATTCAACTAGAAAAGGAAAACCCATTTCCACTATAACAACTGGAAGGTAGCTTGGAGACAAAACTGGACTGTGTCGAATCTCTAGTCAAATAGCCATTGAGACTTGATCAGATCGAAGTTAAGGTATATGAATATATCATGTACGTATACTACCAGCACGTACAAGTGTACAACCAATTCAGTACCTTTTTTCTGGACTCAAATTACATTGTGGGAGACAAAAATCACAGTATAAAAGTACGTAGTACAACGGAGTAAAGATAATCAGTCCAAATTGGATTGAGTCTCGAGACTATATGAACTGCGTACCTTGACCAAAAACGACTTGACAGATTCTACCAGGCAATTGCATTATTCCCCAGTGTGACTGATTCTAGGATATCGGTAACGTTCTATGACTTCTATCTGCGTGAGAAAGAGTAGAAGAGCATAGATACGTTATCCGAGTAGTGTGCGTGAAGCTATATGTCTCATGTATGGTATGATACTATGACATAACCCGCACAGTACGTAGTGAGTTCAACAATGTTAAAGGTGAAAGAGCTAGTAGACTGCCATGCATCCTTGTTATTAATTAAGATTTAAGCAAGATGGAAGCTGCTTGGCCACAAATCCTAGCCTGTCTAAAGAGCCCCAATTATATATAAGAGGCTTTTAATCTCAACAACTAAACTATGGAGACAACCTTTGACCTAGCTCTAGTTCAAGAATTATACACAACCAAGCAACTCCCACACAGGTGAAAATCGTACGTATCTTATCACCATGTATTGATGGCCATCCCCTTCGCTCTTACAAATCTGATGATGCTCCCTGAATTCATTTCTTTCTCTCTGTCAAACTTACATCGGTTATTCAGTTATGTATACACTTATATTACTCATATCCTATGTATGTTCGTGCAATCATGCAGAGATGAGAAATAATGATTAACGTACTGAGAAGATAATTGCGTACTCGTGAGAGTTCGCGTTCTCTAGCAACGCACAACAACTGCCATGAGATTTCGCTGCGTTTGATCTCTTATAGCCTGTCGTATCGTATGGATATTCATATTAGTCATATTACTATTCGAACAGTTGTTATTTTGCATCTGGAACACTTCCTTCCGTAGATAAACTATTAGGGTTCGGTATCGGTTTGACTCGATTGACCGAGTTGTGCTTCCTCCGCAAGAAATAGGTTTCAGATTTTCTTATGTTTATAATCAACTCGAATTTGACCGTGCACCTCAAGAATTAATCACTAAACATTGCTGATTAGCAACCCCAAATAAGAATGTTTTATTGGCGCCCACATATATTTGAAGACTGTTGACTACAGTTACATAATTATACACTTTGATTGAAAAAAATTTGGCCTTGGGCCAAACCATACTCGGGCTTGACCAAAGAAGCTTCCCACAACTGGTGAATCAAAAGGTGCCTCGGAAGCTTGGTACTAAGTACTAACATCCTAGCTACTTCCTAGTTCCTATATAAATCAAGGAGTACCTCTTAGCTGATTACAATCAAACTTAATTGGCAGATCTTATTGCATTATCATTTGCTTAACTCAAGAGAAGCTCCATAAAAAAGTAAGGCACAGATAGAAATACAAGAAGCTGGCTAGTGATCGATAAGATGGTGCGAATTGTGTCGAAATTAATCATAATGATAAACAAGCAGGATATTTATCTTCAGGCCCTATTAGGGTTGTTTGTAGGTGCTATTTTCAGCTCGTGTTTTCATGGGTTTCAACTTAATCTGGAGGAACAACTCAACAGAAGCCTTATCACACAAAGAATGGGTGAGTAGCTCTACATCATCCTTGCTATTGCAATATTTGCATGTTGTTTACATGTTTTGTACAACCCAAATGCACCTGATAGGCTGATATGTATTTTCATCTTCATCTTTATCTAATTCTTAGAACCTCTATTATGCAGTTGAATTACAAGGCAATGTTGCAAGAAGCATGCAAGATGGCTTGATCACTTTGGTAATTAAATTCCTCCAGTTATTCATCTCAAGGTGCCAACAGTACCGATATTTTACCCCTCTGGGAACACCATCTTTCGAAAAGTCAAGTTATTTTGGGTAGCACTCACTCGTTCATGTCCGATTCCTCTTTGTAAGATTAAAAAAAAAAATCTGTAATTACATATCAATTGCAATCCAAAGCTGGCAACACTATAGCAAACACCATGGTTTTCCCTCTCTCGTACACTTAATTGCAGATGAAGGGAACAATCATGAATTAACAAACCCATATCAACTAGAAACAATTACACGATTGCAAGTCTCAGAGGTATTACGAGAAATAGCTATTGTAAACTGTAAAGTCGACAAAACCGGGCAAGGACTAAGAAATTCTCACTATATTACCAGTATCATGAATAACTACCTACTGTTAAGATCATTACAGTGTAAACCCACCTAGGGTAAAGGAAAAATGAAATAAAATCACGTATAAAGTAGACAAAGCACTAATAATCAGTGCACTTTATTGCCATCCAGCCACTCGAGAATAGGAAGTACCTTGACCAAAAACAACTTGAAGTTTTCATCAGCAATTGTATTCCCATATATTGACAATTGTGTCAAGCTCACGCTTTTAAATGTTAGGAATGCGTCCCAATAGCTTGCCACATTGACACATTCATTCATAATTTTGTCGTTTTTCCAACTAGTTTCTTCTGTGTGGGAAAGAGGAGACGTGCATAGGTACCTTGTCTTGTCAATAGTATGTGAACCTATCTCATTGCATGATATATCCAGCACTTGTAGTGACTTCAACATTCTCAAAGGCGCAAGAGCAGTAAAACTACCGAGCTTGTTGTTACTCAGATTTAGGCAAGATAGAAGCTGCATGGCTTCCAACCCTGTCCAAAGACCCAAAAATAAGATCCTTTTTACTTTCGACCCGGCTTTAGTTCAAGAATTAGAGACCACTTTGCAATTTATAGCTTCAGTACTTCAAATAAGGTCAAATAAAAAAAACCACCACCCTCCCACATACAAAATAAATTAAGAAATAGAAGACAGAGACAAGAGCTTTGAATATAAGCAGGATTACTCAAACTGATTAATCACTAAGTAGCAACTGGCTAGTTTTGTCTATTTTAAAAATTCTGTAGTTCAGCTTGTTTCAAATATCAAGTTTGTTATCATACATATGCTCTCTAATATTTTTTCTGCACTGTCAAGTGCCTAAAGTATAAGGTTTCAAAAAGTATTGCAATATGAGTTTTACATGAACTAAATGTTGGACCAGTAGCTATAACCAGACAACCGGTATAAATCAAAGTGAGTCCAGGAAAACACAGGCAGTTTGGATACAAATATGTGAAGGATGTCACACTGACATACAAGATTCATAAAGTATGAGCAAGAACCATACCTTCAATTGATCGAAGTTCATTGTGGCTGAGGTCTAGCATTTGGACCCACAATAATTTCTCAATGGATCCCATCCGCGTCAGGGATAACTTATTTAGACGTAGACACAGGTAATTGCCTATGCTTGAAGAAGCCAGAGTTTCATGGCTAAAGCAGTATTTCAGCAGAGACTCCTTACTAGAAGTTACCTGCAATATTCACCAGAACATAAAAACCAATGACACTTCACAAACTGTAAAAATAGTGACTGAAAGTACACTAAGCTCTCTACTAGATAATGTTCATAGGATCATGATTGCAACAGTAATGTAAAATAGAGAAAGAAAAAGGATTGGACGAGCACTACCTATGTGCCCAATAGAATACTTATGTCCCTCCCAAGCATTTCAAATTAAATTATATAAATAAAAACATCGCATTTGACCATTGTACCAGAAGCCCACTTAAAAAAAAGAAAAAGAAAAAAAAGATGGAGTTTCACAAATGTAAAACAATAAATGTTCAATATGCAGGCAGCAGCAGCAGCAGCAGCAGCATTATGAACATATTACCATAATTCTATTGCAGAAAATTGTTTGATTATAAACGTTAGTCAGTTTAACGCCATACATATGTTTTGACATGCAGCCCCTGATACTGACATAGAAACATTAATACACATCAAGATGACATGTAGCACCACCATCAACAATTAAGTTCAATGCAGAAACGATGAAGGGCCAGGCTCCTCTCCTGACAAAAAGATAATTACCTGCCGCAAGCAAAGTAAGCTGAGCTCATCATTGTAATACTGACCATGTGTAGGGTCCAACTTTAGTAGATCAGCATAAAGCTCCAGAACTTCTTCAAAATTGACCATTTTGTTTCCACATTGAGACTGAATCACATCTTGAGCTGTTAATAATCTTGCCAATGTAAGTTTTCCAATTTTACTGCAAGGAGAAAGAGGAGTACGTAGTAAGAGACGAAAAACTAAGAAAATGGAAACTTCAAAATTCTAATCTGTGCATGAAATGAATCGGACTTACCAGCTTGTCTCTGACAACAATTCTCGGAAAGTAGCAATTTCATTAGCAATAGTCTCTGCATGCCAATTTGAAGTAGTTGGCTCATCAACATTATAAATTAGATTATCAATAGAGAGTGACTTGTGTGGCTCCTCAGATCGTGTTTGGTACAAGGAGAAGCTTTCATCTCTCCACGAAATTTGATCCCTGACCTGCTTTTCAGACGGTTCACTGTCAACAGGGCACCGATACACTTTGAAGGCCAACCGTGTATGATGGCTATAGTCAAAACCACTTGTAGAAATGATGCCTCGAGACAGTCTGATACTAACTTCCAGCGAACAAGCATCTTCAGACAGGGAGTTTGCTTCTGGAAATTGAATATGTGTAACCCAAACTTGGGAAAACTGGGAGCTGATTTGTGAAAGTGGTTTCCAGTCAAGATCCTCTTTGCAAAACAAAGATTCAATAATTACCGTAGACGAACTGACACCTTTGACAGGCTGATTAAAATATAGAACAAGTGGAAATGTTCCCGAATTAGAATGGAATATTTCAAATGGTGATGCTGAACAGTCATTGGAGCGCCTAATTCTTGACAACATGACATTAGACCCATTAGCAGGCCAAGATGAAACAAGTGAAGGAGCATCCAATTTCACTGTCTGATCAAGAAGCCAACGATAGTGAAACCAACCACTTTGATCATCTGGGTCTGTAAAAATAGCTTGTTGTACAAGCCCATACTCATCATTCAGAACCTTCTCCTTCGGATAAAAGCCTTCAGCTTCTTTCTTCAGCAAACTGGACAGGAGAACACTGCAAGTTCCACAATATACTCAATCGTTGACAAAACATAATTTGATTCATACGGAGGCATTAGAAGATAAACCATAGACACTGAGCTTTCTGGATTCATAAACTGTTTGTAACACAATCACAAAGGAGTCACCAAAGCAACAAATGCAAGAATGGTGTACACCAATCTAATATTTTGGTGTATAATTCACTCTTAAGCAACCATAACTACATTTCCACAATGACTTGGCACTAAGAACACTAACTAGTTCAACATAGTTAGGTAGTTCATTATGACTCGGCACTGTATTCAGTAGTAGTGGTTCATCACTTGGCTCATAATATGAATAAAAGACACAAATCAGTAACATAATTTAGTCACATTGCACCCAAAATTAGAAGCAAACGCCGCCATACCTCCGATTATGCCAGGCCGAGTAATTGCTGAAATTGTTCTCTATCATCTCAGTCGTATAATCCAACTCTTCCTTCTCCATTCTGTTCAACAATGCAGCCACAAATCTAGGAAAAAAATAAAATAAAAAACCGAAATCAGCACAACTAAAACTAAGGCAATCAATCCACCACTAAAATCCGAAACATTTCGACAAAAACAACAACACAAACTCTTCACCTCCTGTAGTTCCAAGCATGGAAATTCCTCGAATCCGCCATCTGAAACTTCTTGAGAAGCTTCAATTCATAGTCCAAAGAACAATGCCCCTTGCTCAGCACCCATTTCCGATGATGCCAAGCTCCATACGACTTGTAGTTCTGCTTCAACGCATCCACTACCTACACCACACCAAAATCATCAACATCTTCAAATTTCAAATCCTCAATTCCACTAAATCTCATCTCAAATTCGAAAATTCACAATCAAAAAACCAGTTCCCCTTACCACTTGTAGTTCCGCGTCGAGAATAGACTTGATCGCGCCGGGATCGGAATCCGTCGCGGCGAGGAGGTTGTGCTGGACGGCGAGCTTCCGGTAATTCCAGGCGGTGTAGCACTCGGGGTTCTTCTCGAGGAGCTTGGCGCTTACATCGAGAGCTTCCTTGGTGTAAATCTTGCTGTGGTGGTTCGATAGGAGCTGAGTCTGAAGAGCGCGGAGGTCTCTGGCTTTGGCCGCTAGAGCTTCTTCTTCTTCCGGCTTCGGAGCTCGCCGTGGAAGTCCGTGCATTTTCGATATCGGCGATTCAAAATTTAACTGATCGTCTTTTTCTCTCTCTGTTTCTTCAGTCAAAACATAGTCTCATTTTTGGGCTCTCAATTATTTATAGCACCAATTATCACTGGTTTTGGTCAGAGATTGACATTTCTACCCCAATATTATATTTCCTCTTGTACTAGTGACTCGTTTGAGTGACCAATAAATTGGAGGTCATCTACCATGTTCTTCAGGAATTGACATTCCAAATTGTCTCTCAACTGTTTAAGTTACAACACCAATATTGAATTTTTTTCTGAGTGAATATTCAACGACTTCTGTAATTCAATATTAAATTTTTTTATAAGAAATAAATGAATGTGTTCACTATGATTTCAGTGATCACATTCACCCTGAGAATATAATTAATTGTGCATACTTGGAATCTCGGACGAGGACTATAGCTAGTAAAGGACTACTAAACTGACCAACAAAAGATTAATTGAATTGGTACATTCATCTAAACCCGCAACGTTGAAAGAGCTCAGATGTTCAATATATTCCTTTTGTTACAAACCAAGAAAACAAATGAATAAAATGAACATTGTTGAAGAATGACAGAGCCGCAGAAGTGCTGAGAAGACGGGAGCAGTAACACTACGGTCCAACTTTCTCTTTAGATTTCTAAGAATTAAGGATAATTCATCTTGTTGGTTCAAAACTTCAAATACAAAATTAATGACATTTAACAACCAAAGGAGGCAAAGAGATAAAATAGAACCCAATGGATGGATGAATATGCATCCATGAAATACAACCCAAGGAGTGTGTATAAATTCTCAGTATCCCCTTCCATGCAGTGAATACCCATAACTGTGCCAGTAACTTCTGTTTCTATAGAACTCCTACTCCTACCATTTAGGACACCAGCTTGCAGTACTCACCGTGACTGGTCAGGTCCAGGAATGACAGTTGAAACCTCCGAAGGTCCAGCGGACACCAAATTCCCTTTGTTGGCTGAAGTAGCTGTGTTTTCACAGGACACAGAAACTGAACCAACTACATCGCAATTTCCATTGGTGGCGTTGGTGAAATCTGATGTCATAGTTGATGACCCATGTTCTGCATTGACATTGTTAGCATGTGGAATATGCTTGGACAAGGAATCTTGTGGCATATTTTCAGCAGTCATTTGCTCAACAACGGACACCATATTCAATTCCTTGGCTGTTTGTGACCTTTGCTTAGCATTGACATTTTTAGATTGGGGTATCTCTGAAGATACTGACTCCTGTGGCACACCTTCTGCAGTCACTGGCTTAACGGCTGAAACCATATACACTTCCTTGGTTGTTGACGACCCATGTTCAGCACTGGGGGCAATATCCTTCGACACTGAGTCTTGTAACATAGCTTCTGCAGTCATTGGCTCAAGGGCCGACACCATATTCACTTCTTCCGCCAAATTAGTTATATTTCCATTGGGTGATAAAACTGAACCCAAATCCCCACTGCCATTTCTGCAGTTGGTGAGATCTGAAGCTGTTGATGGCCCATATTCCACATAAACATTATTAGCATGGGGAATATCATCGGACACTGAGTCTTGTGGCATACTTTCTGCACTCATTGGCTTGACATTTCCATCGCTCTCTAATTCTTCTGCCACAATTTCCTCAGAGGGTTTACGTTTGAACGTCCTCCTCCTATATGGCACTTTCTTTCGTTTTGGTTTAATATCAGTCTCTTCAGATTCTGACCGCCTTTTTCTAGATGGAAGCACTGTTAACTCAGAGGTGCCAACAGATCCCATGGATGACTTGGTATCACTTAACTGGAGAGCTAAGAGTGCAGTTCTAGCCACTTTTATCTCAGCTTCCTTTTTGGTTGCTGCTGCAGCTCCAATATAACGAATTCCCCCAATCTCAACTGTACATGAATATACTGATGCTTTGCCAGGGGAAGTATCCTTCTGACACTGATATACAGGAACAGCATAATTCATCTTTTGTGCATACTCTTGAAGCAGATTTTTGCATAAGCCAATTTCATGCTAGAACAAACATCCAAAGAAAGTCAGCCATGATTTTGATTTGAAATACATGTATTTATTAACACATATGGATGCATGTCACCCATCTAGGTGGTTCATGGCACTAGAATCAACGTTCGGCAACAAATACACTTTGAAAGGAAATTAAAATGTACTACTTTGACTTCCTTACTTCTCTCTACACCTTTATTTATTTTATATTGGTGTCTCAATCTTATGGAAATGAGATTGTTTTTTCCTCTAGAGTATACATCATTATCTGTTTAGATCTTCCTACTTAATTTACTCAGACTTCCTCTAGTTTACACATGTTTGGCAGGAGCTGACCGTTTAATCAAACAAATGTTTTTTGACTGTAGATTCATAAAGACATAAAGCTCTGAAGCTTACAAGAACATAAAATTTAACTCATAAGCTTAGGAACCAATTTAACTCATAAGCTTAGGAACCATAGACTTTAACTATAAATTGTATGCTTCTTCACAATACAACTGCAAGTCTGCAACAAGATTATGACACCACATTTCTGCCTCATCTTAGTTTATAACCACCACTATAAACAACTATTTTGCAACTCTCACAGTATCCACTAGATAATTCTCAAATGTCCAATCTTCCTACTAATTTTATACAGAAATTTGCATATAATGAAGTCTAGGTAAGGAGCAACTGCAGACAATATTGTCTCACATCAATAATCCACTTCACCAAAACTCATGACACCACTGTGTGTGTGTGTGTGTGAGAGAGAGAGAGAGAGAGAGAAGTGAGCTGTAATTGAAGAGCTGAAAACAATGGTTGCATTTGAAGGATAATAAGTATGTCAAAGACTCAGTGTTGTTTATAATCAAGTGTACAATTGTAAGATAAAACAACTTACAACAGGTTGAGAGATGCATTGCACAGCATCACTAGATTTAGATAACTCCAGCAGAGCAACTTCAGCAGCTGACTGTTCAGCTGCCTTACGATGAGTAAACCCAAGCAAAGAGTTGTATCTAACATCATTCACTATCACAGTAGAACAGAAGGAAGGCTCATGCGACGGACCTTCTTTTGTAGTCTCATAAACTGGTGTCTTTATTCCTGCTTTCTGTGCATACTCTTGCAACCGGCTCTTGAATACATAGCACTTTGAAAGACCTTATATGACAGGAAATATAAGAACAGTAAATTACTGACAAAGTTAAGATGAAGTTATCTTGCTGATATACAGGACTGTCCAACAGAAAGGGTGCACTGTGAAATTTGCCAGTTGCATGGGATATAAAAGCATTATAGAGGGCCTGTAAACTATATGTTATGTGTTAGCTTCAAATGATTGATAAACCTATCAGCCTAGAAATTTGACTTCTCTCACACAGTTCCTACAAACTGGGGTATGATTACAGTGTTTCTCCAGACTGTATGGGCAAAACATTCTTTAAAACAACCCTAGAAGAGCAAGTCAGATAATCCAATTTCAGGGCCGTGAGCTAAACAGTCTACAATGGGACTCAATTAATGAACCTTGATATTACTAAAAATTGTGATAATAAAAGCTATTGCAACAAACCAACCAAACATTGATGCTAAGCTTATAATCATAGAGTTGGCACTGATTAAAAGAATTTAAAAAAAAAAAGAGGAAAAGATTACCTTGCAATTCTTCGTCGGTAGCCATAATATAGAAGTGCTTTCCAAATAGACAGAATGACACCCAGATGGTACTCCAGAAAAGGCCTACAATCTCACACTGAGCAGAGCTCACAAAAACAGGTCGGGCGGTCAGCATATGCAGCTGTCCAGAAATCAGTATGAAAGACATCGACTTCAAGAGATTACAAGTGAGAATAGTGTTGCTAAAGTGAAGGAGCTTATCCACATCAGGAAAATGAGCAATAATCACTCATTTACACACAATAGAGAACCCCAAAAAAGTCTTGAACTTGTTACCAAAAATCAGTGATATTTTACATCAATGTTTATCAACCTGCTTTAGCTAACCTAGATTCCCCTTATTACCAAGACCCAGCTTTTTGTTTCCGCAAAAAAGGATCAGCAGCAAAGCAAATCCATGAATTATGAATAAAGTGAAGAAGCCGTGAATTAGAAGGAGGAGAAGTTTTCACATTTACACAAGCAAAACATACTAAAACTACAAATTGGGTGGTGACCCAGACCCATCAACAATCAAAGACATGGGAATATAATGAGAAATTAAGGAAGTACTTGACGACATTGAATAGCCTGAAACTAAGTTGAGAGAGAGAGAGAGAGAGAGAGAGAAGAGGGGGGGGGAATAAAAGGAAGAGAGTTACCTGCTAGGGCGTGAGTCTGTGTTGTGTGGGTATAGAGATTAGAGAGACCATAGTCAGCTGCTTTTTAAGAAGCTCCGGCTTTTAGAGGGCAAAAGCAGAAGTTGGGAGAGACGCGGAGAGCACTGTAGCGACAATTAATGAAACTCTCACAATTCAGGTGGGTACTCTCACGCAGTTGAAGGAATTACACGATGCCCAAATCACGGATTTGGCCCGGCATGAATCTTTTATAATCAGCTTTCAGTTGAGTTATTGAATAATCAGTTGTAGTTGAGCTGTAAGAATAATCAGTTGTGACTCATGTGAGTATTTAAAGTGTTTGGTGAGTGTTTGTATAAAAGTGTGGTGAGTTTAGAAAAGTGTAGTAGTAAAGTAATAAGCAAAAAATAATCTCTCTCCTAGAATCATAAGCTCTAATTTGTATCTTTTAAAATTTACCTCGGTGTGTGAAATTCTCATAAAATCACCTAAAAATTTTATTTGTCAAACATTTCAGTCAGGCAAAAACTCAGGGCCAAACTCTCTCTCTCTCTCTCTCTCTGGACGACATCAATCCTCCATAGGCACGCCTCTATTTTTCGTTCTCGTCTATGGTCGATCAACTCAGCTCAGCTTTTGTGATTTTGATTCTATTTCCCAGGTCAGTCTCTGCTTTTCTGTAGAACCCCAAAACATTAAGAAATTTAAGGATGAAAGAATGGTTAAATTTCTTATGTGATATCAGAATTGCATCTTATCTGGCACTGCAATATGTTCAGAGATTAATTTATCGATGAAATCAAAATTGTATGAATTATGAATAGAAACTCTTATGAATTACGTCTACCTGTAAGAAACTCTTGTTAGAACAATAATGTGAAACTGTCATTACCTATACAATCGAATTGTATTCAGTTCTTCAATAAGAGATGCAATTTTGTACAATACTTGGAAACCCAATTATGCTAAGTATATTTAGTATTAATTGGACAAGGATTCATTAGTTAGACTACGATGTAATTTGTGATACATTAGGATTTTGTTTATGTATAAGTGATTGTGATCTTGGCTTGCTCATTCAGTTTACAACTCTGGCTCAAAGTTATTAAATCAGCGTTATTGATTTTTATAGATAAAAAGTGTTATTGGCCATTAATTTATTTTTTTGTGTATTGAAGTTTCAAAGCCACACTCACATGTTGAGGCTATGTTCATGTTAGATTTATCCGTTTGGTTTTATGTATGCAGTCATTTGGCAATGTCTTGCTAAGAATTCATTATTGTTGTACCATAGTTCTTATATTTTCCTCAAGGAATCCGTGTAAACCAAGAACTAAAATATCGGCAAGAACGGAAATCTTAAGGATCTAAAAATTGAAAATATCGATTTTAAAAATAATTGAGTAAATTGATAGAAATTTAAATAAAACCATGGAAATTTTGAATGAACTTTTGAGAGATGTTTATTTGATCAATTATTTACTATATTTCATAAAAATTATTATATAATTATGCGAGCTGGTTAGATGCGTGGGGCAGAGGGCTCGTAGTACCCCTTTTTCAGGATCCAGCCTTTTTTTCGCTTCGGTAGTTAACCGACAAAGATGCCTATCTTGATATTTTGACTGGCATTCCAGCTCTTCTTGTTCGATACCGCTTCTCCTCCTTGTAAATATCCTCTCTTACCGCTCTTATGGATCAATCGGTCGAGCTGTATCGGTCAACTGGCCAATTGCTGTCAATTGGTATAGACCACGAATCTTTTGTTTGCTTTGTTTACAGCTGGCCTGGTTTTACTTAAAATAGTCTATAGTGAGTTATAGTAATTTAAGGTAAAACAATCAAGGGACAATAAATATTTTGTATCTTTATATGATGGGAAAGAGTATGAGAATCGTAGTGCCGGAATTGTAGGAGACTATTTTGCTCCCAATGTAAGGTCTCTTTGCATGCCAGGATAAACTGTACATAGTATCAAAACTTGAATGAAAATGAAGATAATTTGTTGAAGAACCTTGCTTACCAGAAAAAATGGAGGTGTACAAATTACCAGTACTATGTTGAAAAATTAATGCTCTCTCTTACATGAAATGATGGTAATATTTTAAACCTTAATGGTATGCCATTTGCTTCTTGTTTTTCTTTATACCTATTATAACTTTGGAAATTCACAGGTTGTTAATTACTAGAGTTAGTGGTAGATGTGGATTTTCTTTATGCCAGTTCTTTGGTAACGTTTTGTGTTTGGAAATGTTGCAGATGTGGATGTATGCACGTATTATATCTCATATATCATACTTGTAACCGGGTTTATATATTATACACTTTTGTAATAGAAAAGATACATAAATGATAAATCTTGTTGATGTTTATTATAACATTGTTTCAAGTCTTTCGGTATAGAATTAATCAATTGAGAATGGTTGTTTAATATGCAGAGACGGCAATCCTCGACAGTAGAGTACATGCCCGGCCTTGGGGCTAGGCCCAGCAGGCGGCTGCCCCCAACCCAAGAGGCCCCTGAAAGAAAAGCAGGCCCGTCTAAAATATTGATATTATTTTGATATATAGGTGAAATTGAGTGAGAAAAATCTGGGTTTTATAAATGTAAAGAGAACTATGTTCTTATTGATGCAAAGAAGTAGAAGTTTAGATTTAGTTTCCAGCAAATTTGGGAAATAGAGAGAACAATGTCAATTCTGATTCAACTTGTGGGTAAGTGATCATGTCTGCAAATTTCAAATTTTAATTTTTTTTGAGTCAAATATGTTTATTGTTTTTCTTAATTTGTGGTATGTATGTTGTTGATTGATCAATGATTTGTCGATTGTGTCTTTGTGTGATAGTATAAATTATCTGTATTCCTTAGTTATCATATTTTTTTATCCGGTTCATTATTTTCGACAATTATTTTAAGTAAAATTTTATTTTTCTCCCACCACCATCATCATGGTTACATAAGTATTGTGTATAGTAACTATAACTTCAATGAACTATTATGTTTTGCAGCTTATTTCGATCATTAGAAGAAGAAGAAATTGTAGCTACATTTTTTTGTAAGGATACCCATTTTTTCATTCCGCCTATAGCCCCCAAATTCGCAAGGCCGGCCCTGGTAGAATATACCAGCTCTATTCTAATGTTGAGGCTTGCAACAGCTTGTTCAAGAGTATACTGGTAGTATTTGTTCTTGCTAATTAGTTTCAGCAGAGACGCCTGCATAAGCTAAGGCCATCCCCAATAGAAACAAAAGACAGTTCAACACGAGAATCGCCTGCCAGAATGTTGTTGAGCTCAATCAGATGATTTCTTCCTGGCCTTAAAGGTTCCTCCACCATCTCCTCCGGTTCCGCAACCGAACCGAACCACAATGTGTTATCGTAAGCTATTATCCCACCAACTTTAACCAGCTTCACTAGCAGCTCGTGATAGTTGATGTAGTTTTCCTTGTCCGCATCCACAAATGCAAAATCGAAGCTCCCTTCTTCCTTGCCCTGCTTTGAAGTTTTGAAACCCCAAATAAACAATTGCATGTATTCACGAGAATACTACGTACTTGACTAACCGATGAAGATCGATTACAAACTTACATTGTTGATGAGATCGTTTAGGACTGAGAAGGCATCTGAGTGAAAGAAGTCAATCTTATGCTCCACTCCGCCTTTTGAATGAACGGCAATCCAACTTCATAGGCTTCTTTATCTGGATCGATTGCAGTTATCTGAAAATGAAACGGATGTATCTGTTGACCGGCTAATAAATCTAAATAACGTACTAATTCATATCTACAAATAATTCTCTAGGTTGAAGATATATATATATATATAGGCGTTCTTGGCTATGTTGGTCCAGATCGTCCGGATTAGCCATTTTCGGCGACGGCAGGCCGCAACTGCGGGACGGACCACAGCAGCCACACTACCCACCTCCCGGAAATTCCGTCTGTGTCGGTCGGAGCTCCATCGACTACCTACAGCGGCCAGAATCTGTAAAAGTCAAGTTTATGGACAGATTCCGGCGATTTCGTCATTCCATCCGATGTGGGTTACCAATGGAGTTCTGACCGACACAGACGGGATTACCGGGAGGTGGAGAGCACGACTGATACCATCCGTGCCATCGTTGCACTTCGCTAGTGGCTAGAATGGCTGAACCTCCATACCTGAGAAAAATATATATATAAATTACGTACTCTGCCATCCGCAGGTAGGGCAAGAGCAGTGGTCAGTAGAGAATATCCCGTGAATACTCCCAACTCCAATGTCTTGTTTGCATTCATAATCTTTAGAAGCACGGAGAGAAGCAACCCTTCATCAACTGGCACATTCATAATACTCCTGCATGTATATATGTACGTACGTGTTGCACGCCCAGTTGTTATTGCCTAAAGTAAATTTGATATATATGTTTCATGTATTGTCGAAACTTATTTTATCACATTAGATAATACTACCCAAGAGTAAGACCAAACTGAAATCAACTAAATGCTAATTTCGACTTACATGCGTTAATTTAGAGCTTTTAATTCTGATTTACATAGTTTAAGTTGTTTTAGAGGTTTCTCTCTATAATTTTGTATCTACGTACTCATTGTACGTACACATATACATATATATAAGGAAAATGTTTTAGCGCCACAATATGACGTTATAATCCTATGTGGCATGTCACATAACATTGCCACGTCAGTAATTAAAATAGTTATAAAATGTTATTTTTAAATAAAAAGACAATTTTATCAATGTTAATTCACCGACTCTATATTATTATAAATATATAATTTTTTTATCATTTATTTTTATTTTTACATTACTATAATGCTTTCAAAATGTAATTAATTTTTTATATATATTTTATAAAAGTATGCTTATATATATATATATATATATATCTATCTATGTGTGTGTGCGCGTGCGTAAAACTTATTTTCAATATAAAATTATTTCATTCGCGAAAAATATAGTTGTGTGTGTGCGAAAAATATAGTTTAAAATAAAATTATTTTGTCCTAAATAATTTTGTTGGAGATTTTTAATTCGATAGAGAATATATATATATATATATGGTAATTGTCGGCCATATATGATAATTGTCGACCAGTATTAATTTCATGGAAAAATAATAATTTGTTACCTTACATGTCCCATAAAATCTAATAAATTGTCATAAGATAATAATGTTGTTTTTCATCACTTGTAAGGTAACGTTTTGAACAAATATCGTAAAATAATTTTCGAATAAATGTAATAAGGTAACTAAATCGTCTAGAGTTTAATTTCTATTTACAAAATATGGTATCCGAGTTATGTCCATGAAGATATTTTTTTTTTTTAACGAAAATATTTCTTAATTTAAAATCATAATGAATAAATATTAAACAAGGATATGATTGTCTTTTTGTTTAAAAATGACATTTTATGACTATTTTAATTACTGATATGGTAAGGTTATGTGGCATGCTACATAGGATTGTAGCGCCGAATCTGCCACCATATTATGGCGCCCTAGCAATGCTCTATATATAATTAGATGTATTATCGAGCTAATTACTCTCTGACTCTGTCGAAGAAGGGAGAAAAAGAGGGAGAATCAAACAATATTTTTGTTGAAAATGAGCTCAACATCCTGCATGTCATACCAGAACTGGTATTTCTCGACTGTGGCTTCCCTTAGTTGCTTTAATAGTTCGTTTTCTCTTGGATAACAGCTAGTCTCCAAGATGTACTGCATGCCATAAAAAGAAGTTAATTGACTAATCTTCATGAGTTAATGAACTTCTTGCTTTGTGAATATATATATATATATATATATATCAATGAGAAAAAGAAACATATTCGATCAGATGCTTCAATGCAAGGACTGAAAACATATCGAGGAAGAAATTAAAATAAATTAGAACCTTCAGAAGGCCTGGGCTTTTGAGTATGGTCTTTTCTACGAATTCTTCCCTGTGAGCAGCCATGATTTGTACAGATCAAGCTATCGTAAGAAGTATTGGTCAACAAATATTAAGAACTCGTAGGAAATATCGTAAGAAAAATGAGCAATACAACTGAGAATTCTTGGCACGAATTTCTGTACGTAATCAAAGTGTGTAATTGTACGTGTATATATAAGACTAGCTTTCATCAAACTGGTTATCTCGCCAATTGCTCGATTTAGAATAAAACTAGATTAAAGTCAACTATCATTGTTTAAAGTTTAAACTTTCGGTTGGGCTCTATCTCTAGCTTTCATTGATTCTTCTGTTTAATTTAACCATCTTTGTAAATTAGCTTATGATAGAGGGTAGCTGATATCCCTACATGCGTAACTAACCTACGTGAACCTTTACGTGTGCTTACTTGTGAGGCAGTTATGTATCTATTAATGGCGTACTCAATTGGTATGCTAGCGTGTTTGGTTTTATTTTTAAGTTTTCACAATTACTATTAGTGCATGTTTGGTACACAGGCTTGGGAAGTATTAGCATGCACTACCTTAAATAAGACTAGTATCCTGCGTTTGACGGGCTTGTCTGCTGTGCCGCAAGATATGGTATACACACAATTGCGTGTGGTGATGAAGTTGTATCATAAAATGTACGTGTGAGTTTGTGTCGGGTGTGTGCGCATAACAAAATTTTCTGCATTTGGCCCGCCTCCGGACTAAGGCTAAATAACCTTAGCTAGCACCGGCCCCTCCTTAATGCATGTGTATTCCTCGCTATTTTGTGCTCTCCATTTTGAGAACCCACGCTCAGGCACGGATGCAGATGTAGGCTGGGGTTTGTTACAGCCCACCCCATTTTTTTTTTTTTAAAACCCAAATTTTACTATATGTTAGAGCATAAGAAAACAAAAGATAAGAAAAAATAGGTTGAAAGTCAAGACTTTTTCTCTCATCCACCGTTCCATGACTCCGCGCTCTCTCATATCAGTCATTTGTAATTCTTTGTCACTCTAAAACTCTAAGTCTCTAATCACTCTATTTGAAAAATCCATCCATAATCATATTGATTAAGCAATCCCAGGTATATATCGATTGACTCGTATCTATTTCTCATATTAGTTTTTTGGGTTTATTTGCTATGTTTTTAGAAGTTTCTCCGTAAAGTACATATGATAATTCATTTAACTTGAATCTCAGTCTTATATCTTATTCTAATAGGCGTAAACTATTATTTCCATGTTGAAATTATCATTATTCTACTACGAAATCCTTAAATTTTTTTTTTACCTTCGCCCAAATTTAACACACTCTGTTATTAAATCCTAAATCCGTCCCTGCCCATGCTAATCCTGACTCAACTCACAAAAAGAAGCTCTGCTATCTTATTCTCTGTTGTGACAATTTGGAATTTCTTGGCAAACCCAAAGGACTCCATCAATTGAACCCTCTCCATCTACTTTCCATGGGTTTTGCAACTATATTGGAATTTCATGGAATGCCCAGATCACATTCAAGCTTATTCTTCATATTCCATCATTCAAGCTTGTTCATCATGCTCCATTCAACAGCCCAAGAAATTGACGTTGATCTTGAATTCAATTTAATGAATTGTTGTTGTTTTTGTTCTTTAATTTCGTTGTTAATTGTGTTCTTTTTCGTTCCAATTCTTTGTTTTAAAAATCACAGAAATTGGGGTTTTTGTAAAGTTGGGTTCTGGGTTCATTAGCAATTGAACAGGGTAAGATTGAACTTGACGAAATGAGAGTTTTTCCTTAGTTAAACCAGCGTATCATGTAGAATTTAATCATCTAATCATTCATAGTTTATTCATAGTTAAACCACTTTATTCATGAATCCGTATCCTTTGTTTCAAACCATCAAATTACTCTATTTTGGTGATTGTTTTATGGGACTTGTTCTCGTTCTGGGTTGTCGTTCATATTATAGAATCTTCTTCTTAGTCCTACCCACCTCAGTCTTGCTCACCAAACGCATTACAGTTTAGTACTTGTTTAAGTGACTTAAGAGAGAGTAGAACAAGTACTAATTTTAAAGAGTCCCCCAATAGCACTGTGTACCAAACGTGCACTTACTGTATTATTTTCACATAGAAGTTAACTGCATCAGATCAACAGCATAATGTCATCCATTAGGTTTACAAGAAGCAAAAACAAACGATTGAAAGAAACTGGTATGCTTGCAATTAAACAAGCTCCAATATGAAAAACCAAATTAGTCGGCCTTCTACAAACTAATGAAACTAGATCAACTCTTCGTACTAATACTGATCGGTCTGGGACGTCTACACCTCCACATAGAATTATACAGTTTTATCACTCGATCAAGTAAGAGCTTAATTATCTCAGTAAACTAGGGTCCTTTTTTTTACCCTGATTTGTGCGCAAAGCCAACCCAAGCTCAAATCACCTCTTCGCGTCTAAACTAGGATAATCAAGGAGGTCTCCACGCGTGCAACTCGATCACCATCGGAATTCGAAATTGCCTCTTGGATTCTTTACCGGCACATATACGAAGTAGACCACACGGCCGGAAAAACCGCCCCTCAAGACAAGTCCGACATCATCCGAGGGGCCACCACTATTCAACAAACTGCAGACACAGCCAAGGCGATCGTTGTTGATCCTAGATCTCCGACCGAAACCCGAAAGCCAAATTCCACGTACTGCACCTTGGAGATCACTTAAAACCTCTTTAAACTTTGAAAACATGAACTTGCACCGTCTGGTTACCAATCTCGTTCCTACACGGCTACACCACCTTTCTAGAATATCCTTGACACCCAGGCCCACACACCATCAATGACCTCTTAATTACTAGCACTAGATTATTTTGAATTTTCGACGAAGGCAACATTCCATCCTCCCTCTCTTAGCCTGTGTCTATCTTGTAGGGATGAGCACGGGACGGATAGAACGAGATGAGACTCATCTCACGTCTCTTCCTATTCTTTTGAATTGAGACGGGATCAGAACAGCACGAGGGCTTTTAAGAATGCATCTCACTCGGGATTAATCTCGGTTGGAATCGGGACGTGTCTAATCGCACCGTCTCATAACTTTAAAAGACTTATTTTCTCAATTCTAAAAGACAATTATCATTCAAGATTTCAAATAATCAACTATGAATTAAGAGAATTAACAACATTGACAAAGAGCCAATCACAAACTTAAATAGTCACAAAACAAATATCAAAGTAAGTTACGAATTAACAACATTGAGAAAGAGTCCATCACAAACTTAAATAGTCACAAACTTTTACATCAGAGTTGGAGTGGAAATGTCATATGTTTGTCATAAGTTGAATCCATAACATCTTGTCACAAATTGCACACAACATCATCATGATCGAATTGAACATAGCATGATCATAGAACATGTATGAAAGTAAATTTCAAGGAAACATGCATCACTAATAATTAATTACAAATAGTTTACACATGAGATCTTTAAAATCAATGATACATGCATATATGGCTTATCAACGGGCCGGGCTCGGCCCGGCCAGGCCCATTATTGATGGGCCCATGCCTTAATAAATTTAAATAAGTGGCGGGCCGGGCCGGACCGGGTATTTTCAAAAATACGAAGATCCAAGCATGCCCACCTAAGGCGGGCCTTACGGTCTTTTGCGGGCCGAGCCGGGTCGGGCATTGTGGGCTTTTACGGACTGGGCCTTACGGGCTTGTATTAGAAAAATAATATAATAATCTAATTTAATGGTTTGAAACAATAAAAGAATTATTAGAAAACATTCTAAAACAAAAGTCACAAATAAATTCTAGTTTCGAAATATTGTCGATCGACACCAATAGATGTGATCGATATATATATTTAGGGACCGTGTAAAAATTTCATCCAATTCGGACCTCGTTTAACCGTCAGAATTTTCGGTCAACAAAAAAAAGAGGCATTTTTACATAATAAAATCTCATTGACCGGGGGCTTTGCCAAATAGTTTTCTCATTGCACCAATGCACAATCGGTGAAAAAAATTAGGTGATTTCAAATATGTAAACAAATTTCCACATTCGCATCTTGGTAATTGGTCCCCCCTTATGGCATATTAGTGTTGTTTTTGATTTACCGGAAATTTCGACGGTTAAACGAGGTCTGAATTAGATGAAATTTTAAAATGATTAATAAATATATATATATATATATTGATCACATCGGATGGTGTCGATCGATTCCGAGAAGTTTCCTTCATATAGTCGCTTCATAATGTGATAGTTTTATTATAAACCTAATATAAAGATTATAATACATTAGTGGACACTTCGGCGATCGACAACTCCAATTCAAAATATGGTCGATCGACACCAATAGATGTGATCAGTATATATATTTAGGGAACCCGTAAAAATTTCGTCCGTTTTGAACATGGTTTGACCGTTCGTACCAACGGTCAACTAAAAAAATGCGTTTTAACATATTTAAACCTTATTAACCGGGGCTTTGCCAAATAGATTTTTTCAGTTCGACCGCGCACGATAGGTAACAAATATTAGGTGATTTCAAATATGTAAACAAATTTCCACATTCGCATCTTGGTAATTGGTCCCCCCCTTAGGGCATATTAGTGTTGTTTTTGGTTTACCGGAAATTCCGACGGTTAAACGAGGTCCGAATTGGATAAAATTTTAAAATAATCATTAAATATATATATTAATCACATCGGATGGTGTCGATCAATTCCGAGAAGTTTCCTTCATATAGTCGCTTCATAATGTGATAGTTTTATTATAAACCTAATATAAGGTTATAATACATTAGTGGACACTTCGGCGATCGACAACTCAAATTCAAAATATAGTCGATAGACACCAGTAGATGTGATCGGTATATATATTTAGGGAACCCGTAAAAATTTCGTCTGTTTTGGACATGGTTTGCCTGTTCGTACCAACGGTCAACTAAAAAAGATGCGTTTTGACATATTTAAACCTCATTGACCAAGGCTTTGCCAAATATATTTCTTCAGTTCGACCGCGCACGATAGGTAACAAAAATTAGGTGATTTCAAATATGTAAACAAATTTCCACATTCGCATCCTGGTAATTGGTCCCCCCTTAGGGCATATTAGTGTTGTTTTTGGTTTACTGAAAATTCTGACGGTTAAACGAGGTCCGAATTGGATGAAATTTTAAAATGACCATTAAATATATATATTGATCACATAGGATGGTGTCGATCGATTCCGAGAAGTTTCCTTTATATAGTCACTTCATAATGTGATAGTTTTATTATAAACATAAAATAAGGTTATAATACATTAGTGGACACTTCGGCGATCGACAACTCAAATTCAAAATATGGTCGATCGACACCAGTAGATGTGATCGGTATATATATTTAGGGAACCCATAAAAATTTCATCCGTTTTGGACATGGTTTGACCGTTCGTACCAACAGTCAACTAAAAAAGAGGCGTTTTGACATATTTAAACCTTATTGACCGGGGCTTTGCCAAATAGATTTCTTCAGTTCGACCGCGCACGATAGGTAAAAAAAATTAGATGATTTATTCTAAACCTAATAAAATATGTATGTATAATATTTTATTATTTGGCGGGTTTTTACGGGCCGGGTCTACGGGCCGCGTTTCACACCTCTAATTTAAGCCCGGTCCTCTACCCACGGAAGCGGGCTTTGGCGGGCTTTCTCGCGGGCCGAGCCGGGTAAAAGCTCGTCGGACTTGCGGGCCTCCGCGGGCTTTTCGGGTCGGCGGGCTAAATGATTAGGCCTACACGCATATAGTCGTTCCACAAAACAGACAACATTTAACACCCATAATTTATAGTCATCATGATCTAATATGATAAACAGTTCCCATAACTTTATGTTAGGATTAGAAATCCAGACTCTTTTGGCTGAGCCTCATCTACAAACGTCATCTCTACCATTCCCAGCCAAAACAAAATCTGTGTAATGACATAACTGAAGCACTAAAATCGTGTTAATAAACGTAAATTTAATCCAACCTTCTGTACCTAATTCATCAAAAAGCATTGCATTCCCATAAACAAAAATGCCTACTTTCTGATATTCAACAATCTCAACTGGATATCTCTAAGCCAAGTCCCAATTGTTCACCACATAATCATATTTCCACAACATCAATATATAGGTTGCGTTTGGGGGGGCTTTTTAGCTCTCTTGCTTATAAGCGCTGCGTCTCATTGTGTTTGGTAACCCAGCTTTTTCTCCTCAACTTTCAAAAGCACCGGCTTTTTTGGTCCAAAAGCCGAAGTAGCCTCACCCCTCCTTCTGCTTCCAAGAGCAGGGCTTATCACTGTGGCGCTCGTTACTGTAGTTTAATGAAATTTTCATAATACCAGTTTCTATCCTCGTATGGTTGAAGCAATTACACTCTTTTACCATGAAACTCATCTCTTCAATTACATTCACACTCAACTGGTCTTCTCATCACAGACGCACAAGCTCTCTCTCTCTCTCTCTCTCTCTCTCTCTCTCTCTCTCATGCCGATACGGCTTGTCTCATCACGATTCTTGGCATGAATCGAAGCCTCAAGTAGCTTATCAAGTTCTTATTCAGGGTAAATGTTTTGTCTATTTCAGTTTCATACTTCTTTGATTTGGTTAATTTTTGAGATCAGTGTTATTGTGGGTATTAGAGATTTGAGTACTAGAGATTGTGATTTTGAAGAATATTGGGTGTTTTGATTATTTGTTTATGTTATAATATGGGTATGCCAATTCAATCATGATCTTGTGTGTCGAGAGTAAATGGATTGACAAATTGTTGATCAAACTAAGTTGTGAAGATAGTGAGTGATCATGGACTGGGTTTTGGTAATAGGTTTTTCCCTAGATGCCGATGTTTGAAAGCTTGATAAATTTCCAATGATCTTGCAGTGCTTTTGTTTACTTGAATCAAAATTATTCTTGTTCTTTGTGTTTATTTTTATTTAGTTGTTTTAAATATTTACAATATTGTTTATTTCTCTGAAGTTTTGCATCATTTATGTGGCTTTCCAGTTCTCATTCATGGGGCTTTCCATGAACTAATGTGAACAAGATTATGGTACTAAACAACACCGTAGAAATAGTATATGGTTTTTGGTTGAGTGTTAGAATAAGACTCTGGTGTTTGTTTCATTTGTTTCATTGAACATTGAACTAACATTAATCATTTATTTCATGAATCATTTAACCATCATTGAACTAACATTAATCATGTGTTTCATTTAAGTTAAGGAGACTTTAATATGCACTAGTTTGGCTAGGGGTCAATCGAGTTGGTTTAGTGGATATGTTGAAAGATATGTTGGTCTGAGTAGGACTTATTGTTTTGCAGGTGAGTAGCACTCATGGTTTTGCAGGTCAGATATGTTGGTCTGAGTAATGAAAACAACATATGGTCGCATTTCCTTGCTGTCACAGGAATACATTCATATTGCAAAAAAGCACATCCAGTATCTTTTGCAATTGGTATGATATTTCATTATACTTCTTTCTTTCTTTCATATCATCTTATTGTTTAATGATGCCACAAAACCTTAAGCCCTTAATCCTAGATGGAAAAGTATATATGCCTCTAAGTGAAGATTCCAAATGCTTTCTTTCACATATATTGCAGCATGATTGCACGCTAAAATTTCTTGAGCTAGGCAATACCTTTTTCAAAGACTTCTTATCTCATGCCCCTCTTTTTCTAATCCCGGAATTATAATTTTTACTTTTCTTTTGCTTTGCCTTTTCACCTGACATAGATTCTCAATAAACTTTTACTTGACTGACAGGAAGTTTGGTTTTAGAGTTTTTGTCAAAGCTGGTTATGGTTGTAATCTTATCCCACTGGTCCTTGAGAGCAAGCTTGTCAATACAAGAAAATGCAAAAAATTTCTCCTGACTTGACAAAATGGTTACATGAGAGTATTTTTGCTGAATCCCGTCTGCTACGTCTGGAGGAAGGGTAGCAAATTTTTACATTAAAATCTTTGATCAAATACCCTCTTTTTCTTATATAAACGCATCCTTATGTTGTAAATATTTGGTAGGTATGTACAAGAAGATAGCACTGTGACTGTATTTGACATGCTACACAGAGATAATGAGATCATCTCGATTATTCAACCACCAGATGTAATCTCCAGTGGTTGTCAATGGCGAAAACTGCTTCTCCCAGTGGTCGTGATTTGTAAAATATATTTCATTTTATTAGAGCAAGAAAAAGATCCATTCATTTTTATTAGTTGTATTCGATCCATTCTATTTGTAAAACCAGAAAACAGATGAAAGTTTCATGTTAGACTAATAATTACAGTTTAGTAGCAATCCATGATTAATTGTTGTATACACATGGAGTTTGTAAACGCAAGTTTATATTGCAACTACTTTGTCTATAATCTAATTTTAATCATATGGTCATGATTTTTTTCATGATTTATAAGAATGGAAAGTTAAATAAAACTTGTAAGTATATTGCAAGTTTGCAACTACTTTGTATATGATATAATTTTAATCATATGGTCATGATTTATAAGGAGGGAAAGTTAAATAAAACTTGTAAGGACCTATATTGTTTTACCAAATAATATTAAGACAAATTATCTTTCATGTCTAAAGTGGTCATTCTGCACCAAAAAGCACAAGTCACTTTTAAGTTTACCAAACACTTTGCTACTACTTTTGCCACTAACAACACATGTAAAAAGCCAGTTTACCAAACATTCAGTTACTTTGCTTTTCAGCTACTTATTTTCAGAAATAAGCAAAAGTCAACTTTTCTGAGAAGCCCAGCTGCACCAAACACACCCATAAAGTTATGAAACTACCAAAGCAAAATGAATAAGACATAACTTACTGGTTGAAGTCCTTCATCCCCATCAGAAATTTTCTGGTGCAAAGGTACCAAATTGTTAGTGCAAGAAATTATACTTTCACATAGAATGAGACAAAAAAAGATCAGTTCGACCAATGCTTATAAGTTGATAAACCGATCTTACTTTTCCTTGGGCGCAGGGTTGAGAGCTTTCTTATATGCAGAAACGCAACTCCCTTACCTCCCCATTTTCCAACATTTTACAGTGCACACTGTAAAGAACAATACATAAAGAGAGATTGAAACTTTCAATGGATACATTAGTGCAAACAATTAGATGCCTACACCCAGATACAAAATTGAAAAAAATTCCCAAAACCCACAAAAGAATCCAACATTCTAATCCCTCTACAAATTAGATGTGGTCGAGTTTTACGAACTTACTCTTGTCTCCTGTGAAGAAAAAAGAGAAGATGTAATATCTAAATGAGATAAGGAGCATGGTTTATGTGAACATGAAACATCAAGAAGAAAGAGCGTGTTAAGAACGATAGAGAAGATGCAATATCTAAGTTACGTTGGATGTGTATTCATGTTGTTAAATCAAGTCTATACCACAGTTTTTGCATGTGCACCTCAGCTTTAGATCTGAACCCAGATTGCAGAGCAAACATGTAATCTGAGCTGGATTGGATATCAATACTCAATCCCCACATCAAACATCAACAAAACTTAGGAACAATCGTTATTAAGATTCTTCTGGGATTAATAGTCCTCCCATCATCTGTTGCATACATTCAACGAAAACAATTGAAATTTGAATGGGAGAACTTACCCGGATTCTAGGATTGGAAGGAGAGGACGGATGAGGCTGGGAGGGACAGAGAGGCGGTCGGAGACGGCGGCGATAAGGTCTGAGGACGTGCGGTAGAGGGAGGAGGCCGGCGAGACGATGAGTTATGTTTCTCTGCTAGTCTGCCTCGACCAGAATGAAAACGAGTTGGAGTTTGCGGCTTAAGACTGAAACCCTCAATTGTAAATCAACGGTCATGATAACATATTTGAATGGTCAGGATTAAAGGTTCTTTAAATGCGGGACGGGATGAGACGAAGTGAGATATAAATTATTCGTCCCACGTCTTATCCCACTGATATAAAACGGGACTAACGTTTTTAGACTTCTGTCACATCCCGTCTCTAAGAATTTCAGGACGGGATCAAGATTTCAACTTATTATGCCCACCCCTACTATCAATAAAATATGGTTTGGTATCTTGAATTTCTTTTTTTCTTCAAAAATATGGAAGTAGTGTAGATAGAAAGTGGAAATATGGAAGTTATCTGCAGTAACTTCTACTCACTATTTTTTTTTCATTTTATTAATTACAGTTACATCCTTCATATATTAAATGTTTATTTAAATTAACATATAATTTAGGGTTCTTTATTTAATTTCTCATGCATTTTGGTTGAAAAAACATGTTTGGGTTATTAATAGTATAGATAATGATATATAGGGCTTATGATAAAGGGTCTAGTTCGAGGGACACTGTACTATGGGTCTATCATTAGATTTAAATACATTCCAAGTCTAGTTTTGATCTCTAGTGTCAACACACCATAATATGATATGGATCCATTAGGATTACATTTATCTCTTCGTGAAATGTATAAATTTTCAAACAAAAGACAAAAAAAAAAGAACTGTAACACAATCAGGAAAAAAACATCCAATAGATAAGAACTGCAATCTTTGCCCAAAAAAACTGAAGAAAGAAGACGATTGTGCTTATAGATACAGCTTCTCATGATTCTTCGTTGAAAACATGATTAATTACTGGACATGTTATTGCTCTAAGTTCCATTGGCAATGCTGTATGCATAATTGACAAATTGAAATCAAAATGATCGATTTCAAATGATGAGGTGTATAATTGATACATGGATGATATCTATTGAGGCATAAAATTGATATGTGGATGATTGCTAGGGACTTAGGAGGGCCAATTGTCTTTTACTCTGTTTCTGTAGAAAGCTTCGTACCATCTGAATCTATTATCCCATTTATCCGTGAGGTATTTCAGTTTAATTAATATAGAAACGAGGTGCTAGCATATATGAAAACCATGTTCTTTCTCATAGTGTGACTGCATACACCTATTTTTAATATATTATATAGAAAAATTGAAAATTCTATAGATATAGAGATTCTCATTCTCTTTTTTCAATTTTTGTAAGTAAAGAATGCTTCACATCAGATGTTAGAGAAAAAAACTGATTTATCTATAAAATAGTGATATTATTATGTAGTTTTTGAGGAGCTGTCGGAGTTACTCTTATATATAGTCATATAAAGATGAGATATTTCATTATAAATCCAATTTTTAGAAGTTCTTTTAAGAGAAATTCACTTATATTTTTCTACATTATTCACCAAATTATTGTCATTTACTGAAATCTAAATTACAAAATGTCACTATTAAAGGCTATCATACAACAGTGATAAGTCAATGAATAAATTATGTTCTCATTTATTACCTTAATTATAAATTTTTATAGTCCCTAAATAATTTCAGTTTTTCTTTTGCTCATCATAAATTTAGAAATATAAATGATGGAACATTTCCTTAATTACATATCTAGAATTCAGAAAATTTTTAAATTTAAATCAATTCAATATCAAAATCACTTTATGATGGTATTTTTTTTCAACTTTCCAATTTTTTTAATGATTTTAAACTTTCTATTTTATAGGTAGATTTTGTTCATATTTCATCAATGCAACCTATGTTTATGGTAGAGATATAAGTTTTTTTCCCTATCGAGTAGTTTTTTTTAATTACAACCTAATGATTAGGCATGTATCTATGTAGATCTTTATCTCTTTTGGGAATTTTTATATCAACATGTTGGTATTCTATCATTCTAAAATTTTCTTGCATGAGTTGTGTTGACTGTAACATAGCTGCAACTACTGGATTATTTGGGCCCGACCAACCGGCCCACGCACGACCCACCAACACTTACTATTGGTTCAGCCTGTAAGACAATGTAGAACGGTTGGTGGAGGCGGTATTATAGCAGTGTGAAAGAGGCCCAATAATGCTATATCAGTTAGGCATTAATCCCACATCAAAGACAGTCCAAAGTGTGGTCATTTCAAGAGCTATGAAAGAACCGATTGCACCTTCAGAGGGAGGTAATGCCATTATAATCCCCCACTTACTATAACACCATATCCCTCACTGGTTGATTGACTAAAGCTTTTGAGTGGAATAGTCCAGTAACACCGGATATGTTTCCTAACCCAAGTTGATTAAAAGTAATACAGGTCTTGCAAGAGAAGAAGAAGAAGTCTATGGTTTCGATACAGAAACATTTGGCGCCTTTGTGGGAAAAGATATGAAAAGCCACAGTACTACCATGATGGAAGAAGATAATGTACCAATTCGCGAGAGGAACTTTGGTTCAACCGCTAGAATGTTAGAGTTTGCTCTTGAGGCTTCAGGATCAAGGAACGCGACAAACATGGAAGAGGAACAACAACTGGAAGAGGTGTCTTTGGATGACCTCAGCAGAGATAAGGTAGTGGAAGAAATGGAAAGAATAAGGGTAGAGGTTAACCGAATGAGAATATTAAAAGAACATGAAAAACGAGAGGTGGCAGAAAGGTACCGAAAGATTGAGCCGGAGAACGAGGCCTTATCACCTACTCTAGAGCGTCGGGTGACACAGAGTGCCGCCCTCAAAAGGGCCTTGGCGGCTTAGTCAGTAACCACGCTCGCGGCAAGAGAAATAGTACGACAACCGGAGCAGTTGACTGAGCAAACCATTGAGAGGATACTGGTCAACATAAACACCGAGATGTTCCCTGCCATGATGAGAGAGAGAGAGAGAGAGAGAGAGAGGACCACCCCAGCACCCTGGTATACAGAGGAACCGGAGGAACATGAGGAGTATATCCTGGAGGATCTGACGACAAAGGCCTTGAGGGAGCTAACCGCCTCTATAGTGGATATACTTACCAAGATGGAAGAAAAAGATTGAGCGCCAACCAAGCTGCTAGTAAGTGGAGATTCAATGAGAGGACCGATCTATTTTCCAAACTAGTAACGGATGCGGTAAGAGCCAACTCGGCAAAATCGCTAAAGATGAATTATAATGGGAAGAGTTGCCCCTTTGAGCACTGGACAGTTTTAGATCGCAAACTAGTGCCAAAGGATACATCGATGCGGTTAGCTGTAATATATTCCAGGGCACCCTCACCAGAGAGGTGTTAAGCTGGTTCTATGAGTTACCGGTCGGTTTAATAGAATCGTTCGAACATCGATTCATCTTGAGAACTAATGCAGCCCGTTCTTCTTCAGCGTTATTCGAATGTAGGCAAGGGGAGGACGAAGGGTTGAAAGCTTTCGTGAACTGATGGCAAACCATGATGGCTCAAGTTAGGAACCTGGATAAGGGGACTGTGGAAATGGCGTTCCTACAGGGACTGTGCCCGGGGTAGTTATTGTACAAGGTAAAGGTAGAGGAGCCTCAAGGTTATTGTAACGCCCCAAACTGCATCTCACCAGGTTAAGTACGTCACAGTGTCGCGAGTCTATAAAACATAAACCTAAAACCTGATTTACATTTTAATGAAACGCTAGACATTTTTTATAATACGTTTTAGATAAGCCTAGTAGAAGCGTTATACAAATTTTGAGGTGAAACTCTGTTTTTCACGAAAATATACATGTCCGTCCAGAAATCGATACAACATATAGATCGAAGTTAATAAAATTCACGGAAATGAATTTGACAGAGCAAAAAAGAGCTAACTCTAACAAAGTTCTAGAACTTAATATCTAAATATGAAAACTGAAAAAGAAAACCGAAAGACGGTTTTCCAAATTCCAACAGCACACCCAATTGCATCCACTATATTCCCGTACAACACACAATACCTGCATAGACACTGATGTAGGGTGTCTCGATTAGATTTGAAAACAAATAACTTTTGGGCGCCCCCAGTATAAAAACATTTAGAAACCAAATCATAAAACAAATGACAAACTTTAAATAGTTGACTCGAGAATCAGTGCACAGATTCTTTATATGGCATGCCAAAACCAAATATCTCCTGATGGCCGGTCCTATAGACCCACTACACGACATTACCTCAGATATACTATAACATGTAAGCGTAGCAAGAGCATCCGCTACCAACCTACACAACGTTTTGAGTTCGTCCTTAAGATTGGAACCCGCACGACCAGTGTAACTAAACCCTCTGGAGGTTTAAGGGATCAAACCTAAAGAAGTCAGTGACACCCCTCGCTCTTAAGCTATCACAATCTCTCACGGTTTGGTTAGTACGCAAATAAAATTTAAATATAACCAAACCACAACATGCACCATTTTATAAATAACAATAGAAAGCTGTAATTGAGATAAATAATGAAATCCCTACCTGGATTCCAATGCTTTCTCTCGCATACTCTGTGAGTCACGAACTTTCCATTTTCATTCCTCGGGTAACTAGAACCCCTGGAGTCCGACAGATAGTTGTTAACATACCATCTACATATTTATGCAATCACAACGAAATAAAATCGTCTAATCAACATTTCTTTACGCTTACCACAAATTTGACCAATTGCCACTATGCCACAACCAATCCAAATATTCTTTGATCAATTAGACGATTGGTTCCAATTACATTGGATACTAATCAACAAAACAATATTTGGATACTAATCAACAAAACAATATTGATCAATTTCGACTAAAACTAGCATAATATATGTAATGCCAAATTAAGCTGCACTTGTAATAGATGCACCCACAAGTATAATATGGGCACCCAACGTTACATGTTATTTTCACCATCCCAATGCCAATACAACAGATACGAAAATAACATTCCATAATCAAGTTCATGATCATGGCTTCATATAATAGCAACAACATTTATATCAATTTCAATTCGCTTAACTAAAAGGAAATTTAATTGCTACTAGGTGCGCCCATTTTTATAAAGATCACCCTTATATATTTTTTCTTTTACCCAAAGTCACAGACCTTATCAGAGGGCAACCAATTACTCAAATAGCAAAACAACTAACTCGCAAGAACCATATCAAATCCTTGATTATGGTCTCATTCATCCAATTTCCCAAACTCCCACAATTATGACTACAACTCAATTCCACCTTAGCCGAAACTTTAACCTTAACACAAAACTCGTTCAAACTATTATTAACCAAACTGAACAGGATTCTAATCTCAACTTCATGGTCATGGTTTCACCCGTCACAACATGCTTGCTATTGCAAGGGTTCTCATGTTTAAGTTTTCCTCCACACATACATACCAACCAACAACCATAAGAAATTATCGCCCTCTGTTCCGTTTTCATGAGGAGTTTAATTAAGGTTCACAACTACCATAATTAAACTCACAAGATTACACCGTACCAGCAGCGTATAACACAGCAATTCTGTAATACATAACCTATGCATTCTGTAATACCTGAGATTTGTAATCTCGATTACCGACACATTAAGACTAATTAATTGATATTTAAGATAAATGTCAAAGTACGTAGTTTTATACGTCAATATATTAAACTACATATCGCCACGAGCTCGGAAATATCTACAGAATAGTTTTCCGACGCTCGGTTTTATTTTTATGAATTTTCAATGTTTGAAATGTTTTCTGAAAATTAGAATTTTAGATTGGGTTTTGTTTTCAAGTGAGCTCAATCCTTTTTGACCCATAACCCGGGCCCAAGGACTAAGCCCACTCACTTTTTGTTAAAAACTCACCAACTTATCTCTCTATTTTCCTCTCTCTTTCGACAACAAAGACCTTTCTCTGTTCTCTCTCATTCTTCCACCGACAACACATCCATCTTCTTCTCCTTGCTCTTCGTTGCCGTTTAGGCAAATCCAAGACATGCAACTACACCATTGAATTTGTCTCTCCTTTCTCTTCATTTCTATGTCCTTAGATCGCCCCTCTTCTTTTTTTCTTCCCCAAATCGGAATTGAAATAGTGAGATGAGATAAAGGAATCCGACAGCTATGGCGAGCTTCTCCGGCCATGATTGGTTAAGGGTAGCTTCTGTTTCTTCTTCTCAATTTGGTTCCATCTTCAATTTCATTAATTGAAGCTTAACCCAATCTCTTCTTCTTTCTGAATCTTCACCACCGTGTCTACCACTGTCCTCCTCCGCCATCTCAATGGCGTAGTGGAGCTCTAGCAGCCTTCGAATCATATATTGGTAAGCCCAGCTTCAATCCCTATTCCCTAATTTGATTATACCTAAAACGTTTGAATCGAAGATGAAAGGAATTAGGATCTTCGATTCAAAAGTTTTAGGTATAATCGAATTAGGCATTTGGGAGGCGATTAAGGGACTTTAGAGTAGCACTAAAAGTTTAGTAAAGGCATTTGGGAACTATTTTGGGCAATGCAACAGCTCTGGATCAAGGATAAGAGCATCACTACCTCCACTTCTACGATTTAGCTCATTGGAGGTAGAAAATTATCCTTTATTACCTCTGTAGTATCTCTTTGTTGTTGTTGTTTGTTGGATTCTAGCTTGTTGAGCCTAGAGATGGTTTTGGAGCCGGAAACACAGTCGGAGTGATAAGGGTGAAAAAATTGGGTTTTTCCCTTTGTACGATTCCCTATTACTGTTTTACCACAGTGCGAAAGGACTAAAATGCCCCTAATATTTTTACTGTTTTAAAATTACTGTTTTACTGTTTGACCTTTACTTTTACAGTTTTATCCCAATATCTTTCACTATTTATTAAATGATTTTAATGGTTACACTTTTACCTAAGGTTTACACTTTTACCTAAGGTAACTTAGTAAAAACCTAAATTGTTTAAAATGGCGACGTAACGATTAGTTACGATGACTAGAGTAGTTATGATTCTCATCCGATTCGAAAATCGAGAACTCATTGAACTTAGTAATGTGTCGGTAATATATACGAGTCATTGGAACGATTCGGAGTGTGTTTAGTCGGTCAACTTAGTCAATTCCTGGTCAACCCAGGAAAGACTCAGTCAACATAAAGTCAAATGTTGACGTTCCTGGTCAAACTAGGAAAAGGATCGAGTCAAGTTATTTACAACTCTCGAATTGAGATTGACTCTTTCATACTTCAATGATCCAGAGAAAATGTTTCGAGCAAGCAAGATCGTTCGAAACTTGGAGTAGCAGTAGTAGCTATGTGTTGAGATTTGGATATCGGCTGGGATTCTACACGTCATTCTAGGTAGGGGAGCTAACCCTCCTATGTTGTATTTAGAAAATTATAAATTGCATAGTCTAGTTCTCCACTGAAGATTTATTGATGCATTAAATGTTGCGAAAACTCGAGATTAGGCATGATTTCAAGTTAAGGTAAGTAGTGAATCCTCACGTGTGTTTATCTGAGAGTGATATGACCATAATATTCTAGGTAATCCTACGGTGTCGATAATCATAAACCTCAGGAGGGGCAATACCCTATTTATTTTTTATCCATTCTTTTCTATACTATTGAGGCATTCCATTTAAATCGACACTCTCGCTACTTTGTTATTATAATAGACGTGTAGTTGGCCTCGACTATTTAGTCGCTGGGATCGGTCGAACATTGCTTGTAGTTGAATTTGCCTTACCCTACCTTTGGCGCACCGTAAATGTTTTAGCATGATGTGTTCCCAAATATTTTGCATGTTTTCGATAAATGTTTTCTCTGTGATCTCGAACATACCCTCAACCTTTCTATAAAGATTATTTTTTATTGTTACCCGGTTTTCAAACCTCATTGGCGGGCTAGCCCCTAATGGGCAAGCGAGGACGACGCTCACCCCTACTTTAGTTTCTTTGTAAGTTCGATTGTGATTTCTGAAGTTAGGAGTAACAATTGATAGTTAGTGTATGTGCGCCTTCATGCTTTTCTTTCTCTTGTTTGTTATCAATGTTTTCGAGTAAAGTTTCACCGAGTTCGACTCTTTTGTTTTCTTGGCACATTTACTTAGTTTTTGGGTTGTCAAATAATTAGTTTTGGGTCGGTGGCATTAAAGCTACCTTCCGCATTTTTGTTGTATAACTTCATTTATTTTTGCAGAAAATGTAAAGAGTTATTATTTTAATTTGTGAATTTGACTTGTAAAAAAAAGTAGTATTCACTTGTTCAAGTTACTGAGTGTCCGAGCGAAACTTAATCGCTATGTTCGCTTGTTAATCTCCTCTTAATCCTAATATACGGTCATATTCCCAATTCGGGGTGTGACACATTCTAGCAAGATCTATTTAGCAAAGAGTGCATCATGAGCTACTCCATTTGCTTTATATAAAATATGGCGACATATCGGAAAGACAATTCTCATAGCGAGACATAATTTACTATGTCTATCTATTTTCATGTTATGCTCAAGCATCACCTTTCCACTAGGAGGTTGCGATCATTTGATAAAGTAAGGAACTCGCTGCCTCATTAGAGTAAACACAGCACGACGAGTGCAACCACCAGGGCAGAGCCCACACTTTCGCACCATAATAAGGTGAGGAATTATTAAAAACAGACAACACAAAAGAGATAAACAAAAAAACAAATGAAAAGTGAACCTGGGGAAGAGCCCAACCCTTATTTCGGCCCAAAAGAGGCCCACATGCCTGCTTCGAGCCCAAAGATCTAAGCCTTGCTGGCTTTGGCTTCCCTCTCTCTCGGCCACCGGTTTCGGCTTGTCCCACTGTCGGCATTGAGCCCCAGCCTCCGTCCAAAGAAACCAGTCATTTCGGCTAGCAGATCCAAACCAAGTCGCCGCCGCATTCAGATCCAAGTCAAATCCACCACCATCACCGCCGCTTAATCGAGCGAGCCAACAGTGCATTTTGAATCCACGTCGGACCCTTCTTTCTCACCACCACACCATGACAGCAGCATCGATCCGCCTCCGCTACCAATCCCCCATCCCTCTGACCACATAACCTGCCGAAAACAGAAAACCAACCCCCAAATGATAACTGAGCACGAGGAAGCTTCCACGCAACATATCTCCACCTCTGCACCCGAGGCCATCACCGTCACCGCGGCGCAGCCGGATAGGCACACGAGGACAGAAAAAACTTCTCTAGGGTTTAGAGAACGTGGAGCGCGTTCTATTTTTCGTTAACTCGACTTGTTTTCCCACCGATCAATATCAATTATTTAACTTTAAAAGATCAATATCAATTATGATATACTTCTCCCCAATTCAAATCCAAGGGCTGATACTTAACAGGATCTCGACAACACATATCTTATCAGAAAATAAATTCTTATTTCCTAATAAATTCTTAATAATCCGAAACTTCAGAAAATTATATCAATAGCTTGTGAGTCCAAATAATTCACAGAAAACTCCCACGTACTCGTCGTAATGTGTACTGTAACACTAAGCTCTTAAATTAAGGATTTCACCTTGTAGAAAATTTTGTAAAATATTTCCGAGCATTCACTAAAATAATTGCCGAAATCGTAAAATAATTTTCATACGATCTCAATTTAGCTCGTCAATAATTTTGAGTCTCACACTTACGATAACTTGATAGCCATGGATGTGCGGCATGCCCAGGCGAACCATGACACTTACGGTGTAAAGGCTGGGAAAGGAACATGGAAGAGGTACAACAACGATCGCCCGTTCATCAACAGAAAAGAGGCAAGAACCTTGAGTCAAGGGCATGACCAAGGACACTTGCCAAACATAAAGACTAAAGAGTGGGGAAGTCGTAAGAGTGGCCATGGCAGCGGTATAAGTTGGCAAAACAAGGGGAATGGCCATCAACAAGGCGGCTACACCCCGGTAGCCTCATCTAGGCCACGTTACGATGTATGCACTGTCCTTACCGCTTCGTATGAGGGTATATGGAACAAAAACAGGAACTTGATCTCAAGACCTACTACCATGAGATTTTCCAAATCCAACCTTACGAGGGTAGATACTGATAATTACTGTTCATATCATGATGAGTCATCTCATCATACGAACAATTGTATTGTGTTGAAAAAATGCAATAAAAGACCTTATTAAGAAAGGACAGCTTCACTAATATGTCGGTGTCAAGCGGGAAATTGAAAACGTCGACTAGTACTATCAGGATAACCGAGATAATGTTGAGGTGTACGGGTCGGTCAACGTAATTCATGGCGAAGGCTACAAGCATCAGTTGTCCAACAAAGCAAAGAAACAGTGCCTACGGGCGATCAATAACAAAGAAGTGTATGACTTTGGGGGCAACAATGGACATGGGCACAAGACCAGATGAAAATCAGTAACATTTGAGGAAGAGAAAGAAACCGATGAAGTAATCCAACCGCACGATGATCCATTTTTCATCACAATTCAGATCGACCATTATATGGTACCCCAGATGTTAGTGGATATTGGGGCATCCGTCAATGTATTGTTTCGAGATGCTTATGCCGGGTTAAAAATGGGAAGGAACAGGTTAGGGAAGGATAATGAACCGCTAATCAGTTTCACTAGAGAGACAGTTCAACCGCTAGGCTCCGACTATTTACCGGCCGTATTCAACACCGGGGACTGCGTGAAGACGTCACACATGAACATCATCATTGTAGATTTTCTATCCTCTTACAACGATATCCTAGGGAGACCCAGTTTGTGGCGGTTAAAAACTTTCATTGATGGCCATATGCTAATGATGAAGATGCATTCACCCAGCGGTATAGTAACTATTCAGGGAGACCATAAAGAAGCAAAGAAAAGTTATTCACAAATGCTGGAAAAAAAGGCACTGCATCCTACATGAATGAGGCCCAATGATGCTATATCAGCTGGGCATTAATCCCACATCGAAGACAGTCCAAAGAGTGGTCCTTTCAGGGGGTATAAAGGAATTGCTTGCACCTTCAGAGGGAGGTAATGTCATTCTGATTCACCACTTACTAGAACACCATGTCCCTCACTAGTTGATTGACTAAAGCTTCAGAGTGAAATAGTCCAATAACACCGGACATGTTCCTAACCCGAGTTGTTTAAAGTTATACAGGTCCTGCAAGAGAAGAAGAAGAAGTCTACGGTTCCGATTCAAAAACAGGTTAAATGTGAAATTTATCCTAATATGCATATTTCTATCTATTAGGTAATAGTAGAGAGTGAAAAAAAAAATGACAAGTTGAAACCTATAACAAAAGTTTACTATACGAAAGTTCATAAACAATGATACGAAAATAAAAGATTTGAAGAAAAAATATATACATACATAGAGAAGTTTTAAATACACACCCATAATTTAAACACTTAATATATACCCATATTATTCAATAATTAAAATTTTACATGTATGTTAAATGACCAAAATAGGAACATGTAATAATTAAGAAAATCAAAAATAAATTAAATTATCAAAAACAGAGAGTTTATTTTTTGAAACAATTAAAATATGAAAATTTATAAAGAAATTTAAATTAGTATATATTTTGATGGAAAATTAAGCTGAAAATTCAAGCACACAATTCATTCATTAATCTTCACCGAAAACGAGATCATTTCTATTTAGAGTCCCAAACAAAGTAATCAATGAAAAAAAATTACGATTTTCATTTCATTAAATTTCATCTTCTTATGTTCTTGAAAAATAAATTATGTTCAACTTCTTCAGTTTTTCTTATACATATATTCTTCATTTTGTTTATTATTTCCGTGTTTAAAGATTAAAAAAGAACACTAGATAGAAAATATGCACACTAAAAAATAGACTTGTATAGCCAAATAATGAGGTTTTTTTTCAAGGGTTTTTAAGGTATTTTATGTGGTGTATTTAGTAAACATATTGGAATCATAATTTAAACAGGTGATGATTAAGTATGAGTGTGTATTAAGAGCTTTAGGGTGTGTATTTAAAATTTCTCTCACATACATATTGCATGGATAACATACCTTACTCATGAGAGAAAAGAAAAACTACACGCTGCATGCGCTTGAGGGAAATTCAACGTGTTCGTTCCTGTCCGGTGGCGAGCACGACCGTCGTCGTTGGACAGGCTTTGTCGCCTCTTGCTGGGGGTTTTGTTGCGGTTTCCTCGATAGGATTGGGGAGATCTGGGTAGTTGGTTGGAGGAGGAAGATCCTGTTGAGAGTTGGGTCCTTGTTGGTTCCTCGCAGGGTTGATTGGCGGAAGGATATTGGGCGGATCCGTCCACTTTGTCGGCGCCGTAAGTATGGCGAAAGGGATGGCAGAATCGTGTCTGTGATGCGACCTAGGTCGGCTTTGCTTGATCTGATATGGGTGCCGGTTCATGTTCATGGATTTGATAAGCTTGGGTGTTGCGTCCTCTTTCCTTGCAACAGTGGTGACGGTGCCGTGACAGAGTTGATTCACTAGCGAGAGTGGCCGTGCTCCGGTGGTCCCACGGTGGTTGTAGCGGGATCTGGTCTAGTCTGGCTGGCGGCGTGCGAGCTTCCTCTCTCCTTCAATAAAGTTTGGGCTTGGGCCTTGTTTTTGGGCCCTACCCTAGGTTTTCAGTTTTTTTTTTTATTTTGGTTTTTTATTTAAGTTGCCATTTAGGCAAATAACAAGTCTCTGCATCAGTTTTATAGGGCTAGTCGGGCTTATTTTCCGTGTGCACTCTTAGTGTCTTGTCTGCTCTAGGTGAGAGACGAGTTCTTTGCTTCGTCAAATGGTCACTGCCGCCTAGTGGCAGGGTGAGACTAAATGTCGTCGGATCATTTTTCCGGCGGCAATATAGTTTGAGAAGTGTTTTATTGGACATTAGGGTACGTAGGCAATGCTTCATCATTTTTAGGGCTATTATAAAAGTAAATATAGTAGTCATTAATTTAGTACTCTTTGCTAGTTAGTGCTTTGTTGAGTATTTGTTTGTAGAGATTTCTAATATTATTTCAGGTCTTTGTAATAAGGGGTTTAGGCTTCATGCCCCCTTTATATTCAACGGTTTCATTAATAGAGGCTTAAGGGCAGCCACACCAGCCCTTCATAAAAAAACATACCTTATTCATAGATTCAAAAAATTGAAACGAACGAATGATAAAAATACACAACAAACTTGAAATTCTCTCATATGATTTATAAAAATTAGAGTAGTATTTGTATTTTATAACTTTGATATCCGTTATTTAAAGAAGTTTTTGTCAAAGAAAATTTGAAATCAAGTCTTTCAGAAATTTAAAATTATGAATAATCAATGAAATGTTTGAATTAGACATGAAATATTTTAAATAGATGCTAAGATTTAGCAAACCAAAATGATCAAAAGGGCAAAATAGACTTGTAGAAGAAGAATTTGGGTATAGATTGAAAAAAAAACATTTAGGTGTGGGTTTAACTTAAAAATGTGTTCTAATATTGGGTTTATATCTAATTTTCTCTATAAAGATTGCATGCATAACCTTTTCTTTGGTTACAAAACTAGAAAGATCGATACGCTAGTAAGTCTTCACTCGTTGGGAAAAAGAAGAAGATATATATAGCTATTGTTGTATGAGAATTACTCTCCGTAATCTTCCGGTGTATCTTGTCATAATTAGTATAGGTTAGTTTTAGATAAGGAATGGTATATAATCTCTGATTCAACGGGATACTCAATGTAATGCATATATAAATATCTCATTATCAATGAATAAAGATGATACGTATTACATTCTTCTGTAACAGTTATAAGCCTATAACCCCTCTTTTTGCCAACTAATATATGTAATATCCATCTTTGTTAGACTCAAAGTCTCAATCTATGTGACCCATATGAGAGGAGAGTCCCTTTCGCCTTCAATACGTAGGTTGTTGTGAATATGAGCTAAGACTTCCCACCCAATTATGGTAGAATAGATAGGTTGATTAGTCCACCAACAAAAGAACAAAAAATGTACATTTGCATAGAGGCAAATTCTTCTGTTCATACGAGACTTCGATCGATAGATTGATGTGGATAATTAATGACGTGGTGATCAAGAGAGACGGGCCAGGGAATTAAACTAATAAGATTAATGAGGAGAACCATCTACCACTCTCTTAGGCCTCATCAAATAACCCTTAGGTTCTAGCCCGCCCTAAATGTCGCCCTACTTAGTAGGGCCAAAGTCCGGCCCGAGCCTCTTTCAAATAGAGTAGGAGTAAGGGTCGAGCAAATAAAACACAACCCGACCTTATTGAGCTCTATAGGACTACGCCCTACCCAGCCCTCAAAGGCCAACTTGACCCTATCCTAAATTTTATACTATATTTCAATTATTTTATGTTACATTTGAATGAATTATGAACATATGTCTACAGACTCTACGCTTCATCAATGTTCATCAGTTTGATATATATATATATATATATTCAGAATGAAGCTTCACTCTGAAATTTCAGAGTGAAGTTCCAATTTTGGCACACTTTTCGGTCAAATTTTTTCAGCATAAGCAATTCAATATTTAGGTATGCTATTCAAGATCATCTATACAAAATTTCATCTAATTTTACAATGATTTGAGCTTTCAAAATTGAGATTTACACGAACGGTTCACGTTGAACAGTTTTAATTCATTCATTGATTTAATCTAATTTCAATACCTTAACGATGTCCGAATTAGATGAAATTTTGTATAGATGATCTTGAATAGCATACCTAAATATTGAATCACTTATGCTAAAAAAATTTGACCGAAAAGTGTGCCAAAATTGGAACTTCACTCTGAAATTCCAGAGTGAACCTTCATTCTGAAATTACATAGTGAAGTTCCAATTTTGGCACACTTTTCGGTCAAATGTTTTCACCATAAGTGATTCAATATTTAGATATGCTATTCAAGATCATCTCTATAAAGTTTCATCCAATTTGACAATGATTTGAGCTTTCAAAATTGAGATTTACACGAACGGTTCACGTTGAACAGTTTTAATTCATTCATTGATTTAATCTAATTTCGATACCTTAACGATGTCCGAATTAAATGAAATTTTGTAGAGATGATCTTGAATAACATACCTAAATATTGAATCGCTTATACTGAAAAAATTTGACCGAAAAGTGTGCAAAAATTGGAACTTCACTCTGAAACTTCAGAGTGAACCTTCATTGTAGATAGGTACTGTATGTATGTATATATATATATATATAAGACTACGGCCAATGGCCCATTTTGCATTAGTAACCACATTAGTCAACTAGACGTCTCACGTCTATACCCAAATCTCCATCCTCGAAAACCTAAAATGCCTCTATCTTCTGCAAATTCCCCTAAAGCCTTCTAATCCCTACTCCTCCACGGCTCCACGGCTCCACGGCTCCAGCTCCTCTACCCGCGCCAGTGCCGCCGTCCTCATCCCGTGCTCTTGCTCCATCTCAGTGATGTCGTTGTATAGCTCCGGAGGTGGACTCGGTCCCTGAATCCCTGATCCGCCACGCTGAGCCACTCCCGAACTGGAATCAATGTAATTGGCCTTTTCCATCTCGAGGAAAAAGGTTCAGTTTGCATCTTTCCATTAGAAGTATTGGTTAATTGGTCTGATCTTGTAATCAATTTGCGTCAGTTCCAATACTTTAACATCGTACTCATTGTGCATTAGTTTTGTTGGAAACGTAGTGAGTTGATTGAAGTAATTAAATTTTAGCTAAATTTTATCAATTTGCTTTGCAGTTCATTGTTTGGTTTAGAGATAAGGAAATCATGCTTCATTTTTTGAATCAAAGATGACATCTCCTTGTGAGCTGATGAAGACCATTTTTTGTATCAAATGCTGCTTCAGGTCTTTGTTTATTGTAGATTCAGTGGCGTACTGAGGCAGTAGAATATTTAGTTTAAAGTAGATAGTGAGAAATTGAGAATGCATTGACCAAAAAAAAAAGAAATTGAGAAAGTGAGTTGGGTGAATGTGGGATTTGTAGGTTTTTGTATAGTTCTTCCAGCTCTCATATTCTCAAATATTACATCTCTGTTATCTTAATTCAGACAATTCTCAACTCTCAAGTTTTCTTTTGAAAATAAGTATTCAGAATGTTTCTTTACATTTTTGTTCAAAATTGAGTTCTCAGGTGTCTTAGAATTTTGATTACATATGAATTAAGCAAAAGCCCGCCCTGCCTTATTAAATCAATAAAAAATCAAAGCCTGATCCAACCCGATGCTACCATAAGCCCTAAAATTTAGGACATGACTTGGCCTTGCTCGGCCTTGATGACCCCTACACACTATATATATATATAGAAATCATACTAAAATAAAATTGCGGCCAAAGATTCTATCAAAGAATCCTTAAATATTTGCTAACATATTCCTTTAAAAAACAACAACTAAGCAAAGTCACATGCAGTGGCGGACCTATTCAAGAGGCAACTAAGCCCAGACGAAATTCTTACTGGTTTTTATAATTGCATGTGCTTGTATTATGCTGGAAGTGTCAGTTGAGTTGGCTGAGGATGTCTCCCACCTAGGTGATCCAAGTTGGAATTTAACCACATGCACTCCTTCTCCTTCTTCCTTTTTTCCCACAATTTCTTCTTTATCTCTCTGTTTTTTTTCCCAACAATTGGTCTCTCTTATGAAAATAGGGTTTAATGACACGAATTGTATAATCATACAATGAAAATTGAACGATCATGGTTTGTCTCATCTCTCATGCACTCTTACTTGTGTATAAATGGTACTTAAAAAAAATTGGACCGCTAAAAAAACACATAAATTAGCCTATCCTATATTTTGATCTGGGATCCGCCTCTGGTCCCATGGGTGATTCTGGCTTTTATCATCAAGTTGATTGTGTTATTTAATGCTCTAGTCACTTTCTCCCAGTTGGAAAATCGAAGAGATACCATAGTCATGGGCAGTTGGGCAATATGATCTATAATTGTTCTACTAAATGGTAGGGGTGTAAATGAGCCGAGCTGAGTTGAATAATAGATTGTTCATGATTTGTTTGTTTTCATTCGATCGAGTTTGAGCTGGGTTAAAATTTGATTTTTGTGTTTTATGTTCAACTTCGGCTTAGCTTGAAAAAGCTCGAGCTGGGTTCGGGCCGGCTCATTTTATTAGATGAGGTCGAACTCAAATTAAGCCGCCTTGAATTATATGAAACTAAAATTTAAAAATTTAAAAATTAAAAAGAAAATTTAAATCTAATGTCATAGTCACACAATTTTTTTTATATTTGTAATAAATTAAAAATAACAAATCAAACTCGTTATTAAACTTAAAGTATTAACTAATTAATCTAGAAATAAGCCTTTTAGCGATTTCGAACTAACATTATATTTTTAATATTATTTCTTATATAAAAATTATGTTTTATATATACTATAAAAATTAATAAGTCAAGATTAATTAATAAACGAGCCAAGCTTTTAACAAACCCGAACTAGCTCGCGAGCTAAATGAGTCGAACGAGCCGAATACTTATTGTTCAAGCTCGGCTCATTTTCAAGGTCGAACTTAATATTGAGCTCAAACTCGGCTTATTTGATTTTACAAGCTCGAGCCGAACGGGCTAAAAGCAAGCCGAGTACGAGTCAAACACGAACGGTTCGAGTCTGCTTACAGCTCTACTAAATGCTCGAAGTACAGGATTATGTCCCATTTGATGCTAGTTTTTCATTCATTAAACGTGCCTAACGGGAGATATGTTCGGCTCTACTAAATGCTCGGAGTACAGGAATATGTCCCATTTGATGCTAGCTTTTCATTCATTAAACGTGCCTAACGGGAGATATGTTCGGATAAAACTTATCTGGAGTTTTGTTCAAAATCGTGGACAAAAGTACTACCACAAAAAGATGAGCTAGAAGCCCAATACATTTTTTTAGGACGTTGGAGGCTTGGAGCCATTATTCACGCTTTTACTAACTACCCACAATGCCTCTCGGAGGTTACCTCAAGGTCCACTTAACAGACTAAAAACAAAAGGAGCTGAAATTTGCACTAGTTTTTACAAACCAAACTCCTTAACTGGTGGAATACCTAATTTGCCCTTGCCTTGTTTTATATTCCTCAGGTCTCTCGTTCGGTAGTTCCTTCTTCTGAGTTTCTTCGATGGAGCTCCTTCTTCTGAGTTGTGTCCTTGCCCCCTTTCCATGGCATCTCTTATTGAGATTAACAAATGGTTGATAATTAAAAAAAGCACGATCTCACCATTCACAGAATAGGTTATGGTATTATTTAATTACAACGTATGATTTTCATTAGTTAGCTGGAATCTTAACGAGGATGTATACTGGGGGAGGAGAGAAGATGGTAATCGCGTGGGTGCCAAATTGTGAGAATCTATCAGATGAAGCCTTAATTCTGCCTGCAGAGCGGAGATGTTGATAAAACCTCACATGGGGCTAATTCCGGAGCTCGATCGTGAGATCGGAACTTCAACCAAACCCCGAACCTTAGATCTCTGAAATTTGCCGGAATTTAACCTCGGCGTCGGAGATGCCATTGAATTAGGAGTTTACTCAATTTAGCATAATCATAGGAAGACAGATCACCATTTTGGGTTTTTAATTTTATCGTCCTTCAATCATTTCCTCTATAACCCATGTTTAGTTCCCTCTCTACCTTCGAATCATCTTACTACTCATGGGAGGGTGAAGACGGCTAAGAAACTAAAGAAAGCCGATCCAGAGAATTTTTCATGGGGGTAATTCCGGAAATAAAAGTACTACTGTGGAAATCGGAGTGCAGTTTGCAAAAGTGGGAGTGTAAATTTCACTTCCCAAAACAAAAATGTTTCCATCACAGTCCTACGTACGTACATGATTTTTCCGCATGATTTTGTTTAGGTGTCATGTCCAATTGAAGTGTAAAGGAAATATAATCCAAGAGCATGGTTGATGAAAACATTTTTGTTTCAAGTCTCGGTAAGTGGACTATACATCCACGGCTACTACGTACCACGGCTATCAAAGCAATGATAGCCATGGTCAGAGCATCAAGATACCCCTCTGCGGCTCTGCCAAAGGAATTTGAAATAACATGAACATTTGTGACCGATCTGACGTAAAAGATCATCACAACGTTGTACTGTAATTTGATTAGTTTGCTCGCGATCAGCAATTACGTACTGCTGTGAATAATCAAATAAATTGTATAATGTTGCTTCTTTTCATGTACTTTCAATGGTTTTGACCTTTTGCTAAAAAAATATGGCTGGAATAGGAAAATAGATATTAGTAGAGCTTCAAATGTGCATCGGCTGTTGACGGTATTACTCACTCAATACATGGAACTTCATTTATCTATATTGATTTCCAAACGGGGTATCAGAAAACAAGTTGGAGATTGAGATCGATGCACAAATGAATACATTCAGGTCGAAATGAGTGATACAATACATAATGCATATGCAAACCACCATTTATTCTTGGGGAATATCGAATATTGCATAATACGTACATATCTTACTCTAAAGCTTGTTCGCCTTGTAGTGATGTTGTCGATCCTAGGGATCAAGGATATTCCATTAGTGAGCTGAAGCGGGCAACTGGAACACAGACAAGATCAGAAGCCCTGGGAACTGTTAATCCTGGTCCTTCTTCCATTTCAAGAACCTTATCATTACTTGTATTATTGCATTGTGTTCCAGTAACTTTGAAATCAAAACACTGAATCATAACTGCAAGCTGGGTCGGTAGCATTTTCATGGTTAACGGCAAGCCAGGACACATCCTCCTTCCAGTGCCAAATGGAAGTAATTGGAAATGTTGACCTTTAATATCTACTTCGTTTGTGAGGCTCCCGTCGAGTTGTAAAAACCTTTCAGGTTTAAACTCCAATGGGTTCTCCCAGTTCTTAGGATCCCTTCCCATAGCCCAAATGTTCACAAATAACAATGTCTTTTCTGGAAAGATATAGTTGTCGAGCTTGCATTCTTCTGTGCATATTCTAGGAACTAAAGGCAAGGGTGGGTGCAGCCTTAATGTTTCTTTTAGGATGGCTTGGATGTAAGGAAGATTTGGAAGATCCCATTCTCCGACTAATCTTCCTGTTTCAACTGCTCGATCTATCTCTTCTCTTGCTCTCTTGAGCACCTCTGGGTGATTGATGACCTCTGCTAGCGCCCATTCCATTGTAATGGACGTCGTGTCAATGCTAGCCGTAAACAGATCCTGAAATTAAAGAAATGTTATGTTATATTTGTACGTACGTGCATGTTTGATATATAGTTCAATCTCTAAAATATTCATGAACTGTGAAAAAACACGAGGGTTTAGGCCTTTAGGGTTCGATGATGAAGAAAATGAGAATTACATACCGTAATGAGACCCTTAACATGATTTCTTGTAAACTCGACCTCCGAATTCTCATTAGAGCTCTTACACTCCTCTTCCATGTCAAGAATTACGTCAAGAAAGCCCTTGACATCCTTTTCTTCAGCACTAGCACTGTTGTCTCCATGAAGTTTCATCTTCCTCAACTCTTGACGTTCAGCAATAATCTCCTCCACCAAATTATCAAACTTTTTATGTGTGGCATCGATTCTCTTTTGGAATCCCTGCAAATCGAACTTCTTCCAAATCCCATTAAAATCACTAAAGTTGAACTCTCCAAATATCTTAGTAGCCTCTCGGACCACCACCCTGAACCTCGCTGCTCGCGAAGCACTTGAATATTTCCCCAGCATCATCTTCCCCATAATGTTGTGGCCGACCTTTGGTAGCTCTTCACTGAAGTTGACAGGTTCACACACCTCTGCTTTCTTGGCCAACATTCTAAAAACCCTCACGTACTCTTGGTTTCGAATTGAAAGAAACTTGTCCACACTTAGGCTGCTGAGGAGCTCGTTGGTGCTGAGCTTCCTAACGAACTTCCAATACGGGCCGTGGGATGCAAATGCAAACGAAGCATTGTAGGTCATGCTTGCAGCTGCGATATTAGCAGTTCGGTTCATGAAGGAGAGCTCGTGTGTTTTGAGGAACTCTTTTGCCAACTCCGGTGACGTAACCACAACGCATGGGACCGAGCCGAGGCGGAGAGAGAAAATAGGACCTAAGCGTAGGTAGAGGTCGTGGAATGAACGGTGGATGAGGGGGTTGAGGAGGTGGAAATGCCCGATGATGGGCAAGGCTAATGGGCTCGGAGGAAGGCGGTGGTTCACACGGAAGTGTCTCGAGATTAAGAATGCCAAAACAAGGAAGACGATGAATAGGACTAACTCGATTGCCATGGCCAGCTAGCTAGGAGTCGATCGTGATTGACGAGCGAGATAGTAGCTGTAGGGATGGTTTGGTATATGGTATTCATCATCGCTATTTAAAGACCAAAACGATGTGGAGCGACGACCTAAATTATTGTAGTACGTGTATAATATTCAATCGTGCACAATTAAGCAAAGCACAAATGAGTTTACAGCCTCTAACTAATGGAAAATGACAATTTGACACTAATTTGGGGCCTCTTTCACCAAACTAATGACAACTCTTAAAAATTGCCCAAATCAACACAAGCTAAACAAATTATTGCCCAAATAATACAAAAGATTTTACTCTTTTAATTTTGAGGCTTTTTTGCCCTTACCGCTTGTATATTTAGGGAGAAAGAAACTTGATGAGATATAACACTTTGCTGGAACCTCATTAAACTCTGGTCACCGATCGCCGGACTCTGGCCACTGGTCGCCGGTCAGTGGGCTATATTACTGACCCCTAGTAATGTTCAACAATGAATTAATTGGACACATCCTCCTTCCAGTGCCAAATGGAAGTAATTGGAAATGTTGACCTTTAATATCTACTTCGTTTGTGAGGCTCCCGTCGAGTTGTAAAAACCTTTCAGGTTTAAACTCCAATGGGTTCTCCCAGTTCTTAGGATCCCTTCCCATAGCCCAAATGTTCACAAATAACAATGTCTTTTCTGGAAAGATATAGTTTAATTTCATTTCTCAACATTTCTAAATAGAGTTTAATGAAACAGAGAAGAGAAAGGGAAAGAACATAGGAAAGGGAGGAGAGAACGACAGTAGGAGAGAAGAGAAGCAAAATATCTTGTCAGTTATCCTTTAACGCACTAACTTTGTTGTTCGATTCCATAAATTACAATAAATGATCATGATTAGCAGTCAATCACACCCAATTGCTTTGCTAATTACCTTACATAAAAAAAAAAATTCTGTTGATGAGCAGTGCTAACTAAGATAAGCAGAGACTGAATGGTGATTATGTATGTTTTGCTTCATTTCGCAGGTCTAACTCATACATTGCACTCTTCGCCTGAATCTATGGCCCGCACGAAACATGTGTGGAGTAGGCCTCATCATTTAGCCCGCAGACCCGAAAAGCCTGCAGAGACCGACGGGCTTTTACCCGGCCCGGTCCGCGAGAAAGCCCGCTTACGTGGGTAGAGGGCCGGGCTTAAATTAGAGGTGTGAAACCCGGCCAGAGCCGTGGGTCCGGCCCGCCAAAAACCCGCAAGACCCGTGAGGCCCGGCCCGCCAAAATTCCGCAAGGCCCGGCCCGTAAAAACCCGTCAAATAATAAAATATTATACATACATATTTTGTTTGGTTTAGAATAAAACTATTACATTATGAAGCAACTATATTAAGGAAACTTCTCGGGATCGACCGACACCAGTCGATATGATCGGTATATATATTTAGTGACCCTGTAAAAATTTCATCCAATTCGGAACTCGTTTTACCGTCGGAATTTCCGGTAAACCGAAAACAACATTAATATGTCATAAGGTAAGATCCATTACCAAAATGCGAACACCAAAAGTCGTTTGCATATCTGAAATCACCTAATTTTTGTCACCGATTGTGTGCAGTCGCATCAAGGAAATCCATTTGGCCAAGCCCCGGTCAATGAGGATTTTAATATGTCGAAACGCATTTTTCTTTGTTGACCGTAGGTACAGACGGTCAAATAATATCCAAAACTGACGAAATTTTTACGGGTTCCCTAAATATATATACCGATCAAATCTACTGGTGTCGATCGACCATATTTCGAACTAGAGTTATTGATCGCCGAAGCGTCTACTAATATATCATAACTTTTATATTAGGTTTATATTAAAACTATCGCATTATGAAGCGACTATATGAAAGAAACTTGTCGGGATCGATCAACACCAGCCGATGTGATTGGTATATATATTTAGTGACCCTGTAAAAATTTAATCTAATTCGGACTTCGTTTACCTGTTGGAATTTTTGGTAAATCGAAAACACCACTAATATGCCCTAAGGGAGGACCTATTACAAATATGTGAATGCTGAAATCCGTTTGCATATATGAAATCACCTAATTTTTATTACTTATCATGCGCGGTCGAACTTAAGAAATCTATTTGGCAAGACCCGGTCAATGGGGTTTAAATATGTCAAAATGCCTCTTTTTTAGTTGACCGTTGGTACGAACGGTCAAACCATGTCCAAAACGAACGAAATTTTTACGGGTTCCCTAAATATATATACCGATCACACATACTGGTGTCGATCGACCATATTTTGAATTGGAGCTGTCGATCGCCGAAGTGTCTACTAATGTATTATAACTTTTATATTAGGTTTATAATAAAACTATCACATTATGAAGTGACTATATGAAGGAAACTTATCGGAATCGATCGACACTAGCCGATGTGATTGGTATATATATTTAGTGACCCTGTAAAAATTTAATCCAATTCAGACTTCGTTTAACTGTCGGAATTTTCGGTAAATCGAAAACACCACTAATATGCCATAAGAGAGGATCTATTACAAATATGCGAATGCCGAAAGCCGTTTGCATATATGAAATCACCTATTTTTTGTTACCTATTGTGCGCGGTTGAACTGAAAAAATCTATTTGGCAAAACCCCGGTTAATGGGGTTTAAATATGTCAAAACGCCTCTTTTTAGTTGACCGTTGGTACAAACGGTCAAATTATGTCCAAAACGAACGAAATTTTTACGGGTTCCCTAAATATATATACCGATCACATCTACTAGTGTCGATCGACCATATTTTGAATTGGAGTTGTCGATCGCCGAAGTGTCCTCTAATGTATTATAACCTTTATATTAGGTTTATAATAAAACGATCACATTATGAAGTGACTATATGAAGGAAAATTATTGGAATCGATCGACACCAGCCGATTTGATTGGTATATATATTTAGTGATCCTGTAAAAATTTCATCCAATTCGACTTCGTTTAACCGTCGGAATTTCCGTAAACCAAAAACAATACTAATATGCCCTAAGGGGCGACCAATTACCAAGATGCGAATGTAGAAATTTATTTACAGATTTGAAATTACCTAATTTTTGTCACCGATCGTGCGTGGTCGTAACGAGAAAACCATTTGGCAAAGCCCCGTTCAATGAGGTTTTATTTTGTGAAAATGCCTATTTTTTTGTTGACCTAAAATTCCGACGGTTAAACGAAGTCCGAATTGGATGAAATTTTTACACGGTCCCTAAATATATATATCAATCACATCTATTAGTGTCGATCGACAATATTTCGAAACTAGAATTTATTTGTGACTTTTGTTTTAGAATGTTTTCTAATAATTATTTTATTGTTTCGAACACTTAAATTAGAGTATTATATTATATTTCTAATACAAACCCGTAAGGCCCGGCCGTAAAAGCCCGCAAGGCCCGCCTTAAGTGGGCGGGTTTGGATCTTCGTATTTTTGTAAATATCCGGCCCGGTCCGGCCCGTCCCGCCACTTATTTAAATTTATTAAGGCTCGGCCCGTTGACGAGCCCTAATTTGGAGGTAGAAAATTTTATTTATCATTTGTTTTAGTATAAACTTTAAACGCGCTTCCATATGCGCGTGCTGAAAGTCTAGTCATTCATAATGCATAATCTATAGTTATTTTACATAGAGATGTACTTATACAACAAATCAGAAAGGAACTACTCTCTACCTCTTGATTTCAGCTTTTAGAGTAATGTTATTAACCCTTGCCCTTTTTGCTAGAATTTAGAAGAAGATCAGTACTATTACTATTAAATTCCAATACAAATACATACCAATTCACAAACCAAGCCGTCGACGTTAGCTTTCCAACCAAATCCAAAACCGATGCATTCCTGACTCAAAACCTGAAATGAACAAAACTCACATGTGAACAAAGCTCTCTTATTTGATGTTGACTTTATCATGAGTCAAAGCTCTGACGTGTAGCCGGATGACGCCAATAGAGATAGTGGACTGAGAGAACCGAGCCGAAAAGCTAAACGGTGTCGTCGGTAGATCTGAGATGGTTTATGTCGTTTCCCTCTCCCTCTTGTCGATGAATCTGATATGGTCGCCGTTGTCCAACGCCGAGTAGTATGGACTCGAGGCGGCGACATCGTTAGATGGATGCTGGCAACATCACAGACATCACGTCATATTCGTCAGTGACGGCCTGGTTCAGAGAGTGAGAGAAAGGAAGAGGAGGATCGGAGGAGAGAGAGAGAGAGCTGCGATCGAAATTTCGGGATGTAAACCTCGTCGGGCGTTAGCATCAGAGTTTAGATTCGTCGGGGTCGGGTGAGAGGAGAGAGAGAGAGAGAGAGAGAGAGAGAGAGAGAGAGAGAGTGGTGTGAGATTTAAAGTTTTTTTTTAAAAGAGAGGTCAGGAGATGAGATTGAGAAGAAAAAGGGCTAGGTAGTAATGTAAATTTGAGTAAATGGTCAAACAATTGCGGGAGAATTTACCCTATTCTTAGACGAATTTGGTCTCTGAGCAATGGAATCAGTGATTGCATTTGGAGCTGGGCTCCCCATGAAGCAAATGGCGCTGCTCACCGAGCTGCCACACTTGCCGATGAGACTGTGGGTCTGAAAAGATGGGTTAACCGACCACCACGGCCTCTTTTTTCTGTGTTGAGAAATGATGGTATGCCAACTCCGCCGATGACATGATTTATTGTTAGAGTTTCATTTTTACTTTTGTTCTTACAGGGATTGATCTCAATCACTAGTCTACTTATCCTAGTTGAGATCTTTACCCTTATTGTTTGTATTTTGTGAGTCCTAGGTTTTCTGGGTTCAGTTTAGGCTTTTGCCTTAATGAAGTTTCTTCATTATTCAAAAACAAAAAAATCATGCACAAATGATCGTTTACTAAAGTGTATAGTAATCGACTACTAGAGCAAGTAGCCCAGGTCCAGGGCCTGAAAAGAAATAGGGGCTTTTTTATATTTACATATAAAATTTCAATAAAAACTAATAAAAATTGATATGTAGTTAATTATTAGGTTCAAAATTAACTCTTTCTTAACATATTCTTCAATTATTTATTGAAATAATTTAATAGGTCTTCCATTACCAGATTTTATGAGCTCAAATTATGATTAAATATATTATTTTTTTCATCTTTATACATCTAAAATGATATTTGACTCTTGAAATAATAAATTTGGTATGAAATGATAAATTACATTGCGTTATGAATGTGAGGGTACTGTCTTGAATTTTATTTAATTAGTTAATAATTTTTAAATTTATATTTTTTTATATTTTTCATCTGGAGCCTTGATAAACACAAGGCCGACCCTCAATGCACTAATGAGTTTACTAATCGATGATAGAATTATTAAGCATCATTAATATAGAACTCAAGAAAGAGAGAATAATACAACAACCTAATTCACTACGACGTAAATTTGAACTAAGCTAAGAACTAAAGTAAAGACATAAACTTTAACTAGGGAACTTATTACACCCAACCCTAACATAAACTCAAAAAACAAAATATTCACTAGAGCTAAAATAAAATTCTTGCGTGACCAACTTGCTTATTGAGATACCCATGGACCACCCTACGCAGAGGAGGCCTCTTATAGCACTAAAAATCCTAATTAAAGGCTACTGCCCAAAACTAAGATAATATGCCGTAATAACTGAAAAACAAAAACAAAACATAAGAAGGCCTAGGCCCAAGCCCAGACCCGAACAGCACCGGGTCCAACCCAAGAACAAGACTGAGCCATGACGCAACCGCTCGTCGACTACCAAGCCTTCCAATCAACCACCACCTACCAATTGCAAACTCGCCCTCCCCACCAACATGTTGCCCAGAAAAACTGAGTTAACATGACGCCGACAAGAGCAGTCAAACCACTCTAAACCCGGATCCAACCATCCGATCACAACCCCGATCTCGTCGCTGTCGGAACCGAGCCGCACCACGTGAAAGCTGCTTCCCCGACAACCACGAAACGCCAACCACCACCCAACACCACAACTCCACCCCTCTAACCCACCTCCCAAAGGAGACAGCTACGTCAACAACCCACAACTCTTATGCTGATGGAACCCCTCTTCTCCTGACACAAGGTCGTAGGTAGTCCCGTCCGACGACGTTGCCATAAGGGACCTTCCCCGGACAAGAAGACTCGTTTACCCTGGCGACGCACTCTCTACTAATAACTCTCTTTTAATTGAAAATTTCTATTTTATTTGTTATTGTTGGAAATTCAGTAATTTAGGTACTGCTAAATAGATGAAGCATATCGGAGAAGGTACAATTAATCATTGTACAACAACCAGTATGTGGACGTCGACCTAGAGAATGACAGACTAATATAATAATCGTCGTGAGCTACTATTTTTGTTCTTTTAATTAAACTGCATATATATATATATATATATATATAAACTTGATGTAGTAGTACTACTAGTTACACTCGTTCGGAAGCTACAACTAATTATCGTTGAATGTGTCAAAACATTTGATTAATTAAGATGCGACTCAAGATTGAAACTTAGAAATATATAAACTTTCATTAAGGGATCCATTTTTTGTGTCTTTTAAAAATATGTCACTTGATCAACTTCTCAATCACATTTCAACATCTTTACCGTTTAACATTTAGAGTCTAATGTGTAGATTATCTCTGTAAAATTTCAGGCAAATGGAGGTGTTTAAGACATTTAAAACTGAGATTTAAACTTATAAGTATGAACAATTCAGGTTTGACAGATTTGGTGTGTTAATTGTTTTTATAACGAAGTTTGATACCTTAACGATCACAATTTTGGCTGAAATTTTACAAAATAATTTACACATTAGACCCTAAAAGTTGAATAGTGTAGATGTGAAAAATGCAATCGAAAAATTGGTTAACAAGGTATCCCTTTAAAATACCCAAAAAATTGATCCAGCATTGGAATGGGGCTAAATAAATAAATAAATATATATATATATATATATCCACATACAAAGTTACAAACTCTATATAGTCACCCGCCGGCTGGCATAAGTGTTCGTGTTTTCTAGGATTTTTGATGTGTAGAGTTGGCGAACTTTCTAAATGGCGGGTAGTGATGATGTGTAGGCGTGCCAGTACTTGCATACGATGATGTTGGTACATGTGATACACTGTCTTGACTTCTAATCTAACAATTGTAATGAGATTGAGGACTTTGCTCGCCTTGGTCCACTGTGTAAGTCGCCTGGATAGCCAAGGCTTCTTTCGCGTTTTCTAGCAAAAGTCACGATTCGAAACTCAAGTTACAGAGGTCGTGATTGAGTAGAGCTTCAAATAGGTCATTGGTGGTCGCTAAGGATGAGAGATCTTTAGTTGTTTCGGGTGCTTTCGCTAAGGACGAGAGGTCTTTAGCTGAGGATGCTTGGTCGCTGGGTTTGCTTGATGGGTCTTTGATAGCAGATATTAGTTTGTATGTTGAGAGTTGTGTGTTCTTCTGTGCTCTTCGTCCTTTTATATAGTGATCACATTATGATTTTAGCGATTCTTTCGTCTTCAATGATTATAGATTTTCTTGCCCATAGAGAATCGATTCTGAATCGAGTAAGGATTCCTTACTCGTTATGGAAGGTCTTCAACCCGGCGAACGAGATCCTCGCGCAAATGAGATTCCAAATATCCTACAAAATAAAGTAAAGATATTTTAGACCGCAAGTATCGGCCTCTTGGGCTAATTGCTTAGAAGTTAACCTTTGGTTAAATTGAGCTCAAACAATAAGCATCTTACTAACTCGATTGCCATGGCTAGCTAGGAGTCGATCCTGATTGGTGAGCAAGATTAAGTGAATGATTCTTAATAGCAGTAAGGACGTAAGGTTTGGTGTGGTGTTCGTCTTCGCTATTTAACGACCAAAACGTTATGGAGGCTAGGGTTTTGTAAATTTTATTTTTGAGGAACTGTCAGCTCAAAAGAAGTCTCCTCCTTTAATTGAGAGAGATACTCATTGTTGTGGTGGTCACTATGACCTCAGACCACTGCTATTGGTTGGCGCTTATGGCTTGTAAGGCTGGGGGCATGCCCTCATAGTTTTTACGGCAGACGCAGTGCCTAAATATTCTGCTGGCGCGCGGCAACGACGGCAAAGTTGCATGCAGCGGATGGCCAGTGACTTGGTGTTCTTTCACCTCGGTGGTCTTCTTGGGTTTTCTACTGGTGTGGGCCTCAATTCGGCTGTTCTGGTAGGATAGTTGGGGTCCTTGGGGAGATCGAATTATTATTAGAAAATTATATACTAGTACCAGAAAATATTTGAATTAACGAAAAATTCTATTACATATTTCTTATAGAAATTAAGATATAAACTCAATCCTGAAAATGAGTGGGCTCAAAATTAATTAAGAAATTAATGTTAAAATGTTCAAAATACCATTATTTTTGTAAAATGACAAATTTACCACTCTCATATCTAACAAGTTTTTTTTTTCCGACTGTTTAAAGTTTTTCAGCCAAACTATCGGCAATTTGGAGGTGAGCCAAGATATAAAGTTGTTTCTTACATCATGAGTTTTCATTTTTAAGTACTATATTGCATATTTTCTATTTTGAAATTTCAAAATTTGTTGACAAAAAATCACAGTAGTAGCTAGTTTCTCAGTCGACAGTAGCAGCTAGATTCATAGTCGACAATAACATTTACTTTCCAAATCGACAGTAGCAGGTGTCTTCTAAGCCGAAGTAGCACATTTCAAATCGATAATAACAGTTAGCTAGCTTCATAATTGATAGTAGCAGGTGACTTTCAAGTCAATAGTAGCAGTTAGTTTCGTAGTCAACAATTGTAGCTAGCCTCCCAATCGACAGTAGCAAATATTAAGTCAACAGTAGAAGATAACTTTAAGCCAATAGTAGAATATTTCAAGTGGGTAGTAGCAGCAACTTTGACCTATATAGATATGATATGTGGTAGTGCGAATAAATTTTGAATTCACTTAGAGATAACGAATTTTGAATTATGTTAGATGTGATGTGTCAAATAGAGGCAAAAAAGTAAAATATCCTATGACATGTAGCAACTTCCCATCATATTGTCTTTTCTTATAACTTTTAGTCTTAATTTGCTTTATGAAATTAGGAAGTGAATGTATTGTAAACCAAATTGTTGTTTGATATTTTAGAGTAGTTTGTTAAATTATTATAAAAGTTTTTTCAATCCTTGGGAGTTTTTAGTCTTTGGAAAATTATAAAATGGTATCATTTGTCATAAAAATTATATAAAAAAGTCAAAACTTATTTGCCAAATATAAAAAGGTCACTTCAATCTAAAAATAAAAAATAAAAAAATCAAATTATATAATACAAATTTATAAAAAGTAGGGTTGGGCATGAGAATAGATTGTGCTAATCCCGGAGCCTGTCCCACTATTTAAACTCATGATGAGATCGAGACAGGACGAGCCCAATCCAACTTTCTTAGGAATTTGAATAAAAACCTATATTTTTAATTTTTCATTAAGAAATTAACATTAAACAATGAAATTTTAACATAAGAAATGCATATAAATGTTTTAAAAATATTACCATTTACCATTATAACTTATGAGTTATTAAAAACATGAATTTGTTTCATTTTGACACAAATATATAAGAATTATTAAGTTTTCATTAAAGGTGGGACGAAACTAAAGGAGACTTGAACTATTCGTCCCGCGTTCCATCCCACCGTAATAAAATGAGACATGATCGGGGTGAGATTGACGTTTCTAAATTTCAATCACCCCCAGCCTATTAAATTTCGGAATGAGATCAGAATTACATGAATTTATATCCACTCTTAGTTTCATTTTTTGAACAAGTAAACATATGAACATGAATGAACTCTCGTATTCTTTCTCTTTCACATTGTCTTTTTCATTCCTCGTCAATCTCATTCAAATTTAGTAAATGTGCCCTCTCATTAATCATTCCAACAACAACAGCTGTCGCCCTTAGTCTAGCCATATATAGTTGGTCCCTTCCAGTTTGCTAGTAGTGATATACATCAGAGGTCCCCTCCATCTTTCATATTTTCCCAAAATTTTTGGTGGTGTAAATGTATGATAGGAAGTTAGGAACTCTATATATTTCATTTTCATTTTTTTTGGAACATAGGATTGAACTCTATTTTTCTAATAAAAAATAAATCTAATTTTTTTGGGAAGAATAGAAAATAAATGAAGGGCATCTTACTACCCCCGGCAATATTAGGATGGGAGCAAACAGAGAGAATACAGATGAAAAATGCCTTGGCCTAGAATATGGAATGTGAGAAGAAGCTAGATGAGGTTAATTTGGGGAGGGATGGAGAGCCATGTCCTATTCTAACTTCCAAAGTTTTACTGGTAATCCATTCAGAGGCACAGGAAATGGACTATACTCAGTCCCGCTTTGGGATCCCACAATTTCCCACGTGAATTTGGTAACTAAATGGTGGATCATAATCAGTAATTCCAGCTTAGCAAGCTCATTTCCTGGACAAGCATGGACTCCACTGCCAAATGGCATGAATGTATTTGGCTTTGGTGCAACCTCGAATCTAGAAAGAGCGAATTTCTGAGGGTCGGTGAAGAATTCAGAATTATGATGAATGTTCCTGAACAAAGGCATCACCCTCCAACCTTTTGGAATCAAGTAACCTTTGTATTCGACATCAACCACAGCCTCCCTAAAGAGGAACGATATAACGCTTGACATTCTCAAACTCTCCAACACAACCTTAAAACTAATTGGCATGCTTCTAGTATGTGCCCAACTCAATGGTTGGTTACCTGCTTGTTCATTTGATAAGCGAATTACATTTTGTTCGGCCTTGACAGCTTCTAGAATTTTGGGGTCGTCGTGGAGGTACTTGATAATCCAGGTCTTGACACTGGCAGTGGTATCTTGAGCAGCAAATAGCACTCCTATTATGTTGTCTGCGATTTGGTCATTACTAAAAACTCGGGTTCAAAATTTCGGTACCGGTAGATATATCATTTTTTAAAAAAAAATGAGATATCAGATACATCGGGGATATTGAAAAGATATATCATTCATGTTCCGAAATTATTTATTTATTATTAAATTACATACAAATATATATAATTATTAACTTTATTTAGTACTAGAAAAAGACCATATGTGCTTGAAAAGACGCACGTTGGTCAACAAAACTACAATACATTGCGCAAAACATACGAGCCATATAGTACAAATTGTAATGATTAACATGATAAACATATATCTCTTTCGAGCTGTCGATAGTTTCTCCAAGAAGGGGATAATAAAGATAAATCCAACTTGATAATTGATCATATACTTCTCCAAACTGATCATAATCGTAAATAGGATAACCAAATTGATAGTTTGACTTCATGTGATTCGTTTTATGTCCCACTATGCTCTGTGCTCTATCAATATAGAATCAAAACTTAAGGCAACTAAAGTAATATCATATGGAATACTTTGATAATCAATGACTCATCTTGTCCTCCTCCCGCACCTATTTTGTTGTTGCGCACCATGACTACCTGCTCTAGATCCATGATCCTCATCTTGGATAGCATGATCAAAATTACTTTCACCAGTAAACTGCTCAAATCCTCCACATACATAAGATTGCCCATATTCAAACCTTGTATCTCCACCACCACCACCACCACCACCACCACCACCATCTGAACTATCTGGAGTTCGTACACTGCCCAACACATTAGCATTATCAAAATCATTTTCCGGATCTCTAACTTCATCAGATAATACATTGTTTACATCAATTCCAAAATTAGTTGCTTTTTCTACGACGTGTGGAGGAGGTTGCCATTTTTATCATCGCGGTCAAGGAGAGCACTTGTCACTGATATAGCTTGACTCTTAAGAGTTAAGACTTGAACCTTCACTCCTAATCCAAATTTCTTTTACGAAAAATTAAAAATTAGCCGATTGAGGGACTACTCTTCTAGTCTTCTTTTTGATATCTCTTGAGGTGATTAATTAATCAAAACTCCTATCCGAGAGTCCGAGACATCCTCAAGTTGAGATAAAAAAAATAAAAAAAATTTACGAATTTTTCTCCAAAATATCGAAGATATATTGAATATATCGTAAATATCAGAGATATTTTATGTTATCAGAGAATATCGCAGATACGGAAAAAAATAAGACATTTACCCTTAGATATATCGTTTTAAAAAAAAAATATCAGAAATATCGGGGATATTTTGAACCTTGCTCAAAACTTCCCCTCCTTCGTTTATTCAGCTCAGCAAACAACCCAAGGATTCTAATTAAGAACACAGTCATTATTTTGTGGAATTTGTTTTGAAGTGCACATATATTAAGTTCAAAGAAAATAAATAGTGAACATACGCAATATAAAGTTGAGAGGTAGGAAATAAATAGTTGCCTACTAAGTATTTAGTTAAAATAAATACTAAGTACGTCGGTTGCTAGCAATATTCACAAAAACAAACTTTGATTCCAACAAGAAGAAATGTAAAATATCTTTACCTCGTCTCAATCATATTCTATGGAACACCAGAATTAAAGAGAAACGTACTAGCTAAAATAAAATTGCCCCATACAGTCGTATAGATTATTATTATCATTATTTTTTTGCAATGGAACAAACACTTTATTAACCAAACAAAGTACAACCGGGTGGGCCGAAAGACCTTCCAAATACAAGCAAAAGCCAAAAGTACAGAGACCCAAACAGACCCACACAGAAAACCAAAGGACTCAGGGGCCCAAACCAGGCAGGCCCAAAATCAGAAGTAGCCAATCCCAATTGATACCAGAACGAAAGATAGGAACCATCGTCTGCACCGCCAAAGAAGGAGGAGCCATGAGGTTGATAAACCAACCAGCTGAAAAGAATTGGGGAGGCATTGACAACAAATCTAATCAAAGAACACCCAACAAGCACAAAGCGAAGCCACCACTCTCAACACATCTCCACAACCGAGATCATCTTTTGCCACGAGAAGAGCCAAACACGGCCAAAACGAAAATAAAAAAGAAAGATCCATAAAGGGATCAAAGGGACAGCTATCAAAACGATAATGAGACCCTAGATGTACTACCGTATTCAACGGATTTACGCACAATAACGGGATAACCCCGTTTAACTTGGCAGAAGGGAAAGCTAATAAGTTGCCAAAGAGAGCAACCAACAACGTGAGCAAGGCGGTTGAGAGGGAAAACGGGTTATTTGGACAACAAGAAGAGAGGGTATCTCCGATTAGATCAATCAACCAATCAAATAGAAAAACAAGAAACAAAAGCACTGAAAGAAAAAACAACATGAAGGAAGACAAAGGAAGGGAAAGGCAGAGGCACAAGCCCCTAGATCAGAGACTAGCTATGGGGAAAAGCGCCCATGAAGGGTGAGGATGACCGCCACCGACTCTCAATGTGAAAGAGAGAAAACCTTGGGTGGAGGGAAACAGTCGTATAGATTACTTCAACACTCACAATATGAAAGAAAATCCATTATAGAAACCCAACCCTACTGCCTGCATATATGACTTCTACCCTCATCACCATTGAATGCAACTTCGATCCACTACTGATATAGTGATCTTAAAAGCCGTTGGCATAGTTACACCAATATTCGACACATCATAAATAGTAGTACATCAAGGATACTAGTGCATGTTCTTGTTCTCGGAAATGATCGTCTGCTGTTGGGTTGGAGGTTTTGTTGGTGTGTGGTGTTGTTGTCGGTGGCCTCCGTCTATAACAGCGGCGGGTTTGCTTCTACCTTGTCGGCGGCAAGTCTTTGGGCCTGTTGAGCTGTTCACCTTGGGTTGGCTGCTGGGCCTGCCATCTGGTGGTTTTAATTATGCAATGAGTTGTGTTGGGCTTTCTCTAAACATGTCGTCGGCGCTTGCTGTATCACTTCTTTCCGCTTGTCTTGTTTCATATAGTTTGCTCTTTGGCTCTGATACTGTGCTTGGGTGGGACTGAGCTTGGTTGATTGAGTTTATGTTTGTTTTTGTTTTTTAGCTTTCGTATGCATCACTTCGGTGGGGTTGAAATGGTCGTGTTTGGCTTTCTCCATTGTTGGTGTTGTATATTGGTGGGTTGTTTTTGGCACTAGTTATTATTGCACAGGAACAAGAGTGGCTCGTGGATCACCAATATACCGATATTGTCTCAATTTAACTACCTTTTAAGGTGTTTGGTTTTAATCTCAAAAGGTTACGGTATAATCGGGTATTATCCATCCACTTATAAGTTGTATATTATTTGTCACATTTTAGATGTGGGATCTCTCATCTTCAACACTTCTCCTCACGTGCAACTTAATTTTTAGGTCTGCACGTGTAATTTGTTTGGTCCAATTTCCACATCGTATATCAGTACATATTTGGTGGTTTGCTCCAATTGTCATTTCGGAAATTGGCACTACATTCCAATTCCCACTGCTGATTCATTCGATGAACCTAAATTTGGGCCTAGTATGCTTGAGGAATACCCGGTTATGAGAAGTAATTGGAGAGGAACCTGCTCTGATACTATGTTGCACATCGACTAGCGTGGCATGTGGATCACTAATGTACTGATATTGTCCCAACTTTTCCACCTTTAAAGTGTTGAGTTTTAATCTCAAAAGGTCTCGGTACAATCAGAGTATTATCCATCTACTTATAAGTTGTATATTATTTGTCACATTTCATATGTGAAATCTATTCTCTTCAACAATTATAAGTTACTTGCAGTTCCTGATTAGCTTCTTGTAATTAACTACTATTTTGGTCCTGATCTACTTTAATAAAATGGTATGCGTCTTTAAAAAAAATGGAGATGCTCATGAGCTACATTACTTGACCTATTGTATTTAGTTTTCATCGATCATAACTTTAATTAGGTAGCTCGCATTGTTATACTCATATGCATTCTCTAGTTTGGATCGAAAAGAAGATCAATAAATTATAGTATTACACCATAGATCTATATAATCGACAACCATAATATTTGCTACTCTAGCGAAGGCAAAGGCGTCAACTGCCAGCAGAAGAACCACTGTAGAAGGTTCTTAATCGAAAAAATAAAAACATTGGAAAAGGTGAGTTTTAGTGTCACAGTCGCGAAATTTCGAATGATAAAAGTTCAAATTCGAAGCCATGATAACTCTAAAACAGTCTCAAATATAATGAAATCACCTTACAACAACAGTATATCGAAACTGAGTTCACAGTATGACTCAGTTGACTTGAATAATACATTAGCAGTTTATACACTCAGTATTAAAACAATTAGAAATGTAATAATCACTCAATTCTCAATGTAATACCCTGAATTTTAGAGTTAAATTCGTATAATTTCTTGTAAATTATTAAACTTGATAATTCGAGTAAAATAACATTTCTACGCCTTCTCGTCGTTGTCTTTACGAAAAGAAAATAATTTCGGAAATTAAGGTTGAAAAACGTTACGTTTTCAGTGGCTCAAGAGTCGACTTTTATTCCGTCGCTCATCTCCGAAAACTTCATTCATGAAAGTCGTAGAGCTCATTGTTACGAGTTCGTAGACACGTGGTACGCCTTAATCAGACATCGTGTTTGAAAGTTGTTGGAAACGGAAGTTTAGTTTTCGATTTTAGAAAGGTATAAAAGGAATTTTTAGGAAACCCTAACTTTCCCAAAACAGAACCCCCCACCCCCCCGGCAGCTTCTTTCTCTTCTCCCTTGACCCCGACCCTCCTTCGCCGATTTCTCCATCACCGATCTCCCACATCCGGCCACTATGGCCTTCACCTCCGGTCTCAAGACAACCACACAGTCGGCTGCTCCAGCCCATAGACGTGGCATGCCGCCCATCGCCGCCTAGAAGCCATATCAGCGATTTGAAGTTCTGCAATTTCGTCGTCGTCCAAGCTCCGTCTCCGGCGATGCTAGAGCTTGCGACGCTTCCTTCCGCAGTCCTTCCTTCCTCTGATTCCGATCCCAGGTGAATTGAAGCTCAAATCGAGCCGGTTCAATCCTGATCTCCAACCTCCGATCTGATCTCTTGCGGCAGCATTTTTGGTGACCTCTGGCTGAATCCGTGCTAGCTGCAGGTACGGTTACAAGCTACTCCATGTGATGTGTTTTTCATGTTGGAAATTTTGTAAATTGTGAAACTTTGGCCGGAGATGGTGATGGTGCGCATGCCGCCGCCTAGAGCGGCGCATGGGAAGAAGTGGGCGGCGGGGAGACGACATTACACTATAGGTCGATGCAGGTGATAAGAGGGGTGAAATTGGTGGCCGCAAGCAAGCTCACGCGCGGCGGGCTGTGTTGGCGAATGATCCCACGCGCGACCGTCTGTGGTGGTGCGTGAACAATGTTTCATGAACAGTATTATGTGAATAATGTTTCGTAAAACACTGTTTCAGCTGTAATTAATATTCACCTGAGGTTTTACGGGTTGTTCTCTAAGCACGTTGTTATGTTATTAGGTGACCGATGAGACGAGTGAGGGAATCGCTCTTGGTGTTGCAGAAGTTGCGCGCTGGAAATAAGGTGAGTAAATTTCACTATGACAAGTCTACCATTGCCGGTGACTCATAATTATAATTTGTTGAAAAGAGTGAACTGTGACATATATATATATATATATATAATATAGCGGGTTGTGTATGTGTACAAAATGATAAATAAGATACATATATATGGGTTGTAATATTATATAATGTTACAGTTTTTATTTAAATTATGAATTTTATTGTTTTCGATGAATTGTGGCGGATGGGATCGGAAGGGCGATAATATACTTTTGGGTATATGGATTATTGGAGTGACATTATATATATTGTTGTGCAAAAGTCGCTTGGTTGTAGTACATAAACATGCGTGAATTGTTATATTGTACGTGGTTTTAACATTGAGTCTTGTTAAAATGTTTTCTGGTCTTCGGACGTTGTTGGCATTAAATTGGAACCAACCTTTGGCCGTATGTCGATTACGATCAGATATAGTTCTAGTCTGTATGCCGTTGTACTGCATGAGGGGTAACAGATGGGTTGCCTGGGTCTCATGAGAACACATGTTTTAAATGATATTAGGTAACTAGATGGGTTGCCCAGTGTCTCATGAGTATGCATATTTTAAAATAATATTGGGTAACCAGATGGGCTACCTAGTGTCTTAAGAGTTCACATGTCTTAAAATGTTATCTGATTACATTTCCTTTTTTATGTGATGTATGTTAAAATGTTGGTTTACTCATACGGGCTGAAAAACTTATGGGGTTTCTGTTTACAATCCCGGTGCACCAAATTGATGATGTAGGGGATAGTTCTGCATGTGGGGATTAGCAGGCTCGGAGAGCAGACTCGGAAGATTACAGAGGGTTTCCTTTTTCATTTGCGGTGAGAATTGAGTGAATATTACATTTCCAATTGTTTTAGTACTTGAGTGTATAAACTGAAAATGTATTATTCAAGTTAACTGAGTCGTACTGTGAACTCAGTTTCGATATATTGTTGCTGTAAGATGATTTCATTATATTTGAGATACAATGTATGTTCATGAACTAGATTCCTTGCCCATTATCAATATGGTCCCGGGAACTCAATTCTCAAGTTTTTAAATATCATTTATCTTAGTAAATCTAGGGGAAAGGCTGGGGGAAGGGTGGGTTGAACAATCAAACCTTTTGACATTTCATGTGTAATAATCCGAATTTTCAAGTTTAAATTCTTTTACTTCCTTGCAATTATTATGCTTAGTAATTCGAGTAAAATCGCATTCTACGCCTTCTAGTCGATGTCTTTGCGAAATGAAACTGATTTCGGAAATTTAAGGTTAAAACAAGAGTCGACTTTTAATCCGTCGCTCATATATGAAAACTTCATTCATAAAAATTGTAGAGCTCATTCATAGGAGTTCGCGGACACGTGTCACACCTTAATCGGATGTCGTATGTGGAAGTTGTTACCAACGAAGGTTTAGTTTCCAATTTTGGATGGCTATAAAAGGGCATTTCTAGAAACTTAAAATCAGAAAAAACAAAAAAAGAAACCGAGGCGGCCCGACCCCGACCCGATTTCCCATCTCAGCCGATCCTTTCCATCCAAACAACCGGGCCGCATCGACTGGTGGTAGTGGCGTCCCACCCCACGCAGTGTTTCAACTGCCATCGAGAGAGCACAACTGCGGCACCGACGAGCACGATGTCGCCGGTGAGACTGGGGCACGAGGCGGTGACGACAAGTCTTCCCTCGTCCTTCTAAATGCAAATCCACCGGCAAAAGGGCTCGAATCGAGCCATTCCGTCTCCGATCTTCAACCTCCGATCCGGGTTCTTGAGGCGCGATTCCGGCAGTCTCCGACTGAATTGGAGTTAACTACAGGTATGGTTACGATATACTCCTTGTGATCTACGTTTTTGATGTTGTAAGTTTGACAGTTTGATGAAGTTTGCATGGAGGTGTTTGTGGTGCGTGTGCCGCCGCCTAGGGCGGCGCATGGGAGGAAGTGGGGCGGCGGAGAGACGGTGTTAGGCCATAGGTTGATGCTGGTGCAAAGAGGGGTGGATTTGGCGGCCGCAAACGAGCTCACGCGCGGCTGTTTGGGCGGCGCGTAAATAGTGCTTCATGAACAATGTTTGCGTGGAACAATGTTTTTTTATAAATTTAATTAATGTCACCTGTCGTTTTGCGGGTTGTTTTCTAAGCACATTGTTATGCTATTAGGTGACTGACGAAACGAGTGAGTGAATCCTCTTGGTGTTGTAGAAGTTGCACACAAGAAATAAATTGAGTAAATCTCACTATGTCAAGTCTACCCTTGGCGGTAACTCGTATTTATGATTTCTTTAAATGAGTGAACAATGATATAGATATAATATAGTGGGTTGTGTATGTGTACAAAATGGTAATTACGATATATATATGGGTTGCTATATTATATAATGTGACGGGTTTTATTTAAATTATGAAATTTTATTGTTTTCGATTAATTGTGGCATATGAGACCGGAAGGGGAGATAATGTACCTTCAGGTATAATGGATTATTGATGTGACTTTATATATATTGTTGTGCACGAGTCACTTGGTTGTAGTACATAAACATGCGTGGATTGTTATATTGTACATGGTTTTTTGAGTCTTGTTAAAACGTTTTCTAGTCTTTGGATGGTGATGACATTTAAATCGGAACCAAGCCTTGTCGGGTGTTGGTTACGATCAGTTATAGTTCTAGTCTGTTTGTCGTTGTACTGTATGAGGGGTTAACCAGATGGGCTGCCCGGGTCTCATGAGTACACATGTTTTAAAATGATATTGGGTAACCAGATGGGCTGCCCAGTGTCTCATGAGTACACATGTCTTAAAATGTTATTTGTTACATTTGTTTTGTATGTGATGTATGTTAAAATGTTGGTTTACTCATACGGGTTGAAAAGCTTACCGAATTTGTGTGTACAATCGAGGTGCACCAAATCGATGGTCTAGGTGATAGTTCTGCAGGTGGGGATTAACAGGCTCGAAGGATTACTGAGGGTTTCCTTCTTCTGTTGTGGTGAGGATTGAGTGAATATTAGATTTCCAATTGTTTTAATACTTGAGTGTATAAACTGGTAATGTATTATTCAAGTCGTATTGTGAACTCAGTTTCGATACACTGTTGCTGTAAGATGATTTGAATATATTTGGGATTGTTTTAGAGCTTTTATGACTTCGAATTCGAACTTTTATCATTCAAAATTTCGGGGTCGTGACTATTGGTATCAGAGCGTAGGTTGCGTATTTAGTGATTTATCAATATCATCCAAGAGCGATGGCCGACTGCAGTGGATTCCATCACATGTTCTTCGATATTGATATATTACTGGGTACGCATGAGTGTTAGGAGCCTCACCTTAAGGTTTGGTCCTCTAAATATCTTGGTCAATATATGTTGGATCTATTTTATTTGGGTTTGAGATTATACACGTATTGACTAAGTATTTAAATGTTTCATGGTGATGAATTTAGAGAAATGCTAGGCTAGAGGCCGAGGCCGGGCGAGAGGCCGAGGCTGAGCTAGGTGTGGAGGCCGAGTCCACAATGTGGAGAACCTTTATGAGGAGGAGGTACCACTTGTCAGGCAGGTTGACCCGGAGGCTGTCGTTAGAGACGAGCCTCGTGTGCTTAAGCTGATCAGGGACATCCGTAGTTTGTCAGCGCCATCATTTCATAGGGGTTTGGATCATATGGTGGCAGATAATTGGATCAAGAGTATGAAAACCTATTTTAAGATGGTGATGTGCTCGGAGATTGAGAAAAGGATGATAGTCACATTCTTCTTAAATGATGATGATATAATGTGACGGGTTTTATTTAAATTATGAAATTTTATTGTTTTCGATTAATTGTGGCAGATGACACCGGAAGGGGAGATAATGTACCTTCAGGTATAATGAATCATGTGATGGAGGATATATTGAGCGCTTGTGTTCTTGATTTTAAGGTAAGTTGAGAGGATCACTTGAGGTTGATTGAGTTTGCCTACAACAATAGTTATCATTCTAGCATCATCATGATACCTTATGAGGCTCTTTGCGGTAAACCATGTAGATCGCCTATCTGTTGGGCTGAAGTTGGTGATGAAGGGCTAATGGGTCCTGAGGATGTTCAAGAAACTTCAGAGAAGATCTCGATTATTCGAGATAGGATCCGAATAGTCCAGAGTAGACAGAAGAGCTATGCAGACTTAAAGAGGAGACATGTCGAGTTTGAGATGGGTGATCATGTGTTCCTAAAGGTCTCACCTATGAAGGGTGTGGTGAGATTTGGCAAGAAGGGAAAGTTAGCTCCGAGCTACGTTGGGCCTTTCGAGATTCATGAGAAGGTAGGAGATTTAGCCTATCGGCTAGCTTTACCCACAAACATGTCTGGTGTTCACAACGTCTTTCATATTTCCATGTTGAGGAAGTATGTACTAGACGAGTCACATGTGATAGATCATAGCTCAATTAAGGTGAATGAGAATGCCACCTTTGTTGTTGAGCCGGTTCGTATCTTGAATAAGTCGACAAAGAAGAATGCCATACTACAGGTATGGTTACGATCTACTCCTTGGGATCTACGTCTTTGATGTTGTAAGTTTTACGATTTGATGAAGCTTGGGTGGAGCTGTTCGTGGTGCGAGTGCCGCCGCCTAAGGCGGTGCTTGGGAAGAAGTGGGGCGGCGAAGAGACGGTGTTAGGCCGTAGGTTGATGTTGGTGGAAAGAGGGGTGGCTTTGATGGCCGCAAGCGAGCTCACGCGCGGCTGTTTGGGGGGCGCGTGAGCACCACACGCGGCTGCCTGTGGTGGCGCGTGAACATAACATGCGGCTGTCGGAGGGTGGTGGATGAGCCCCACGCGTGGCCGTCTGTGGCGTTGTGTGAACAGTGTTTTTAAACTGTAATTAATAGTCACATGTCGTTTTGCGGGTCGTTTTCTAAGCACATTGTTATGCTATTAGGTGATTGACGAAACGAGTGAGGGAATCACTCTTGGTGTCGTAGAAGTTGCACGCAGGAAATAAGATGAGTAAATCTCACTATGACAAGTCTATCCTTGACGGTGACTCGTATTTATGATTTCTTTAAATGAGTGAACTGTAACATCGATATAATATAGTGGGTTGTGTATGTGTACAAAAAGTAAATACGATATATATATATATATATATATATGTGTTGTTATATTATATAATGTAACAGTTTTTATTTAAATTTTGAAATTTTATTGTTTTCGATTAATTATTGCGGATGAGACCCGAAGGGTAGATAATGTACCTTCCGGTATAATGGATTATTGGCGTGATTTTATATATATTGTTGTGCAAGAGTCGCTTGGTTGTAGTACATAAACATGTGTAGATTGTTATATTCTACGTGGTTTTAACATTGAGTCTTGTTAAAACGTAATCTGGTCTTCGGATGGTGATGATATTTAAATCGGAACCAAGCCTTGACCGGGTGTTGGTTATGATTAGTTAGAGCTTTAGTTTGTCTGCTGTTGTACTGCATGATGGGTAATCAGATGGGCTACCCGGGTCTCATGAGTACACATGTTTTAAAATGATATTGGATAACCAGATTGGCTGCCCACTGTCTCATGAGTACACATGTTTTAAAATAATAATGGGTAAACAGATAGGCTGCCAAGTGTCTCATAAGTACACATGTCTTAAAAATGTTATTTGTTACATTTTATTTGTATGTGATGTATGTTAAAATGTTGGTTTACTCATACGAGTTGAAAAACTTATCGGGTTTGTGTTTACAATCTCGGTGCGCCAAATTGATGGTGTATGAGATAGTTCTGCAGGTGAGGATTAGCAGGCTCAAAAGATTATTGAGGGTTTCATTCTTCTGTTGTGGTGAGGATTGAGTGAATATTACATTTCCAATTGTTTTAATACTTGAGTGTATAAATTGGTATTGTATTATTGAAGTCGACTGAGTCGTACTGTGAACTCAGTTTCGATATATTGTTGATGTAAGATAATTTCAATATATTTGAGATTATTTTAAAATTTTTATAGATTCGAATTTAAATTTTTATGATTCGAAATTTCGAGACCGTGACATGATTCATGAAGAGATTATTTTGCCGGTCGTGCAAATGCAACTAGCTTTAAGTTACCTAATATTTAGCATCTCTTATCTTTAGGAATTACAATTGTTTGGATATTACCCAAAATATCCGACGGGCTTGGTTCAAGTATATTACTTATGTACAACTGATCTACCAACCTTCAGTATATACAGATGTTTGAACTTTATGCCCACTGCTCAGGATCTATTTTGAATAAAATATATTTTTATGACTTGGAAAGTGTTCACTTGATACAGTTATGGAATCGCTGCTATTTCTCCGTTCTTTAATAGTTTGACTTTCGACAGTTTGCCTGAAAGCATCAAGCGGCTGCGTTGTAAAGTGAACTTTCAAGTTTTAGCTGGTATTCCTCGTGTTAGGGAATTGGGACTTGGGGGAAACCCTTGTTAATTGCTCCGCAACCCTCCTATAAGAATCGAAAAGGCAGAGTCACTAGAGGGAAGAAATGATCTTAATAAATATGGAGCGCCCTGGGAAGTTTTGACAAAGTATGTTTCTCATCTGCTATGGATAATCTTAGATCTTTCTGTTTCAAATAAATTAAAGGTTCGGATTTATGTTGATGTCAAATTTAAATTTGTTGATAAATATTGGATGTTATATCGTTACTTCTCACTTAGTTGCAGTCGGCTGTTTGATTTATGGTTTAGTAATTACATATACCCCTTTTCCATTCAGATACTCATACAGCATATGGCTGTTCATTCCGCCTGTGATTTTGTTGGGTAGTAAAGCTGAGAAACTTGCTCTTACAAAATCTTGGTTCACAGATGAAGAGCTGCGAATATATAGGGTGATTGTCCGTTGACACCTGAAGAGATTGGATTGTTGCTAGATATGATTGACACCTGGCTCTATCTAGCTTCCCACAAGGTTTGTCTTGGGTAGATATGTTGTTATTAATGACCAAGGGTAGCGCCTTTTTTTTCTCGTGAGGACAGCAAGATACTGCAGTTTTTATATATTGAATGAATTTTTTTTTTGAAATGATGGTGAATGATTTAATAAAAGCAGTTGGCATAGGTTCAGTCTTTATGAATTGAATGCTCTACGGGAAGGGTCATGCGTCTACGACTCTGTCATAAAAAATGTTCACTCTGCAAGAAAACAAATATTACAATAGATTTCATACGATCCTTATGTCACAAAGCAATAAAAATTGAAATTGTGTTAGCAGTTGGGGTTATAAAAAGGATGAACCCTTTAATCTTCATGTTTTCAGGTCTATGGTGGAGAAGCAAGGATCTCAACTCTGAGAAGATTACTTCCACTTATGGAGGGTAAGAAGAGCCTTTCTCCTGCTGAGGGAAGGGATAAGGTTGAAGGCTGCAGTTGACTATATGTGAGCATGCAAGATACCGGTAATACTTATACTCGGTACATGTTTCTGCTTCATAAGATTGTTGGAATTGATTTATATACTGATGCCCTAAGTAGCCTGTTAATCTAACGTATTTTAAAATCATATCTTCATTTTAAAATTTGATTTCTTCTGCTTATTTGTGGAACTCATGGGGCATCTTGAATTTAAGATACGCAAGTTTTGTGTATATTGGGGTGACAAAAATGTGGTGCCTCTGCAGTTTCCGATGCTCACAGGAGTTGCACTTATTACACTTGATCCCTCATTATCTTGTGTTCTATGATATACTGAAATTTGAAATGATATAAATTTTAGCTTCTGGTAGGATATTCAAACTTTTCGTACTGGCTTACTTTTGGTTCAGTTACAACGCACAGCCGGAAAATACATATGATTGTGGCCTGTTTTTGCATCACCATCTACAGCTGTTTTCAGAAGAAGTTCCTGCTATCTGCTTCAATCCATTGGACATAAAGAAGTTTTCTACCTTTGAAAATGGTCCACTTATTTCCATTTTCTCATTGTTTGTTATTTTCCCCCGGACTTATTTGAACAGAAAATTTTATTTATCTAATAAAGAATTTAAAAATGCATTTTTTAGCTTTTGCTCTGCCACTGTTACAATTTATAAATGTAGAAGGTGATGATCATAAGCTCTTGTATTTTTAAGTGGGACCTATCGAATATAATCACACAGAATAGGAAATCATTTCTTCTTTATGTGTATGCTTTTTTTAATACTTCTGATAGATGTGTTTTAAGTTTTAAACACCAAGCACTTCAGTAAGGAACCATAATATTTCAAATTCTGTCAAAAATAATAGAAGTCATTTTATGAAAATTGATGGCTAAAAAGGCAAAGAATTAGGAAATTTTAAGTAATGGTGTTGCTCTGTTTGATCCAGCAGCCACCTACATGTTTCCTATTAAAGTTCTTGACTCGAAGTGTTCTAATGCTTCTGAATATGGGTTTCATTGTGAATGCAAATTTTCAATACCATAGTATGCCATTTTTATCTTGGTTTTTTCCGACTCTGGTCCTCATAATGAAATGGAGAGTTAACAGGGTACTTTGTCCTTGTCTATGTTGCACGGACACGCGAAAATGGTCGCGTATCGCGTGTCAGACACGGACACGCGTATTGGACACGCGGACACGCGCAAATACGCTAGGACACGCGTGTCTGATTTTGGACACGCGGTGGACACGTGCGTGTCTGGACTAGACACGAAAATAACAAGGACACGCAGGGGTATAATTGAGATTTAACATAAAAACCCAAAAAAAGGGAGTACTTCCAGCCTTCACAGCCGCATTCGTATGGAAAGGATCTTCATCAAAGACGCAGAGGATTTTCTGAGCCGAGTTGCCATCGCCGAGGTATCGTTCATAGAGATATCAAAACAACCAACATATTGCTCGATAGTGACCTCAAGCTAAAATAGCTGACTTTGGTTTGGCTAAGCTGGACGAAGAGGAGCATACCCATATCAGCACCAGAGTTGCTGGAACTATGTAAGCACCCTTTCATTCACTGAGTTTGTTTTTTCGGTTTCTTGTTTAGCATAAGGGTTTCTGTGCTCCCATGGGCGAGCACTAATTGTCTAGTAGGTCAGGCTTCCATATCTCTTCATCTCATTCCTGCAGTTCAGGGAACTTATGTAGGATAATATTTAGGTTTCCAGTGTTCTTTTTAAATTTATCACGTTAGGATATTTATCTTCGAGTTGAAAATCATTTCCCCTCTGGACATTGTGGGACTTCTTGTCCTTCTGCTTGGAACTGATTGTAGGATTTGTAGCTGAGACTAAGTACTGTTTTTAAATGAATTGGTTCAATTTATCAATTTCATCACCATCTTCTTTCTCATGTGCAATGTTGGGTTTGATTTTGAGACGGTATATGAATCCTTATTAGAATGTTAGGTCAAATATAATGTAGACAACGAGCTCTTTCTTTCTATGCTGCTCATGCTGGGTTTTGATTTGGCTTTACTAAGTTTAGAATTCTCATAAGGGTGAATCTATGTCTTCTATACTTGATATGGTACTTCTACCCTGGACCATATTTAGATTTGAGGAAACTTAGGTGAATTACAGATCCACAGCTGTGATGCTTCTGCCATTAAATCTATTCCAAGTTCTGATCCACTGGTGGTCCTTTAACTCTGCAATTTTTCTGGTCAGACAGAAACTATGGATAAGGCTACTTGATTAGAGGGTCATGGCACATGTGAGACCAACTGTTTGGTATGCACGATAGACGGCTCTAAATGTCCATAGAACTTGATTACAAGTCTGATGGTCCATAGATATTTGCACCGCCTATAGATTTTGTTGCTAAAATGGCCCCTGGTTTTGGTCTTTTGGACATGTTGCCCTTTCTGTTTCGGGGTATGCAGAAGATGATGATGCCCTTTCGGTTACATTATATTAACAAAAGCCTTCCATGCCCATGCATATATAGTGACCACATATTCTGGTACCTTAAATTTGTTTGATAACCATATGAAGTCAACAAGGAGTCACAGTATGGTTGTTATTGTGCAGAGGATACATGGCTCCAGAGTATGCTTTATGGGGCTATTTAACCGAAAAGGCAGATGCATACAGTTTTGGAATGTTAAGCACAATTCAGGAGTACTAGAGCAACGTAATTTTATGCCATATCCTCAAAATTGAATTTGCTTCTGTTCTGTGTTCTGTTGGGTATGTTCCTTTTCTCTTCTTCGCTAGTCTGTTTCATTTTAGGTGTTTGTTAAGCATATTGTGTTGTTTGATCCTCAGGATCATGAGTGGAAGATCAACTCCAATTAGTTCCAGCGTCGGGTCTGTTAATGCCGGGTCTGCTAATGCCGAGTCTGCTAATGCCGGTTCTAATACTGGAGGGTCTGGAGGTGGAGATGCTGAAAATGAACAAAGGGTAGTAGATGATAAAGCTCCTTTATGGATGTTTGTTAAGAAGATTAGCAAACCTCCAACTGGAGGTGGCAATGCAATTTTTGCAAGCTGTACTTCAATGGCTCACACACTAGAGTTAAGAGTCATTTGCTGAAAGAAGGAACTGCAGGTATTGCTTCTTGCACCAAGGTTAATCCTGAAGCATATGCTAAATTACATGAGTTGGTGAATGAGTGCAAGGAGAGATTAGCAAATGCAGCTAGTAGACAAGTTCCTCTACCATCATCAGGACAACAAAAAGGGAGTACTTCGGCTCCTACTACTAGTAGCCCTGGGGATACTTATCATGCCTATAGGCCATATACACAAGAATTTAGTCAATTTACAGCATCTGACATGGGAAAGAAGAGGAAAACAAGTGGTGGTGCTCTTGCAAAAGCATGGAATAACTCGGCTAGGGAGGAATGTGATGGTGAGGTTGCGAGGATGTTCTACACTGGTGGCCTATCATTCAATCTTGCAAGAAATCCACACTACCGGATGTCTTATGTTCGTGCTTCTACTCTTCCTGGCTATGTTCCACCAGGTTACAATGCTTTGAGGACCACACTACTTGCAAAGGAAAGAAGGAACATTGAGAAACATTTAGAGCCAATCAAGCTTACATGGAGGGATAAGGGTGTGAGTATATGTAGCGATGGTTGGTCCGATGCACAAAAAAGGCCTTTGATTAATGTGATGGCTACATGCGAGCGTGGTCCAATGATGTTGAGAGCAATAAATTGTGAGGGGGAATACAAGGACCATAAATTGATTGCAAAATTCCTTAAAAAAGCCATCAAGGAGGTTGGTTATGAAAATGTTGTGCAAGTGGTTACGGACAATGCTCCCGTTTGTGCAAAGGCCGGTGCATTGGTAGAAAGTAAGTATCCTACTATCTTTTGGACACCATGTGTAGTTCATACTTTGAATCTTGCTTTGAAGAACATTTGCACACCTTCTAATATTGCTCAAAATATGGATGTGTATGATGCATGTTGTTGGATACAACCGGTTGCGGAGGATGTAATGTTTATTCAAAACTTCATTATGAATCATGGAATGAGATTGGTTATGTTTAATGATCATTGCAATTTGAAGTTGCTTTCGGTTGCTCCAACAAGGTTTGCTTCTACTGTTATTATGTTTAAGAGGTTCAAGATGATCAAGACCGGTTTGCAACAAATGGTGATTAGTCCAAAGTTGGATCACTATAAGGAGGATGACTATAGGAAGGCGGCTTCGGTGAAGGAAAAGTTGCTGGATGAGTTAATGTGGGATGATATTGACTACATCCTTACTTTTACCGAACCGATATATGAGATGATTAGGAAAGCGGATACAGATAAACCTTGTCTTCATTTAGTATATGAATGGTGGGATAACATGATTGAGAAAGTGAAGAAGGCTATCTATAGGAAGGAAAGAAAGCAATTGGATCAAGAGTCTACATTTTGGAATGCGGTATATGGAGTGTTGATAAATCGTTGGACCAAGAGCAATACTTCCCTTCATTGCTTGGCACATTCTTTGAATCCCAAGTAAGTGTTTATTTCACTTCCATCAATTGCTTTACTTTTTTATTTGATAGAAGTGAAGCATATGAATTTTTATTTACTTATTTAATTAGGTACTATAGTGCGGAATGGCTTAATGAAGATCCTAATCGTGTTGCTCCTCATAAAGATTTAGAGGTTACAAATGAAAGAAAAACTTGTTTCATGCGGTACTTTGCCAATGAAGATGATAGAAGAAAGGTTAACATAGAATTTGCCAATTTTTCTATGGTCATGGCTCATTTTGGAAGTACAGATGCAATCAGGGATAGGTATTTAATGGAGCCACTTATGTGGTGGACAGTCCATGGATCTTCGGCACCAACTCTTCAAGGCATAGCCTTGAAGCTTCTAGGTCAACCTTGTTCTTCCTCATGTTGTGAAAGAAATTGGAGTAATTACAATTTTATTCACTCTTTGAAGAGGAATAAGATTAGACCACAAAGAGCGGAAGATTTGGTATTTGTGCATACCAATCTTCGCCTCTTAGCAAGGCAAAGCCAGAACTACAATCAAGGTAGCACTAAAATGTGGGATGTTGGAGGTGATGAGTTTGATTCATTGGAGGACACTAATGTTGGAAGACTTGAGATTGCCGAACTTTTACTTGATGAACCACAATTGGAGGCGGTTTTGTTTGGTGATGATGATGATATTGAAGTGGGAGTCATTGAAGAAGATGGTATTGGTGGAGATGAGTGAAATCTAGTTCTCTTCTTTTTATTTATCATGTGTTTTGATTATGAAACTTTGTTTGAATGTGGATTGACTAAGTTTTAATTTTAGAAACTATATTTTTAATATAAAAATTAATTAACGTGTCTACCACGTGTCCAAGTCGGACACTTGAGATTTTGACGTGTCCGCGTATCGTATCGTGTCGAATACGGACACACGTGTCCGTATCCGTGCAACATTGGTCCTTGTTTATTGTGGCTTGAAATCCTGTACCCTGCTTTCTATATATCCTTGAACTTTTAGACTTCTCATGTGACCTGTAAGGAGTGGTATATGTGTTATTGTTTAATTTTCTTATGTTTGTATCTTAACTCATACAAACCTGTAAGGAGTTGTATTATGTGTTATTGTTCAATTTTCTTATATTTGTATCTTGACTCATACAAAACTGTAAATTCTCTTACCAGCTGATTGGTTTCTTCCTTCAGAGGTTTATCTCAAGCACACTCTTATCCAGAGATTAATGTTTGAACTCATTGAAAATCGTAACGGGAAGTCTGTTTGCCAGCTTGCAGTGATGCAGACCAGGCTAAACTAGGCAGGATGTAATCAGCTTCAAATTGATGCAAAGTTTCTTTCGGGAAACATCTGAGTCTTGCTATAGCTTGCCAAGCACGGAATCAAAATGACTCTATTACCCACATCTTCACTTTTGAGTTCTGAGTGTGTTAGTGATGCAGGCCTGGTTCTCAGGGAAGTTTTTCAACCTTGAGAAGCTGCAGGCTCACAGTTTGGACTATATCAATCATTTGAGAAGAAATATTTTTTTTCCATTCTAATGGAGCTAGACCACCACTAGAGGACTAGAGGTATAAACTTTTATTCTTCTTATATTGGCAACAATTCCTTGTGTGTTGCCTGGAATTGAAAGCTAGAACATGATTGATTTTGGCTTACATGTGATATTACATAAATTCACTGAAGAGACAAATATTCATCTATTTTATAACAGGAAGAACACACACAGGCGATTTACCTATTTGGCTACGGGATACTGTGGCTTTCAAGAAATATCTGAAATTATGTACATCTCAGACTTGTGGTATTCAATGCTCTTCAAAATCTTATGGAGCTGAGATCTCCTTTCACTTGGGAATGTTTGAAAAGGCACCAAATGGAAACATTGAAGCATTCTTGCCTCTGATGATTCTGATGGCATAGAGATGATTGAAAAGGGTGCAGTTGGAGAAGATTTTGGTCCAAGCCAGAAAGAAGAGATGGGTGTACAAAATTGTCCATTGTTGCAGTGTCACGAGTTTGGCAGATGGCTTTGTTTCCGGTTTGGGTGAGATGCGGTGCGGTTTCTTGGTTGAAGAAGGTTCTCAGGAGTCAGGACCCTGAAGAGATGCATGACAGACGTGGAAAATGGAGGTCCAAGTCGGAAAGAAGTAATAAATGTACTTATCCATCAACAGAAAACATCATGTGTTTAGCAGATGGCTTTTTATATGCTTCAAGTAATATGCAGATCACTATAGTTATCGAAGAAAGTTCTCTAGACCAAAAAAAGCTGCATGTTGGAAATGAAAGCAGAGGTTCATCAGTTCCCTCTTCCCAAGAAATTTCTGATATACCAATTCACAAAGACATTGACGTGGTAGGCAATGGTACAGTCTTATGTTATTATGGTTTGGTGGGCAAGTCACAAGAGCCAGAGTCAGAAGAGGAAGGAGCTGCAAATAGAATGAGGCTTACACCTTCAGTTAAACTAAGTTAAAGTAGAGACGTCTCACATGAAACCTTGGTTTATGTTTTACTGTTCTCAGTTTTCTTGTCAGGAAAGGTTAAACCCCCGTAATCATAGTTGGCTGTTTATCAAAGCTTCTCTGAACGTGTCAAAAGTGCTACCACTTGTACATGTCTCGGTGTTCCCCACTTTCTGTAACAATACCGGCATTGTAACGTTATCGGCATTCTTTTCGCGCTACAGATGACTTGATCAATCCTAGTTGAAGTTTGCAATTGTAAATGATTGTGGCATTGTATTCTTATCTAATATAATAAGGATATATGTGATAATGGCATTTCTGCAGATTTTGAATGTCATCAGTTTTGAACTCCTATATGATGTGGTTTGCGAATGTAATTAGTGAGAACATATGACATGGAGTTCACCATCCAGATACTAAACAAACACAATCACAGGTGAAAAGAAACAGAATCGACTATATTGAAGATAATATAACCGAAGTGGGATTAGCTACTATATTAATATGGAATATATAACAAAAGTACAAGATGATGGTTTCAGAAGCAAACCAATACTTAAATTCAACTCCCTCCTAATTACTATAACCTAAGAACTGGAAACTGCATTGCCAGCTAAATCCTAAAACTGGGAGTACAACAAATGGGTAATATTACAAATGGGTTCCATCACTAATCCAAAAATTGTTATCAAAAAGCCGATAACTGGCTTAATTTATGTAATACCCCGAATTTTCGGGTTTGAATTCGTATAATTCTTGTAGATTATTAAAACTTAGTAATTTGAGTAAAATCTCATTTTACGCCTTTTTGCCAATGTCTTGCGAAACGAAATTGATTTCGGAAGTTTAAGATAAAAAAATGTTACGTTTTCTGTGGCTCGAGAGTCGACTTTTATTCTGTCACTCATCTTTGAAAACTTCCTTCACGGAAGTTGTAGAGCTTATCGATACGAGTTCGTGGATACGCGGCGCACCTTAATCGGACGTCGTATGTGAATGTAATTATCAACGGAAGTTGGGTTCCGAATTTAGAAATGTATAAAAGGAAGTTTTTGGGAAAAACCTAATTTCACAAAAAGGAAACCCCCTCCCCCGGAGCTCTCTCTCCCTTCGGCCACCGTGGCCTTCACCGCTGGTCCCAAGACCACCGCACGGTCGACTGCTCCAACCCTTGGACGTGACGCACCCGCCATCGCCGCCAAGAAGCCACGCCGACGATAGGCGATTTCTGCAAATTCCATCGCCGATTCAAGCTTCGTCGCCGGTGATTTTCGAGCCATAGATTCTTGAATTCGATGTCTTAGCTGGGTTTAGCACTAATATGGAGCTCAAAAACGAAGGTTTTAACGTCGCAGACAAGATTAGAGCTGCCGAAGCTTTCCGGCGACTTTCCGACCAATTTCTGGCAATCTGGGTTGCAACGCAGGTACGATTGTGTCTTCCTCCTTGTGATCTACATATTTGCTATTGGATGTGTGTGGATTTGAGGAAGTTTGGACGAAGGAGTCGGTGGTGCGCGTGCCGCCGCTTAGGGCGACGCGTGGGGGGAAGTGGGGCGGCGGAGAGGCGGCGTTAGGCCATAGGAGGAAGCAGGTGAGAAGAGGAGTGAAATTGGTGGCCTTAGGCAAGCTCACACGCAGTCATTTAGGTGGTGCGTGAGCACCACGCGCGGCCACTGTGGGCGACGCTAGAGCGCCACGCGCGGCTGCCGGAGGGTGGCGTGTGAGGCCCACACGCTATCATCTGTGGCGGCACATGAACAGTAAGTAATTTTACGTATTGTTTTCTAAGCACGTTAATTTCATGAACAGTAATTCAACTGTTATGAATAGTTACCTATAATTTTACGTATCGTTTTCTAAGCACGTTGTTATGCTATTAGGTGACCGACGAAACGAGTGAAGGAATCACCCTCGGTGTCGTTAAAGTTGCACGCAAGAAATAAAGTGAGTAAACCTCACTATGACAAGTCAACCATTGGCGGTGACTCATATTTGCGATTTCTTAAACATATTGAATTGTGACATCTATATAATATAGTGGGTTGTGTATGTGTACAAATATGGTAAACACAATACATATATATGGGTTGCTATATAATATAATGTTACGGTTTTTATTTCCAAATGAGATTATATTGTGGTGACTATATTTATATTGTTATGTAAGAGTCGCTTAGTTGTAGTACAATAAACATGTGTTGATTGTTATATTGTACGTGGTTTCAACATTGAGTCTTGTTAAAACGTTTTCTGGTCTTCGGACGTTGTTGGAAGTAATCGGAACTAAGCCTTGGCCGGGTGTCGGTTACGATTCAGTTAAAGCTCTAGTCTGTCTGCCGGTGTACTGAATGAGGGGTAACATATGAGTTCCATGGTTCTCATGAGTACGCATGTTTTGAGTGATATTGGATAAAAAATTGGTTGCCGAGTGTTTGTCGGCGTACTGCATGAGGGGTAATAGATGAGTACCTGGGTTTATGAGTACCCGTGTTTTTTTAAATGATATTGGGTAAACAGATGGGTTGCCAAATGTCTCATGAGTACACATATTTTCAAATATTATTGGAGAATCAGATGGGCCGTCTATTGTCTCATGAGTATGTGATGTACGTTATATTGTTGGTTTACTCATACGAGCTGAAAAGCTTACCGGATTTGTGTTTACTCATTCGATAGTGTAGGGGATAGTTCTGCAGGTGGGGATTAGCAGATTTGGAGGGCTTACTCTGAAGATTTATGAAGATTTATTCCTTCTGTTTGTGGTGAGGATTCAGCAAATTTTACATTTCTGTTAGTTTTAATATTGAGGTATAAACTAGTTATGTATTATTTAAGATGATTTCATTATATTTGAGATTGTTTTAGAGTTATCATGTCTCCGAATTCGAATTTTTATCATTTAAAATTTCGGGGTTGTGACAATTTATTCATAAGAATCCCATTCGTCAAGAGAAGTCATCAAACTGTTGATCAGTTCATCGTCCTCGTCAAGCTACCCTTCTTCGATCGGTGGGAATTCAATCATCATTAACGCATCATTAGAAGGCTATGTCAGCACCGGAACACGATCATCATGAACAATTGACGACTTTTGTGTCAGATCCATTGGTGGGAATCCGATCATTATTGATGCATCATCAGAACGCTCTGTCACCACCGCAACATGCTCATCACGAGTCAGATCGAGTAAAATGTCATCCACACACAACACGAAATCGAGATCCTTAGAAAAATTGGCCAACTCAAACAGAGACAAGTCTTCCACTCTTCTTTGACGACTTATTGTTCTTTACCATATGCAAATTCGCCATCTTCTATACCAGAGATGACTCAACGGATTCCTATACGAGGTTATTAAGAATCCGAATTCGACGCGCCGACCCACTCGTTCTCAACGGCTAAATGCGAGCCTCAGGATTTCTCTCTCTCTCTCTCTCTCTCTCTCTCTCTCATTGTATGTCAAACTTGAGAAGTGTGAGTTCTGGAAGGAATAAGTTAAATTCCTTGGTCATGTAGTCTCAAAGATGGTGTATTAGTAGACCCATCAAAAGTGGAGGCGTTGAAGAGTTGGAGTCGTCCAAAGAACCCTACCGAGATTCGTAGTTTCCTTGGTTTGGCAGGTTACTACCAGAGATTCATTGAAGGGTTGTCTAGTATTGCATCGCCATACAGAGCTCTAGTCTGTCTGCCGGTGTACTGCATAAGGGGTAACAGATGGGTTACTTGGGTCTCATGAGCACCCATATTTTTGTGATATTGGGTAACAGATGGGTTGCCCGGTATCTGACGGCGTACTACATGAGGGGTAACAGATAAATACTTAAGTCTCATGAGTACCCGTATTATAAATGTAATTTGGGTAAACAGATGGGTTACCCAATGTCTCATGAGTACACATATTTTCAGATATTATTGGACATCCAGATGGGCCGTCCAGTGTCTTATGAGTGCATTTATATTTAAATGTCATCTGTATTTCCTTTTGTATACTATGTGTGTTATACTGTTGATTTACTTATACGAGCTGCAAAGCTTACCGGGTTTGTGTTTACAATCCCGGTGCACCTATTCGATGGTGTAGAGGATAGTTCTGCAGGTGTGGATTAGCAGAATTGGAGGGCTACTCTGAGAATTTCGAAGTTTATTATTTCTATTTGTGGTGAGGATTGAGATGATTTTACATTTTTATTTGTTATAATACTTGAATTATAAACTGGTTTTGTAATAATAAAATCGACTGAGACGTACTATGAACTTAATTACGATACACTGTGACTATAAGATGATTTTAATATAATTGAGATTATTTTAGAGTTTTTCATGCCTTCGATTTCGAGTTTATCACTTGAAATTTCGGGGTTATGACACTCCATGAGCTTACCAATCTTTGTAGTAGACATTATGTTCTTGGGCTGCAACAAAGAGAACACAAGGACAGTAGTTGACATATAAGTACCAGAATGTTTAACTCCATTAAAGGACATACTTGGACATCAGGAACAAACCTTTTGGTTTCTCCGCCTTCTTGAAACTATATTTGAAGTATCTTGAAGCCAAGATTGGTACACATGAGCAGGATGAATTGTTTGGTCATTATCCATTACAGAGGCTGGCGATTTTCTCTTTCTCCTTCGTATAGGTCCCTTGCTCTGTTGAGCATTCTCTTGAATGTCCTGCATCTGCGCCATTTCACCAAACACATTATCATGCTGCTGTCCTTCCTGATGCTGGTCTTGGCGAGGTGGAGAAGGTATAACATCATTTAAAGAAGGTGGTCGAATATGTGTGGGCTCTCCTGATGTGAAGTCTAGGTCATCTCCCTCAATTTCAAATCTGCCATATCATCCAAAGACAAGATTTGATAAATTGGATTATGATAATGACATATGGTATAACAGGAATGAAAGGACATGAGATTAGCAAGGGAAACGAAAAGAGTGAACACTGATTTCGCTCAACCTTCAAGAACGGAAAAATTTATTTATACAGTATTGTGGGTAATGATTCACCTCTCATAGCAACGGTTGAACAAATCTGCATGAGAATATGATGGATCATATCGTTTAGGCAATGTGATATCATCAGGATCAGCTGAATGCGAGAGCAAGGGGTGGGATGAGTCAGCATATGAACAGATTATGGTTAAGGTGAACGCAAATATATTAACTGAAGAAGGCAGAGTATATGAGTAAGGACCTTGATGCAAGTTCTGATGTTGATCTTCCTCTGCTGCATTATCATTAAGTGGTTTTCCCACATCTACACTATCCAGTTGCTGCCAGCATAGACAAAAACTCCATCGGTTCTACACTATCCAGTTGAAGTATGTGTTTCATTCATGGGAATCATGGCACAGTAGTTCGAAAGCAGTCCCATCCATGGTGCATCACAACTTCTATAAAACAAACTAAAGATGTAGCCGAGCAGGTGTGAAATCTACGAGGGGTTCAATTACTTGGGTTCACTACAGAATCACATTGCAATCACTTAAGAAAACCGTGGCGAATTTAAGAAGAAAAAAACACAATTTGAGAGGCATTAAAGCCTAAATGGGCTAGTACGGGCATTTCATCAAACATCTTAAGTGCACCATCAGCTAATAAACAAGTAAAGAAAATCTGAACAGCTCCATTACCAGGTTGGCGTCACTTCCATGTTTAAGTTACAACACCAATATTTTTTTGGATAAGAAGTTTAAGTTACAACACCAATATTGAATTTTTCTGAGTGAATATTCAACGACTTCTGTAATTCAATATTAATTTTTTTATAAGAAATAAATGAATGTGTTCACTACTAAACTGACCAATGAAAGATTAATCGAATTGGTACATTCGTCTAAACCCGCAACGTTGAAAGAGCTCAAATGTTCAATATATTCCTTTTGTTACAAACCACAAACCAAGAAAACAACTTAATAAAATGAACATCGTTGAAGAATGACAGAACCGCAGAAGTGCTGAGAAGATGGGAGCAGTAACACTACGATCGAACTTTCTCTTTAAATTTCTAAGAATTAAGGATAATTCATCTTGTTGCTTCAAAACTTCAAATACAAAATTAATCATATTTAGGGATGGATGAATATGCATCCATGAAATACAACCCAAGGAGTGTGTATAAATTCTCAGTATCCCCTTCCATGCAGTGAATACCCATAACTCTGCCGGTGAAGAGATACATGGTTTGTAACGAATTCTCAGTTCATACTTTCTAACTTCTGTTTCTATAGAAATCCTACTCCTACATTTAGCACACCAGCTTGCAGTACTCACCGCGATTGGTCAGGTCCGGGAATGACAATTGAAACCTCCGAAGGTCCAGCAGACACCACAATCTCTTTGTTGGCTGAACTAGCTGTGTTTTCACAGGACACAGAAACTGAACCAACTACATCGCAATTTCCATTGGTGGCATTGGTGAAATTTGATGTCATAGTTGATGACCCATGTTCCGCATTGACATTGTTAGCATGCGGAATATGCTCTGACAAGGAATCTTGTGACATAGTTTCAGCCGTCATTTGCTCAACAGCGGACACCATATTCAATTCCACTCCTGTGCACACCTTCTGCAGTCACTGGCTTAACAGCTGAAACCATATACACTTCCTTGGTTGTTGACGACCAATGTTCAGCACTGTGGGCAATATCCTTCGACACTGAGTCTTGTAGCATAGCTTCTGCAGTCATTGGCTCTCAACGGCTGACACCATATTCACTTCCTGGGCTGTTGACCACCCTGGTTCAGCATTGACATTATTAGCATGGGGAATATCCTCAAACTCTGACTATTGTGGCATAGTTTCTACAGTCATGAGCTTGACGGGGGACACCATATTACTTCTTCCGCCAAATTAGTTATATTTCCATTGGGTGATAAAACTGAACCCAAATCCCCACTGCCATTTCTGCAGTTGGTGAGATCTGAAGCTGTTGATGGCCCATATTCCACATAAACATTATTAGCATGGGGAATATCATCGGACACTGAGTCTTGTGGCATACCTTCTGCACTCATTGGCTTGACATTTCCATTGCTCTCTAATTCTTCTGCCACAATTTCTTCAGAGGGTTTACATTTGAACGTCCTCCTCGCACTTTCTTTCGTTTTGGTTTATTATCAGTCTCTTCAGATTCTGACCGCCTTTTTCTAGATGGAAGCACTTAACTCAGAGGTGCCAACAGATCCCGTGGATGACTTGGTATCACTTAACTGGAGAGCTAAGAGTGCAGTTCTAGCCACTTTTATCTCAGCTTCCTTTTTGGTTGCTGCTGCAGCTCCAATATAACGAATTCCCCCAATCTCAACTGTACATGAATGTACTGATGATTTGCCAGGGGAAGTATCCTTCTGACACTGATATACAGGAACAGCATAATTCATCTTTTGTGCATACTCTTGAAGCAGATTTTTGCATAAGCCAATTTCATGCTAGAACAAACATCCAAAGAAAGTCAGCCATGATTTTGATTTGAAATACATGTATTTATTAACACATTTGGATACATGTCACCCATCTAGGTGGTTCATGGCACTACAATCAACGTTCGGCAACAAATACACTTTGAAAGGAAATTAAAATATACTACTTTGACTTCCTTACTTCTCTCTACACCTTTATTTATTTTATATTGGTGTCTCAATCTTATGGAAATGATATTGTGTTTTCCTCTAGAGTATACATCATTATCTGTTTACACATGTTTGGCAGGAGCTGACCGTTTAATCAAACAAATATTTTTTGACTGTAGATTCATAAAGACATAAAGCTCTGAAGCTTACAAGAACATAAAATTTAACTCATAAGCTTAGGAACCATAGACTTTAACTATAAATTGTATCCTTCTTCACAATACAACTGCAAGTCTGCAACAAAATTATGACACCACATTTCTGCCTCATCTTAGTTTATAACCACCACTATAAACAACTATTTTGGAACTCTCACAGTATCCACTAGATAATTCTCAAATGTCCAATCTTCCTACTAATTTTATACAGAAATTTGCATATAACGAAGTCTAGGTAAGGAGCAACTGCAGAGAATATTGTCTCACATCAATAATCCACTTCACCAAAACTCATGACACCACTGTGTGTGTGCGTGTGTGAGAGAGAGAGAGAGAGAGAGAGAGAGAAGTGAGCTGTAATTGAAGAGCTGAAAACAATGGTTGCATTTGAAGGATAATAAGTATGTCAAAGACTCAGTGTTGTTTATAATCAAGTGTACAATTGTAAGATAAAACAACTTACAACAGGTTGAGAGATGCATTGCGCAGCATCACTAGATTTAGATAACTCCAGCAGAGCAACTTCAGCAGCTGACTGTTCAGCTGCCTTACGATGAGTAAACCCAAGCAAAGAGTTGTATCTAACATCATTCACTATCACAGTAGAACAGAAGGAAGGCTCATGCGACGGACCTTCTTTTGTAGTCTCATAAACTGGTGTCTTTATCCTGCTTTCTGTGCATACTCTTGCAACCGGCTCTTGAATACATAGACTTTGAAAGACCTTATATGACAAGAATTATAAGAACAGTAAATTGCTGACAAAGTTAAGATGAAGTTATCTTGCTGATATACAGGACTGTCCAACAGAAAGGGTGCACTGTGAAATTTGCCAGTTGCATGGGATATAAAAGCACTATACAGGGCCTGTAAACTTTATGTTATGTGATAGTTTCCAATGATTGACAAACCTATCAGCCTAGAAATTTGGCTTCTCGCACACAGTTCCTACAAACTGGGGTATGATTACAGTGTTCCTCCAGACTGTATGGGCAAAACATTCTTTAAAACAACCCTAGAAGAGCAAGTCAGATAATCCTATTTCAGGGCCGTGGGGTAAACAGTCTACAATGGGACTCAATTAATGAACCTTGATATTACTAAAGATAGTGATAATAAAAGCTATTGCAACAAACCAACCAAACATGGATGCTAAACTTATAATCATAGAGTTGGAACTGATTAAAAAAAAAACAAGAGGAAAAGATTACCTTGCAATTCTTTGTCGGTAGCCATAATATAGAAATGCTTTCCAAATACACAGAATGACACCCAGATGGTACTCCAGAAAAGGCCTACAATCTCACACTGAGCAGAGCTCACAAAAACAGGTCAGGCGGTCAGCATATGCAGCTGTCCAGAAATCAGTATGAAAGACACATCAGGAAAATGAGCAACAATCACGCATTTACAAACAACAGAGAGCCCCAAAAAGTCTTGAACTTGTTACCAAAAATCAGTGATATTTTACAGCAGAATTGCATATACAACCCATTTGTTCAAATACAATAGTAGATTAATTATCCATGTATATCAACCTGCTTTAGCTAACCTGGATTCCCCTTATTACCAAGACCCAGGTTTTTGTTTCCGCAAAAAACGATCAGCTGCAAAGCAAAATCCATGAATTATGAATAAAGTGCAGAAGCCATGAATTAGAAAGAGAAGAAGTTTTCACATTTACACAAGCAAAACATACTAAAACTACAAATTGGGTGGTGACCCAGACCCATCAACAATCAAAGACATGGGAATATAATGAGAAATTAAGGAAGTACTTGACGACATTGAATAGCCTGAAACTAAGTTGCGACAGAGAGAGAGGACAGAAATAAGAGGAAGAGAGTTACCTGACTAGGGCGTGAGTCTCTCTGTGTTACGTGGGTGCGTTTGGTAAAGCTTTTCACCTCGTGTGATTATAAGCGAAGCCAACTTTCGTGTTTGGTAAAAGCAGAAGTAGGGGAGGATTCCTTTTAATGAAACTTTCAAAATTCCAGTGGGTGCCCTCCCTTTCAACCCCGAGATCTCTGTCTTTCACCATCGACTCTTCCTCTCTCTCTCTCTCTCTCTCTCTCTCTCTCTCTCTCTCTCTCTCTCTCTCTCGGCGGACAACGTCAACCCTCCATAGGCGCGCCTGTATTTTCGTTCTCGTCCATGGTCGATCAACTCAAGTCTACTACGGGGTTTTGGTGATGTTGATTTTATTTCCCAGGTCAGTCTCTGCTCTTCAGCTAATTGTTCTTGATTTCTGGGTATATTTCTTGTTTTCTAAAGCTTTATGCTTCCAGCGAACTGGCTTCTTTTTTATTTTGATGTTTGGTAAGATCCAGATACCCAAAAAATTAAGAAATTTAAGGGTGAAAGAATGGTTAAATTTGTTATGTGATATCAGAACTGCCTCTTATCTGGCGCTGCAATATGTCCACAGATTAATTTATCGATGAAATCAAAATTGTATGAATTATGAATAGAAACTCTTATGATCGAATGTGGTATAGAATTAGTCTGCATACCTATAAGAAACTATTGTTAGAACAATAATGTGAAACTATGGATAATGACAATTCATATCACAATCGAATTGTATTCAGTTCTTCAATAGGAGATGCAATTATGCTAAGTATATATACTTATCCAGTATTAATTGGACAAGGATTCATTACTTCGACTGCGATGTAATTTGTGATACATTAGGATTCTGTGTATGTATAAGTGATTGTGATCATAGCTTGCTCATTCAGTTTACAACTCTGGCTTGAAGTTCATATAATCAGCGTTATTGATTTTTATAGATAAGAAGTGTTATTGGCCATTAATTTGTTTGTTTGTGTATTGAAGTTTCAAAGCCACACTCTGTTAGAAAAGTAATTCAGTAATTGCTATATTCAAATATATTTATATAGAGAGTAATTGTAGAACTTAGAAAATCAAAACAGAATAGGAAACAAGACCTTTGCGGATAGGGATCGAGACTAGAACTTGGTTCTATCTCCTTAAGACGAAATTGCCTCCTCTTGGTGCTTAATGGTCTCAATTGGCAAACGTCTCCCAGGAGTCCAACGATCAAACATCCACTAGAAGAAGCACTGCAATCTAGAGGATAGGCGAACTCAGATTGTGTTTTTCTCTCTCAAACACTTAAACTCTAATATGAATGCAGAAGATTTAATAATGCAAAAGTAAGTTTAATGGTGAGGTTGTTGTGTATATATATAAACAAGTCTGAGTCATCTCTTTGAAAGGTTATATTCTTCAGCAGAATAACCTCCACGTTGCTTTTCATTTGAAAGTTACAACATTTGATAAGATGATCAGTTACTTGAGATATCTTATTTGAATTTTCATTCAAATTTAATTTGAATATACCAACACACTCACATGTTGAGGTTGTGTTCATGTTAGATTTATCCGTTTGGTTTTATGTATGCAGTCCTTTGGCAATGTCTTGCTAAGAATTATTGTTGTACCCTAGTCCTTATATTTCCTCAAAGAATCTATGTAAACAATCACTGCACTGTTATTTTTCAGAAGGTTTGTCAGTTTTTAGTATTTGACTTTAGAACATAATGTACTGATCTTCTTTTTGTTAAGATGTTCTTGGTATTTGTTTAACTATTTAGTGAGCATATGAGCTATTGGCTGCTCAGTTTGCATGTTGCAATCAAGGGACAATGAATATTTTGTATCTTTATATGATGGGAAAGAGATTGTACGAGAATCGTAGTGCCCGAATTGTAGGAGACTGTTTTGCGCCCATTGTAAGGTGTCCTGGCATGCCGGGATAGACTCGCAGAGTATCATAACTTGAATGAAAATGAAGATAATTTGTTGAGGAACCTTGCTTACAAGAAAAAATGGAGGATGTGTACAAATTGCCAGTATTATGTTGAAAAATCTGATGGTTGCTTATACATGAAATGATGGTAATATTTTAAACCTTAATGGTATGCCATTTGCTTCTTGATTTTCTTCATACCTATTTTCACTTTGGAAATTCACAGGTTGTTAATTACTAGAGTCAGTGGTAGATGTGGATATATACACCTAATATATATCATACTTGTAACCGGGTTTATATATTATAAATTTCTGTAATAGAAAAGATACATAGATGATAAATTTTGTTGTTGTTTATTATAACATTGTTTCAAGTCTTGGTATAGAATTAATCAATTGATAATGGCTTTTTAATATGCAGAGACGGCGATCCTCAACATTAGAGTATACTAGCTCTGTTCTAATGTTGAGGCTTGCAACATCTTGTTCTAGAGTATACTGGTAGTATTTGTTCTTGCTAATTAGTTTCAGCAGAGGCGCCTGCATAAGCTAAGGCCATCCCCAATAGAAACGAAAGCTAGTTCAACACGAGAATCGCCTGCCAGAATCTCGTTGAGCTCAATCAGATGTTTTCTTCCTGGCCTTAAAGGTTCCTCCACCGTCTCCTCCGGTTCCGCAACCGAACCAAACCACAGTGTGTTATCGTAAGCTATTATCCCACCAACTTTAACCAGCTTTACTAGCAGCTCGTGATAGTTGATGTAGTTTTCCTTGTCCGCATCCACAAATGCAAAATCGAAGCTCCCTTCTTCCTTGCCCTGCTTTGAAATTTTTAAAAACCCCAAATCAACAATTGCATGTATTCACGAGAATACTACATACTTGATCAACCGATGAAGATCGATTACAAACTTACATTGTTGATGAGATCATTTAGGACTGAGAAGGCATCTGAGTGAAAGAAGTCAATCTTATGCTCCACTCCGGCCTTTTGAATGAACGGCAATCCAACTTCATAGGCTTCTTTATCTGGATCGATTGCAGTTATCTGAAAATGAAACCGATGTATCTGTTGACCGACCAATAAATCTAAATAACGTACTAATTCATATCTACAAATAATTCTACATGTTGAAGAGATATATATATATATATATATATATATATATAATCTCCTTTCAGAGCGGATCCCCGCTTTGAATTAAAGGGCGGATGTCCTTATTTGAATTAAAGGGCGGAGGTCCTTATTTGACTAATTTTTCGGTCACTTTTTCACATCTCAACTATTCAGTAGTTAGATATGTATGTGTAGATCATCCATACAAAATTTCATTCAATTTGGTGACCGTTTGAGCTTTCACAATTATGATTTACAAGAACAGTTCTAGTAGACAGATTCAGTTGGTTCATAAATTTAATAGTAAATGGTGGAAATGTGAAAAAGTGACCGAAAACTACTCAAATAAGGACATCCATTCTGAGGATTATATATATATAATTACGTACTTTGCCATCCGCAGGAAGGGTAAGAGCAGTGGTCAGTAGAGAATATCCAGTGAACACTCCCAACTCCAACGTCTTCTTTGCATTCATAATCTTTAGAAGCATGGAGAGAAGCAACCCTTCATCAACTGGCACATTCATAATACTCCTGCATGTATATATGTACGTACGTGTTGCACGCACAGTTGTTATTGCCTAAAGTAAATTTGATATATATGTTAACTTCATCTATATGTCGAAACTTATTTTATAACATTAGATAATACGTACTACCCAATAGTAAGACCAAACTGAAATCAACTAAATGCTAATTTTGACTTACATGCATTAATTTAGAGCTTTTAATTCTGACTTACATAGTTTAGATTATTTTAAAGGTTTTTCTCTGTAATTTTGTTGTTTATTTCTTTCTTGTATTTCTATCATTGAAAAAACAAATGCTAATTTATATTCACAGTATGAAAGAATTATCGTTTTATCACATGCATGTGATCGATGGCTCGCTCAAAAAATTATCCCCTTTGTATCTACGTACTCATTGTACGTACACCTATATATATATATATTTATATATTTAGATGTATTATCGACAAGCTAATTACTCTGACTCTCGAAGAAGGAAAAAAAAAAGAGAGTCAAACAATATTTTTGTTGAAAATGAGCTCAACATCCCCCATGTCATACCAGAACTGGTATTTCTCGACTGTGGCTTCCCTTAGTTGCTTTAATAGTTCGTTTTCTCTTGGATAACAGCTTGTCTCCAAGATGTACTGCATGCCATAAAAAGAAGTTAATTGACTAATCGATCTTCACCAGTTAATGAACTTTTTGCTTTGTGAATATATCTATAACTATACTATTAATAAAGCAAATAAGTTTTATCAACCAAAATTTATGTGAAAATATGTTAATAACTTTAGACAAATAAACTTTTAAAATATATATGAAGAATATTACAGTAATTAATAAATTGATAAATGTAAATAAAAAAGAAAAAAAATGTGGGTAAAAATTCTTCCATAACCCCACTTCCTATTCCCACTACATCCAAACTTCTGAAAAAAAAATCATATTGAGGGCTAGTATACATCAATGGGAAAAAGAAATCTACTCGATCAGATGCTTCAATGCAAGGACTGAAAACATATTGAGGAAGAGATTAAAATAAATTAGAACCTTCAGAAGACCTGGGCTTTTGAGTATGGTCTTTTCTACGGATTCTTCCCTGTGAGCAGCCATGATTTGTACAGTTCGAACTGTCGTAAGCACTATTGATCAACAAATATTAAGAACTCCTTGTAAGAAATATCGTAATAAAAATGAGCAATAGCAGCTGAGAATTCTTGGCACGAATTGCTGTACGTAATCAAAGTGTGTAATTGTACGTGTATATATAGGACTAGCTTTCATAAAACTGGTTATCTCGCCAATTGCTCGATTTAGAATAAAACTAGATTAAAGTCAACTATCATTGTTTAAAGTTTAAACTTTCGGTTGGGCTCTATCTCTAGCTTTCATTGATTCTTCTGTTTGATGTAACCATCTTTGTAAATTAGCTTATGATAAAGGGTACGTAGCTGATATCCCTACATGCGTAACTAACCTACGTGAACCTTTACGTGTGCTTACTTGTGAGGCAGTTATGTATCTATTTTTGGTATGCTAGCGTGGTTGGTTTTATTTTTAAGTTTTAACAATTACTATTACTGTATTATTTTCACATATAAGTTAATTACATCAGATCAACAGCATAATGCCATATATCATCCATTAGGTTTAAAAACAAACGAATGAAAGAAACTGGTATGTGATACATGATGAAATAACTATATCTTTATTGAATGATATGGGAGCTTATATATAGGCATTAATTACAAGAAAAATGACATACGACAACATCACAATAACAACATCCGTGTTTAGAGCGTTGTTGATTACTATTTTTGACAACATGCTTATTTTGTGCGTTGTGAAACGTTATAGTCAACCACATGCGTGTACATACAATGGGAAGATGTATGATGAGACATTTATATATTTGAATGTTTAAAGTGTCTATTCACATTTGATGCAATTGTGATTGAGTTGTAGTGAATGTATGTAGATTTAGTTGCAGAAAATTTGAGCATAGAAAATCGGATGTAAACTGTGTAAATTAAAATGCAATGACAACGCATTCTGTAATATAACAACATGCATAACTTGTTATCAAAAAGTTACAACAACATGCATGGCTTGTAGTTAAAAACTTACAACAACATGCATAACTTGTTGTTAAAAACTACAACTCACAAGATGCATGTTGTTGAACACTTACAACAACATGCAATCTGTATTGTTAAAAAGCACAACATGCATCCAGTATGTTGTTAAAAAACTACGACAACAAACAATATATGTTATTAAGAGAATTCAACAACGTACAATTCACGTTGTTGAAAGTTTTAGACTTTTAACGACTTCGACATCTACAACATGTGCCGAGTGTTGTCAATTACTTTTGACAACATGCAATGCTCGTGGTTATATCTGTTTTGTGGTGTAGTGTTACAAAACCACAATCTCATAGGATTTAGAGTTTTAATCTATTACAAATATGCGAATATATCTCTAACATGTAACCTAATAAGGCTAACACACACAGAAGTGTATAATTATAATTCTCCCGAAACACTCCCTCTTGTGTCGCATGTCTAGGTTGCATGGCGCACAACGTTGCTTCGGTAAAAACCTTATCAAGCAAAATAAAAACCTCTTGGGTAAAACAAAAACTTGATCGAAGGGAAAAAGAGCACAACGCACCAACTACTTAATGATCTTAACATGTGATGTAAACTCCCCATGAAGCCTACCAAACTCTAAAGTTCCGATAAATGACGCATGTCAATGCTCTTCACATGTTTCACAAAAGTAGATTTAGGCAAAAACTTAGTTAACAAATCTGCAACATTGGATTCTGAACTCACTTGATTGATCTGAACATTCAAGAATTTCTGCTGTTGAACATTGTAGAAGAACTTGGGCGAAATATGTTTGCTGTTATCTTCTTTGATGAAACCTAATTAGTCTGCTCTATGCAAGCAACATTATCTTCATAAATTCAGGTAGGTTGATCAGTTGTAGAGAGTAATCCACAAGAATCACGAATATGACGAACGAGTGACTGTAGCCAAATACATTCTTTAACTGCTTCATGGAGAGCAATGATCTTCGTGTGATTCGAAGAAGTAGCAAAAAGAGATCGCTTAGTGGATTGCTAAGATATCACCGTATTCCCAATGGTAAACACATAACCGGTTGGAAAACGAGCCTTGTGAGGATCAGAGAGGTACCTTGCGTCGGCATAACCAACTAACAAGTTGTTTGGATTCTTTTGCATCAAGGGAAGAAGCAAGATGGAACCGATTACTGCTCTCGGCACCGTGGTCTGCCGCCATACCGTGGCTGCCTGCAGCAGCTCTGCCGCATACAGTGGTGTTGTCGGGGCTGCCTGTGGCGCCAGTGTAAGGTGGCACATCCATGGTGTTCTCTCTGTTATAAGGATAGAACAATCTTATGTCAATGAAACCTTTCAAGTATCGAAACAAGTGCTTGATACCATTCTAATGACGTAGCGTAGACGCGGAGCTAAATCTAGGTAATAAGTTCACTGCGAAAGATATGTCAGGTGTAGTGCATTGAGCAAGATACAATAGTGCTCCAATTGCACTAAGATATGGAACTTCAGGACCTGAACTTCTTCATCATTCTCTTTAGGACAGAATGGATCCTTCAGGAACAATATGCTTGCAATTAAACAATCTCCAATATGAAAAACCAAATTAGCCGGCCTTCTACAAACTAATGAAACTAGATAAACTCTTCGTACTAATACTGGTCGGTCTAGCACATCTACACCTCCACATGGAATACTCGTACAGTTTTATCACTCGATCAAGTAAGAGCTTAATTATCTCAGTACACTAGGGTCCTTTTTTTACCCTGATTTGAGCGCAAAGCCAACCCAAGCTCAAATCACCTCTTCGCGTCTAAAGTCTAAACTAGGATGATCGAGGAGGTTCCCACGCCTGCAACTCGATCACCATCTGAATTCGAAATTGCCTCTTGGATTCTCGACCGCCACATATATGAATTAGTAACCACACGGCCGGAAAAACCGCCCCTCGAGACAAGTCCGACGTCATCTGAGGAGCCACCACTATTCAACAAACTGTAGACGCAGCCAAGGCGATCGTTGTTGATCCTAGATCTCCGACCAAAACTCGAAAGCCAAATTCCACTATGCCTTGGAGATCGCTTAAAACCTCTTTAAACTTTGAAGACATGAACTTGCACCGTCTGGTTACCAAAATCGTTCCTACACGGCTATAGCACCTTTCTATGATATCCTTCACACCCAGGCCCACACACCATCAATGACCTCTTAATTACTAAGACTAAATTGGATTTTGAATTTTCGACGAAGGCAACCTTCCATTCTCTTGTCTTAGTCTTTGGCTCAAAACCGTAAAGAGGGGAGAGCGACGCTATCTTGAAATTGGAGAGTAACAAAATATAGTTTGCTATCTTTAAATATATTATTATAAAGCGAGCACTTAAAAACTTCATCAAATTGTGAACTGTTAAATGTACCATTCTATAATTGTATCTTCAATGTAAATATTATATATATATATTTCACTAATGTGTTTCACCAGAACTATCGTTCGAAGTGCTTCGAAAACAAAAACTATCATTCGAAGGAAACAAAATTACATAAACGAATATTCAATAATACAATTCAAATAAAATTATGCAAACTCATGCCATCAAAACATGTGCGATGCACGGGTACGAGCCGCTAGTTATTAATAACCCAAACATGTTTTATTAACCAAAATGTATGTGAAAATACGATAATAACCTTAAACTATAGGTCAATTTAAATATAACTTTTTAATATATGAAGAATGTAATAGCAATTACTAAAATGATATATATAAATAAAATAAAAAATAGTGAGTAACTTCCATATCTCCACTTCATATCTCCATCCCCACTACTTCCATTTAAAACAAAAACAAAACAAAATCCCATAGACGACGTGAAATTACATAATGACCCTATATTAGTTTCCAATTGTCTTAAATATTAGAATGGCATTTTAGTAAATGAAATATAAAGATAAAACAGTAAATACAAAAGAAGTTGGTAACTACCCAATACTCCATACTCTATCATCTATTTATAACATTAACCGTATAATTGTTGATATTTATTAATTATAGAAAAAATGAAAATCATATTTACATATGCGTAGGATATGTGGGTAGACTAGTCTATACTATTATAACCAAAATTTCATTTGTCAACCAAAACGCATGAAAAATATATATAAACACCCTTGCATAATATGTTATAGTAAAATTAAATTATATAATTTGGGATAAGAATGTAAAGAGAAATTTTATATTCATTCCACTAACCTCTTAATACACTCTATTTTCCTCCAATTTAGTTGGAGGTGTATTACATAAGGGGGTGTGTATATAAAATTTCTCGAAGGTAAAAGTCAATATCAAAAAAGAAAAAAATTATTTCAAATAACTCCCTTGCATTACTTCCAAGATCATGAATAGGTAGTTATCCTCTTTACAATTGAATTCCAAAAAGAAAGAGATTTTCCCCACACGTTGTGTGTGGGCTGATGTTAGTGTTATATAGGCCTTATGTTAAAGGGTCTGGTTCGAGGGACATTGTACTATGGATCGATCGTTAATTAGATTTAAATGCATTCAAAGTCTAGCTTTGATCTCTAGTGTCAACACACCATAATATGATATGGATCTATTAGGATTATATTTATCTCTTAGTGAAATGTATAAATTTTCAAAAAAAGGACAAAAACAATAAGAACTGTAACACAATCAGATTAAACAACATTCAATAAATAAGAACTAAGAAGTTTTAAATACACACCTCTTTTTTTCTTAATACACTACCAATCCAAAATTTCACGTCAATTCTTCTCTAAATGCACACCCCAAAAGTACCAAAATTACCCTTTATCTATATATCATAATTTTTTTATTATTTAGTATAATTATAATTTAACTAACATAGATTTTTTTAATCTTTCACGTTAAGCAGAAACGTTTGACATCAAATAGGAACTTATTATTCAGTAGTGAAGTCTTATACATAACCCAATGTCTCAACTGAACTTATTATTCAATTCTCACCTGCAATACTTGTTCAACGGATACAAAAAAGCCAATTGTTTTCAATATAAGTTGAACCACTAAGCTAATAAACTCAAAAGTACGTTTTTGACAATTATGAGGTATATAAACAAAGACGTAAGGCTAGGTCCTAGACTGGTTTTTTTGTTTTCTCTTTATTCTTTTTCAATAATAATATGTCTATTATGGTCATTTAATATACCTAAATCAGATTATGTAAAACAAAACATAAAATAAAAGGGGGGGGTGTATTAAGAGATATTGATATGACCCGAATCTTTTATAATTCGCCGCGATTACAGATTATCTTTTTCTCGAAACGAGAGTCGTACCAAGTGTGACGACTCTAAAAGTTGACTTTTTGATGCGTAATAGTTTCGGAAAAACTTCCTTCATGAAAGTTGTAGGGTTCGTCGATACAAATTCGTGGACATGTGACATGCTTAAATCTGAGTTCGTATCAAAACGTTACGAATCAAGAAGTGTGTTGGGAATTTTTGGAAATTAGTATAAATAGAGGGTTAAAATGAAGAAAATCAGAAAATTTAAAATTCAAATTTGAGCGGTTACTTTCACCCAACCCATTTTTGTCTCCGGTGCCGATCTCCGTCATTCGGTCGCCGATCGACGCGCCACTGATCCCATTCGAACCGTCCCGTCGTTTCCAGCTGATCCATACTGATCTCACACCGCGCCGACCGCCGTACACGGTAGGTTTCCATACCAAGGCTCAATCCAATTAAGTCCGTAGTAGTCAACGCCGCCGCCGGCATTTTCCGGCGACTCCGGAGCTCGAGTTTGATGCTATTAGACATAATCCTTCATTGTGAGCATGATGCGATTGGAGTTGGGCGACGAATCGAGCTAGATCGTGATCTTGTAATCAGTACACTATTCTGATCTTCCTCTGCGTTTTTGGCCAGTTCCCGGCCGATCTAGGCTTCGACGTCGTCGTGAAAAATGTTTGTTTTCTGGTGATCTATAACTTTCATGTTGGGGTGAAGTTGTTTTGGAGAGGTCGGAGAGGGGTGGCGCGTGGGGCCCACACGCAGCCATTGTGGCGGCGCGTGCTGCCATTTTTGGAGCAGTGAGTCACTCCATCATGTAGTATACGTCGATACGAACTTATCGATGTCTTAATTGTTGAATTTGGTTATCGTAAGAAGTCGTTAATCTAGATTATCGTTGGTAGAGATAATGTGTTATTGACGTAAGCTTCGTGTTCATTTGATGTTGCGGCTATGTGATTATGTTGATTGGATTATGGTGTTGTTTGTTTGATGGATGATAGTTATGATGATGGTTAGGTACGTCAGATGTGATGATGTGTGTGATATACGAATAGGAATGGTTATGAGGTTGCCTGTTGTGGTGAACTATTGAACTACGAATGGCTTGATCCCTGTTATAGAGTACGTAGACAGCCCAACCAAGATTTGGGTGCAGCCACAAATATTCTAGGATAGATTCTCGTTCCTAGATGTGTTGATGCTTTAAGAATTGTGGTTATTTAATGATGGTTGCTATATGATCTTATGGCTAGATGACTGTATGACGTTAATTACTCCTACCGGAAGAGAGGGGATGAACCGAGGGTACCGGAAGAGAAAGGATGAACCGAGGATACCGGAAGAGATGGGATGAACCAGGGGTACCAAAAGAGAGGAGTTGAACCGGGAGTACTAGAAGAGAGGGGATGAACCGAATGTACCGGAAGAGAGGGAATGAACTGGGAGAACCGGAAGAAAGGGGATGAACTAGGGAAACATGAAGAGAGGGGATGAACCGGAATAACCAAAAAAGAGGGGATGAACCGGAAGCGGTGTTGATATTACTGAGTTGCTAGAAGAGAGGGGATATACTAGCAGAGTTCTGATAGAGATTAGAAAGGAGAGGACTAGTGACACGTCGAGTGTCGTATGGTCTCATGTTTACTTCCTGAGTGAACATCGTTATAAGTGTAAATTTCACATGGTCAACGTTTATAGAATGTTGTATGATTGTTCTGACCCCGTCGTCTTAGTGGGTTGGGCGGTTGCGCTTTAAGACGAGCTACATGCTCTTGGGGTTGAACGAGATTAGGTAACGAACGTGGCATACTCTGTCATACTTTTTGAATTATATTTTTGAATTGTGTTGTGGAGTTGAAAGTTTGGGAAGCATGGTAGCTCCAGGTTTTGAGTTTGAATTTGAGTTATTGGGAGTGTTTTTTTGTGCAGGTTGGGTTGGCTACTTTAAGGGGAGATTATGCCGAAATTTTGCGGTATATCTCATTTGACTGTGGTCTCCGCACGATCTGTCTCGATTTTAGGATATATTTTAAGGCGGGTCGTGTCAGATATTGGGTGTGTATTTAAAACCTCTCATAAGAACTACAATCTTTGCCAAAACAAAAATGAAGAAAAGAAGACGATTGTGCTTATAGATGCAGCTTCTCATGATTCTTTGTTGAAAACATGATTAATTACTGGATATATTATTGCTCTTAGTTCCATTGCCAATGCTGTATACATAATTGACAAATTAAAATCAAAATGATCGATCCTAAATGATGAGGTGTATAATTGATACATAATGGATGATATCAATTCAGGCATAAAATTGATATGTGGATGATTGCTATAGGGACTTAGGAGGGCCAATTGTCTTTTGCTCTGAATCTGTAGAAAGCTTCGTACCATCTAATTCTATTATCCCATTTATCCGAGAGGTATTTCAGTTTAATTATTATAGAAAAGAGATGCTAGCATATATAAACACCATGTTCTTTCTCATAGTTGTGACTGCATATATGGATACTAGCCTCGTGTCCGTGTGATGCACGTGTTTTGATTGCACAAGTTGCAGATTTTTATTTGAAGTATATCATTGAAAGACAATTTTTTAATGTTTTGTTTCCTACGAATGATAATTTTGATGAAACACATTGATGAAATATTTGTACTTATACATAATTGTCATTCTATTTATGTGTAAAGATAAAATTGAAGGGGCGTAGATTTGGTAGTTCACAATTTTGTGAAACTTTTGAGTGCTCATTTTATAGTAGTAGTGAACTAGAGATGATGTTTGTTTTGAGATTTTTCATTAAATTATATAGAAAATTAGAAAATTATATAGATATAGAGACTCTCATTCTCTTTTTTCCACTTTTTGTAAATTAAGGAATGCTTCACATCAGATTAGTGAAGAAAACAATAATTTATCTATAAAATATAGATATTATTTTATAGTTTTTGAAGAGTTGTTAGAGATATTTGTTTAATATGGAGCTTCTATTCATACCTCCTAAATTGTCACATACATCTCCTTAGTCAATGTACCTCCATTTTGCCTTTACAAAATAGAAAAATACTATTTAAACCTCCATATTTTTTCCAAAATGCCTATTATTCAATTAAATAAATAAAATGCTATCCATACATTCACAATTGTTAATTATACCTCCTTTAATCAGACCTCCATCACACTGATATATATATATATATATATATATATCCCTTTCAATAAGTTCTTAGTTTTGTCTAGATTCATAGCTAATTTGTTTGTTCAAAATTACAGTACATTATCAAATATATCTATCTACAAGTTCTTTAACATCATTATTCATTATGATAATTATAGTGGAACTGAAAAATGAAGTCACTATAAACAGAAGCTAAAGTATGTCTTCGCTAAACTAAATGACAAAATGAGTTAATGACGTTTATGATCAACGGACGTAATGGTCAATTAGCAATTATGTAGTTTTAATTAGCATTGTAATTACTATTTACTTTTATTGTAATCATGACCCATATAATAAGGGGATTATCAATGAAATGAGTAAACCTAATTCCATATTTCCTATAACATGTTATCAACACTTTGCTTACCTTTAAGTTTTCAGGTAAAGAGAAGAAAAATAGAGAGATGTAAACCCTAGAAACAAAATTCTGTTAAAAAAATGGCAGAACTGAAAAAAAATCAAAATTCAAAGGGCACCCAGAAATCTTCTCTGGGCACCCATCATATTCTCCGACCACAGAGGTCGACGGTGACTCACGCCGACATCCCAACTTAGCCTCTTCCCAGGCATCCATGCATCGACACCGCCTCTGCCATATTGACCCAAAGGCCGCACCACGAATTGACGTCGCCCCAAGGTCGAGGCCTCCACCTTGTTCCTAGGCTTCGACCCTCAGCTCAGCCCCGACGTCAACCAAACGACCCCGATCTCGACGAGGCATCGGTGATCCTCACCGGCGCAGCAGTACAAACGATGAACCCGATTGACATGATTGGCAACCCAGATTGATAGCCTCAGTCCCTCCCCGCGCCGATTTTCTCCACCGGTGATCCCCCATCACTACTCCTCAGATCGGCGTGCCTGCTCACTCCATTCTAATCTCCGACGATGTGACCCTGATGTTGCCTAAAATTCAGAGATCAAGTCAGATATACCTAGATCGGAACTAATACGGACCTAGATATTCAAAAATCGATTTCGCTCGAGCCAACCATGAACAAAGAAGGGAATTTTACTCATGGTAACTTCTAATGGTTAAAATTTAAAAGTAATTGTCGAAATTACCAAACAGTGCTTCTAAGTTTACTATTTAATATTTATAATTTATTTTTCAAGAGTAATAACATGTACTATTTATGGTAAATTAAATTCAATTTATATTGATTAAAAGTGACTAATCATATATATGTTTTCGGTTTTGTACGTGATTTATCGATAACAACGTGGCGTGCAATATGGAATAGTGAGATCAAAAATTGCTTAATATGCAATTTATTTGGCAAACTTGCAAATAAGATATAAACTAATCTTGCCGCTCGTATCAAATTTCATTCAGATTACATGAAATTATGCATATTACGTGAGTAAGTATTCTCTGATTTTGAACATGCTATATGCTATGTCATTTTAATTATTATTTCATGGCTTTGCAAGTAAATAAATTGCAATGCTATTTTTTGGCATTATATTTATATATCGTATTAAGCATATGTGAGCAAATTATTTTTTGAACTTTGCTTAACCTTACTAAATTTTCTCTTCTTGTTATACATGCTATGTCTACATAATTTTTATTTAACATTTTATACAAAATGAGCATTGTCATGATAAAAATATTTCATGAGAATTTTTTAATTTAAAAAGGACAAATATCTTATTGTGATCAAGTATTTTCACGAAGCATCGAACAATATGAACATTACAATCCTGGGTCTTACAATCCATTTTGTATTTCTTGGAATTTAATTATTTTTTATGTCTTTATTGTGATGATGTAACTTTGCAAAGCTTTAAAGTAACCATAATGTATCTTGGTATGTGTTTGAGAATGAAATACTTGTATATTATTGAATGATATGGGGGCCTATATATAGGCATTTACAACACCACAATCCCGTAGGATTCGGAGTCCTAATCTACTACGGAGATGCTAATCTATCTCCTAACAGGAAACCTATTAGGCTAAGACACACACAATGGTAGAATAGTAATTCTCCCGGAACACTCCCCCTTGTGTCGCATGCCTAGGTTGCATGGTGCACACATCGTTGCCTCGGTAAAAACCTTGTCAAGCAAAACAAAAACCTCTTGGGTAAAACAAAAGCTTGATCGAAGGGAAAAAGAGCACAACGCACCAACTACTTAAGGATCTTAACATGTGATGTAGACTCCCCCTGAAGTCTACCAAACTCTAGTGTTCCGATAAACGACGCATGCCAATGCTCTTCACATGTTTCACAAAAGTAGATTTAGGCAAAGACTTAGTAAACAAATCCGCAACATTGGATTCTGAACTCACTTGATTGATCTGAACATTCAAGAACTTCTGTTGTTGAACGTTGTAGAAGAACTTAGGCGAAATATGCTTGGTGTTGTCTCCCTTGATGAAACCTAACTTTGTCTGCTCTATGCAAGTAGCATTATCTTCATAAATGCACGTAGGTTGATCAGTTGTAGAGACTAATCCACAAGAATCACGAATATGGCGAACAAGTGATCGTAGCCAAACACATTCTTTCACTGCTTCATGGAGAGCGATGATCTCCGCGTGATTCGAAGAAGTAGCAACAAGAGATTGCTTTGTGGATCTCCAAGATATCGCCGTATTCCCAATGGTAAACACATAACCGGTTTGAGAACGAGCCTTGTGAGGGTCAGAGAGGTACCCTGCGTCGGCATAACCAACTAACAAGTTGTTTGGAGTCTTTGCATCGGGGGAAAGAGCTGCACGGGACCGGTGGCTGCTCTCGGCACCGCGCACGGTCTCCACGCCATGGCGGCCGGCGGCATCGCTGCGGCGTACGGCGGCAAGGCCGGGGTCGGCGACGGCGGTGGTGTGGGGAGATACCGTGGCGGTGTTCTCTCTGCAATAGGGGTAGAACAATCCCATGTCAATGGAACCTTTCAAGTATCGAAACAAATGCTTGATTCCATTCCAATGACGTAGCGTAGGTGCGGAGCTAAATCTAGCTAATAAGTTCACTGTGAAAGATATGTCTGGTCTAGTGCATTGAGCAAGATACAATAGTGCCCCAATCGCACTAAGGTATGGAACTTCAAGACCAAGAACGTCTTCATCATCCTCTTTAGGACGGAAGGGATCCTTCTTGATATCTAGACTTCGGACGACCATGGGAGTAGACAATGGACTGCATAGATCCATATTGAAACGTCGAAGCATCTTCTGCGTGTAATTTGACTGATGCACTAAGATGCCGTCGGCCCTATGCACAAGCTCAAGGCCGAGACAGAATTTCGTCCTCCCTAGGTCTTTCATCTCAAATTCCGACTTCAGATAAGACACGGTCTCTTCAATCTCATCAAGAGTACCGATTATGTTCATGTCATCAACGTAGACCGCAACGATGACGAATCCGGAATTTGTCTTTCGTATGAACACGCATGGGCATAGTTCATCATTCTTGTAACCCCTTCTCACCAAGTATTGATGCAACCGATTGTACCACATTCTTCCGGATTGCTTTAACCCATACAATGAACGACGTAATCTGACTGCATGAGCACTCCGTGGTCTGGAGGCACTTGATGGAGGTAAAGGTAGTCCCTCAGGAACTTTCATGTATATCTCTGCGTCAAGATCCCCATAGAGATAAGCTGTGACCACATCCATAAGCTGCATGTTTAGTCTTTCGGACACTACCAGACTAATAAGGTAGCGGAAGGTAATGATGTCCATAACAGGAGAATAAGTCTCTTCATAGTCAATACCAGGTCGTTGTGAGAATCCTTGCGCCACGAGTCTTGCCTTATAACGCACGATCTCGTTCATCTCATTACGCTTACGAACGAAGACCCATTTATGTCCAACAGGTTTGACATCTCTTGGAGTCAATTCAACCTTTCCGAAGACTTCTCGCTTCGCTAATGAGTCAAGTTCTACCTGGATTGCTTCCTTCCACTTCGGCCAATCTGCTATGCGTTCGCATTCAGCTACAAAGCGAGGTTCGACGTCGTCTTCAGATATGATCTCAAGTGCGACGGAATAAGCGAAAACGTCATCAATGCATGTAGTGGCTCGGTTTCGGACCGACTGCTCACTTGTGTAGTTCACTGAGATTTCGTTGTTCTCTGGCATCAAACAAGGTTCCATAACGTCCCACGGAAACACTTGAGTTGATTCATGGACATAGCTGTAATCAGAGACAACTTCATACGATGGTGATTCATCGTTGATGACGCGTTGTGCCTTAGTCATTCACTTCTTTCTAGTTTTGAATCCCTAGAGTTTATCGGTCTCCCCCTTTTTCTTTGAGGAGCCGAGGCCGAAGCTGCTCCATGCCGGGCCATCTCAGCATCGTCGCCACAAGGGGTGCCGCCAACACCACGGCGTACGGTGGTGCCGCCGTCGGCCTCCGTCCCACTGTCAGGGGCGGTGCCAACGTTGCTAGGTCCAGGAGCTTGTCTTCCACGCCCGTATTTCGGGACATCCAACCGTGCCGGTACGTTCGCAGCGGGTATGTTTGATCTAGTCACTTTAGCAATATCTACAAAGCCGTCGGGCATCGAATCCGCGACTTTCTGGAGGTTGATAATGCGTTGCACTTCTAACTCACTTTGAGCAGTGCGGGGATCATAATGAGACATAGTGGGGACACACCACGTCAATTCCTGACGTTCATTTGGAATGATAACATTCCCATCTCCCCCTAACGACGGGAAGCATGTCTCATCAAAGTGACAATCTGCAAATCTTGCAGTAAAGAGATCTCCGGTGGTTGGTTCTAAGTAGCGGACAATCGTTGGGGAATTATAGCCAACATAGATACCTAATCGTCTCTGAGGACCCATCTTAGTACGCAGCGGAGGCGTAATAGGCACATAAATGGCGCAACCAAAGATGCGTAAGTGTGAAATATTGGGTTCGTAACCAGTTACCATCTGGTACGCACTAAACGCTTGGTTAGCCGCGGGTCGGAAACGAATAAGTGTCGCTGCATGCAACACTGCATATCCCCACGCAGAGACCGGCAGGTTAGTACCCATAACCATTGCCCGAGCAACAAGCTGAATACGCTTGATGGTAGCCTCTGCTAGACCGTTCTGTGAATGAACATGAGGAACAGGATGTTCAACTTCGATCCCAATAGACATGCAGTAATCATCAAAAGTTTTGGAGGTGAATTCTCCAGCATTATCCAAACGAATGGATTTGATAGTATAATCGGGGTGGTGAGCCCGGAGTTTGATGATCTCAGCTAATAACTTAGCAAATGCAGCATTCCTTGTGGATAGCAAAGCGACGTGTGACCAACGCGTCGATGCATCAACCAATACCATAAAATATCGAAAAGGTCCGCATTCTGGTTGAATAGGTCCACAAATGTCACCTTGGATACGTTGTAAGAATGGAATGTTCTCAGTTGAAGCCTTAGCAAAAGAAGGACTTCCTTGAAATTTAGCAAGAGAATATGCTTTGCAAAACGAGCGATGGGCATCAGAAATTGCCATGGAGGCATGTGAAAGCACGGGAGGCATCACAAGCTCCTGTGAAGGAGGGGATATCGCCACCGACGGCATGAAAGCCGAGGAGCTGCCGAGTGGGGCATGCTCGGCCTCACCATGCGGTGCATGGGTCGGCACGGCCTCACCGTGCGGAGCACGGGTGAGGTGATCCTCCAATCGCTTCCGGGACTTGAAAAATGGATGACCATGTGAATTCTTAAGAATTCTAATCATCATATCACGTCCAGGGTGCCCGAGACGGGCATGCCAAAGCATATAAGAGTCCGAATCACAAAAGTTGCGTTCAACAGCATATGATTCAAAGATCCGAATGGAAGTAAGATACAAACCATTCCCAAGACTCTTCATCTTCTCTAAGATGCGGCGATGGCCTGCTTTCTCAGAGGTAACGCAAAGATATTCCTCTCCATTCTCAACATAAGTATCGAGGTGAAAACCATTGGCACGTATGTCCTTAAAACTTAACAAGGTGCGGGGAGACTTCGGCGCATAAAGAGCGTTTACGACGTTAAGAGTCGTACCATTAGGCAACATGAAAGAAGCTGTGCCTCTTCCTTGAATGATGGATTTCGAGCCAATCATTGTAGTCATCGAAGAAGTCGAAAATACTAGATTCGTGAACAACTGCCTGTGCCGTAGGACAGTGTGGGTGGTTCCGCAATCAGCTAGACATTCGATTTCACCGCGTGACATCTACAAAATGACAATTAAGAGAGTCAGTGACACGGGAACAATTCTATACAATACGCCGTAGGATATTGTAAGAAAGGGAATCGAAACAAAGCGCGATTCCATCGAATGTATCACATGGCAATAGTACTACATTCTTCAACTAAAGAGTTGGAAATCATGGTATTGAAGCAGTGAAATACCAAACAGTAAACGAGGGTGGTAGAAACCATCCAAAAATGGTGTGGAAACACACACAAAGAGTACAGGTGAGTGCATATAACGGACTTGGAGAAAACCGGAAAAACAAACCGGGAAACCATGTCAAAAGAACTCTAAACCGGGTGAATTTTGGACGAGGAAAACGTGGCAGCAGGGGCTGCTGCAATATGCCGGAAGAATCACGAGAAAACGACGAAAAAATCGTCGAAAAACTCGGTGGAAAACCGGCGGCACCTATTGCCGGAAAAACCGGCCGGCGGCTGTCGAAACTGGCCGGTATGGAGGCCGGGACTTTAGGTCCGACAGGGGACGCCGGCAGGAACCGAGTGGCGGTGCCGGAAACGCCGGTAAATGGCCGGAAGACGGCGAATACGCCAGCAAAACGTGCCGGAAACGCCTGAATAGTAACCGGGTCCGGCCAAGGCAAAACGACGTCGTTTTTCGACGTTCCGAGGTTCGTTTTCCGAATTTTAAGTTCCAAATTCACAATGTAGTGCTATTGGGGTCCCATGTAACCCAAAAGCGTCCAATTTAAAAACCACGTGAGTTGCACACGTTGATCATCATGCTAAGTGTCGGATATAAATAAAATTCTCAAAGAGATCGTCTTGTAAGCAAGAATTGAGAAATTTTATTGAATGCCAATCTTTAATACATCACACATGAACTTCTAATTCCAAAACCAAAAGACTATTACAAAGTCAATGAAAATAACAATAGCGGTCGGCCATAACGATACTTGAATCATAAAGCTAAAGAAGCTAAAACAACTAATCAAAGTCGGGAGTATCCATGGTAGCAACCGGAGGCCGAGCTTTAGAAGCAAGGGGCTCGGGTGTCGTGGAGATATGGTGAGTCTCGATCTCATGGTCCTCATCCACATGATTCGATTTGGGTTGTAGAAACTTCTTGTAGGCGGAGTAAGCCTTGATCATCTCTTTGCTAGCGCGACAATCGCGATTAAAGTGCTTGAAGGAGACACATTTGAAGCATGGAGACTTGCCATTATCGGAAGTGGAGGCATTAGGAGGTGCACGGCCTCCTTGGAGTGTGGGACGGGGACGGCCTCCCCCTGAGGGTGCGGCGCCGCCACCATCACGGGTCCATGTATTGGACCGAGGCCGAGATCGGCCTTGTTGCCTCCCACCACGAGAGTTGTTATTTTGGTGCTGATATGGGGCGTTCCTTGATTGATTCTTTTGCTTAGGAGCTTTCCCATAGTTAGCCTGTGGCGTAGAAATTCTTTTAGTGCCAACAGGTCTATTGTTGTTGTTGAGGAGAATCTCAGAATGTCTCTCCTTCTTAGCTAAGAGTGCCATTAAGTCGGCAAAAGACCGGATCTTCCCTTCCTCTACATGAGTGCGGTACGTATGAGCTTGAACCTCATAGTTGATTGGAAACGTGTCCAATGTCTTATTGAGAAGATCGAGGTCGGTCTTGATGACACCAACGGTGCCAAGATCGGATTGCAAGCATAGCATATCCTGATTGAAATCATCCACTCTCTTATAGTCCAATAGACGGATGTTGTCCCATCTAACGGTCAATTCAGGAAGAAGCTTATCATGAACGTTGTTGTACCGCAAGCGTAGTTTGTCCCATAATTCTTTAGGATCTTTTACGTTCAAGTATTGCCTCTTGAGAGTTGCATGGATGTGACGTCTCATAAAGATGAGAGTCTGAGTCTTAGCCATAGGTGGGAAATCAGCAGGAGGGTCGGCAAACATGCCTTCAATCCCTCGGCTCTCGAACGCGAGTTCCATGTCGGAAACCCAGCGGTGGTATTCCTTTCCTTCTAGATCAAGAAGGCCAAATTCCGGTCGAGATGGCGATGACATCTACAAACACGAATACAGAATCGATTAGATTCAAGTATAATAGGAATTAGAATGGGTGACGTATATGGTCACAAGAAAAATCGATGCAAGCGGCGATACTCATGATCGCACCCAAAACAGCGGTGCACTCAGGCGACCACACGAAAATCGATTAACTTCCCTTTCAAAACAATCGTGACTCCCCCAGGACCGTCACACAGAAAACATCGACCAAGAGGGCAAACTCATCCCTCTATAGTCTCATCGGCGTTATAAGAAAGGCCGGAGTTAAGACAAGAAGAAGGCTAATAGCGCCCGATATAATATATCTATACGTTCAAAAGCGGGAACGTTTATGAAAAATTTACCTTGGAGGGTTTGTAGTATACGGGAGTAGCTTCTCTTGAGCGAAGTCCTTGCTTGTGACTTTCACGTCTCTTGCGTGAATATGCGGGAGGAGCAATTTTGAGTGATTTGATGCGGGAACTTGCGGGGCAAAAAGATTTCTTTGCGGAGCGAATGCGGAGGAAGCGCTGCGGGGCTGCGGGGCTGCGTGCAGGAGCTGCGGGGCTGCAGGGCTGCGAGGGCAGGGGCTGCGAGGGCAGGCAGGGGCTGCGAGGGCAGGCAGGGGCTGCGGCGGCGGCAGGAGGATGCGGCGGCAGGAGGCTTGCGGCGGCGGAGGAAGGGAAGAAGAAAAAAATTTCGGAAGGCTCTAAAATATTCAGGGTTTTAGGGCTTCGTGCTGATAACGTGTTTGAGAATGAAATACTTGTATATTATTGAATGATATGAGGGCTTATATATAGGCATTTACAACACCACAATCCCGTAGGATTCGGAGTCCTAATCTACTACGGAGATGCTAATCTATCTCCTAACAGGAAACCTATTAGGCTAAGACACACACAAGGGTAGAATAGTAATTCTCCTGAAACAGTATGTTTATTTTTCGTGTATGTCTATTTAAAATTTCAGACTGTGAAACTAATAAGTCTCATACTCTAGCTATCTATAGTTGGTTATACCAGCACAACATGACTTTCATATATTGGACTATGAAGAATTTGAGTACCAACCTCCCCTACAAACCACAAAAGCTCAACCATGATCGAATTATACGCCAACATGTTTCATGCACGTAGTTTGGAAGCGTAATTAAAATCTTGAATGACAAAGTAAGGTCTCTAAGGACAAAGAAATTTTCCAAATACAAACTTGGCATAATAAGGCAATAATAACCCCAAAGCTAAGGGCAATTACTATGAACATGTAGTTTCATACAAACCAAGCAATGACAATTGATAATATTGTACCGTGTGAAAAAGGTTTAGGGGATATGACATGAGCAATGAAGTGCCATGTTACAAAAAAGAATATAGAATCATGACAGTACGTTGATTTGAAAAAGCATAATTAATATTTGAATAACATAACTTGAAAAGAATTTCAATTCAAAACAGCGATAAGAATCTAGCTATGAGATTCCAGACTTTAATTATAGTATACCCCCTTAATTTTCTAAGATATTATTGTAATAGCTGATTATGCCCAAAATTTCATTAAATTTATGTATTGAAGTATCTTTGGATTGGACAAGATCTTGATGCAATTGTTGACATACAACCAAGGTTATGAATTTTTCTCAACGAATTGAGAACTTTCAAATATTAATATACGTGGTTCGATTTTCAATATTTGACATTGTAAAGTTTCACATAGAGTAAAACAATTGCATAAAATATTAGTACGACATGAATAACTGATTGCAAAGAAATGCATCATGTGATTCTCAAAAGCAATAGTACTGAGGAACAATAGTACTATATACGTGGTCAAAACTAATGATATCAATAAGGATATGTAATTTTTAATCCTTTGGTATTCACAAGGTACATGCCTTATGGGATGAGAATATCGTTTTATAATTCTATCAAATTAGTCTAAAGAAATTGGGTTTATATTCAATTTTTATGTCCTAACTATGTCCATTGTCACTTTATGTAACAAGAGCCAACAAGAGACAATCGAACCATTATACATTTTTAAATGTTTTTATGTCAACGATTTTTTCATGTAAAATGAATAAGTGAGATTACAGTTGATTTTCTTTGCATTATCTCTAATGATTGCGGATGTAACATAGTATTAGAGAAGTTTGTATATCCATTTAGCAAGAATATATGCAACTGCTAAATTAAATCCCCTCACGTAAAAGAAAATGAATTTCAGGATCTTGACATATTTGGGCTTTGACACGTTTCATTGGGACCCCAAGTTGTGATATATGTATCTGTATATTTACGGAATTACATACATACACTAATATTTTAGATAAATAGAAGCAAGAATAAAAGAAACAAATAATTGTAAAAATCCTAGAAATACAATTTTATGGAGGAATTGAACAAGTTATTTTATCCCCATATTTCATAGCTCCTCACTGCGGATGAATTGTGAAATGTTTGATGCACAAGTATATGCACTAACTCTATAATATGTTGCTTATGTCCATTATGATTACATATGTAGAACTAATCATTCAATCCCTATCAACTAAAGCAATAAAGATTGAGACCATCATATGCAAAGGACACATGCATTCTCATTATGTTTATACATTACATTGAATCCAATGAAAATTATGTGAATTGATTCGACCAATTTGCGGACACCTTAAATACTTTATGGTGTTGGTTGATGTGTCAACATGCTTGTCATGTGTTATTACACCATTCATTACTAAAACAAATGTTGTTTATATTAATTAAAAACCCACTTGGTCGTACGAAAAACAACTATAGTAATAGTTTTAATAGTGGTAATGTGCACCAATATTTCTGTTAGGGTAATCTAATTTTTGCAAATACCTCTTATTCATGTATGTCCGGCCATCACTATCATCATTGTAGACGAAATTACAATCAATGATATCGAAGGATTTTAAATACTTGAGCTCGCTAGGTTTGACACGGATCTACAATCCTTGCGCCCAACCAAATTAACCTATGTGTCAAATTGTGACGCCACATCACATAATGGTGAAACCAATTAATGTGAATAAGTGTTCTTATTGGATACGAGTATCCAGATAGTCTGCTATATTGCAACCTTGACAAACGATCTTTTTTTCCGCTAGATATGCAGAATATCACTTTGATGAGATAGTCTTTTCGTCGTTAGGGGGAAATAAGAACAAAGAATATTCAAGTGGAACGACATGAATTGTCATGGTTTGTCCCCACTGTGTCTCATCTTGATCCCCAAAAATAGCACAAAGTGATGAGATCACAAATATTGGCTGCAAATATGCTTGCAAGGTTAAATGTTCTAAGAAGAGGACATGACACCACCCAAAAGGAATTGGGCATTGTGTTGCCACCACAGATGGTGGCATGAGGATGCCATAAAGTGGCATACATGGTATCACAGGTCGTGGCTCTCCAAGAAAGAGGGGGAGACCACCTTAAGTTTGATATATACTCGATTAAAGGAATAAAGCAAGTTTGGTACAATCAGATCTACTGATCTATAATCTCAAATCCGCCTCATGAGAATTTCCTGGATTTTTGTTATCACTGGGGGACGCCTAAGATGTTAGAACAAATCCTTGAAAATTTAGAGATCTCTACAAATACAAACCACATGAGGATGTTGGATATTGAGTTTTGATATCGAACCATGCTTCATTGAGAAATACCAACGTAGTAATTTTGGTCTAATGGAAAGAAGCGATCTAGCGTAAACCAATGTTCACTAACAAAGAAATAGGTGTTTGGGCAAGTGAAACCGACACCGCAAGTATAAACCCTATCATATGTCTTTGTTAGGATGCGTAATGAGAAATAAGAGTTTAGACTCACTTTATGGTGCAAGGTCTCTCACAAACGCACTGGAATCGACTACGAAGAGATATTCCCTTGTAAGGGACCACAAAGAGATATTCTCATAATGGATGTCATTGCACTCTACTACCTTATCAGTTTGATAGTTTCCGAAAAACTTAATGCAGCTTATGAATATTGAAATAAGATATCTCTATTGGAATCAAAATTAAGAAAGGAATGCAGCTTAAAACATAATTCACACCCAAGAAGTGGCTCTAGACCACGTAGCACTACAAAATGAATTGAAACGTTCACGAAGTAAATACTTGATTTGGAATAGGGATCAGATGAATTATGCCATTGCACATTCAATATGGATTTGCACAAACTTTAGATAAACTAAAAAAAGATGTCGCTATTGCGAATCCTAAGTCGAGAATGAAAAAGATCTTTGGGAAGATACAATCCCGAAACGGATCTCGAGGACAGTAATATTGTTGATTAACCATCAATCGGTTTCAGGCACTCTAAAGCTTAAAAGTGAGGCTTCTATAACTTGCATGATCAGTCGATGTCTTTAAAGATATATCCGTTTTTCGTATAAATGGAAGATTACCAATAAGTGTTGGGAAATGAGATTTCATATACAAGTTCAAAGACGTATTATTGCACTTAATATAATATGCAAGACTCGACATCTCATTCGTTGTATAACTTTGTGCCCACACAACAATAATACCTAAAGATTTAGGCTTATTTAGTATATAGTAAAGAGAAAACGACATGATGAGAATGAACACTATTCAAGTTGTTGCCAAATATGCGTAAAGAAAATACGTACCAAATGAAATGTTATCAAAGCTCTCATGATTACTGTAAATATCAGGGGGAGGTGTAGAAATCAAGGGGAGTCTAGCACATATATATTATTATCAAATGTAATAGGTGCGTTGTGCTCTTTTCCCCTTCGACTAAGGTTTTATTTTCTCCCACTGGGTTTTTGTTACTTGACAAGATTTTTAATGAGGCAACACTTTGTGCACCATTTTATCTTTAACTCGGCACAATAGAGAGTGTTGAAGGAAAAACACCATTAGTATGTCTTCGCTAAAGTAAATGACGGAATGAGTTAATGACGTTTATGATCAACGGATGTAACGGGTCAATTAGCAATTATGTAGCCTTAATTACCATTACTTCTATTATAATTATGACCCCTATATAAAGGGGATTATCAATGAAATGAGTAGACCTAATTCCATATTTCCTATAACAATATCAATACAGTGTGCATATCATCTTTCGAAAAATATATCAGAGTCAATGCCTACAAATTATATAGCCTTTGAAACTGACATAAAATTTTACTTAATCATCGATTGTGGATGATTCTGGATATATTGTTATTAGACAAATTTCATTGAAATGATCAAGAAAGTCTCAATACATTTAGAATAAATGTTGAACTCTTACATCAATATTTCTTTCCCAATCCACGTTCTATGCGCAGTGGATTGAGAAGAACATTTTCTCTTGTTTAAGATTTATGTCGTACGTAGGTGGAAGAAGAGTTTATATTGATTTTATTTTATTTTATATTTGTGATTTTAATGTCTTTTTTGTCATTATACATGTGTTGACTTTGTCAAGGTTGGTATGAAAAAAGAAGGAGATATATGTGCTATTTTAGGAGGTATGAATAGAAATTTCCTTTTTAATAAAGGCCCTTAAGCCTTCATTAATGAAACTTAAACTCCTGATTAAAAAAGATCTGTAAGATGAGTTCCTTTGGCCTTCAAAACGTAGGTGCTTGTGAATATGATCGAGCCGAGACTCCCCACCCAATTATGGTTGAATAGATAGGTTGATTACTCCACCAACAAAAGAACAAAAAAATGTACATTTGGAGAGAGGCAATTCATACGAGGCTTCAATCAAGAGTTTATTTTATTTAACATTGATGTGAATCATTAACGACGTGGTCATCAAGAGAGACAGGCCAGGGAATGAAACAAATAAAATTAATGGGGAGAGCCATCTACTGTATCACTTTCTATATATACAAGTCAAGCTAATTTTGTTGCCAAAGATTGTATCAAAGATTATGCTGTGTGTTTAGATCAATGTTGTAAAAATCGGCCGCTGAGGCACTAGGAGGCAGGTCACCATCTCGTTTTTGCCTATTCGGTCATCCGTGGTGTTTGAGGGATTTGGCGGCTACCTATGCAGTCTTAGGCGGTCCTCGGCAATATGTGATGGTCAAAATCGGTGGACTTTAAAAAGAAATTAAAATGCAGCAGAAGTATAAGAGAACTTCATGACGAAGATTTTGTTTTGGATGATGACACAGAAGATGAGGAAAGAGAAATATATATTGAGTTTGAGTCAGATACTGAAGGAATTATGGAAGAATTTGGGGAAGAAGAACTTGAGATTTGGTCTTTCATTTATTTTACAATTTACCTTTTTTCCTATTATTATTATATAAACTTGGACTTAAGTTATTTTAGTTTAGACTATTTTAATGTTGAGCATCATTATATATTTTTAATCATATAAATACATGTATATAAATAAATAAATATTTAATAATTTAAATTGCCTAAGAGGCCGCCTAGCAGTCTAGGTACTAAGAGGTAGTTATCCACTTAGCGCTTTTTCGAACCTTGGTTGGATAGAGGAAAACAATGAGGAATTTAATGAAATTCCAAAAATTTGATATTCTTTCTCATATTTGGGGTGAAATTCCTAGAAAAATGTAAATTCTATAAGAAAAGATAAGGGAAATTTGAAGCTTATTTTCCCTGTTTATTTTCCATGATAAATAGATGTCATTCTCAATTCCCAATCTTTTTCCATATAATTCTAAATATTTTTTTAATTTTAGGGAATAGTATCCAAACAAAAGAATTTTCAATTCTTAGAATTGTATATCACTGAAAATAGAATTCCCATAAAAATAAATTTTCTAGAACCTTGGTTTGAATAGAGGAAAACAAGAAGGAATTTCATGAAATTCCAAAAATTTGATATTCTTTCTCATGTTTGGGGTGAAATTCTTAGAAAAATGTAAATTCTATAAATAAATAAAGATAAGGGGAATTTGAAGTTTGTTTTCCATGATAAATAGATGTCATTATCAATTATCAATCTTTTTCATGTAATTCTAACTATTTTTTTTATATTTTAGAAAATAGTATCCAAATAAAAGAAATTCTCAATTCTTAAAATTATATATTACTTAAAATAAAATTTCCATCAAAATGAGATTACTCCATTCAAATACAATATTATTTGCATACATATTCCTTGGAAAAACAACAACTAAGCAAAGTCACATGCCCGGATAGTGACTATGGCTATTATCTGAGGGCATGCTTATTTCGTTATTTATTTAGTGAGGTTTCGAAATGATCAACCTTTAATGCTCTAGTCACTTTCTCCCTGTTGGACAATCGAAGAGAAAAGTAATACCACAGTCATGGGTAGTTGGGCAATATGATCTATACGGGTATTTGTAATAGTTCTTCTAATGCCATGAGTATATGCAATATGTCTCATTTGATGCAAGCTTTTCATTCATCGAACTAGTTGGACAATTGAAGAGAAAATTAATACCACAGTCAGGGGCAGTTGGGCAGTATGATCTATAAAGATAATTGTAATAGTTCTTCTAAATTCTAATGCTCAGAGTATATGCAATATGTCCCATTTGATACACGTTTTTCATTCAATAAACAGAGCCTAGATGGCCCCAACCCTTTAAAAACCAGAAAACGAGAGTCTTGCTTCTAGCTCTTCTTTTTGCGGTGGTACTTTTTCCACGATTTCGAACAAAACTCCAAATAAGTTTTATTTGGACATATCACTCTTAGGAATTGTTTGGAACGAGATAAAGATATATTCTTTTTGTTGGAATTTGAGTTTGTTTTTGTGAATATTGCTAGCAACTGACGTAGTTAGTAGGTAATTATTTATTTTCTACCTCTCAACTTTAGATTGTGTACGCAGTGGCGGATCCATGATTAGAAATTTGTCTAGGCTAATTTGAAGTACATTTTTTTTCTTTGTAGATATTTGATAATAGAAGCACATGCTCAGCAGAGGAATTTTTTCTAAAGGTACTAACAAACGTATAGAAATACGAATCAACGCATGCTAAAACGGTAACAAATAAGTGGAAAATTCATTGTTTAAAAAAAGAGAATGAAGAAAAAATGGGAGTACAAAGAGAATTAGATATAATTTAGCCAAAGAAAGAGGAAATGTTAAATAAAGTGACATGACCCACCCCAAATGTTAACCTAATATCCATGATAAGTCGTGCGGGGACTACTGACAAATGAAGCATATCAAAATTTCGGCATAGTTTCCCTTAAAAGTAGCCAACCAAACTTGCGAAAAACTACACTTCTAATAATGTCCAACCATATCCAACTCCAACATCAAATATTCCAATCTTAATTACACAACTTAAATCCAAACTCTTTAAACATCAGATAAATAATCCAATAATTATTTAGAGTATCAGAGCAACTAAACGGGCATAAAAGAAAAACGACTTGTAGGCTAAGAAAGTAACCTACAGTCTGGTACTCGGCGGTAGAGAACGCTGCCTCACGGTAGCTACAAGGAGTCTGTAAGCCTACGAACTTGGTATTTGAAAACGAAGGGCCTAGGAGAAAACATTTGAAATGTTAGAGTGAGTGGACAACAATATCAGAAATAATAAAATTCAAAGGCTACTTCCCCAATTTTTCTTTTATATAACAGAAACTCGATGCATGCACATTTTATTAAAAGACTTTCATAACTATAAATATTCTCATAAAAATCGGACTAGACCCCGCTAGTCAAATAATATCCATGAGGATACTGATAGAAAGTCGACTAGCCCCGTTAGCCAAATAATATAACCAAAAATAGGAAAATGCACTAGCCTCGCTAGTCAAATACAATAAATTGATACTAATAGTAACTGGACTAGCTCCGCTAGTCAAAAGAGGATGTCAATTCAAATAAGAGAGTAGATTAGCCCCACTAGTCAAACATGAAATAAGAAGTGACATACCATATGCCCCCTGGCAAAATATGTATATATATATATGTATAATCTCAAGTTCTCAATACCGTCACGTCACGTTCACGGAGAGTGTATTGGTTCGTCATGTCATTGCCGACTATGTAACATCGCCTCCCAGACGGAAAAGTTATATAGTATGCTAGCATAATCACCTTAAAGTGTATGGCCTCAAAAGGTAATGACTGAACTAGCCCCGCTAGTCACAATAAGATCAATGGGAAAAATCATAGAAATTGAATAACATTTTTATCCGTTGATCGTGCCCTTTTTTTATAACTAATGAGAGGATACAAAAAGAATGAGATATAATTATGTTGATCATGTCCCCATTATAGAATTAAATGAGAGGATACCGGAATAAAATAGAAAATCATTCTTATCGGTTGATCGTACCCCCTTTATGTAGTTAAATGAGATGATACCGGATTAAGAATAGATAGAACGAGTACGGTTTCCAATCGTACGTATAAATCTCAATATCAAATAAGAGAAAATTCAAAGAAATAAATAATACAATCCGATATGTCCCACATGTCGTATAACTCACAAATATAATAAATAATTTCCAAATATCAAATTAGCCATTATGTATATTTCTCATATTTATCTATATGGAAATATCATTATAAATAATCAAGAAAAGTAATTAAATTCATATAACACCAAAATCACTTAAATATAAATATTCATGCATGCATTATATTTCAAAAGAAAAGTCCACTCACATTAGCCGAGCTACGCCGGGGGTCGGTCCGAAGTTTCCTCAACTCGAGTCTCCCCACCTCCTGTTGCAGAGACATATAAAATTAATTACCGCAATCTGGTAATATTTAATAAGGAGAAAAACAACCACTCTCACTCGCCCAAAACCATTACCACTTCCACCAAAATTTCCTCAACTTCCCTAATAACCTCCGTACACTCTTCAAAATATTCTAGCATTTTAATACCATGAGTCCCCTAATTTATGGATCAAAGCACAACTCCTTACGGGTTAAATACGGAAATAATCGCATAACTATCCCAAAACTCCTCCAAAAATTCTACAAATATTCCTACACCATCCTCAACCATCACATAGCTTAAAAATTCCTTTGAAAAATCTCCGGCACGGCGTCAGCCGCCTTTGGCGCCGCCAGAAGTGGCAGTCGGCCGGCCTTATTCCGACAACCACCAATGACTATTAAAATTTACCACCACAATCCAAATGACATTCCTAACAACTTTCTAATTCACAACAACAACCAATTTTAACTCTAACTCGTCCAATTTCACCATTTCCAAAATATCCCAAATTCAAAACCCTAGAATTTGGAATCATCGATTCGATCACTTACTCTTCGAATTGGTTTAATTCCTTCGGTGAAATTGTAGCAAGGAACGAGGCCTTCAAAACGCACCAAGCATCCCGGCCTATGGTGGCCGGAGGAAGGAGTTCCAGCGAGAGGAGGCGTTGTGGCAGGCAGAGGTTCTAGGCGACACCGCTTCCTCACGACAGCGAGACAGGGCCAGCCACCAACCCAGATCGGTAGGGTTTCCTCCAAGCTTCCGAACGACACCGGTGCGGCGGCCTGGAGTGGCGGAAGGCGGAGGTCTGACCACGAAAAATTTGCGCATAGGGGAGGTCGGGTTCGGGAAATAAAATTTGACTTTCCCTTTTTTTTATTCCTTTCCCAAAATGGAAATTTACCCATATATATATAGCATCCACCGTAAACAGTAACTTTCCAAATGGACATTTCTCCGACAAAACTCTTTTACAACTACCCAATGCCAAAATACTAAATTCAGATTTCATTTTACGAAGATACTTAAACTTGGATGATAAAGAAATAAAAAGATTGGGGTCGTATCATAAAGAACATGATGAAATCCCCAAAAATAATGGACTAGGAAGGTTCGAACCTATGCCCTAAGAGGAATTAATGTGAGTTGGAGAGTTTGCCCACTGAACCAACGTTATTTTCAATACAAAACTGTACTTAGTTAACTATATTTTCAAATTTTGTATGGGCTGCAACCCATAAATCCCACCACTTGTATCCGCCCATGCGCACATTAACTATTTATTTCTTTGAACTTAATATATATGTAATTAAAAAAAATCCCACAAAATAACACGTATTCGTTTTTATTAGAAAAGTAGAGTTCGATCCTATGTACTTAGAAAAATGAAAATGACATATGGAGTTCCTTCCGCCCACTCTTTTGGGAGAAAATGAGAGATTGAAGGGACCTCTGAGGCTATATATATCACTGCTAGCATTCTGGAAGGGACCAGCTATATATGGCTAGAATAATAGCTGTTGTTGTTGGAATGATTAACTATGTGATAGAGTTGTATCATGTATATATACCCGTCTATGAAACTTCCAATTATAAAAAAAGATTATTTTTTGGCAAAATAGAAAAGATAGCACCTATATATAGAGTAGATATGAAAATATGACCTTTTAAACATAAAACAAAATCAAAAGGCAACCTAACAAAACAAAATTAACCAGAGCCAATTGAGTCAAAGATCATCGACTAGTAAACGCTTGCATAATTATGCATGATTGAATAGTATACACGTACTACAATAATTTAGGTCGTGGCAGAGGCGGATGGTATAGAACATAGATGGCGCACCCAGAAACTGCTGGCCTGGGCAAAAAAACCTGGGCTAGGCCAATTTTTTTTTTCTGCTGGGTAGAAATTTTATACAACCGAAGTCCAACCCATGCGTGTTATGACATAGGAAGCCAGACGTCACGATTTTAACTAGGAAACATGAGGACAATATTGCTTCAGAGTTAATAATTGATCATTTCGAGTATATTGAATATCATAAATTACAATTCAGATAGGGTATTTTATATGGTAATTCTAATGAACTCTTTTGTTTGTAATTCTTAGAGAAATATGTTAGATTATAATTTTGGTGTAATAAATCTACGTGTCAAAATATAATAAGTAAGGAGTACCACTAGACATTGCCACGTGGTACTATAATAACATATAAAAATTTCTCGTAATTCTTATAACGCTTTTCAAATTCTTGACAAATACTATGAAAAATTATATTTTATCTTACAAAATTTTAACTATTCTTGATATAATAAAATTTCTGCTCACGTAACTTTCGAACATTAGATCCGCCTGCATATCATTTTGGTCTATAAATAGCGATGATGAATACCATACCAAACAATCCCTACAGCTACTATCTGCTTGCTCGTCACTCACGATCGACTCCTAGCTAGCCATGGCAATCGAGTTAGTCCTATTCATCGTCTTCCTTGTTTTGGCATTCTTAATCTCAAGACACTTCCGTGTGAACCACCACCTTCCTCCGAGCCCATTAGCCTTGCCCATCATCGGGCATTTCCACCTCCTCAGCCCCCTCATTCACCGTTCATTCCACGACCTCTACCTACGCTTAGGTCCTATTTTCTCTCTCCGGCTCGGCTCAGTACCATGCGTCGTGGTTACGTCACCGGAGTTGGCAAAAGAGTTCCTCAAAACACACGAGCTCTCCTTCATGAACCGAACTGCTAATATCGCAGCTGCAAGCATGACCTACAATGCTTCGTTTGCATTTGCATCCCACGGCCCGTATTGGAAGTTCGTTAGGAAGCTCAGCACCAACGAGCTCCTCAGCAGCCTAAGTGTAGACAAGTTTCTTCCAATTCGAAACCAAGAGTACGTGAGGGTTTTTAGAATGTTGGCCAAGAAAGCAGAGGTGTGTGAACCTGTCAACTTCAGTGAAGAGCTACCACAGGTCGGCCACAACATTATGGGGAAGATGATGCTGGGGAAATATTCAAGTGCTTCACGAGCAGCGAGGTTCAGGGTGGTGGTCCGAGAGGCTACTAAGATTTTTGGAGAGTTCAACTTTAGTGATTTTAATGGGATTTGGAAGAAGTTCGATTTGCAGGGATTCCAAAGGAGAATCGATGCCACACATACAAAGTTTGATAATTTAGTGGAGGAGATTATTGCTGAACGTCAAGAGTTGAGGAAGATGAAACTTCATGGAGACGACAGTGCTAGTGCTGAAGAAAAGGATGTCAAGGGCTTTCTTGACGTAATTCTTGACATGGAAGAGGAGTGTAAGAGCTCTAATGAGAATTCGGAGGTCGAGTTTACAAGAAATCATGTTAAGGGTCTCATTACGGTATGTCAAATTCATTTTCTTCATCATCGATTCATCGAACCCTAAACCCTCGTGTTTGTTTTCACAGTCAATGAATATTTTAGAGATTGAACTATATATCAAACATGCACGTACGCACATATATAACATAACATTTCTTTAATTCAGGATCTGTTTACGGCTAGCATTGACACGACGTCCATTACAATGGAATGGGCGCTAGCAGAGGTCATTAACCACCCAGAGGTGCTCAAGAAAGCAAGAGAAGAGATAGATCGAGCAGTTGAAACAGGAAGATTAGTCGGAGAATGGGATCTTCCAAATCTTCCATACATCCAAGCCATCCTGAAAGAAACATTAAGGCTGCACCCACCCTTGCCTTTAGTTCCTAGAATATGCACACAAGAATGCAAGCTCGACAACTATATCTTTCCAGAAAAGACATTGTTATTTGTGAACATTTGGGCTATGGGAAGGGATCCTAAGAACTGGGAGAACCCATTGGAGTTTAAACCTGAAAGGTTTTTACAACTCGACGGGCGCCTCACAAATGAAGTAGATATTAAAGGTCAACATTTCCAATTACTTCCATTTGGCACTGGAAGGAGGATGTGTCCTGGCTTGCCGTTAACCATGAAAATGCTACCGACCCAGCTTGCAGTTATGATTCAGTGCTTTGATTTCAAAGTTACTGGAACACAATGCAATAATACAAGTAATGATAAGGTTCTTGAAATGGAAGAAGGACCAGGATTAACAGTTCCCAGGGCTTCTGATCTTATCTGTGTTCCAGTTGCCCGCTTCAGCTCACTAATGGAATATCCTTGATCCCTAAGAGGCTAAGACAACATCACAATAAGGTGAACAAGCTTTAGAGTAAGATATGTATGTATTATGCAATATTCGATGGTCGACCCAAAGAATAAATGTGGTTTGCATGTGCATTACGTATTGTATCGATATCACTCATTTCGACTTGTATGTGTTTATTTGTGCATCTCAATCTCCAACTTGTTTTCTGATATCTCGTTTGCAAATCCATATAGATAAATGAAGTTCCATGTATTGAGTGATCGAGTAATAGCACTCAACAACCGTTGCACATTTGCAGCTCTACTAAGATCTATTTTCCTATATATTCCAGCCATATTTTTGAGCAAAAGGCAAAACCATTGCAAGTACATGAGAAGAAGCAATATTATATAATTATTCACAGCAGTAATTGCTGATCGCGAGCAAACTAATCAAATTACAGTACATGCAACCTTGTGATCATCTTTTACGTCAGATCGGTCACAAATGTTTTTGTTATTTCAAATTCCTTTGGCAAAAAAAAAAAATCAAATGGAGCTAAATTCATTTTATATTGGCAGAGGTCTACTTTTCATGATCATAATTTTAGTTTCTTACTTGATTCAAATTAGTTAGTGGCCGGCATTGGTGATTTTTGTTTATAATGCTTTTAGCATGAGTTTCTTACTCAGTACCGATGACTTTAGTGGCGGAGCCAGGAAAACAAAACTGAGAGGGCCAGTTGCAAAAGCCTTAATACAAGTTGTTGTGTATATAATCTCAGTATAGAAGCTACATAATAGATACAAATTTTTATTACTTAACAACAAAAACTTAACTTTGAATCTTCTTTTGATAAATTCGATATAAAAAAAATTAAAAAAATCACTAAAATGCATATGTAATAACCCGATTTTTTTCCTGAACGATTATTGGATTGATTTTAAATTTATAAAGTTTGTGAAACTCATTAAACGTGTTTGTGTCGCCTTGCGACTTCGGAATTCGAAAAACGGAAACGTTATCGGAACGTTTATTTAGAAAAACGTTACGTTTCCGCGACGTAAGTATCGACTTTTATTCCTTCGCTCGTTTGCGAAAACTTCATTCACATAAGTTGTAGAACTCGTCGATACGAGTTCGTGGATGCATCACACGTTCGAATCGGACGTCGGACGTGAAAGTTATTAACGTCGGAAGTTAGTTTCCGATTTTGGAAACTAGTATAAAAATGACATTTTTCTGATTAGGGTTTCCATTTTTGGAAACCCCTCTCTCTCTCCTCTCACCCGCCTCCCTCACCTCTCTCTCTCCCCGATCACACTCTCTCCCTCCCTCTCGAAATCTCGCCGGCGATCTCCGTCTCTGGGCCGCCGTGTCTCCCACCACCGGCATCTAGAGCACTGCAGGGACCTCCGCAGCAGACCCCGAAGTCGACTCGCCGTTCCTTGCCGCTGTGAGCCCCCACGCTGCAAACCGAGCCGCGTTTTCTTCTCCGCCGTGCGAGCTCCATCTTCGGCGACCTCCAGTGGTTCTCGAGCTTGTCGAGGTAAGGGTTTTGCTTGTTTAATGGATTGGTGTGATTGTTTGATGATTTGATGGCGTTTTGATGGTGGATCGGAGGAGGAGGGGGAGATTCCGTCGCCTTAGGCGGCACGTGTAGGGGCGTGGAGTGGCCTAGAGGCGGCGTGAGGCCGTGGGAAGGTAGAGGAGAAGGAGACGAGGAGAAATGGGGCGGCGGTGGCGTGATACGCGCCGGCCTCAGGCTCGACGCGTGAGCACCACGCGCGGTCGCCGGAGGTGGCGCGTGAATAGTGTTTTCGAAACAGTAATTTGTAAAAATTTATTTTTACGACGGTGAATGTAAAAAGTGATTTACGTACTGTAAATGTAAATTTATTTTACATACAGTAAATGTAAATGTAAAAGTAATTTCAGAAGGGTAAATCGATAATTATTATTTACTGAGACAGTATTTATATTTGAATAGTATGCATACGTACATAAATACGTAAACAGTATTACACGTACATGAATACGTAATTGATGTGTATTTGTACATAAATACGTGAATAGTAACGATAAAAAACAGTAATTTCGTAAAATCAAAAATTGGTGAACAATAAAATAATATTACTGTTTCGGCATTTAAGGTTTACGTGACGATTCTAAATTCTTTTCTTATCTTTTCAAGGTGATCGATAATTTAAGAATAGGAATTACTTTCGGAAATGTGGAATTACGCTCTAGATTATAAGGTGAGTAAAATCTCACATTACGAATCTACCCTTGCGGTAACTCGGGATTTATGCAGAATTTTAAATAATGAAATATGACATGTATATGATATAGTGGAAGATATATTTGTATAAATGGTAAATATGTACATATATATAGTTTGCTATATTATATACTGTCAGGATTTCGTTGCGGATAAGATCTTTTTGATGATGAGATATATATATATATATATATATATTGAGCTTTTTGATTTGATTGTACAATATAACGTGATGCTTATTGTACGTGGTTTAACATTGAGTTTTGTTAAGACGTGTTTTGTCTTCGGACGTGTTTTGTCTTCGGACGTGTTTGTCTTCGGACGTATTTGTCTTCAGACGTGTTTATGTCTTCGGACGTGTTTATATCTTCGGACGTGTTTATGTCTTCGGACGTGTTTGGCATATCGGAACCTAGCCTTTGGCCGGGCGAAAGTTACGATTCAGTTAGAGCTCTAATCTGTCTGCGGGGGTACTGCATATGAGGTAACATATGGATTATCGGCTTATGAGTACCCATATATTTTGATATTGGATGACAGATGGTTGTCCATTGTCGGCGGCGTACTACATGAAGGGTAACAGAGGTGTACCAGCGCTAATGAGTACCCGTATTATAAGTGCATTTGGGTAAACAGAGGGGTTGCCCAATTCTCATGAGTACATATATTTTCAAATTATTAGACAACCAGATGTGCCGTCTAATGAGTCATGAGTGCATTTATATTTGTTGATTTGTGGATGTTCGTACATGTTGATATGCGAGTTGTATTTGTTATTTTACTCATACGAGCTGCAAAGCATACCGGGTTTGTGTTTATAATCCTAGTGCACCTATTCGATGGTGTAGGGGGTAACTCCGCAGGTGTGGATTAGCGGAAATCGACAGACCGTTCAGAGGAGTTGAAGTTATTTATTTCCATCTTGTGGTGAGGACTTTGTGTGGATTTCTTTGTGAGGATTATACATTTCCATTTGTTATAATGTTGAATTATAAATTTTGGTTGTAATAATCGGTTTGCCTGAGTTGTATTTTGAACTCATAGATGATTCGCTGTGACATTTAAATGATTTCGATTCATTGAGATTGTTTAGTGTTTTTCATGACTTCAAAATTTGAGTTCCATGCTCGAAATTTTGGGGTTGTGACAACATATTCTATTGAAATTTGAAAGTGCAAGGGGTAGTCATTTAGCACCTAGGTTGCTAAATTCTTCTGTTAATTTAACTTGGTTAAAGTGTCTGTATTGTAAATTATGTCATTTAACACCAGTGGTATGTTATCAAACCAACAAATAGGAGGTTCATATATAGCAGAGTTTCTCTCTTTTTCATCAAAGTTATATAATTAATACTAATAGGCGAAGATATGTTTACACATTGGGGGGTGCCATGGCACCTATTTCCCTCAACGTTGCTCTGCCTTTGGATGACCTTGCTCTTTCTTCTTGTTATTAGGAGCAAAAACTAAGGATGCATTTACTAATCTTGAATGTGATTAAGGGGGAATTGGAGAGGGAAAGAATGGGAAAGAGAGGGAATGAGAGAGGGAGGGAGTGATTTTCATTCATGTGTTTACTTGATATTAGGAATTGGAAAGAGAAACATGAATGACTCTCATTCATGTGTTTACTAAAATCTAAGAATCAGAATCATTGCTAACTTAATTATCAAAATTCCCATGCATTATATGGGTTTTGTGTAGGGCTGGGAGTTGGTACCGGAAAAATAGTACCGAAACCGTCATCTTATACCAAATTCCGACGGGACGGGATGAATCGGTAAAAAATTCTGATACCGATACCGGAAGCATATAATCGGTACGGGTCGGTTCTATTAGCCAATATACCCAATATACCGATTCTGAACCATACCGAGACTATAAAAGCTCATATTGGGGGGGGGGGGGTTAGGCTTCACAAAAGCCAATATACCCTAACCCATTCCATTGAAAACTCTTCGTCTCCATTCACTTCGCGACTTCATTCTTTCATTTTGCGTCTTCGCCTTCACTCTCAATCACTGACTTCGCCCTTCACTCTCATTATCAAGTCTCAATCGCAGCCTCTGAAAATATCGATCGGAAAACTGAAGGTAAGCCTTAATTCAATCTCGAATTCTTAACTGAAACTCTAAATGTATGAATCATATATGCAGTTTGAGTTTTGAGTTTTACTTTATTTGGGTTATGGTTTGACTTTGTGTTCGTTTCAAATAGAAAGAGTTTGGGTTTTGTGTTTACTTTCTTTGTGGAGAAGTATGAATTTGTATAGTGTAAAACTCTCAATTTGTGCAGAAGTATATGCAGCTGTAGGAACTGCTCTCAGTTTGTATCTTTTAGCTTTGTGAAATTGTGAAATGTGTTAATTGTATCTTTTTGTGAATTATGTTCATAATTGATCCTTGTTAGTGTAGTGAATGATGCATATATAGGTCTTGTGGAATTTGCCAATTTAGTACCGAAAAAGTACCGAAACCAAACAGTATCAGTTCAGTTCGGTATTGAGGTTGAAAATGGCAGTACCGAATCGATACCGATATCGAAATATAAAATCGATATGGTATCGGTATGAGCACAATCTCGAACCGTCTCGTACCAGTCTCAACCTTAGTTTTGTGGGTTAATTCTTGATTTCTATAAAAAGACAGAGATATTTGTGGCATTTTCCCTCCATTCAGCCTTTAATCAGATTCATAACCTACCCCCGAACCTAAGAATGGGGTGAGCGGAATGAATCCTGATTTTTAGTGGGCCCTAATTAGTTTTCATTTCTTTTTGGTGCAAGTAAACGATCAGAACACACGGAATGAGAATGAAACCACCATGAATCATTTCCATTGGTGCAAGTAAACATGACGTAAAAGTGTGAGTTCTTTCATTTCAGTCCCAAACATGAAAGATTGGATTTGAAATATCTTTGCATTCCGCAGAGATAGCAGTTCCAAACATGAAATATTAGAGCACATGATGAGATTAAAGTAAATTCCTTGAATTATTGAAAAAAAAAAAAAGGAAGCGCAAAGTGGTACATTAAGATGCCAAAGCTAGAATATAAAAAGTGGTTTTGCATTGGGGCATAATTGAAGAGATAAACGTATGCATGGATGCCCCTCAAACACAAAATCGAAAGTCTTATAGCTTTCAGTCAATTTGCCTTTCTCCAAGTCTTGCACCCATTTCGCAATGACTTTCCAATCATACAAGACTATGGTGTGTAACACATTGTCAGGCCATATCCATAAAACACATCTTCTACGCGGACTGCCCGAGAAGACTACCTGTTTCAGTCTCCGGAGAATCATTTGTTGCTGGGAGAGTTTTTGGCCGACAACTCAAAACAAGAACTTTGTTTCATTCGATCATTACAAGTAAATAAAAACTTAGGATCGACTACATCTGGAAGATCGATATACATGTACATTTAAATGGCATGGGCAGTGACACCTATTGATTGGTTTGATCAATCGGATAGATAACTGAGAAAAACATATCCTAACAGTCTGATGGAAACAATTTTGTTTTTGGTCTGGTAAGTGGACCTTGAGGTGCATGCGTATGGTACTTGATCATATCAATTATATCAACACTGTAAACCTAGCATATGATCGATGTCACACACTTTCTCCTTTTGGATACACCAAACAAGAACCATAATCTACAACCTCTAAGAGGCATATAGTACATTGTGAGTAGTTAGTAAAAGCGTGAAAATAGAACACTAGAAATATATTAAAGAAACAGAGAAACGTACTAGCTAAAATAAAATCGCACCATAGAGTCATATAGATTACTTCTCAACACTCGCAATATGAAAGAAAATCCATTATAGAAACCCAACCCTAGTCCCTATATATATGATTTTTTTATAGAGAAAATGAAGCTATATTACAATTACACCAAGAGGAACACTCGGTGCAAGAACTAAGTTCTCCACGCTCATTCCTAAAAAATACTAGTCATAAGATTATCATAAGAAAACAACAGAGATGAGCCAAAAAATCTCAATCTCGAACCAATGAAAAACCGATTTCAAAAGTAGTCGATATTTTACTCGCTTCTAATCTCAAGAAGAGAACTGCTCCAATAGCATCACACGTCATAAGCTTGACGGGGGACACCATATTCACTTCTTCCGCCAAATTAGTTATATTTCCATTGGGTGATAAAACTGAACCCAAATCCCCACTGCCATTTCTGCAGTTGATGAGATCTGAAGCTGTTGATGGCCCATATTCCACATAAACATTATTAGCATGGGGAATATCATCGGACACTGAGTCTTGGGGCAAACCTTCTGCACTCATTGGCTTGATATTTCCATTGCTCTCTCATTCTTCTACCACAATTTCCTCGGGGGTTTACGTTTGAACGTCCTCCTCCTATATGGCACTTTTTTCGTTTTGGTTTATTATCAGTCTCTTCAGATTCTGACCGCCTTTTTATAGATGGAAGCACTGTTAACTCAGATGTGCCAACAGATCCCATGGATGACTTGGTATCACTTAACTGGAGAGCTAAGAGTGCAGTTCTAGCCACTTTTATCTCAGCTTCCTTTTTGGTTGCTGCAGCTTCAATATAACGAATTCCCCCAATCTTAACTGTACATGAATATACTGATGCTTTGCCAGGGGAAGTATCCTTCTGACACTGATATACAGGAACAGCATAATTCATCTTTTGTGCATACTCTTGAAGCAGATTTTTGCATAAGCCAATTTCATGCTAGAACAAACATACAAAGAAAGTCAAACATGATTTTGATTTGAAATACATGTATTATTAACACATATGGATGCATGTCACTTTGGAGAGGAAAGATTTTACATTTAAGAAGTGACAAATAAAATAGAGATTATAAGTGGGTGGATAATAACCAATTGTACCGAGTCTTTTTTGATTAAAACTCAACACATGTGAGGTGGCTAAGTTTGGACAATATCGGTACAATTAGTCAATGGGCCACGCTTGTCGCTGTTTAACATGGTATCAGAGCGGGTCCCTCTCCAATCGCGCCTCCAATCTATCGTGGGCTCGAGTTTGGTGCCACTTTGTCATGGACCCATGATGGGTGTCATTATCATACCATCGGAGGATTTTCCGATTAGATGGTCACGAAGTGTCATTGGTTACTGGACCTTGGTTTATTTCGTCCCAGTGTGTGGGATGTTAATCTGTCACGTGCAGACCTAAAAATTAGGTTACACGTGAGGGGGCGTGTTGGAGAGGAGAGATCTCACATCTAAGAAGTAACAAATAAAATAAAGATTATAATTGAGTGGATAATAACAAATTGTACCGAGACCTTTTGTGATTAAAACCCAACACTTCTGAGGTAGCTAAGTTAGGACAATATCAGTACAATTGATCTATGGGCCACGCTTGTCGTTGTTTAACAATCACCCATCTAGATGGTTCATGGCACTAGAATCAAAGTTCAACAACAAATACAGTTAAGGAAATTAAAATATACAACTATGACTTCCTTACTTCTCTCTACACCTTTATTTATTTATATTGGTGTCTCAATCTTATGGAAATGATATTGTTTTTTCCTCTAGAGTATACATCATTATCTGTTTAAATTCTCGGAGGCGTGTCGCTGTATCTGACACGTCCCGACACGCCGATATGACACGATATGCCTTTTTGCCGTATCGAACACGCCACGTGGCGTATCGTAGAATGATTCGATACGTTGACCGACACGCCACATCAGCACTGGCCACGCCACGTCATTCTTTAACAATTAAAAAAAATATAAAAACCTAAAAATCTAACTCTCGCGTCGCGTCTCGCTGTTCTACTTCTCCTCTCTCCTTGCGACTCTTCTTCTGGTCGGCAACGAAACTTCTGTCTCTATTTGGCAACGAAGCTTTTGTCTCTAGTCGGTGACTCCTCTTTTGGTCACGACGGTGTCTTCTCTAGTCACGGCAGCAGCTTCTCCCTCTCCTTACGACTCCTCTTCTGGTCGGTAACAAAGCTTCTGTCTATGTTCGGCAACAAAGCTTTTGTCTCTGGTCGGCGACTCCTCTTCTGGTCACGGCGGCAGCTTTTGCCTCTCCATCTCCCTCTGCCGACAGCTCTAGATCTCCCTCTCCGTAAGGTAATTCAATTTTTTTAAAAAGTTTAGATTAAAATTGGTTTATATTTGATCTGGTTGATCATTGAATATGTGTTGAACTGTTGATATGATTTTAATGGGTAGTTGGGTAGTGTTTGATAGATCAAGTCGAAGTAATTAGATGTGATGATTTAATTGTTGAATACTTTAATAGGATGAGTTCAAGTGTAGCATCAACCGAACCGTCCGAACGTAGTGTTTATACAACTGAGGTGGGTGATTTTCAATGATGAGATGGAGTCTTGAGGCCTAGTTATATGGAGGTAAATTATATTTGAATATTTGATCAATATGAGAAGATGTACTAGGTTCTTATATAATTGGCTAGCTTTCTAATTGTTGTGGTTTAAATGTGTAGGTATTAGAGGTCATGGAGATAGTGCGGATTTCCTAAGCTATTGATGCATTCTTATGACTTTTTGAGAAGTTTAATTTAACTAGATCATGAAAACTTTGTAGTATGATGTTAAACTATGCACTTTGTCACTTGCATTTTGACTATTTGATATTATTTCTTAAACATTATTATGCAATTGATAGATTTTACAACTTTATAATAGTATTGTTAATTTATTTATGTATTAAAAATATATAAAAATAATTTTTATTTGCCGTGTCGGAACCGTGTCGAAAGAGGAGTTTTTGAGATTTTCCGTGTCGCGCTGTGTCGTGTCGGCGTGTCCGTGTCCGTGTCTGTGCAACATAGGCTTAGATCTTCCTACTTAATTTACTCGGACTTCCTCTAGTTTACCCATGTTTAGCAGGAGCTGACCGTTTAATCAAAAAATGATTTTTGACTATACATTCATAACGACATAAAGCTATGAAGCTTACAAGAACATAAAATTTAACTCATAAGCTTAGGAACCATAGAGTTCAACTATAAATTGAATGCTTCTTCACAATACAACTGCAAGTCTGCAACAAGATTATGACACCACATTTCTGCCTCATCTTAGTTTATAACCACCACTATAAACAACTATTTTGGAACTCTCACAGTATCCACTAGATAATTCTCAAATGTCCAATCTTCCTACTAATTTTATACAGAAATTTGCATATAACGAAGTATATGGTAAGGAGCAACTGCAGAGAATATTGTCACTGATTATAATCATAGAGTTGGCACTGATTAAAAAAAAAAACAAAGAGAGGAAAAGATTACCTTGAAATTCTTCGTCGGTAGCCATAATATAGAAGTGCCTTCCAAATAGACAGAATGACACCCAGATGGTACTCCAGTAAAGGCCTACAATTTCACACTGAGCAGAGCTCACAAAAACAGGTCAGGCGGTTAGCATATGCAGCTGTCCAGAAATCAGTATGAAAGACATCGACTTCAAGAGATTAAAAGTGAGAATAGTGTTGCTAAAGTGACGGAGCTTATCCACATAAGGAAAATGAGCAATAATCACTCATTTACACACAACAGAGAACCCCAAAAAGTCTTGAACTTGTTACCAAAAATCAGTGATATTTTACAGCAGAATTGCATACATAACCCATTTGTTCAAATACAATACTAGATTAATTATCAATGTTTATCAACCTGCTTTAGCTAACCCAGATTCCCCTTATTACCAAGACCCAGCTTTTTGTTTCGCAAAAAAGGATCAGCTGCAAAGCAAATCCATGAATTATGAATAAAGTGAAGAAACCGTGAGTCCGTGAATTAGAAAGAGAAGAATTTTTCACATTTACACAAGCAAAACATACTAAAACTACAAATTGGATGGTGACCCAGCCCATCAACAATCAAAGACATGGGATTATAATGAGAAATTAAGGAAGTACTTGACGACATTGAATAGCCTGAAACTAAGTTGCGACAGAGAGAGGGAGGGGGGAGGGGGGGGGGGAGAAATAAGAGGAAGAGAGTACCTGCTAGGGCGTGAGTCTCTGTGTTGTGTGGGTATAGAGATTAGAAAGACCAAAGACTATGGCTGCGACAACCTTCGTGTTTGGTAAAAGCAGAAGTAGGGGGAGACGCGGAGAGCTAGCGACAATTAATGAAACTTTCAAAATTCCAGTGGATATCATCATGCAGTTGAAGGAATTACACGACGCCGAGATCTCTTTGTCTTTCTCCATCAACCCTTCTCTAATTTCTGTTTGTCTGTCTCTCTCGGCGGACGACGTCAATCCTCCATAGGCGCGCCTCAATTTTTCGTTCTCGTCTATGGTCGATCAACTCTAAGTCTTGCTACGGAGTTTTGGTGATTTTGATTCTATTTTCCAGGTCAGTCTCTGCTCTTCTGCATAAACCCAAAAAATTAAGAAATTTTAGGATGAAAGAATGGTTAAATTTGTTATGTGATATCAGAACTGCATCTTATCTGGCGCTGCAATATGTCCAGAGATTAATTTATCAATGAAATCAAAATTGTATGAATTATGAATAGAAACCCTTATGATCGAATGTGGTATAGAATTACTCTGCATACCTGTAAGAAACTCTTGTTAGAACAATAATGTGAAAATGTCATTATCTATACAATCGAATTGTATTCAGTTCTTCAATAGGAGATGCAATTTTGTACAATACTTGGAAAACCAATTATGCTAAGTATATCTAGTATTAATTGGACGAGGATTCACTAGTTAAACTAGGATGTAATTTGTGATACATTAGGATTCTATTTATGTATTAGTGATTGTGATCTTGGCATGCTCATTCAGTTTACAACTCTGGCTCAAAGTTCTTATAATCAGCATTATTGATTTTTATAGATAAAAAGTGTTATTGGCCATTTATTTGTTTGTTTGTGTATTGAAGTTTCAAAGCCACACTCACATGTTGAGGCTATGTTCATGTTAGATTTATCCGTTTGGTTTTATGTCCGCAGTCCTTTGGCAATGTCTTGCTGAGAATTCATTATTGTTGTACCCTAGTCCTTATATTTTTAGTCCTTATATTTCCTCAAGGAATCTGTGTAAACAATCACTGCACTGTTATTTTTCAGAAGGTTTGTCAGTTTTTAGTATTTGACTTTACAACATAATGTATTGATCTTCTTTTTGTTAAGATGTTCTTGGTATTTGTTTAACTATTTAGTGAGCATATGAGCTATTGGCTTCTGAGTTTGCATGAGGACAATGAATATTTGGTATCTTTTATATGATGGGAAAGAGATTGTACGAGAATCCTAGTGCCCGAATTGTAGGAGATTGTTTTGCGCCCAGTGTAAGGTCTTCTGTTTTATGCAGAGTATCAGAACTTGAATGAAAATGAAGATAATTTGTTGAGGATCCTTGCCTACGAGAAAAAATGGAGGAGGTGTACAAATTTCCAGTACTATGTTGAAAAATCTGATGGCTTCTCTTACATGAAATGATGGTAATATTTTAAACCTTAATGGTATGCCATTTGCTTCTTGATTTCTTCATACTTATTTTCACTTTTGAAATTCACAAGTTGTTAATTACTAGAATCAGTGCAAATGTGGATTTTCTTCGTGCCAGTTCTTTGGTAACGTTTTGTGTTTGGAATTGTTGCAGGTGTGGACAAGCCTTATGTTACAATTATGGATATGCCTTGCAATCAATGAACAAATTGTTGAGCAACATCAAAGCACATTCAGTTATGTTAACTCTAGGCCATTTCATGCGTGATCAGTACTCTTTTGTAGCATAAAAAGATATGATTATATGTCCCAAATTTGAAGAGGGAGCTTAGAGGTACCACGGGCAACTCGAAGGTATCTGGGAAATCTTCTTACAAATGAATTGTTAATGTTTTTAGAGTTATATAATATCAAAAAAAGTAAAATAAAAATTATTTTTCAAGATAAATAAATATTTACGTTACGGCCTCCAAATTTTATTTGTTCTTTGCCGCTTTAGGTTGTGCGCATATTTCCAGATAAACCAATTACAGTAAGTCCCAGATAAAAAGAAAGTTTCCATATAGGAGCTCTGGGTGGTTCATTCATCTGACCATAGACAAAAGTAAATAGACTGTGCCTCGGACTACGAACCCTGTTTCATTAGCACCTGAAGTATCATAAAGGAATCTATATTTTTATAAATGGAGTTTCATTATAGCAGAAGAATAGTGGTTCTCTATTTATGAGAAGATTTATTATACAGATTCATATTCAATTAGATGTATTGAATCAATATCATAAATTAATCATTCGCTTTTTTTTTCCCTAACTAGAAATTGTTAGCAACTAGTTGTACTTACTGGTCCAATATGTATATGTTTATTTTCAAATGTGACATTAATCATAATGTCTTTTAAGTTTTGAAATTTAATAAAAAATGATACGGAAACAATATTCTTGAGTACATCATATTATCAAATAATTCATGTAAAATTATCTAAAAAAAATGTTTAAATCGCTCATTTGACAAATTAAAAGTATAAGTCAGTTTGAGTTTACCAAACGCTTTGTCACTACTTCTGCTATTAACAGCCACTTATAAAAATCAGATTATCAAACACTCAACTACTTTACTTATCAGCCTCTTATTTTCAGAAATCAACATAAGACAACTTTTTTATAAGCCTGGCTGCACCAAATACAGCCAAAGAAAAGGGTTCTCTAGTTTTGTTTATGCTGTAAAAAAACCAAAAAATAAAAAGGTGCGGCTATTGCCACCGCACAGTCTACTTTGTTCATCCCACGTTCTCTTTCCACCCCAATTATATTTTTTTCATTTCCAAAATACTTTGTTCACCCAATTATAATACATAAATTGCCATTTTTAATAATAATTTGTTCACGCACCATAATGTTTTTTCAATTTTACATTCTCCTCTCACCTTACATAATTTTTCTTTTCAATTCTAATTTGTTCTGCTTGTATTTCAAATTCATTTTTACAATCTCTATTAAGAAAAAAGCTTGCAATTAATTACTACTACTTGTAACTATGTTTTGTAAATAATATATAGAGCCACATACAATAGTTTTCTCCCCTATACATATATGAATGAGCATAATTTAGTTAAGCAAAAAATCTCAACTAAAAAGCAAGTTAGATCACATTAAGTCCAAATCCCAACAAAAAGAACAAGGACACTCTTCAATTTAACAATATTGTCATTGTCTCTTTAGTGGCATGAAATTTCTTGAACTGAAGAAAGATTGAAGATGACTAATCCTAAATAAAAAATTGGGGTTTCCGGGTTTCAATCTTTTTATTATTTTTAGGGTTTAATATGTATATACGTGTATTTTGTAAAATAAACAAAATACAAGTTGTAATTTAATAAGTTGTTTGATCTATTACCGTAATTTTATATCATGGTATTCAAGTATTTCAATAAATTAATTGGTTATGTGGTGAATAAAGTAGAATATGAGATGACAATAGCTGTACCAAAAAACATTGGACTAGTGGCTTAGTGGACCTAAAGTGGGCTGGATCTTCTAAATTCTGGTAATGATCGATCTTCCTCCTTTCTCTTTTTAATACACCTCCACATTTACTAAATACACCCCCGTTGTTGCATGGGTACTATCTACTCCATGTCATATTCCAGTTTGTTTATAATTGTTAAACAAACTTGATTATTTATTGTTAAAGATGTGCACATAAGACGTGTCAAAAGGTGAGTATATGAAAGATTTATCTTTGTTTGAGGTTTAGGACATGTATGTATATTTCTAATATATCATTCCGCCTAAAGGTATAGTATTGTTCACTTTGATTACTGTTTTTTTTTTACGTTTCTGCCATTGGGTTATTGGCTTTTCGGGTTGGATTTTGACAAAACACAAACAAAAGTCGCTGCAGCGCGCGGCCTATGTACCAGTGGATCAAGATCAGCCAGTGAAAGTTCCCTGTTATAATTGATTGGACATATTATTTGTAATTTCTTACAGCAGTTAGCTTATATCTAAGTAATCTAATCAACCATGTACATTACCATTTACCAAAGAGCTGCTTGTATCTAACCGGGTTTAATTATGCACCTAGTCTTATAAATTATACTTGTAACTGGGTTTATATATTATACACTTCTGTAATAAAATGATACATGGATAATAAATCTCGTTGCTGTTTATTATAACATTGTTTCAAGTCTTTTGGTATAGAATTTGTCACGACCCCAAAATTTCGAGTATGAAACTCAAATTTTAAAGTCATGAAAAACTCTAAAACAATCTCAATAATCGAAATCATTTTAATGTCACAGCGGATCATTACTGAATTCATAGTACCACTCAGTCAAAATAATTATTACAAACCAAATTTATAATTCAACATTATATCAAATAGAAATGTAATAATCATCTCAAATCCTCACCACAAGATAGAATAAAACAACTTCAAGTCTTCAAAGTTGTCCGTCGATTTTCGCTAATCGACACATACGGAATTATCTCATACACCATCTTATAGGTGCACCGAGATTGTAAACACAAACCCGGTAAGCTTTGCAGCTCGTATGAGTAAAACAACAATATAACTCGCCTCAAAATATATATGAAAATCCACAAGCATCAATCATAAATGCACTCATGAGTCGTTAGACGGCCCATCTGGTTGTCTAATAATATGAAAATATATGTGCTCATGAAATTGGGCAACCCCTCTGTTTACCCAAATGCATTTATAATACGAATACTCATGAGTGATGGTACACCTTTGTTACCCCTCATGTTAGTATACCGCCGACATTGGGCAACCACTTGCTACCCAATATCCAAAATATAGGTACTCATAAGCCGATAACTCATCTGTTACCTCTCATGCAGTACACCGGCAAACAGACTAGAGCTCTAACTGTATCGTAACTTTCGCCTGGCCAAGGCTAGGTTCCGACATGCCAACACGTCTGAAGACTGGTCCGAAGACAGAAAAACATGTCCAAAGACAAGTCCACAGACCACAACTCAAGTTAAAACCACGTACAAACAATCATCACATGATATTGTACAAATCAAATCGACATGCTCAAATAAATAAACAACACTAAAAGGAACTCATTCGCAAACGGAAATTATGACAGTATATAATATAGTAAACCATATATATGTACCTATTTTACCATTTATACACATACACAATCCACTATATCTTATACATAACATAATTCATTCTTTTTAATTAAGCGTAATCATGAATCTCCACAAGGGTAGATTTGTCACTGTGAGATTTTACTCACCTTATATTCATGAGCGTAAATTCCACGATTCCGAACTCGAATCATTTACTTGTTCTGTCGATCACCTAGAATAGATAAGAAGTGAATTTAGAATCGTTACGTAAAACCTTAAATGCCAAAACAGTAATAATATTTTACTGTTCAGCAATTTCTGGTTTTTACGAAATCACTGTTCACGTGGTTACTATTCATGTATTACTGTACAAAACATATTAATTACGTATTCATGTACGAGTACATACTATTTACGTATTTATGTACGAGTACAAAGTACTTACGTATTTATGTACATTCATGTACTATTCAACCGTATATGCTGATTCATTAAATACTAATTACCGATTTACCCTTAAAAATTACTTTTACAATTATTGTACGTAATTTATATTTACATTTACCGTACGTAAAATAAATTCACATTTACTGTACGTAAATCACTTTTTTAAATTCATCGTACGTACAAATAAATTTTATAAAAATTACTGTTTGAAATCATTGTTCACGCGCCGCCGCATGTGGCGGCGCGTGGTGTACACGCGCCACCTCCGGCGACCGCGCCTCCTCAAAGTGGCAGCGCGTAGAGCTCACGCGCCTCTTGAACCGGCACGCGTGGCTTGCCCGCCGCCACCCAAATCCTCCCCTCTTCTTTCCCTCTTCCTCCTACGGCCTCAGGCCGTCTCTTGGCCACCTCACCTCCCCTCACGCGCTGCCTAAGGCGGCGGTGTTCTCTCCTCCTCCTCCTCCTCCACCAAATCGCCACCAAAAACAACCACAAATCATCACAACCAATCAAATCGACTAACCCTTACCTAATTCAAGCCGTGGAACCACCGGAGAGTCATCGGAAGAGCTTGAGTTTCCGGCGGAGTTGAGTTTGAGCAGCGGCGAGGCGAGACACGAATTCGACCACCGATCTCATCGCAGGTGGCACCGGGGTGAGGAGAGGTGTTGGCGAGCTGGTCTCAGAGCCCTAGTCTCGTCGTCAAGGACGCAGACGGTGGAGAGGATCGCAGGAGAGCTCAAGAAGTCACGCGGCTTCTCGGTAGCGAGGCAAGATGCGACGAGCTCGAGGGTTGCTGCGGTGGGCCGTGCGAAGCTCCTGGGACAAGCGGTGATGGCCACGGCGGCCTGGATCGGGAGATCGCCGGAGGCGATGTAGAGAGAGAGAGAGAGAGAGAGAGAGAGAGAGAGTCGGGGAGGCTGCGGGGAGAGGAGAGAGAGAAAAGAAGATTTCCGAAATTGGAAACCCTAATGCTACATTTTTCCTTTTTATACCCTTTTCCAAAATCGGAAACTAACTTCTGTCATTAATAACTTTCACGTACGACGTCCGATTAGAACGCGTGACGTGTCCACGAACTCGTATCGACGAGTCTACAACTTTCGTGAATGAAGTTTTCGCAAACGAGCAACGGAGTAAAAGTCAATTCTCGCGTCACGGAAACGTAACGTTTTTCTAAATAAGATTTCTGATAACGGTTCTGTTTCCGATTTCCAATGTCGCAAAGCGAACAAACGCGTTTAATAAATTTTACAAACTTAATAAATTCTAAAAATAATCCAATAATTGGTTCCGAAAAATCGGGTTATTACAGAATTAATCAATTGAGAATGGTTTATTAATATGCAGAGACGGTGGTCGTCAACATTAAAGTATACTAGATTTATTCTAATGTTGAGGCTTGCAACATCTTGTTCTAGAGTATACTGGTAGTATTTGTTCGTGATAATTAGTTTCAGCAGAGGCGCCTGCATAAGCTAAGGCCATCCCCAATAGAAACGAAAGCTAGTTCAACACGAGAATCGCCTGCCAGAATGTTGTTGAGCTCAATCAGATGATTTCTTCCTGGCCTTAAAGGTTCCTTCACCATCTCCTCCGGTTCCGCAACCAAACCAAACCACAGTGTGTTATCGTAAGCTATTATCCCACCAACTTTAACCAGCTTCACTAGCAGCTCGTGATAGTTGATGTAGTTTTTCTTGTCCGCATCCACAAATGCAAAATCGAAGCTCCCTTCTTCCTTGCCCTGCTTTGAAGTTTTAAAACCCCAAATCAACAATTGCATGTATTTACGAGAATACTACGTACTTGATCAACCGATGAAGATCGATTACAAACTTACATTGTTGATGAGATCGTTTAGGACTGAGAAGGCATCTGAGTGAAAGAAGTCAATCTTATGCTCCACTCCGGCCTTTTGAATGAACGGCAATCCAACTTCATAGGCTTCTTTATCTGGATCGATTGCAGTTATCTGAAAATGAACTGATGTATCTGTTGGCCGGCCAATAAATCTAAATAACGTACTAATTCATATCTACAAATAATTCTACATGCTGAAGATATATACACACACATATATATATATATATATATATATATATATATGTATAAAAATGTATAAAAATTACGTACTTTGCCATCCGCAGGTAGGGCAAGAGCAGTGGTCAGTAGAGAATATCCCGTGAATACTCCCAACTCCAATGTCTTCTTTGCATTCATAATCTTTAGAAGCACGGAGAGAAGCAACCCTTCATCAACTGGCACATTCATAATACTCCTGCATGTATATATATATACGTACGTGTTTCATGCGCAGTTGTTATTGCCTAGAGTACGTAAATTTGATATATATGTTTCATCTATATGTCGAAACTTATTTTATCACATTAGATATGTACTACCAATACGTAAGACAAGACTGAAATCAATTAAATGCTAATTTTGACTTACATGCGTTAATTTAGAGCTTTTAATTTTGACTTACATAGTTTAGGTTGTTTAGAGCTTTTAATTTCTATCACAAAATTATCCCTAATAGATAAGCTTTCTGACTCTCTCGAAGAAGGGGGGGGGGGGGGGGGGGAAGAGAATCGAACAATATTTTTGTTGAAAATGAGCTCAACATCCTGCATACCAATAAGTCTATCAGACGACGGTAATTGGTTATGTCGTCTAAGGGACTGTCGTGTGAAAACACCTCACACGACATATTTTTTTATTGTGTGAAACGACTTAAGACGACAGAAGATCTGTCGTATGATAATACCAAATTTGGAATATAAGTATTCTACATCTATTATATATATGTCGTGTGTATAACTAAACCAAGATACATATATGTCGTCTAAAAATGTCAACTTATGAATTATCATTCACTATATATCGTTCATATGGAAACACAATGACGGTTAAAAGTCGTCTAACTTCTAGTTATATGTTCTGACCCCCTATTTCACGACATAACGACATATGTCATACCTGAACGGGTATTTCTCGACTGTGGCTTCCCTGAGTTGCTTTAATAGTTCGTTTTCTCTTGGATAACAGCTTGTCTCCAGGATGTACTACATGGCATAAAAAGAAGTTGATTGACTAATCGATTTTCATGAGTTAATGAACTTTTTGCTTTGTGAATATATATACATCATGGGAAAAAGAAATATGTTCAATCAGATGCTAAAATGCAAGGACTGAAAACATGTTGAGGAAGAAATTAAAATAAATTAGTACCTTCAGAAGGCCTGGGCTTTTGAGTATGGTCTTTTCTAAGAATTCTTCCCGGTGAGCAGCCATGATTTGTACAGATCGAACTATCGCAAGAACTATTGATCAACAAATATTAAGAACTCCTTGTAACAAATATCATAAGAAAAAAGAGCAATAGCAGCTGAGAATTCTTGGCACGAATTTCTGTACGTAATCAGTGTGTATATAAGACTAGCTTTCATCAAACTTGCGAGATAACCAATTGCTCGATTTAGAATAAAACTAGATTAAAGAACTTTCATTGTTTAAAGTTTAAACTTTCAGTTGGGCTCTATCTCTAGCTTTCATTGATTCTTCTCTTTAATTTAACCATCTTAGTAAATTACCTTATGATAGAGGGTAGCTGATATCCCTACATGCATGACTCACCTACGTGAACCTTTACGTGTGCTTACTTGTGAAGCAGTTATGTATATATCCATGGCGTACTCAATTGGTAGGCTAGCGCGTTTGGTTTTATTTTGAAGTTTCAACGTTAAAATAGAAGTTAATTACGATCAGATCAACAGCATAATGCTATATATATATATATATATATATATATATATATATATATATATCTTCTTCTTCTTCTTTTTTGTTAAAAACTATATGGGAAATTTTAAATACACTATACTAAATACTTAATACACACCTACTACTCAATACACCGCTCATTTTATTTCTCATTCTAATTTTGTACTAAATACACAACCCAAAATGCCTAAACTATACTTAACTGAAGGTATCTTATAATTTCATATGATTTAAAAAAAACATATAATTAGTATGTACTAAGACATTGAATTTGTAGTGGTCCATAAATATTAATTATTAAGAAATTCTTACATGAAGATGAATTCTCAAACATGAAAAACAGTAAATGAATTCTTCTTATTTGATAAACTTTTACCTATTTTTTCATTTTCATTGTCGATTTTGTTTTTTTTTGTAAATTACCTTATGATAGAGGGTAGCTGATATCCCTACATGCATAACTAACCTACGTGAACCTTTACGTGTGCTTACTTGTGAAGCAGTTATGTAGGGGTGGGCACGGGATGGGATGGGACGAGACGAAGCTCATCCCACGTCACATCCCACTCTTTTGAATCGGGACGGGATCGGGACGGGACGAGGGTTTTTAAGAATGCATCACACTCGGGATTAATCCCGATTGGGACGGGACGGGACAAATCCCACCCTTCTATGAAATTAAATAAAAACCTATATTTTTACTTTTTCATTAACAAAGTAACATTCAATAATGAAATTTTAACAAAAAAATGCATATTATGTTCAAAATATTATAATTTACCATTTCTATATGAGTTGATATAATTTTAGAGTTATTAAGAACATAAATTAGTTTCATTTTGATACAAATATATAAGAATTTTAAAGTTTTTATTAAAGGTGGGACGGGACGGGACGAAGCGGGATAGAAATTATTCGTCTCACGTCCCGTCCCACTATTATAAAAAGGGACGGGATCGGGACGGGACGAACGTTTTTAGACCTCCGTCCTGTCCCGTCCCTATGAATTTCAGGACGGATCGGGACGAGATCGGGATTTCCGTTTTTATGCCCACCCCTACAGTTATGTATCTATCCATGGCATACTCAATTGGTAGGCTAGCGCGTTTGGTTTTATTTTGAAGTTTCAACGTTAAAATAGAAGTAAATTACATCAGATCAACAACATAATGCTATATATCATCTTATTCTTTTTCTTTTTCTTTTTTGTTAAAAACTGTATGAGAAATTTTAAATACACTCCACTAAATACTTAATACACACTCCACTACTCAATACACCACTTATTTTATTTCTCATTCTAATTTTATACTAAATACATAAACCAAAGTGCCTAAAATATCCTTAACTGATGGTATCTTATAATTTCATATGATTTAAAAAAATCATATAATGAGTATGTACTAAGACACACTGAATTTGTAGTGGTTCATAAATATTAATTATTAAGAAATTCTTTCATGAAGATAAATTCTCAAACATGAAAAACAATAAATGAATTCTTCTTATTTGATAAACTTTTACCTATTTTTCATTTTCATCGTCGATTTTGTTTTTTAAAGAAGAAAAACTGCATTAAAATGAGAAATATCATAATGTTTTTAACATATATTACCATGGTTTGACATTCGAACTTGGAAATTATAAATTGTTTAAGAAATAAATAAAGGGATGAATTGATAATCATAATTTTCTATCTGATAAATATAATTTCTTTCTTTTCAGAAACTTACTTAATTTCTAACATTATTAGTTTCTGAATTTTTTTAAGATTGTAATATTTATATTTCTTAATTACGGGCATATTTTGGTAATTTCCCATACCCATGAAATTTGATTTAAAACCTGAAAAGATATGGATGTGTATTACGTAATTAGGTAATTAGGGGTGTATTTAAAATTTCTCAAACTATATATCATCCATTAGGTTTACAAGAAGCAAATCAAACGAATGAAAGAAACTGGTATGCTCGCAATTAAACAAGCTCCTATATGAAGGCACTACTAGAAAGAAAAAAAAAAGGGGACAATTAGTTTAGGGACACATAACCATATGTCCTTATAATTGATCAACTGGGGACAAATTTTGTATATGTCCCTATTGAGAAACTAAAGGCACATTTAAGTGACTTGTGTCCTCATTTCACACATATATATACAGATGGGGGTATGAAATATTAAACTTGGATCCACGCATATACGGCATACCACCTCTCTTCGAAGACTTTGAAGTATATTTAGAATAAGTATTTACTCTCTCTCTCGCACACCTTGGCCACTCACCACTAAAAAACCTAAACTCTCAAATCGCCAATTTGCTCACGGGGTTCTGGTCAAATCCCTCCGCCTTACAAATTGGTCACCAATTCACCAGAACTCTTCCCATCTAGATTTTTGATATGGTTCTCTAAGATCTCAGCGGAAGCTCTCAAATCGATGGAAGAAGGAGGATGAGATGCATCCCCCGGTGTTGGCAGAGAGCGGAGCACAGGCGTGGCCGATGGAGGGCGAACGAACGTAATATTGCATCTATACCTCAATGTTGCTGGTTCTGGTACTTGATACATAGTAAAAATCTTATATAGTAGCCTGGTATTGTTGCAGGAATTAAGGCGTTGGGTAAGTCCCTTGCAACATGTTTATATATCCGTGCTAAAGAGAAGTGGTTTTGATTTGATGACTAATAGTGGATTGGTACCTGGAGTAATTTTGTTTGATTTGGGGGTTTAGGGTTATGATCTTATTGTAGAGGTTTTGATTTATTGTGATTGCGAAGATATTAAGTAGCTGCTTCTGAGGGGTTATTGTATTTGAGTGTCATTTATAGTTGACTTTGTACTTTCTTTTGATTCAATGAAGTGGTGCTTTTGCTTATGTATGGTGATTTACTTATGCAGGCTCTTGACAAGATTATATTTGAGAGCTTGACTGACAAGAGCAAGCTTGAGGCTCAACCAGAACTCTTCATCCACATGATCCTCGACAAGACTAACAACACATTGACCCTTGTTGACAGTGGTATTGGGATGACTAAGGCTGGTAAGTTTCTTTGATATATGCTAAAGAAAAGCTATGATCGAGATCAAAGTCCAATTACAGCATGAGATATAATCCTTTGTTTTGTGTTGGCAGATGGTATTACTGGTGATAAGAAATACTTTCCTGCATATATTTAGGCCCATAATTCATCATGACATTCCAAACAATATACCAATTGACCCACAGAAGATCACGTATGTTGGGTTCACTACATTATCGGTAAGTTCATTGCTATATGCTTTCTTCTCTAATAATCGCTAGATCTGGATTCGCTTTATGCAAGTTTATGGCATTTCTCAGGTTTCATCGGGTGTCTGTTGTGGACCATGGTCTGCTTCCTTCTCCTTGTTTCATAAATGTTAAAATCTAAAAAGAATTTAATTAGAATTCAGATGGAGGGAAAGTTTGTAGCAGTGATGTGAAAAAACTTATGCCAATTTATGTTATGGTCAATATTGCAAGATGTCCTATGCACACTTCAGTAGCTTGTCTTTTATTGAATGTAACATTTTTCTTGATTGTCTGCTCCACTTTATAGGTTGTGGGATGTCTAATTGAGCATGATAACATGGTTCTACTTTGCAAATGGGACATTCAACCATCATATGGTCTCTGGTATGTGTTTTAACGTATAAACTAATTATTTTGCAAGGGCCAACTGATTTAGGCATTTTTGTAATAGGATCTATATCTAAGCAACCTGGGGTATTAGCAATATGTTGTTATAATGTCTGCACCATCTCGTAGTTGAGGTTTATCATAATAGTTATTGATGGTTATTGTCATTTAGGACTCTACCAGCAGGTTACCTAGAAATTGGGGAATCAACTGCAGAAGGAGCAATTAGGGAAACCTGGGAAGAAGCATGCGCTGAAGTTGAAGTTGTATCACCTTTTGCACAAAGGTAACTATGCATTTGTGTTTCTTTGAGCAAACTTACGTAATTTTCTTAGCAAGGCTGAAGAACGGCCAGTTTTCACCAGTTCCAGAATCATTAGAATGCCGATTGTTTGCACTTTGATATACCATTTGAGTCTGTCATTATTATCAATGGTAGTTACTTCAAAATTGGTATGGTTTTCTTTCAAGTGCTGTGATCTACAACATTTTTTCAATTACTAGACATTATTTTCTGTCATAGTGATTGTATTATTTACTATCTTAATATTTTTATTATTTTCTAATGTAGAGTTTGCAATTTAGTCCCTACCCAATAGGAGGGAGCCAAAAGTAATAAAGTAAAGTTAAGCAATGAGGACATATAGCTAAAATGTCCATAGTTGGTGAAATGTATTTGTACATATATATGATATTTGTACTCTACTTGAGAGTATGAAAAATTATGAGACCCACTTATATTTGAGGACACATAGATTAAATGTCTAAGTTAGCAATAGAAACACTAGTAAAAGGCTAAGTGTCCCTATAGCTCAATAAAAACTTATATATGTCCCTATAAATACAAGGAGGACATATAACAATTGTCCCTTCAGCCCTTATTTCTTGTAGTGAGGCCAGTTTGGTTTTTCTACAAACTAATGAAGCTAGATCAACTATTCCTACTATATACTGGTCTAGCACGTCTGCACCTTAGAAGACTCATACAGCTGTATCACTCGATCAAGTAAGAGCTTAATCTCAGTAAACTAGGGTCCTTTTTATACCCTGATTTGAGCGCAAAGGCCGACCCAAGCTCAAACCACCTCTTTGCGTCTAAACTAGGATGAGCAGGTCTCCACGCCTGCAACTCGACCACCATCTGAATTCGAAATTGCCTCTTGGATTCTCTACCGGCCGCCACATATATATGAAATAGACCACACGGCCGGATAATCCACCCCTCAAGACAAGCCCGACCTCATCTGAGGAGCCACCACTATTCAACAAACTGCAGACGCAACCAAGGCGAGCATTGATCCTAGATCTCCGACCGAAACCCGAAAGCCAAATTCCACTGCACCTTGGATATGGTTTGAAACCTTTTTAAACTTTGAAAACATGAATTTGCACTGTAAAACCAGACCAATCTCATTTCTATCCCACCTCCCTATATATCCTTCAGACTCACAGTTCACACCCGGGCCCAGACACCGTCATGACCTCTTACTAAGACTAAATTGTGTTTTCGCCGAAGGCGACCTTCCACCCTCCCTTTCTAGTCTATGGCTCAAAACCGTAGGGGACAGCGACACTATCTTGAAATTGGAGGGTAATAAAATATAGTTTGGTATCTTTACAAATGACAAGCCGGAACTCACACCGCTTCAATCAGACCAACAAAAACCACTAAATCGAAGCGTACGTTCAGTCGTTCATGATCCAAAACTACTCAAACCGAAGCAAATCGCATCACAAATTCACAGTAAATCATCTACACTAATTCGTTCAGATCAAAACACAGTTTTACCCGATTCTCAAACTTTACAGTATCACAGCAAAGTTACAATTCAGCATCCAAAGCAAAAATGAACTCAAAGATACAAAACGAAGACGAAAATTTCCAATTAAGTTGAAGAGAGGATAAGAATTACTCACAAATATTCCGATAATGCAAAAAACGAAGTAGCTGTGATTTTTCAGCTGCAAAAAATTGGGCTCTGGACTGTGAATGTGTGTAGCGAATGAGACTGAGAGAGAGCGCTGTGAGTCTTTGGCTATATATATATAGGCGGGTGAGAGAGACGCTTCTGTCAAGTAATGTAGCACCGACACGACGCACCGATATGATAAATTTATAAAACTTAAATATCTTAACACAGCGTCGACAATTTATATATAAATTATAAAACACAAAAAATAATGTTAAATTATAGTTTTAAGTTCATTTTATTACATAACAATTTAAAATTTTTTTAAGGAAATAAGAAAAAGAAAATGATGGAGTTGAAAAAAAACTTAAGTTTTTTATATTTAATCTTTATTTTTTCTATTTTTTTATCTAAAATAATGACGTGGCGTGTTTCGGAATTATAATGTAGTGTGTCGGTCAAAGTATCGAAAAAGTTAATATTTTCAACACGTCACGTGGCGTGTTGGACACTGTGTCGGAAAGTGTCGGACACTTTGGCACTCCAGCCTTAGAAGTGTCGGTGCTACATACTCAACTGCTTCTTACAGCGGTCAATCATAAGTCCACGATAGTCATTGGAAGAGTATGTGTGTAACGGTGATTGTGAGAGCACGTGTCGAGGTTTTTAGGAAGGTGAGTACTTGGCGCTGTGGAAGATATGCACGTCCCCTCACTGTGAGTTAAGGAAAATTGGAGAGGCGCACGTGGAGCAATTTTTTAGAATTGCCACTCAAGTTAGAAATGTCCATGCGTCTGGGTGGTATAATTTTTTAGAAGTGTTTATTGTTGAATAAGAGGTTATGCAACATGTTAAGCGGCAAGTGAAACAGATTTGACAGGTTCAACCACAATCAACTAGTGAGTATCGTTGAGACATAACCACCTAAATAAACCGTTCCAAGTACAAAATCTAAAGTTGAAATATATAAACCTCAAATAGAATATAGTCTCACTACACACAATCATTTTGTGTTTTGTTTTTTGTTTTTTTTTTCAAAATGATAGAAGTAGCGGGGATATAGAAGTTACTGTATATAACTTATATTCACTATTTTTTTTCTTTTTTATTTACATTTATCATTTTAATAATTACTATTACATCATTCATATATTAAAAGCTTATTTAAATTAACGTATAGTCTATGGTTAATACTGCATTTTCACACAGATTATGGATGACAAAACTTGTTTGTTTTATAAATAGTATAGATAATGTTATACATGGCTTATGATAAAGAGTCTGGTTCAAGGGGCACTATATTTTACATAACTTCTTACACATGTTATGGGTCGATCATTAGATTTAAATACATTCAAAGGTCTAGATTTGATCTCTTGTGTCAACACACCATAATATGATATGGATAGGACGTAGAATTATATTTATCTTTAATGAAACATATAATTAAACTTTTAAACAAAAAAACATAACAATAAATTGTAACACAATCAGGAAAAAAACATCCAATATATAAGAACTGCAACCTTTGCCAAAAACAATAATAACTAAAAAAAAGAATATGACTGCATTTGTGCTTATGAGATGCAGCTTCTCAAGATTCTTCGTTGAAAACAGTTTTATTTTATTTTATATAAAAAATTTAGGTGAGAGCTTGGTTATACTATATCACCATTGTTAGGGCAAAACTACAACTTCAACACTGAATTACTTACAATAGACATGTACTTGTCACACAACCATTAATTTTCGCATGAGAATTTACAGATCGCGAACCAACGAGACATGTTGGAAAACAATTCCATTTGCAATATTGTATAATTGACAAATTGAAATCAAAATGATCGATTCCAAATGATGAGTGTATAATTGATACACGGATGATATCAATTGAGGCATAAAATTGATATGTGGATGATTGCTATGGGGACTTAGGAGGACCAACTGCTTTTGCTCTGTTCTGTAGAAAGGTTCGTACCATTTCTAAATCTGTTATCCCATTTATCCGAGAGGTATTTTAGTTTAATTAATATAGAAACGAGATGCTAGCATATATGAACAGCATGTTCTTTCTCATAGTTGTGACTGCATGCATGGATATGATGTGAGTTTAGAGATATTTTTTTCATTAAATTATATAGAAAATTTGAAAATTCTATAGATATATAGAAATTCTTATTCTCGTTTTTTTTTCACTTTATGTAAATTAAGGAATGCTTCATTGCTCTCATTGCGTTTGAGTTGGATTGCTTGACGGTGGTGAATGCAGTCTGCAACGGAGATGAGGACAACTCTTCCTTCTTAGTTTACTTTCAGCTTTGTTTACTCATGTGTATTGTGATGTCAGTACTGTAGCTCATAAGTTAGCTCAGTTTTTTTTTATACATAAGTAAATTAGCTCAGTTGGTCAGGTCCCCAGCTGACATTGTAGGTCTTCTAACTTGATTTGGTTTCTATAATATTTTGTCCATCCTAAAGGAAAAAAAATTGGTTCACATCAGATTTAGAGAGAAAAAAAAACTGATTTATCTATAAAAATATATATATTATATATATTAATTTACAGTTTTTTGAAGAGTTGTTAGAGATGCTGTTATAAATAGTCATATAAAGAATGCATGCAAAACCTTTTTTTCCGTTACAAAACTAGAAAGATCGATACGCTAGTAAGTCTTCACTCTTTTGAAAAAAAAGGATATATATAGCTATAGGCCTATAGCCTCTCTTTTTGCCAACTAAATTTATGCAATATCTATCTTTGGAGAGTCCCTTTCGCCTTCAATATGTAGGTGGTTGTGAATATGAGCGGAGACTCCCCACCCAATTATGGGAGAATAGATAGGCTGATTACTCCACCAACAAAAAATGTACATTTGGAGAGAGGCAAATTCTTCCATTCATACCACGCTTCGATCGACAGTTCACTTAACATTGATGTGAATCATTAACAACATGGTCATAAAGAGAGACGGGTCCGGGTCATTCTAAAATTGTTGCCATGTGTATTATGATGCCAGTCCTCTAGCTCATAAGTTAGCTAAGTTGGCCGTTTCTGCGTTTGTTTCTTATAGTTATTGGTCACGGTCCCCCTGCTGACATTGTAGGCCTTCTAGCTTGATTTGGTTTCTATAATATTTCGTCCATAAAGAATGGTTCACATCAGATTTAGAGAAAAAAAAACTGATTTATCAATAATATATATATATATATATATATAAATTTATAATTGAAGAGTTGTTAGAGATACTTTTATAAGTCGTATCACAATAGTTGTTGTATCTAATCAAATAAAATAAAGATTAAATTATTTATTTTCGTGTAATTTTTTTTAAACCATCTTCTCTCTTCTCTCTCGAGAAACAACACTGCAGCTTCTCCTCAAGGGTTGTGGTATCGCTGTGTCGACGGCGGGGAAGATCTCTCCACCCCTCCCTTGGCTAAATTTTGGTGGTGCCGACGAGTGGGCTAGCAGCTGGCATCATCTGAATCTGGGTATTTCCTTGCGTCCACTCATTTTCGGTGTCGGTGTTGAGGGTGATACTGAATTGGGTTCTCAAAACCGCCTCTTAGTGGCCGGGATCCCTGATGCTTGCGTCTCTTTGGTATCCAAGATGAAGCAACGACATGGTGGGAGTGGCGCTTCCGTTGGTGGTGGTGGCTCGAGGCATTTGTATGCAAGGACGACCACGCCTTGGGTTTGGATTGGCGGAGTTGGCAGCAGCTCAGCGTCGCTTTTGCATATCAAGTCCAAATCAGATTGGGCTTGGCTTTTTGAATCAATGGCTTCCAGCTCTTCTACCGATATTTCATATGTCAGAGGGCTTTGTTTTTTAGCAGGAGATGTGGTCAGTGGTGGCTATTATGTCGCTAGCAAGAATCGGGTTTCCGAAAATTTTCTACTGGCGGCGGAAGGTGTGATGGCGACAATTGGTCCTCGGCGGATCTTGACCCTCTTATAGTTGAATGTTATTGGGATTTGGGCATGGTTTAAGGCTAAATGGGTCAGCTTTTTGGCTTTTGTTTGCTGGGTGGTGTGGTTTTGGTTCTATTGGGTCTTTAGGACTCAAAATATGGCTTAATTTTGAGTTGGTCATAATGATTAGGAGACTTGGTTGCAACCACTTATTTAATTTTCTAAGTCTTGCTAGGGACTGAAATAATAATGATATAAACGGTATTCAAAATGTAGGTGTATTTGTGGCTTTGTATGCTTAGTTTGTTCTAGACATGTAGAGTCATTTGAACTGGCTCTTATTCGCGCTCTTATGCGTGAGTTATCTTTGTACAATAAAATCTTATTGATTTTGTACTAAAAAAAAGAAAAAGAAAAAGATGCTCTTATAAATAGTCATATAAAGAATGCATGCAAAACCTTTTCTTTGGTTACAAAACTAGAAAGATCGATACGCTAGTAAATCTTCACTTCTTTGAAAGAAAAAAATATATATATATAGCTATAGGCCTATAACCCCTCTTTTTGCCAACTAAATTTATGCAATATCTATCTTTGTTAGACTCAAAGTCTCAATCTATGTGACCTATATGAGAGGAGAGTCCATTTCGCCTTCAATACGTAGATGATTGTGAATATGAGCGGAGACTCCCCACCTAAATATGGGAGAATAGATAGGTTGATTACTCCACCAACAAAAGAACAAAAAAATTACATTTGGAGAGAGGAAAATTCTTCCGTTCATATCAGGCTTCGATCGATAGTTCACTTAACATTGATGTGAATCGTTAATGACGTGGTCATCAAGAGAGACGAGTCCGGTTATGAAACTAAAAAAACTAATGGGGAGAGCCATCTATCAGTCTCTATATAAACAAGTCATACTAAAATTGTTGCTAAAAGTGTGAATATAGAACATCGGCCAGAATTAAAGAAACAGAGAAACTTCCTTTAAAATAAAAACAGAGAAACTTGTTAAAAGAAAGTCGCACCATAGAGTCGTATAGAGTACCTCAACACTCGGAATATGAAAGAGAATTCATTATAGAAACCCAACCCTACATAAATGAATTCTATCCTCGTCACTATTGAAAGCAACGTAACTCTGATCCACTACTGAAATATCCTGATCTTATAAGCCGCTGGAATTGTTACACCATCCGACACATCATAAATAGTAGAATAGCTGCAAATCTGGAGTAATCGGTCTGTGTATTTAATGGAGCTGCATTATTACTTGACCTATTGTATGTAGTTTTCATCGATCATAACGTGGTAGCTTGCATTGTTATACTCGTACACATTCTCTAGTTTGGATCGAAAATCTGATCAATAAGGCAGGCATAACATTTGCTACTCTATAGATCTAAAATTATACCATAGTTCTATGTAATTTTTTTTTTTTGAGAAATAGATCTATATAATTGACAGGCATAACATTTACTACTCTAGCGAAGGCAAAGGCGTCAATTGCAAGCAGAAGAAAACCTCTCCAGTACCTAATCGAAAAAAAAAAACATTGGAGAAGGTGAGTTTTAGTTTAAAAAAAAAAGAGGTTTGGGGTTTGTTGCCGTAGACGAATACGGAGGAGGTTGACGACGTTTGTTGCCGTAATTAAGCTACGGCTGCAAAGGTGAAATTCCAATCATAAAGTATTGTCATGAAAAATCGTAGTTGATTGTCAAATTTTATTGGTTATGTTAACTATTTGGTGCGAGGTGATTAGTTAGTTTCATTAGGATTCTTGGATATGGTTAACAATTGCAACATTTACATTTTTTTTTGGGTAAGATTTTAGCTCATCTATGGTTTACAAATTTGACAGTTGAAAAAGAGCTTTTCCAGTTGTGAAATCAATGTATGAGAAGCAACAGTAGTATTTTGCATCTAGTTTGGCTAACATGTTAGGGAGATTATACTGACAAATAGATGCAACCCTCCAGAGCAGATTATATTTGCCCTCCAGAGCAGATTATACAAATAAAGAACATTGGACCATTTGTAATTCATTTAGATTTCTGATAATGGTTAACTAGAGTTATGGTCCATTGGAGACTTATGTTGACATGATGGAGGAATCATGTGTTAGCGTGAGTAATAGAGCCAATTAGGACGTGATTTAAGGGGAGCCAATTAGGAAGTGATTTGTGATAGCTGTATTCTTGTTAGTTTATTTATAGAACATTTCAGTGTAAGAATTAATCATCCTATATAAACATTCAGTCTATTCTACTTGGCATCATAGCCAATTTTTCATCCTATGTTTTTCTAGGTTTGTGTTTTTGGCAACCTGCAGCAGCGTAGTCACCTGCGGATCACACGACCCGACAGTGGTTTTGCAGAGTCTATTCTACTCAGACATGATGTGTTCGTCATCCATAGTACCAGAAACATGGATGAGAGCAGCTGCTTGTGCATCCTGTTTGATTCTAAGCTCAGCTGCTTGGTGAAATCCTTCAAGGAACTGGGAACCTCGTATTGAGAATCAATGTCTATGGGATAGTCATTGACATCTTTCATATAAAAGCGAGTTATGGCTGGTGTCGCTCTCGATCTTCTAACGACGGCTCAACCTCAACAGCTTTTTCTTCTCCCGGCCGAGTTCCCAGTTCGCCGGCGTCCAACTGAGTTTCAAGATCGCCGACGTTCGTCTGGTTTGGCGTCCCTCTTCTACCGGTCGTGTCGTCCTCCTTGTAGATCTGCGCGTCTCTCTCCGGTGATTCCATCAGCCCGACCCGGTTCTGTGTTATTTTTGGTTCGTCAGTGCACATTCACCGACAGTGCAAGTACACCAGAGGCAGTGCACGTTCACCGACAGTGCAAGTGCACCCAAGACAGGTTCATTTCAGTTTTTTATTTCCGCTGCATAACTACTGATTTGTTGATTGTTTTACAATGGGTTCTGGAAAAGAAGAAGAAAGTTCTCAGGTCACTGATGTTCATAAACTTGAAGTATCTGTCAAGAATTCTGAAAGTAGTTCCTTCAGGGGAGCCAAACTCAATAGGACCAATTTCCGTAAATGAAGAGAATTATGGCAGCTCATCTTCGAGGAATGCACAAGATGGGGCATGTCACCGGAGTAACTAAGGCTCGTAGTGCAAATGATATTGTTGCCTACACTAAGTGGGAGGATGATGATGGTCTTGTAATGTCAGTCTTATCGAAAGCTAAGAATGAAGAGATAGTTGATCTGGTGGAGGCATGTGACACTGCGCAGACAATATGGAAGACACTGGAAGATTTATATACTAATGACTCTGATTTCATAAAGGTTCATGAGTTAATATGCACAGCTTTGGCGATGCAACAAGATGGGCAACCGGTGGCGCAATATTTCACCAAACTGAAAAATATTTGGGCTGAGATTGATGTGAAACGTCCTTGCATGATCAAGAATTAGGAGGATACTGTTTGGTACCAACAAGAGAAGGAGCATGAGCGAGTTCACCATTTCGTGAAAGGTCTTGATGCAAAGCATAACAGTGTGAAAGGAGAATTGCTCAGAAAAACCGAACCCCCGAGCCTAATCACAGCTTTCACATATATCTGTAAGGATGAGTCTCAGCATGAGAGTCTTCATCAGGCACAAGTTGAAGTTTTCAACCTTACTATTCATGCTAGATCTTCAGCACCACCCCTTCAGCAAGTAACTTCAGCTCCACTTTATCAGCAAGAATCACCACCAGGCTTCAGGAATCAGCCCCGCCCTCTTTGCTCTTATTGTCATGTTACTAACAATGCTCGTGCGACATGTTGGAAGTTGTATCCACACCTTAGGCCTAAGAGGCCTAATTATCATCCCAAGGTGAAAGAAACTATTTAATTTGCCCATGATCATCATACAGCAGGAGGAGCAACACCTACCGCGTCCATAGATGGTCGTGGTAAAATTGGTATGGCTTTAAATATTTCTAACTTTGTTGGTTTTGATACATGGATTATTGATTCTGGTGCATCTGATCATATGACTTATGACAAATCTTATTTTGCCGTATTGTCTCCTCCACCAGTACCCTATATTACTAATGCTAATGGCGAGGCATTCCCCGTGTTAGGGAAAGGGTCAGTTCATATTACTCCCTCAATAGAGCTTCACAATGTGTTATATGTGTCTGTTTTATCTCATCATTTGATATATGTCCCACAATTGGACACTGCCGCTAAGTGTTCTGTGACATTTTTTTCCTATGTATGTGATATTTCAGGATCTTCTCACCGGGGAGTTCATTGGTCGGGGGTATCTGAGGGGCATGTTGTTTCATCTGGATCAGACATATACGGGGGAGAAACCAGGGGCACAGTCTCGAACTGCTTTCATCTCCACTTCTGACAAGCTAAGTGAAGTTTGGTTATGACATCATCACTTAGGGCATCCATCTTTTAGTGTTATGAAAAATTCATGCCTACTTTGTTTACTAGTGTGGATGAGTCTTTTTTACGTTGTGAGACATGTGTTTTGGGCAAGAGTCATTAATCTACTTATTCCCCTAGTAATTCTAATAAAAGTATTATTCATTTTGAATTAATTAATTCTGATGTTTGGGGCTCTCCAAAGAGTCTACTGTGTCAGAAATGCGATATTATGTGTCATTTATTGATGACTGCACATGTCTTTCATGGATTATTCTCCTTAAAACTAAAGATGAGGTTTTTCCGGCTTTTCAAGCCTTCTATAACACTATCCAAACACAATATAATGTCACAATTAGAGTTTTTTGTTCTGATAATGGGGAAGAATATGTGAATCGTGTCTTTCAGGAGTTCTTTAACACACACAAAATTGTTCATCAAACAACGTGTCCTTACACATCTGAGCATAATGGAGTTTCTAAAAGGAAAAATAGTCATTTACTTGATATGGCTCGGTGTATTCTTTTTAGTGCCCATATGCCTAAATATCTTTGGGGTGATGCTGTCATAACTTCCGCCCACCTCATTAATCGTCTTCCATCTCGTGTTCTTCAGGAAAATATTCCATATGAGGTGCTTGCATCTCATGTCTCATTACCCTCTTTTCATAATCTTCATGCCCACGTTTTCGGTTGTGTTACTTTTGTCCATCTTCCAAAACATCAGAGGTCTAAGTTGGATGCCCGAGTAGTTAAATGTGTGTTTGTTGGGTATGGCGGACATTAGAAAGGGTACCAGTGCTATCATCCACCTACCAGGCAGTACTATGTCACTATGGATGTTACTTTCTTTGAGGATATGAGTTATTTTACATCTTCTGATACTGCTCTTCAAGGTGAGAATTCATATTTTGAAAAGTTGTATCATGGAGAGGGGGAGACAAGTGAGCTAGTAGATATGGTGACTGGTTCAGTTGAGATTACCAATGTGTCAGCTACACAGGCACCATCAGATGATTCTGGTGTAGTCACTCCAGAGATTCAGGTACTAGAAGATGACAACACAACTGCTCCTTATGTCTCCCGTACTATTGTTTATACACATGACCAATGCTCTACTGGTACAGAAGATCACTCATCTGAGGTTAGTCATTCTATTGGGGCTAATACTAGTGAGGCTAATAGTATACAATATGTCTTGCCAAATAGGTCTACTCGGGGTCAGCCAACAAAACAATATGAACCTACCATTCAGGTTAAAGCTAAGTATCATGTCGCAATTTATGTCTACCAAAAGATTGTCTAAGTCATATGAATCATTTGTGAATCAAATATTTACTGTATAAGTACCTAACAAAGTCTAGGATGCATTGGAAGATCCAAAATGGAGGAAAGCAATGGAGGAAAAGATGGAAGCATTACAAAAGAATAATACTTGGGAGCTAGTATCTATACCACATGGCAAGAAGGCTGTGGGATGTCGTTGGGTGTTTACAGTGAAGCATAATCCAGATGGGTCAGTGAGCCGATATAAAACACGCCTAGTAGCAAAAGGATTCACCCAGACATATGACATAGACTATGATGAGACATTTGCACATGTTGCAAAGATAAACACTATTCGGGTATTGCTCTCTTTTGCTGCTAGCTTAAACTGGCCACTTAGATAGTTGATGTTAAGAATACATTCCTTCATGGAGCACTTACAGAGGACGTATACATGGATGTTCTGCCTGGATATGTGGCTACTTCTCCAAGTAATTTTGTATGCAGATTGAGAAAGTCTTTGTATGGTCTTAAACAGTCACCTCGTGCTTGGTTTAGAAGATTCTCACAAGGCCAACCCAAATCTCTTCGTCTTCTCCTTGCGCGCCTCCCTGTGATGGTGGCTCGTGCAGTCTCGCACTGGTTTGCACGCATCAAGGGCCGAAAGACGACCTGACGACCCATCTGTGACCCGGTTTTTGATTCCGGTGACATTTGGCGGCGCAACCAACGCATAATAGCATCTCTCCTCCTGCAACCTCATCTGTGGTAGTGGTTTTACCTACTTTGGCCTAGAAGTTGTAGATTGGCGAGTATGGATCACGACAGCAACTCGGCTTGTTTCGGCCATTTCTGACGATGTTTCGGCGATCATTGGTGGTTCAGTTGACCTAGGAAGCTTCGCTTCTTTCTCCTAGTCACGACCATGCAACCTTGGAGCTCGGTTTGAAGCTTGAAGAATCCAATTTGGAGTTGCTATGGCTGCAGCAACTTGGGGCAGTTTGCAGTTGATTTTGGGACTTCTACAGGTGTGTATGCTTATTGTCATGCTTTGATGTTCATGTTTGTGAAGTTAGATTGTTGTGGAGTCGGAAAATTTAGAGGAACTGTGTGTGGAGGGCATTAGACAGCCTCTTGTTGTGGCTTGCAACAGTGTGCCAACCTATAGTGGAGCTTTCAAAGGCTCTAGTATCTCACGCTCGGCGACGCCAATGTTTCGATATATAAATTGTAGGTTTTGGTTGCCGTATGAGCAAGTTAGGCTATTTCGAAATTTACTCGTGAGCTTTGCATTTGGTAGGTAACACTATGTTGTTGCTTGGAAAAGGTTTAGAGACCTGAGAAGAAAGAGTTGTCTCAAGTGACAAGTCTTCGGGTTAGATTGAGCGTCAAAATTGAGCTAGAACTTTATTATTTTCAATTGTTACTAAGTTGCGAATTGTTGTTTATTTAGAAGGTAAATACATGTGGATTTAATGTTGAATTCACTAGGTTCGACATAGTAACACCTTGGTAGTTTGGAGACTTTAATTAGTCTCAAATGAGTTGCGGCTCAAGCGGCCTTTTTGGCGGGTTAGAGTTTAAATCGGGAAAGTTGAATTGTTGTTGTCGTGTTTCAAGTGTTAATGACTTGCAACCTTGATATGAATTAGGTACTTGTTGTTTGGTTATGGAGTGATTATGGTAGCTAGTACCTTCCTTATTTTGAGTAGAGACGCAGCGGGAGCTAAGGTGAGTAAACCTCACAATGATCATCATGATCGAAGTATAATTATTGAATTTAGTTTGAGTTGTTAACATAGTCGTTGCATCACTAGCTTCTAAAAATTATTCTAAAAATATTTTTTTGTTTAAATTATGTGAACTTGATCGTCTACGGTTCATGGGTAAGTGAAACGCTATTTTAATAAATGATTTTAAAAAATTTTAGTGATTATGGACTATGGTGAATGTGAGTAAATCTCAATATGACAAATCTACCATTGGCGGTGACTCATAATTATGATTTCTTTAAAAGAGTGAACTGTGACATCTATATAATATAGTGGGTTGTGTATGTGTACAAAATGATAAAATACGATACATATATATGAGTTGTTATATTATATAATGTTACGGTTTTTATTTAAATTATGAAATTTTATTATTTTCGATTAATTGTGGCGGATGGGACCGGAAGGGATATAATGTATTTTCCAGTATAATGGATTTATTAGAGTGATATTATATATATTGTTGTGCAAGAGTCACTTGGTTGTATTACATAAACATGTGTGGATTGTTATATTGTACGAGGTTTTAACATTGAGTCGTGTTAAAACGTTTTCTGGTATTCGGACGGTGATGACATTTAAATCGAGAACCAAGCCTTGGCCGGGTGTTGTTACGATCAATTAGAGCTCTAGTATGTCTACCTTGTATTGCATGAGGGGTATCCAGGTGAGCTGCTTGGGTCTCATGAGTATATATGTTTTAAAAATGATATTGGGTAACCAGATGAGCTACCAAGTGTCTCATGAGTACACATATTTTAAAAATGTTAATTGTACATTTGTTTTGTATGTGATATATGTTTAAATGTTAGTTTATTCATACGGGCTGAGAAGCTTACCGTGTTTGTGTTTACAATTCCAGTGCACCAAATCGATGGTGTAAGGGATAGTTCTGAATGTGGGAATTAGCAAGCTCGGAGAATTACTGAGGGTTTTCTTCTTCTGTTTGTGGTGAGGATCGAGTGAATATTACCTCTTCAATTGTTTTAATACTTGAGTGTATAAATTGGTGATGTATTATTCAAGTCGACTGAGTCGTATTTTGAATTCAGTTTCGATACACTGTTGCTGTAAAATGATTTCAATATATTTATGATTATTTTGGAGTTTTCATGACTTCGAATTCGAATTTTTATCATTCGGGATTGTGAATATTTCGGGATTGTGACGTATATGAAGTCACATGAATTGCTAAATTGTAGTTAAGTAACTACCCAGTGGCAGTTTCTACCCTGAAAATGAGTTTGCTTCTTCAACATGCCTTTCAAAACTTTTCCGTTCTGCTGTTTCACCGAGTATGCCTAGCGCGCTATAGAAGTATTTTAAAGATATTAGATTTCAGTCCTGAACCAGTACTAGCACACATTGAAAATAAGCACGAGCATATGAAGCAACAGACACTAAAGGAATCACCAGACGACATTCTACTAAATATCAACATTAACGAACACAAAGGAGAGCATCCAATATTGAAACCCAATCAGTAATTTCAGCATTATTTTACTTCGATGTCTCATTCAAATAATAGAGAAAAACACCATGTCCTTAAAAACCCAATTCTACATGATTTCCTGATTCCCATACTACTATCTCCCCCGTTATGAAACCAGCCACCTAGTCCTGAAGCTCCTAGCCTATCCAGAATAGAGCAAAGAATCAGCTCTTAAACTTGGAAAGTACAACGTTCCTGTCCTTTTCAATTACAGTGTTGATCTGCCCTTTAAAACTTTCATCATAGCCTTAACTAGCATTTATCTTGATATCTCCCTTGTGAATCTAGCATCAGCCTCCACAAAAGGAGCAATGACACAATTTTCTTTATTAAGTAGCATAAGTTTTCTAATCCCAACACAAGTTCTGAATGGTACATATAGGTCAGCGGAGCGTCATTCTAATGTACATGACAGAACATAATAAAGATACGCAAGCGTACGCAATCTTACCTCTATCACATATTTGGTCGTCTAGATATAAGAATATCCTCGTAGGGGGCATTTTGTTCAACTTTAAAAAAACACAAGTAGCAGAAACTGCAGATGACAACACAATGTAAAGAGTCCTAGCTAGATGTAAAAATGAGTTTATAAGCAGGCCGCTCGTCTTCTATTCATTCCATCAGTCAATGTGTTCAGGCCTTCGGGGGCCTTCAAAGGGTTCTACCCTGTTGTTTTAGAATAAGATTTCAGTTCCCATAGGAATTCAAATACAAGCAAAAAAAAAAAAGTCAAATCTAGGACCAGTTTGTGGTAGTTTTTGGACCAAAAGCGTTTTTGGCATTCAGTGGGGGTGTTTAGTAAGTTCAAGATTTTCGCTTTTGGGCAAAAGCCCAGTTGTCAACAGCAGGAACAAAAGCTACTATAGGGTAGCTTTTGAAAACAGCTTTGTGAAACCGGATGAAAACACGGATGTTGATTAAATGAAATTCTTCAATTACCTTTTTTCTCCTTGTCTTATTTAAAAATTACATTGAACTTAAAAATTTAATAGTTATTTGAGACTTTAAATTGACCCATGCATTCACCCATAAACCCATAATTCAAACCACACACATCCATTAATTCATTGGTCCAACCTCCATCTTCTTCGGCCTATCTCTCCCCATTTTTAAATCTGCAATTTCATTTTTAACATGAGAGATGGATCTCGACAAAAGGGAGATAAGAGCATAATGAATAAATAAAAGAATTATCTTTAACAATTGATATAAAAGAAAATTAACTATATAAAGAGATGAATTAACCAAGAGAAATATTTTTTTTTTCAATAAAATGCCAAGAGAAATAGTTTTTGAATGTATAATAGTTGGAAACTTGAAAGTTACATTATAATTTTGCATTCATATCTTATGTAGTAATTATGCATTCCAATAATAATTTCGGAAAACAGTTTACCAAATACCTTAATTGTTTCCTCTCACAGCTACTTCAAAAGTCATTTTACTCACAGCACAGCTGTCCCAAACTGGGCCCTAATCTACTTGAGAATCAAGCTATCTAACAGATCTTTGATACTATCATCAAACATGCATCTCATTATATATGATCGCCATTAGCAGCGACTAGGCAACAAGCTCATGTTTACAAACATATGAGGTATATGCTACTTGACAAACAATATTATTCCTTCCAACATAAAATATTCAGATAAACCTGCTATTTGAATCATAACATTTCAAATAAAAACTCTAATACCTGCTATGGAAGGTGTATAATTCTTTTCAAGTCCAAGAATACTACCAGTTTCAATGTATGTGCTTGCCAGTGTTGTGATGGATCAGGAATATTGAATTGCTTGCCAGTGTTGTAATGGATCAGCCACCCGGACGGATACAATAACTTTTCAATCTAAAGATAAAGCTAGCATCAAATTACAAAAACTTTCTTGCAAGAAATTGAATGATTGTCATTCCACAAAAGAAGATTGGTACTTTGAATCAATCAGATAGAAAAACGTTACAGCTGATAACTTTGCTTTATTAGGCCAGGATTTTCTAATTCCAGAGACATCAAAATCCTAAAAGCTACTAAAATCAGCTTCAAAACTATAATTCATATAGTATACTAGTATATCAGAGTTCAAGTAGTGGTTAATCTCAATATAAACTATGACATGTAATTGAAATTCATGGTAACTAGATGGTGAAACTTTTATTAGCTGCATGTAGTCTAATTTGATAGTCATAAATCAAAGCTCTTAAAGGAAGCAGTATCGTGTGTTGTCATCCAACTGGAAAGTGCATAATTTACATTTATTCCCATAAACCAAAATAAGCGAAGAAGGAAATGAATGATTGTCACGTTAGATGGAGTGCCACAAAACGAAAGCACAATACCACAATAAAGCTAAGTCATATACTCATACATCAATATTAAAGTAAAGTTAAGACATGATTAGAAGAAAAGTTCACTTCAAAGCCCAGAGTCCAACTTAAATGGACATATTTACTTCAACCACAATATTGTTTATCCTTACTGAAATAAAGACAGAAATAACTGAACCAGTCATGTAATGATTGTAATCCAATGGATATGAGGCGCCCCATTCCGAGGCAATAATTGACACTCAGAGATCAACCATACATCAAAACTTGATGATGTTTCCATTGAGCCTCACTAAGGGTGTTACAACTTACAACTCAATTGACAATTGTGCCTACATTCTACAAGCTTCCAAGTCTCCAACAGTACATTTGGAATAAGTCCCCATTCATTTCTTAAAGAAGCATTTGTATGCGAGGATATTTATCTTTCATTTGCGTCTAGGCTTGTTTTTCGGTGAAAGCAAATTGGGGCAAGTAACATATGGACATATGGTAAGGTTTACACTAGAAAGGTACGAGCAACGCATCCATGACATACATAATAATACTGAAGGGAAGCAAGTCATATCTCATAGGGAAGCAAGTCATATGTCATCAATCAATAACCATTGTATCATTTCAAACACAAGCAAAAGACGGGAAGTGGTCTAGTACCTACATCATCACAGCTCCCTAATAGTCTACAATGCAGAAGTTCATTCAGAGTTATTTCTACTTGAAACAGACTTAATCAGCAGAGTTACATTGAAATAGAAATTTGGGTTTTCTATGACAGATTCAGATCAATAAACAGTGCTGGGGTTACCGTGATGGTATGGGAAGAACTATATAGGAAAAAGATAGCTAACAAGAGACACGGTAATATATAAAACCCCTCACCTGAGATTCGATTAGACGGCGACATGTGGCCATTTGTAGATCTAATGGTTTCAATTCACTCATTCTTTTAACTTTTCTGTTTTTACCATTCTTACTTGTCGCCCTCTCTTCGCCGTCAGTCTACGAATTTCACCTAATTCTCTCTTCTGCAACGACAAGCGTTTCCTATCTTCTTCTTGGTTTGATTCTCTCAGTAAAATCTGAGTTTTGGCGAGGTTCTGAGTCGGCAATGGACTTCTTCAGTACCGCCGTCGTCAACCGCCGCCGCTCGCGCTCCTACAGAATCGGATGGCGGAAGCTACGGCTCCAAAGGCCAGGTCTCCATCTCTATCACTCTGCTTCATCGATTTATATCTTCAAGTGATTCTTTTATTTTGATTTGGTTGGGAGTGTAGACAAGGTATGATATTTTTAGATCTGCAAGATGCAAACTTTGGGGTTCTTGGACTTGAACTAATATGCTGAAAATGTTGTCACTTGTTTTCTCTAGAGGATCAGAGTAAACCACATTGCAACGTGTAGAATTTGGTTCCTTGATGTCATATGAATGCTATGGTTTGTCAAACTGATGGTCCATCAAAAGGAGTGTTCTGTTGGAGCTATCTTTTGCGTTTTGATTTTGTTAAACTTTTGAACCTTATTAAGCTTCTATTCAAGAACTTCAACAAAACAACTTTAAAAACAGAAAATGCTGTTACTTTCTGCATTAACGAGCATGGCTTACTATTAATACGATCGTAATACTTGAGACTCGAGCAATGCTGTGGTTACTCAGGTTGACAGGCCATTTTGAATAGTTTCCACAGGTGATTTCCTCTATATAAATCAACCAGATAATAGTGTATAAGTGTGTGGTTAAATTTTGAGTTTGGTTTGCGGAAAAAATACATTCGAATTGCATCAGTCATTTTTTAGATCTGGCAGGTAATGTCACTTCAGTTTTCACCAGACAATCTAGCAGTAGGCAAACTGTCACACCCCAAATCTAAAGCACTAATAAAAATTCAAATTTAAGAGGCATGACGACTCGAATCAAAATCAAGTACGTTACGTTTATAAAATTTACAAATTTTGAACAAATAGTAAAGGTAATATTTATAAAGAATTGATACACGACAATTCCTACCATACAAACGTTCTACCCATGTAAGTACTTCCCTGAACTCCCTCACTGTAAAACATGACAATCCTCACATGCACACATAACCCTATATATAACCCTACATCATGGATTTGTGCACCGGGTTATAAATAAAATGCACATGCTTATAGTAAGTAAGCAACAACATTAAATTCCACATATCACACACTTACAACAATGCATGATAAAAACTAGTGGTTCCTGTGTAAAAACATAGTTCAGAAACTCACATAAATATGCAACAAAATAAAGTGAATGAGAAAACCAACAACGTAACCCCAAAATCATGAAATCAAGAAGCAACTCACACATTGGTTTCCTTAAAACCTCATATCCCTTTCTCAAAGGGAAATGCATGATAAAATCATAACTTGAGAATTTAACTACTCAACAACCAATAAAAACATAACGCAATTATATTCCCTTTTAAAAGCATGCACTCATGAGACCCAGATAATCCTCATGCCGTGCATCGGCAGACAGATTAGAGCTCTAACTGATCGTAACCAATCACCCGGCAAAAGGCTTGGTTCCCGATTTAATTGTCATCACCAGGTCCGATGACCAGAAAACATTTTAACAAGACTCAAATGTTAAAACAACACGTACAATATAATCAATCCACACATGATAATATTGTATTAAACCAATTGACTCTCACAACATCACAATACGAACAAGTCAACACAATAAACAAATATACCGGAAGGTACATTTTCTTCCCTCCAGTCCCATCTGCCAACACTAACAATCAACCATATTTGAAAATTCAATTTACCGGAAGGTACATTTTCTTCCTTTCTAGTCCCTTTCTCCACATTAAGATATGATCACATTTAATGTTATAAACTATAATATAGCAACATATATATATAATATTATTTATATTTAATATCCATATACAAATTGACTATAACTTATCAATATCAACATGCATAATCCAATTTCATTCGCACATTCACCATACTCCATGATCACCAAAACCTTTTAAAATTATTTTATTAAAATACCGTTTTACTTACTCATGAACCGTAGATTAAACCAAAACATATTTTTAGAACAAACTTTATAAGCTAGTGATGCAATGACTATGTTAACAACTCAACTAAATTCAATAATTACAGCATTACTTCGATCATGATGATCATTGTGAGGTTTACTCACCTTAACTCCCGTTGCGCCTTCAACTCATAGCAAGGAAAGTACTAGCTACCACAATCACTCCAAACAAAGTATCGCATACCTAAAACATACTAAGATCACAACTCAATATCCCTTGAGGTATAACATAAGGATTAAGGTTCTTCACCCCCAACTAACCTTAAAATCAAGTTAAGCCAACCAAATCTAACTTAATTTGATACTCAAAAGGTCATTAGGTCAAAATGTAAGTCGACCAAGTATTGAAATCACCCACCCACCATACATTCGAGACTCTGTAACATGTGAAGTAACAACCGAACTATCGTTTTAAAAATAGTCACTCAAAAACGATGAGTACGTGAAAATGGAGTTCGAATTATTCTTATGGCACTAATCGGACTTGCTACCATGAGCCCAAGCAACTCGCTGCCTAAAAATTACACACCTTAGGCATTCCAAAACAACCAACACATCGACAAAGTGAAGAAATAACTTTTGGTACCTTGAGCGACAAACAAATCGATCGGAAAATGCCGCTCAAAAGCTCAACCCTTAGTCTGAAAATTGAGGCTCAAACTTGAGAGAAACAAAAGATCATTAAGGGTCGAATCGGAAAAGCACAGTAAGTAAATCAACCCAAGTTCGAGCACACTCACCATCGGGAACACACTGCTCTGCCATAGTAGATTGCAATTTCAAAATCACAACTAAGAGATTGAATTGGAGTAACTCTCTGCCAGCCACCAAGAGGAAGGAAGACGCCTGGGGTCCACTACAACACCGATGGAGCGTGGAAATCAAGTCAAATCACAACCATGAAGTTGTTACCAACGAACACAAACTCACCTCCTTGTCTATAGCTCTTCGATTCACAGTTATGGGTAAGGACGAGGTTCGGGACCCTTGTACGGAGGACCAGAAGGTGGAGGCGACAGTGTCTAAGGCGATGTCGTCGCCAGAAAGAACAGAAACCGGGTCAGAAACCGGGTCGTCAGGTCGACTTTCGACATTTGATTCCCGTAGACCGGTGCGGAATGGCGCAAGCCACTGCCACAAGGAAGCCTACGAGGGAGAGACGCGTCGATCTGGGTTGGTGGCGGCACTAGCCGACGTCGGACGACGCCAGAAAAACCAGGTCAGGTCAGCCGGGTCCGGTCGGGTCAGATGAAGAGCTTTGATACTGAAGGAGCGTGCGGTGCGGGAGAGAAGAGAGAAAATGTTTCACAAATAAAAATGAAACCCTAAAAGAAAATTTTCTAGTTATACTTCAAAATTTCCAAAATCCGAAACTTGTATTGATTATAACTTATTCATACAATCTCCAAATCCCGTGTGTCGTATGTCTATGTAATATCCTGAATTTTTGGGTTTAAAGTCGTATAATTCTTGTAAATAACTAAGCTTGGTAATTTGAGTAAAATCACATTTTTACGCCTTCTTGTCGATGTCTTGCAAAATGAAACTGATTTCGGAAATTTAAGATGGAAAACGTTACGTTTTCAGTGGCTTAAGAGTTAACTTTTATTCCATCGCTCATCGATGCGAGTTCTTGGACATGCGACACACCTTAATCAGATGTTGTATGTGAAAGTTATTATCAACGAAAGTTGGTTTCCGATCTTGGAAGGTTCTAAAAGGATTTTTTTTTGGAAACTTTCCAAAATCAGAAAATTTTCCCCGAGCTTCTCTCTCCTCTCCCCGACCCGACCCTCCTCCGACGAACTCTTCTCCAACGATATCTCTCCTCCGGCCACCATGCACGACACCGCTGGTGTAGTTGGAATCTCACGGCCGAGACGCTTCAACCCATTGTAGCAGCGACATACCCCACGTCGTGTCGCGTCGCCACCGAGGGAGCACTGATGCAGCACCAGAAAAATTGACGGCACTGGCGATGCAGGGGCTTAAGGCTATGACGGTGAGTCCCCCCTCCTCCTCCTCCTCCTAGGCACGAATCCACCAGCGGTGAAGCTCGAATCGAGCCATTTCAATTCTGATCTCCTCTCCCCGATCCGAGATCTTACGGCGGTGATTCCGGCAGTTTTCGGCCGGCTTGGGGCGAACTAAAGGTATGATTGTGATATCCTCCTCATGATCTTCATCTTTGATGTTGAATGTTTGTTGATTTGGTGAAGTTTGGGCGGAGGTGGTGGTGCGTGTGCGGCCGTCTGCGGCGATGCGTGGGAGTAGGTGAGGGCGGCAGGGGCTAGGCTATCGACCTAGGACGGTGGAGGAAGAGAAATGGCAGGGTGTTGGGGGCTGCGTGTGAGGTCACGCGCCCCTGTTTGGGCTGCGCGTTAATAGTGTTTCGTTACTTTTCACGAAACACTAATTTATGAACAGTAATTTATTAACATTGTTTTGTTAACAATGTTCAGCTGTAATGAATCGTCACCTGAGATTTTACGTATCGTTTTTAAGTACTTTGTCATGCTATTAGGTGACCGACGAAACGAGTGAATGAATCACTCTCGGTGTTGTGGAAGTTGCACACATGAAATAAGGTGAGTAAATTTGACTATGATAAGTCTACTATTGGCGGTGACTTATATGTTTGAATTATTAAAAAGAGTGCACTGTGACATTTATATAATATAGTGGGTTGTGTACGTACGAAAATGGTAAATACGATACATATATATGGGTTGTTGTATTATATAATGTTACGGCTTCTATTTAAATTATGAGATTGTAATGTTCTTGATTAATTGTGGCGGATGGGACAGGAAGGGAGATAACGTACCTTCCGGTATAATGGATTATTGGAGTGACTATATATATATGTATATTGTTGTGCAAGAGTCGTTTGGTTGTAGTACAATAACATGTGTGAATTGTTATATTGTACGTGGTTTTAACGTTAAGTTTTGTTAAAACATTTTCTGGTATTCGAACGTTGTTAGCATTAAATCAGAACCAAGCCTTGGCCGGATGTCGGTTACGATTAGTTAGAAATCTAGTATGTGTGTTGGTGTACTGCATGAGGGGTAACAAATGGGTTGCATGAGTTTCATGAGTACCCATGTTTTAGAATGATATTTGGTAACATATGGATTACCCAGTGTCTGCCGGTGTACTGCATGAGGGGTAACAAATGGGTATTTGGGTCTTATGAGTACTCATGTTGTTAAATGATAATGTGTAATAGATGGGTTGCCCAATGTCTCATGAGTACACATATTTTTAAATAAATTGGGCAACCAGATCAGTTGTCCAGTGTCTCATGAGTACATTTGTCCTTAAATGTTATCTGTTATATATCTTTTGCAAGCGATGTATGTTATAATGTCGGTTTACTCATACGAGCTGAAAAGTTTACTGGGTTTGTGTTTACAATCCCGGCGCACTAGTTCCATGGTGTAGGGGATAGTTCTGCAAATGGGAATTAGCAAATTCGGAAGGCTTACTCGGAAGATTGCTGGAGATTTCTTTCTTTTATTTGTGGTGAGGATTGAGTGAATTTTACATTTCTATTTGTTATAATACTTGAGGTATAAATTGGTTATGTATTATTCAAGTCGACTGAGTCGTACTGTGAACTCAGTTTCGATATAGTGTTACTATAAGATGATTTCAGTATATTTGAGATTGTTTTAGAGTTTTCATGGCTTCGAATTAAAAAATTTTATCATTCGAAATTTCGGGGTCGTGACAATTTACGAAGTCGTATTTACAAGCTCTACGACTTATGATTTCTAAGAAACCCAACGAGTCAAAAGTCAACTCTTAGACTCGTCAAATTGAACGTTCCCGAACAAATAATCATTCGAACCCTTTCGTTTTCATCCTCGTGAAATAAAATTGGACAACGACTAACTTAATAATATCTAGGAACTCATTGAAAATTAAATATGAATTTTCGGGTTATTACCCAAACATACATTCAAATTGCATCAGTCATTTTTTTTCCAGTGGCCGATTGCATCATTCTGGGTCAGTCCAGTATCAATGATTCTGCAATCGTCATGTCTACGGTCATAAAATCTCCAGATAAAAATCATAACTATTGTATGCTGCTTCAATTATTCGAAAGGTAAATCTTACCTAGCTCTGGTGTTGGGTCATTTCCAGATATCCTTTGATACCTTGGTAATTTGGATCAGGGTCATAAAATCATGGCTTCCGCTGATTGACATAAATACCCTGATATCGAAGTAAAGATTTGGAAGGTAACTGGCGGCCATTAAGGTCATTTACCATGAGGAAATATCATCTCCAACGGTCACAAGGCTTTTTCTTTCCCATCAAGGATACAATCCTATGATCCTTAGTACTATGACCCTATATATATCCCCCCCCCCCCCCCCCCCCTGCTCAGCTCTCAATAGAATAGGAAAGAAAACCTTCCCGATTTTCTTCATTTCAGTAGAGTTTCAGTTCATTGCTCAGCTCTCAAGTGTTGATTTTTGTTTCAAAGTTAGAGCTCTCTCTCTCTCTCTCTCTCTCTCTCTCTCTCTGTTCTTGGTTGCGATTTGTTAAACCAACAGTGGCAATGGCGTCTAGTTCGTGTTCTGGGTCGAGTGTATTGATGACCCTGGAGGAGCTTCCATGTGGTGTTGTTAAGACATTCAAGCCAACTGAGGCAGAGTTAGTGGGTCATTACTTGTACGCGAAGATGATGATGCCTGATGGTGGAAACGGGAAGCATACATTTCCCGAGTTGGAGATCTATGGAGTGAGTGGGATGGTCCCTTGGGTTATTTGGGAATCCTTCCAAGCAGTAAAGCTTCCTCACCAAGAGTTCATATATTTCTATACAAGAACCAAGAAGTTGGGTTCCAAAGGTACAGGAAAACGCTCTCGTCGCACGACTGGGTGCGGAGGTACATGGAGCGAGACAGAACCTTGTAGGCCGGTTTATGTTAATTGTGTTGCAGAGCCATTTGGGAAATTCAGGAAGTTTCGGTATGAAAATAAGGACAAAGATTTTGAGCATCACACTGCTTGGATGATGGAAGAGTTTTCGATCGTTCATCACTCTGTAGGCTCCTCTGATTTGGTGCTGTGTCGAATGAAGAAGAATGAAGCCGCGATCGAGAAAAAAAGAAAGAGGAAATTCATTGTCATTGGGGATGAGGAGGAGAATGCTAGGAGGATGAAATGTCATAAACCAAAAGAACAACTCATTTCTGATTGTCCTAATGAGCAGGAACAACCATGGGACATCTCTGACTATGATCCTCAGACATGCTTTGATGTTGATGACTTGTTTAGTGACAATGTTGATGTGCAAGTTGTGGATGTTGTTGACTTGTCTGGTGACAGTGATGATGAGCAGGTCGTTGAAGAACAAGGTAGTAGGATTGCCCAATACCAACAGAGTCCAACTGATCCTCATTTTGACAGCAATTGTTCTACTCCTGATGCAATTGTATCTACAAATGTGATTGAAGATACAGAGTTACAGGATACATGTTGGCTTGATGGTCTATTGGAGGGAGGAGGGACACCAACCCCTGCCCCTGCCCCTGCCCCATTGGAACAACATACATCTTCATCACTATCGATGTCGCAGCAGCAGCAGCAGCAAGAGGTGTCCTCCCATAATGATGATCAAACATCTGCTTTTGCTCTTGATAATGATATCACTCCTATGGATGGTGCCTCCCAATTTCAGTCTGATGAGTGCAACAGCTTCAACTTCCGCTTTGAAGATCATCTTGGAGCAGACAACGCGCTATTATTTGGTTGGTGATGGAATGATTGCTGACTTGTAGATTTATTATCCAATACTTGTTGTGCTACCACTCAGGATTTTAGTGTAGTAACCCAGTTCTAGTTTATTTGTCTGGTTGCTGCTCAGACCAGTTCATAATGTAATTTTGTTCAATATTTCATTATCAATACAGTTGATTCCTTTTATCTCAGCACTTTTTGTTATATTTTGTTTAATGAAGTTAATTTTGTTTATTGGTTTGGTTGCTTCAGTGACTTTTGGTTGTGTTTTTTTTCATACATACAAAGAGTTCAAACAATGCCATTCAAAATCAGTAGAATGCCATCGTATGTTAAATGAGGAAACATGAACACCAAATTATGTACGTCTATCAAATCACATTCTTTTTATTATGAGCTAAAATATTGTTGATATGGATACAAATCATACAATGCCAATGAATTCCAATGCCCTGCAATTGAGTGTATAACACACTTCAATTAAAATGGAGTAATGAAGCCATCTGTAGATATGGAAGAGAATACTGGTAAATTGGTAATATGCTTTCCGCACCAGCATTGTAAACTAGAGAAGCTTTATACGACCTGGCAGGTAATGAATAAAACTGATGATCTAAATCATCATCAAATTTAACAAAAGGATTCTGTTTTTATTGCAGTAAACAAACTGATCGTCTATCGGTCACCTTCGGAATTGCAAGAGAGAAATGAAAGCATACATTTCATTCATAACTCACTGATACCCAAACTGGTTGTCTGCTACGTCTTCTACAGTATACAACCAAGTTTTGGATCTAAATGGACTTCAAAAGTTGGGCTAATGTAGAACACTTCAGGTGTTTTGGGTGTAGAGAATATTATGCTGAGGTTAAGAAGGTCCCAATACGTCAATATATATAGGCAGTGCCTCTTCTATGAAGCTAGCTTGAGGCTTGAGCCAGCCTTTTTGTTCTCTTTCTTCACAGATGGATCAATACATGTACCAAGATAATCACCCAGCATAAAGCCCCCAAGAGATTTTTCCCAACTTCTTGTGCAGAGCAGGTGCCACTCTCAGATAGTATCCGGCTTTGAATTTGATTTGTGCTAAGTGAAAATATACAAGTGAAGTCCCACACTTTCGGTGTGATTGTACCATCCATATCCATGACTTTGATGGAAATCGAACATTCATCCGTAATTTGGTTCGTCGTCTGCTACACCATAACCACAATGGAAGACTTCAAAATTCAGTAGTTACCTCAGCAAGTTCTTGATGTCTAAACGCTGTGGGTTCATCTGTTGTAGCTGCCACGGCCTTTCCCACCGCCAAACCTATCATTTCTTCAACCACCCCCACCCACGTCTTTTCCACCAAACCTATTATTACCACTGCCAAATCGTCCTCCCCTTGCTTTTTATTTTCCCAGTAAACTCGGCGAACAGTCCAAGACCTGTAGCTGACACCAGCTGCATTTTGTGAACCTGCACCCAAGTATAAGATACATGAGAAGGATCAAATCAAGACTGAGAAAGCCAACCAGGAACATGAATCTATAATGCTCAGAATTTGAGTCGATGCATTCATTACACAAAGCCAGCTGGGGGATATCTAACCAACTAAATACAAGAGATAAGGAAAGAAAACAAGGATTTAGCACGAGTAAGAAACATATACAAATCTTCAGCAGCTACATCAAACACATCACCCTCTCCATCATCTGTTACAGAAACCTCCGGAAGGAATCAAGAGTCAAGAAATTTGATGCATGTTTATCACATATAACAAAAGAAAATGTAAGCAGGAGATGAGCCAATTAAAATTTTTCAGATAACAATATAAACCATCAGACACAGTTCATATATGCCTATATCTTCTATATCAAAGTTTCCAATCGGTTATGTGGTAAACAATATATAAGAGTTGGTGCTCTTCCATATCCAGTCATTCTAAATTCTTTAGCAGAACCATTCGTTAATGACTCCAATATAGGCAACCCAAAAGCCAGAGGTTTACCCTAATATGGCAGAGACAAGCAATAAAGCGTTTGATCAACCAATGGACCAAAGCATATTACACTGTAGAATTATTCATATGTATAACGTTATAATTGCCGAATAATTTAACTTCCATCTGGCACCTACGAAATTATCACAACTGGATGCAAGGTTTCATTCCAAATCCAATGCAGGGCCAGTACATAATTAGGGTGTAGTACATCAATAATCTTGCAACAGAAACACAAGAGAAGCTCAGACACGAGATATCCTCCCATGATGATGATCAAACATTTTCTTTTACTCTTGATAATGATATCACTCCTATGGATCGTGCCTCCCAATTTCAGTCTGATAAATGCACCAGCTTCAACTTCCGCTTTGAAGATCATCTTGGAGCAGACGACGGGCTATAATTTGGTTGGTGATGGATGATGCTGAGTTGGAGATTCTTAAAATCCAATACTACTTGTGCTACCACTCTCAGGATCCTAGTGTAGTAACCCAGTTCTAGTTTATTTGTCTGGTTGCTGCTCAAACCAGTTCATAATGTAATTTTGTTAAATATTTCATTATCAATACAGTTGATTCCTTTTATCTCATTACTTTATCTTATACTTTCTTCAATGAAATTAATTTTGTTTATTGGTTTGGTTGCTTCAGTTACTTTTGGTTGTTTTTTTCTTTTCTTTTTTCACAAACCATATCATACATACAAAGAGTTCAAATTCCATTTAAAATCAGTAGAATGCCATCCTCATTAGTGGGGATAGAAATTACATACAAAGAATTCAAACTCATTCAAAATCAGTACACCAAATTATGTACGTCTATAAAATCACATTCTTTTTATTATGAGCTAAAATATGGATATAAATCGTACTATGCCAATGAGTTCCAAAGCCACAATCAATTACAATTACACACTTCAAGTATGATGGAGTAATGAAGTCATCTATAGATATGGTGACGAATGCTGGTAATGTGCTTCCGGCACCAGCATTGTGAACTACAGAAGCTTTATACGACCTGGCAGGCCAATATGATTACGGGGTTCCCAAATTTCCTGTCAAGATTAGGAGAGGCGAAAGAACAGTAAAATATAAACCAAGACCAATGATCTGTAGCTGGAAAAAATGAAAACAAAATGACTAGTTTATGTCAATGGATTAAGACATGAGATTATGATTGTGGAAAACACCAAAGAACAGTAAAAATACAAACTATTACCAATGATCTGTAGCTGCATTGCTAAACGGGGTACGCCAAATTTAAGTAGCAAACCCAATGGCAGCTTCTCCCTTACAGATGAGTTTGATTCCATCCAGGTGGCCTTTCAAAGCTTTTCATTTTTTATGTTTCACTGAGAGTGTCTTGCTATACAAGAATTCTAAAGATGTTACACACTTATATATTTGAAATTTCAGTCATGAACCACTGGTTGCAAGCTCTTTGAATTAAAGTTTAAGAAAGAACATAAAAGAGATATTAAGCCTTTCTGTAATTACATTAAGAAAGTTGGATGATTTTTTCACTCTACTTGTGATTCTGCAATGTATAAATCGGCTCTATTTGACATTGATACTAACTTTGATCTTCACAAACTCATATCCATATAGAAAATTGATTTCAAAAGTGATGATTCAAATATATCTTTAAACTCAGCAAAAATGCCAATTCCTTTGGCATCAGATAATTTTTATGCTTTTATATTCAACTACTTAATTTCTGTGAAGATCTTAAATTATATTGAAGGAGGAAAAGATGAGCCGTGTCTTTGCAAACTAATATGTAGCCACAGGAGCTGTTTATACTGTTCCCGTTAATCAGTTTCTGCCATCTCTGTTCTCACAGTTTAAAAAATGATACGAAACAAGAGCACTAACTCTTGCCATCAAAGTAGGGAATAAAATGAAAGTTGCATTTAACTAAGTACTAATTGGTGGTAGACACCGTAGACTGGTAGTATGGAAAATTGAACCAGGAAAACAATCTATTACCAAACATTCTCTATGTCACATTTATACTACTGAAAAAGCTAGCACTAAATTACAACCACCTTCTACTTGACATTTAACAAACAAAGATCCGATTTTAAGAATACAACAGATAGCCACAGGTACTGCTTGTGAACTTTGCTTCACTAGGGCTTTTCCAATTCCAGCAATGATACCAAAATGCTAAGAACTACTTAAATAGCACTTAAAAACTATAATATCATATGGTACTTAAATAGCACTTCAGAACATTTTTGAAAATTTTCTGTTAACTTCATCCGGCATTTTTTACTTTTCTTAGTCTTGATTACATTATTGTAGAGAGCACACACCCATAGCCATTTATAAAAGGGAAGTATTAATCTACTAAACAGTCAATAATCGACACCCACAGCCATTATTCCCATTACTAGTTGACCACGTTACCTCCAAATTTTGCCACGACACCAACGGCATTGGTGGGGCTGTAAACAGTGTTCTAAATATCGGATATATCGGCGATATTTAGAAAACGATACGATATCGCCATATCGGTTGACTATATCGGTTAACGGTCAAATATCGGTCAAATTCCGATATATCGGTCAAATATCGGTCAAACTCCGATATATCGGTCAAACTTTGATTTTTTTTTTTTTTCTCAATTTTTGTTTAATTTTTTAATATTTATTTCCTCTTCTTTTTTTTTTGAAAAACTTTTTTTTTCATTTTTTCATATATATTTTTACTTTATATATATTTTAAATATATATGATGAATTTCAAGTCTAAATAATCATTCTTAAATGCCTATTTTTATTATTAGATGTCGTTCGTGTACTTTAATTGTCATTAAATTAAGTATTTATTTTCTTTAGTTTACTTAGTACCGTTTTTTAGTTTATTTGATACATATTGAAGTATAATTTTATAAATTTTATTGAAAATAAGCAAATCCGATAAAACCGATATATCCCCGATAAAACCGATATATCCCCCGATATATCGTTTTACCTCTCGACCGATACGATACGAAAAACGATATTTAGACCATTGGCTGTAAACCAAGAAACTACTTAGAGGTACAATTGTCTTTTCCTTGACACACTGATCTGTCTCCGGCTACATCCGGGAACATTGGGCACATATCCGATAAGTTTTTGAGAACATATCATTTAACACCAAAGGATACGCTCAGAAACGCGCCGGAAGATGTCGAATTCGAGTATAAAACGGACAAATACGCTCCAGTACGTTATCAAAAAGACAATATAACCCTTTGTGGATTTAAACGCAACCAGTCATACCCCGAAACGGCACCGCTTCGCAGTGTACGTACGGGTAAGTGAGCTCAAGGATCAGCTACACTCACTCGCTCTCCTCCACTCTATAAACACCTCATCACTCTCTAATCTTCTACAAATATCTAATCTTCTTCTTGTTCTTCTCTCTTTTTCTCTTAGTCAGTCTTAATTGTATGGCCGCCAATTCCAGCAGCCTAGTGATCGCCAGCTTGGGGAAGCGAGTCGTCGTCAGCCAGATCGGAGTCCGGCCCGCCGAGTTCGTTCATCGCTCTCCCGCTGCTCCTCTCGCTCTCAGGTCTAGATTTTCACCTTCACAGAACCACCTATTGTGGCTGAAAATTTGAGAAAAAAAATTACTACAATGTGCCGTATTTCAGGAACCAATTGGAAAATTTTATGAACAATGTGTCAAATTAATTGAATGTATGTGGACAATATCTCTCAAAGGATTCATGTCACTAGTAAATGCCACTACAAATGCTGCAGAGGCATTAACTTGAACAACACTCCTGATGACCATCTAAACACATCAAAGAAAGACACCTAAGCATCTACATCTCTCCAGCAAACCAAACAAAAAATCAAAGGCTTTAGGGACTGATCAGTCCCATAGCCATAATACTTTAGACATCGCTAGCCACGTCGAACACAGTCAACTAACCTAAGTCAGTACTGGACATGCATCTTTGGCTTCACAGCTTCCCGCTACTAATGGTATAAATAATGCCGAGGGAGAAATGATATTTAAAGGCCGCAGTTCTCCTTCTCATCTGATGTTTTGTTCTGCCGGAGAGGACTTCTTGGCGCAGCAACACCGGCATCCTTGTTGACACCAGATTGATCTGATTTGTCAGAATTCCTTTCTCTAAATGGGTTGCCACCATTCGATGCAGCTGATCGCATTGCCCTGGGAAGCTTCATAGGGATGGGTGCCTCTGGTGCCCCTTTATCTGGCCTCTGAGGTGCTTCAGCAGTTGCTGGCTGCGAGGGAGGCGGAGCATTTGTAACAAGTTGAATTGTGCCTCTTCTTCTCCATTTCTTTCTCTCGCTAGGCTTCGGTGCATTGGATTTGACCTGCATTTATAGAAATCCTTTAGACCAAAACAGTGTTCAAGTGAATAGAACTAGTCCAGCAATTTGAACCAGCTATTCAATATAAACAATGTAGGATGAGTATAAAGTATACCAACGTATTTCCAATCTCTGAAAGAGCTTTCCTTCTTGGTCCATCATCATCGGTTGTTTCACTAGGCCTCTCAACTAGTGCATTCTGAAGTAATTTGGCACCCTGAGAAGCAAGAAGCTGATACTTATCTGTTTCAGTGTCTTCATCAATGCCAATTCCTCGAGCAGTCTCTCCTTCGGGAGTCCCATGGACCTCAACTAGGCTAGATTCTCTATTTGAACACTTAGCAGGCACACAACCACATGATGCCCCACATGATCCTCCACTAGTTCGACACTGACATTTATTTGTTTTGCAGGATGAGGTTTTGCTACAGAAGCAGCATACACCCAGCTCACTTTTCTTCATCACACAGACTATCCCCTCACCAGCATTGTCTAACTTGAAGCCTCCAGAGTCATTAGTACTTGACGAGTTGAAACCTTCACTCGAACTTTCATACTTGGACTTTCTCTTTTTAGTCTTTGGCTTTCCTGATGCTATCCACTCATCATCTGAGTCAGTATCCATGTCCTCCAAGATGAATGATGTCCGTGAATCCTGAAGCACATAAAGCACCAGTAATTCAGTGAATTCCAAGAAGAAAGACTAATAATATATTTTTCAATCAACTTAAATCAAAACATAATGGCCATGAGTGGTTTATAACATGGCCGTATGAAGAAGACTTACTAGCTTGCGCAAATCATACTTATGTCCATTTTCTGATTTCTTCAACGCTGAGTTCTGTTGCAATAAAAGATTAACCAAACAAGAGTTAGCATTCATAAAAAGAAAAAGAAAACTTTAGAAACCTAATGGGAAAAAATAATATGAAACCAAATGTGTCGACAAACAGACCATGTTTAGTATTTTACTATTTTACTGGAATTCATTTACTAGTTGATGTTCAATAATTTCAATAGCTAGACCCACATCCTGTCACAAGATCCACATTTATACTATAATATAAATAAAATATGTAAAGGACTACACTCAAAGTTGTATTCAATATAGCTGTTGACTTCACCTGACGCATAAGTTCAGCATTTTTGGTCTCCAACTTTCTGAGCGAACTGTTGAGGCTTACTACTTTTTCCTTCAAATCTCTTATTTCCAAATCCTGCTCTCTGTACGCGACTTCTTTATCTCGTAACAAGCACCTTGAAACAGGAAATTCTAGTCATATACCAAAGCATGTGTGACTGTGATGGTTGCACATCTATTTCTATTAATATAGAATCTATTACCTGGCAGAGGAAGCTAAGTTGAACAGATGATTCATCAAGGTTTTAGCATCTGGAAGAGACCTCACTTGATTCCAACGTCCCCTACCATTAAAACCTCGCTCACGCTCTTCGGCTTCAGACAATTGTGATGCCATAGACACCATGGTGCTAGATGAAGTAGCAAGCATGTTTTCAAGTGCAAAAATCCTTGAATTTCTAGCACCAGGAGACATTATTCCCGAGGAATCACTGCATTAGCACCATTAGAAACAAAGTTATATACAAGATAAATGTAACATGGCAAACATAATATTCAATCCACTTCAAAAATACTCACTATAGGTTACTCTGTTCTTGTATTAGCCTAGTTCTTTCCTTGGCCATCCTAGCGCGCCTGTAGCACCAAAGTTCAGAATGAAATTGATTAGAGAATTGCCGCATAAGAAACTCTGTCCCAGTCAAAAAAAAAAGTTGAAAAATAACCATATGGAAAGTCATCGGTCAGAGAGCATGGCTTTGTTCAAATGGAATACAAAAACTATGGATAACTGCAAATTCGTTGAGCAAGAATATATCCAACATATTGGAGGGGTTGAAATGTATGATTGCCTAGGTTCTTCACACATGATGTTATCATGTAAAAAGTACAAACAAAGAGTGATACTGCAAACACTTACATTCACATGAATTTTTCCAGAGTTATTGTTAATATACTCTACGATCGAAGTACATCTCCCTAGGTTCACAATACTGATGGACTTAACTCCTTAAAACTTTTCAACATGTCTGGAATAATATTTGCTATACAGTTTCTTCATAGCTAATGACAATGCAGTTCTTTATACTTGATGATAACAGTTGTACATGTCTAAGTCTAATGCCACCTTCAAGCAAGCCAATTGTAAAACTCTTTAAGATATCTATTTATAAATAATTCCAGCAGAATCAAAGGCTTACTCTTCCATTTGCCGCTCATACTCAGATCTCACTTCATGTGTCTTAACTGTGACTTCAAGCTCAAGTTCAATTGCCTGCATCAGAGCCTATACATAGAAAACAGTTACATGTAGGAACAGCATCCCAATGCATAACTATAAAATAAAAAACATTACATCCAGTCAGTCATATAGAGTGAAGAGACAGTTAGATCCCTGTTTACATAAATAGAAATTGCTGTATTAAGAAAACAAGCTAAAACAATACTCAAACTACTTCACTATCATGTACATCAGAAGGATGTGTCCAGTCCAGTGTTAATTTTTCTATTTAATTAAAAGATAGGATAATGTCATTCCACTTAATTTTTCGACACCATTTACCTACACAGGCTACAGCATGTCCAACTCCATAGCTTAAATACAAAAATTCCATTGTTAATATGGTTTTTCTTGTATTAGACTGATTCGAGCTACAATTACCTGAATACCAGGAGCATTTTGACCAGACGTTTCACGTGAAGTCCTTTTGGATTCCAAAAGCTCCTTTAGCCTTTTTGTGGCTGTATTAGCTTCTTCTGTCTTTCGTTGCAGAACCTGGTAAGTGTAGAGAAGTGAGCATATCTTTCTATAAACCAAGGGCATCCCACACAAATGTTTTGCTTACCATTTTTTGCCTCTGGTTTAAAGCCAATAGCTTGTGCATCTCATACTCATTCCTCCTTCCCTCTTTCTTCAGCTGATGACAGAAAAATAAAGAAGATTCAGTACCTTCTAGTTACCAATATTGATTGAAAATACGGTATAATCAAGCTACGGTATGTACAGCATCCTAAATTGAATCCTTATAAGTATATATCGTATACATCCAGGTAAAGGTGTTCTCCCTAACCAAAAAGAAAAGAGCAGATAACATTTTGAAATGAGTAACAGGATTAATCTGCTAACAGACGATACATGAGAGAAAAAATCAACAGATATCATTCTGACATCTTCACTTCAAAAAAAACTAATATAACTATCTAAAATTTTCAGTGGTTACATAATTAAAAGCTAAACTACTTCATGTCTCTGTCCGCAATTTGGACTGCATTCTACCTTGGTCCCTGTAGGTTTTAATCATAGCAGTTATTGTCCTTCAGGGATTGCAAAATAACATCAAAATTAACAGCACCCAGAATCATCATCATATGTCAACTAAAAATGATTAAATTCATAACTGATCTGCTATTCGTGTTCAATTAACTCATATAGCAAGTATGTGGCTCTTGTTAAAATAATACCCCAAAATTAAACATATATTATATGATTTATATACTGCATTCTATATACCTGAAGAACTTCCTTTTCCCGTGATGCTTTCCACAATCTAAATTGCTCAGACTCCTGTTTGATCTTGTGTTGCAATTGAACCTAGGAAATAACCTTGTATTAATAAACAACTCAGAGAACAAACACAATTCATTGATTCAACAACAAATAACACCTTTTGAGTCTTTATTTTCTGAATTTCATCTTGTAGTCTTCTTGCTGCCTCCTCGCTTTTCTGTTTCTGCCTCAACAGTTGGGCTTGAGCATCCTGTTTCTTTTTCAGCTCAGAAACCTGCAAACCAAAAAGTAAGTCGGAAATATGAAAATGCTATCCAAGGGGTAACACTAATTGTCTATCAGTCTACGCACCTGTCCCTCAAGAAGATTAAGCTTGTGAAGATAATCATCCTTCAACTTTTGAGCACCATCCCCAGAAGTAGATGAGATATTGGACAGATTATGTCTCAACTCATCAATCTCTCTCTGAACATAGTAATTATAAGATCTTTTAGCCAAACTAATCATATAAATTTGACAACATAGTAGCAGCCAAAAACTAACCTGAAGGGCTTTCTTCTCATGTTCTAACTCTTGAACCTTCTTCTCATACAGCTTAAGAACCGAGGTATCAGAACTCGCAACCCGCTTCATCTCGGCCTTTATGGGCAGTCAAAAAAAAAAACAAAATATGGACAAAGTGACTATACAGTCATACACCCAAGAGAATGGAGAGAAGAAGAAAAAAACAAGCAATATGTAGACAACAGTAGGATGATACAACCACTGATAATCGCTTCAATATCTCCAGGGAAGAAACTTACCTCCTTTTGCTCAAGAGCTTTGTCCAATTCTTTCAGCTCCTGATCCAATTTTTGTTGAAGAGAAGAATGTTCTTGCTCTTTTTCCACATCTTCTATAACATCTACAAATATTCAATTTGAGTGCAAATGATTCATTAGAGACATATCTTATTGTACAAGTCTTGAGAAGAAGTTGTTCACAGATAACTGATGTATTATACAACAATACATCACAGTAGTGTAACTTAATATATATATATATACATGAGACAAAAGCTTTTTGATCCAGATATTTGAAGACATCATCGACACAACAATCCAATTCCCCCCCCCCCCAAATGTTTTTTTTTTCAACTCAAGGCCAAAATGACATCTCATCTTTACTTGTTCTGCTCAAGAAAATTTTCAAAGACATCACCATAATTAGTCCAAAGAACCCCATATTAGCCTGTAACATCCACTACCAGTCCAAGGATAAACTATGACAGACTCATACTTTGTACCCCATAACAATAAAAGTTATTGACAAATAGCTGTAACAGAAAGTAAGACAGGGAGGCTTGATGGGGGTAGATGACATTATAATGAAGGAAAAAACTAATTAGATAATATATGATCAACTACATAAGTGAAAAAAATGACAAAACAGAAAGGGAATATTCATATCTTACCAGAAACGTCCCCATCTTTGGCATCACAGTCAGATGAAAAATCATTATCACATGGGAATAATATGTTCTTTGAGTGAAAGCCGTCGCCATCCCCCTCAATACATTCATTAGGTCTCCTGCTACGTGAGTTTTTCATGCATAATAATTCCCCCTCTAACTCTTGAATTCTTGACACATAATTTGTCAGCATGTCATATTCCTGGAAAGAATTAAAAAGCCATTTCACGGTTTACTCTCTATTCTAACAGATAGCCACAGTAAGACAATGAGCAAAGGGAAAAAACATAATGCATTATCTGGCTAGTGGAAGAATTACAGACCTGAACTGGATTGGAATCAATCTCATCCCAAGATTTACCATTTCGGAAGGCTTCAATTTTCATGGCTAGTTTATCTTTCTCAACCTGATATATAAAATATTAGTCAACTGTCATGGCCTAGTTAATATCAATAAACATCATTTCAACCTTAGCACACCTGAGCTTCAAGTGCGCGTTGTGTTAGATGTTCACAAGTCATTCGACGTCCCTGAAGCTCCTGCTTCAATTCCATATTGCTTTTCTCCAGCAATGAAACTTTGTGTTTAAGAATCTAGTAAAAAGGAGGGTTATTGAAAGACTTAAAATCATTAAACACATAACAAACTTTAAAAAGCACTCTTTCAAACTTCTTCTAAAGTAGTATATACCTGCAATTCTTCAAATGGTAAACTAGCATCACCGCGGTAAAATAGAAGTTCTGTCTGCAACTGCTCAATTTGGCTGCGCATCAATTGTAACTGAGCAGCCATCGGATCACGATTCACCTAAAAATAAAGAGTATACATAAGATAATGAGAGTAAATGCCAACAGCAAACCATATGATCGAATTATGTCACCCAAAACTTACCACTGCCTTGTTTTGAATATTACGAGCACGGTTAGCATATTTTAAAGTATTCAAGGTCTCTTCGGCATTTGTGTCAGCTGGACTAACACAAGCTATCAAAAGGCAAAAGAAGATGAAATTAGAAACTAAAGAAATGAATAGTGAGAAATGAATTATCCCAATTGTCAGAAGCACTTTACAGAAAGAAAACTAGTGCAACATACCAATCATCACAGTCTTGCTGTTTCCCCCAAGTGAATCCTATATATTTGATTTTAAATAGTCAGCTAAAGACATGTCTCAAACTTACAAGAACTGAGGATCAGCATCACCAGATTAAGAGAAAACAGTTCGCATACCTGTAACAAGCGAGTTAACTTGCTATCACGGTAGGGAACATGTCCACCTTCTTTCCTCTTTTTCTCATCTCCAAGGGCACTAATCACATTGCCGAGAGCAAGTAAACCCTTGTTGATATGAATGCCTGTTACAAGAACAACAAATGTGCAGCCACTTAAAACAATACACAAAAACATGAGGTAATTTTAATTTAATGGGTTGATCTGCCACAGCCCCATCAAATTTGAATTGGATAGTTCCATTATACAAGAAAGCTTCCACACAAGAAACACTATAATTACCTTCTTTCAAGCGCATGCCATCTGCACCCGTTCGTTTTGCCCGCTCAGAACCTGCTAGGTCAACTAGATGGAGTTTTGCACATAGTATGTCATCACCAATTTCATCATTATTTGCTCCACTCTGGCAGTGAGCATTCTTCTTTTGCTCCATGGTTATTGTGAAAATTGCGTGTGAGCGACTACATTGTGAAAGCAAAGAAAAGAAATGAAATAATATATTAGTTACTTCATAAATAAATGAATCAATGTCATGACAATAAAAAGTGTAATAATTTATTATGCCGTGAACTTAGAGACATACACCTCACTTAAATAGTTAAAACTTTAACAGACAAAAGAATCAAGCACCTTGACTGACTGTTCATGTTTGTGCTCCCTGTAGCACGAGCTAAAGAACCTCGAGCCAGATGTGATCCCATCTCTTCCTTTGTCCTAACCTCTGCTTCAGTCACACCGGCAAGGGTTATCCCTCCACTCACTGTTTCTCTAATCTGGATAGGCACTCTTGCTACAGGTTTCACATTCGTTGCCCCTTCATGTTTAGAGAGAGCCGCTGAATGATCGAGCAAGTCAAACACTTCCTCCTTGAATATCTGAGATTCGCAAATTCAACATCATCAGCAATCCACACCAAATAACTTCAGTTCACACCAATTTTGAAAGCAGTCATAGAACTCAATATATACCTCAATAAACGATACCCTGATCAAAAACTCAGTGTTATCCTTGGTTGTCTCCACTTTCTTGAAAATCGTCTCCATCACTTTCGGTATGATTCCACCAGTGCTTCCTTCCCCAGTGTAGCTAGTCCCCATTGTGTACGTCTTCCCCGAACCCGTCTACAATACCAAAACAACAATCAAACCAGTTCACTACCAAATCAGCTCAATCATAAACGAAAACAAAAACACGATAACCACAACAACATATAATCAAAAACAATATATCAAACCTGGCCATAAGCGAGCACAGTAGCATTGTAACCATGGAAGAGCGCATCCACCAGCGGCGCAACGCAATCGTCGTACACCGAGCTCGACGGCAGCGCTGTGCTGCCGTATACGTAATCATACGTAAACGTATGAGTCCCAATTTGCACCTGTTTATTAAATCCCCAAATTCCATCAATCACAAAAATCCCTCAAAATCAAATCTTTGATTCAATGATTCAACAAAAGCCACATCAATCGATCAAAAACCGAAACAAAATCAAGTATTCAAAAACCGAAATGAACAGCTCAAAATCCTCACCTGAGGCTCGCCGGGGACGACGGAGATGCAATCGGTGCAGCCGACCAAAAGCTCGGAGGTAATCAACGGCCTGATGTTGACCGCCACCCGCACGCATTCCGAGTTATCCATCTAATCCAGATCGGAAACCCTAGAAATCCACAGCCGGCGCAACCAGAACCGCTCCACCTGAGTCAAAACCACCGCGCCGCGGCGTACTCGCCGCGAGAATCACGGAAACGGAATAACGAACGAGGGAGAAATGAAAATACGAGCCACAAGAGATTGGGAGCTAAAAGAAGAAGAAGAGATTGATGGATCTGAAAATGGAGGAGGAGGGGTTTTTCTATTTATTTATTTTTTAAATTAATATTTTGGGTTTCGGCGATTTTGAATTTGAAAGCGGAGGGTTGAGAATTTGGGGGGTCCAAAGTTTAAAGAGAAGGGCGGTCTGAGTGCGAATTCAAAATAAGATAGGCACGTGAGAGGCGCGTGTTATTTTTTCTCTAACGGTACCAATGAGCGGGTTTTAATTTTGGAAAAGAATGGGGGGACTTGGCCCACTGAAATGGGCGGTCAATTTGTGTTTAGTGTTTACCAATATACTAAGAACACCCTAGTAATGAAATCATGAGGATCGTGGGAATGATGAAATTGGAAAGGTTATTTTGAACCTTGGTTTCTTTATTGATCGTGGGCGTTAATTGTTATTGGCTTTTTGGGTTTGTTTTCAAACTTGTCAATCACATATTATATTAGACGATTAGGTTTTAGAAGAAAATTGATATCGAGAATTTGGCAATTGATCATTTGTAATCAGTTAAGTAGAGTCCTTACACTTTTAATTCACCAAATTCATGTTTTTCATTTTCTTGTGCTCGCCAAATTTGAATGACTCTCATGAACGATTACCTTATATACCCCGAGGTAAGGAATCCTAGACTGAAGGGGAAAGGTCTTTGTTCTTATAAGTGACCACGTACTTGATTCTTCTCAATGGCTTGTAGACTGTATATTTCACTTGTAGATTGTATAATTCTCTAACCATAATCAGCAGAAGCCCCACGGCATTGTTCTGTTACTTCTGTAACCCACGACCCTTTTTCTTTTCACGACAATAACAAACCCTTTGTATATATTCGAACTCAATTTTCCAAATCAAATCAAGGTTTTTGCAATTTCAGCTTTAGCGAGCACCCCTTTCAATTTAACCTCAATGTTTCTACGTACATATTATTCTATGGAACTCTGATCGAATCAAAAGTCGATCATACGTGTTATGTAGCCAACTTTGTATACGTCAACTTACTATTTTGATTTTAGCAATCATGTTAATCGCTAGTCTGAAATAATTGATCGAAGCCGATATATTTGTGTACTATTACGTAGCTCTTGTTTGACATGTTCAGTAGATCTCAGAGTGAAGAAAGTAGAGCTGAAGTTACTAGTACGTACGTTGTATCCCGCATGTACGTAGCTGTTAGTTCAAACTGTTTGGTTTTCTTGATACGTTCTTCCTCGTTCCTTTCAGTTGCACGCCATCTACAATTTATTCTCAATCTCTTGGCTCTTGCTTTGAATTTTTCTAGCTAGTGCATAGTGTATATGAAATTAATCACAATCTGCATGCATCTGTACATGCTAATTGTATGCACGCAGCCATATGAGTTTAAAACGATGTTTGATGATTAGTGACTGTACCATACCTGGTACGTACTATACCAGGGACTGTCGTACCTTATAACGATCTGGCTAGCTATACATCCATAGTTCTCTATAATGGATTTTACCTCTCTTACAATTATATTTTTATTGCTTCTACTGCCCGGCCCTTTGATTGAATAACTTATTCAACTCATAATATTCTAGATCATTTTATTGTGTGTAAAAAAAAAACTCCATATTTTAGATAGAGAATCATATAATGGTTGTTTGTTTCTGTTGTTGTTGTTTTTTTTTATCAGATTAAGAATTCAGATATAACAACTTACATATATGTTGTAAGTTCAACTCACAATCTTCCACTTATAAAAAGGAGATTGGTACTTCGAAAAGTTCCGTTATTTATTTATTTTTCTTTTTGATCTTCCTTAATTTTTTTTTCTTTGGATTTTTTTATCTTATGGCTACATATCTTCCATTTAATTTAGCTTTTCTTTTTTCTTTTATCAAAAGAGAACTTCATTTAAAATAAAGAAATTAATGCCGTCGTGATTTTTTGAGTCAACGAGTTGCTCACAATGAACTTCATATTGAAAGTCCACAATGACACTGTTAGGGCTACATGAACCACGACTCTAGTTTTTTTTTTTTTAAGACTAACCAGGCATATGTACAAGATTAAAGGTTTTAATGATTCTTATTCCTTTTTAATAGTTTTTATTTTTGGGTATTTTCCCTGTGAAAATGGAGAATGCGATTGCCTTATTGCATGGCATGCAGGTTATTAGATTTTTTTTTTGGTTTTTTTTTTTTTGAGAATGATGTGGGTCTTCGCCATCCCACTTTTAATTTTTTGTTTTTGTTTTTTACGCTTGTTGCATTTTGTCTGAGACGACCAATCGGCATCGATTGATCAGTGCTCCTCTGAGTTCTCTCCCCGATCATTGTATCAGAAGCAAAGATAATTGGATCGAGATGGTACATATATGTGAGGGATGATCCAGGTAGAGGAGGCAGTTTAAATCGACAAAGAGGACAGAAGCGTTTTTCCTTTGCCAGCCATTGCCGAATGCATTTGATATGAAACACGTGTGAGCAAGGCATGGCAATGCAATAACCGATCCTAAACTCTTCCAAGCACTCACTACAAATCTCTTCCCCTAAAACCCTAACCCTCATGTTCATTTCCCTTATAACCCAAACCAGAATCTCTTCCGCCTTGAGAGACCTGATTATTAGTAACTATTAATGTCGTGTGTTACGGCGTGGTGTGATACACTTCATTACTCCATATGTGATCTTTATTGTATTCCTTGATGTTGTTCCTATCAAAAATAACACAACACGTTAGAGTTAAGACCACGTCGGCATGGTCTTCAACTCTCCGATACTTAAGTCAGCTGAATGGTAATTTATGCAGAGTAACGGTAAGTGATTGAGATTGCTTACCTAAAGTGAAAAGGGCTCTGACCTTTAATAGTTGAGTAGAGGTGAGCTAAGCACTCATTTCCCGATGTGGGACTTGTTTCACTTTAAGGTGTTTTCTGGAGCTGTCTCCGGGATGCGCGTGTGGGCGCGTCCGCAGTTGGCTTGGATCGCATCGCAACCCATTATGTAACTGGCGTGGCTGGCTTAAAGCATGCACTGCGGGTTTGGGATTTGCTTGGGATTTAACAATGTTCCTCATGCAATGATAAGTCATATACACTCTCAAAATCGAAACTCGCAATGCAAAAAAACCTCGCTTCGCCATCATCGGATTAATCATTTGCCTCCCCACACACTTAATCTCACCGACTATTTGGGTGTGCTCCTTGCTTCCATGCTTGATTGCAAATTTCAAAAGATATGGAGAAAATTTTGCACCTAGTGGATCAACAGATCTCAGTAGGATGCGCAAATCGAATTCACCGCACAGTTTCTTCATGTAGTCCTCATGATAGTGGACTAGGGTTGGCTTAATTGGTTTCTTCTGGTGATGATGGGAGGCCGTATATGCTCTGGTAGATGATGGACTGGCGAAGATTTGGTGTTGGGCACTGTAGTGAAACTGGACTTGTAGTCGAGCCAGTGAAGGTAGTGCTTTTGCCAGACCTAGTGGGACGTTGATGGGTGTGACTTCTTCCACGGAGGTGCTGAACCTGTGCTCCTTCGGTGGAGTGACCACATACCACCTAATCATTTGAATCCATGACAGACAGTGAAAACCTTTATTAGCTAGATGGGACCATTAGAACTGGGCACGGGACGAAGCTCATCTCACGTCTCATCCCACTTTTTAAAATCAGGACGGAATTGGGACGGAACGAAGGTTTTTAAGAATGCATCTCACTCGGGATTAATTCCAGTTGGGATCAGGACGAGACAAGCCTAATCCCACGACTTTAAAATACCTATTTTCTCAATTCTAAGAGATAATTATCATTCAAGATTTCAAGTAATCAATTATTAATAAAGTCAATTAACAACATTGACAAAGAATCCATCACAAACTTAATTAATCAATTAATCTTCCGCCAACTCAGGATGTCAAAGTGATCTTCTTCATATCCAATGTAACATCCAAGTATTGATCAACTTCATGAGTTGCAACTACTTCATCCTTTTCTTGAACAAGCTTCTTCCAATTACTGAGCCGCTGATCCCGATGGCTTAAGCCAGAGCTGCTTCTACTTGTGATAGTACTAGATGAAGAATTAGGAGATTGCAGCCTCGACATGTATATGCCTCCATCTACATGTACCACATACTAACAAAAGATGACAATAAAATATGATCAGTCCAACAAAACATCTCAAAATATTACCATATATGTATCAGTGGTACTCACAGAACAATAACACCATATATGCATTAGTACTCACATTACCATATATGCATCATCTCAAAAACATCAGTTACACACACATCATTACCATATATGCATCATCTCAAAATATAAGTTACACACACACATTAGTCACACAGAAACATTAATAAATAATAATCAAACCTAAAGCAGAGGGATTATGTTGAACCAAACCTGATTTCTTTCCTCTAGCCATCCTTAACCAATATGACAAGAAACCCAAAATTGTTCAAAGTCTTTTTAACACAAAAATCAACTAAGAAAGTAACAATCAATTGAAACAAAGTTTAACAATGAAATATTAGTAGGGCATGCAAGTGAAATCGATCAAACATACTATCTAAAACAAAGTTTAGTAATCATCAGAACCCTGCATCAAAATCTCACACACAAATATCACACACACTACCTTGAATTGAAATGAACTCGAAATTTGAAAACTGAAATCTCTTGATGAAATTAACTTACCCGGATTATGAGAGCTCTGACTAAGATAAGAAGGAGAGGGAATCGCTCGGTCGCTCCGATTGTGAAAGTGGATGCAATGGCTGTGGGAAGTGAACCCGCAAAACTCCTCTTTTTGAGAACATAGTGGAGAGAAGTCATAGAACGGAGGAGGTTGGGAGGGACATAGAGGATGTTGGAGATCAAAGAGGAGGAGAGGGAGGCCGACGAGATGGGACTTGGGAGAGACTGAGACCAAGGCTGAGAAAGTGAGAATGAAGTTCTCTTTTGCGGCTTAAGACATAAGTACATAACCCTTAGAATTATAAATCAACGGTGAAAGATGAGATATTCAACGGTCAAGATTATAAGTTATTTAATTACAAGACGGGATAAAATTATTCGTCACACATCACATCCCACTATTATGAAACGAGAACAGATCAGGACAAGACATATGTTTTTAGACCTCTGTCCCATCTCATCACATCACATCCATACGAATTTCGAAACGGGATCGAGAATTTCAGCTTTTTATGCTCACCCCTAGAAACTATAGATCGGAAGATGGTTAATTAGGGGGTGTGATGGCGAATGAAATAACGAATTGAGAACAAGCGAACAAGGGAATCTTACGAATTTATATATAGCCAAAAGTATCCAAATCCTACTTGTGAAAGGAAAAGGTTTCCCATTTCCTATACGCCTATTCGGTGTCTAGATTTTGTCAAGAGTGATTTATATCATTACAAGAATATCAATAACCTATGATATCACAAAATTAGGTGTCTACATCATATTTACATTTTTTCTATTCTTTTTTTGTCAAGAGTAACAACCACTTTATACACTTTTCACAATGATCAAATATAAGATATGGATCACCTTGCAAAAAAAAAAATATGGATCACCTCCCCTTGGGAGGCACAATACGTCAAGATAAAGAAAATGTTTTTTTGGAAGGACGATAAAGAAAAGGTTATTTCACTCAATATTAGTCATCAACACTATCCTAAAACATCCGAACCGATTAATATCAAGGGTACTGATACAACATACATATGTAAACATATAATTTCAAGCATATTGTATTAATAACACTATATATTCAGCTAGACCAAGGAGTCGCCGCATATGCTGATAGTTGTTGCGGAACAATTATAAATATGATGATTTATATCATTACAAGAATGTCAATAACCTATGATATCACACAAAATTAGGTACTATAAAGAGGTGAAAAATCATATTCATGAAATAGAGGAACTAAAGAGATTGATTGATTAAATTAGACTGCATTCTATGATTGATCAATGCTTGTAAACTGTAATGTACTATAGATAGTCCGAATATGCCCATGTCCAAAGTTACAGTACACTGGAGTTGATGTGCTAATATATCATTTTCTATGTACTACAGCTAATGAAAAAAACAAGAAAAAAACTTGAAGATGAACAATCAACTCTGAACTCATTTGTTGTTTCAAAGCTTCACACTATTTAAACGTTTGCTAGAACAAGAGTTCACAACAAATACGCCAACAACTTCATATAAGACCATCATTTTGGTCAATTACTCTGCAAAGACCAAAAACATTATCCATAGAGAAATATTTAGATAATTCATTTCACAAATTTTATAACAAAGCCAAACCCGACCCAGACCCGAAACACGTGCCTTAATAACACCGACCAACCACAGCTAGTTGGCAAAGCGAGGAAGTTGCCGCTAAAATACGCACGCCCCGCGCACAATAGCGCGCTTCGTAGTCTGAGCGCCACATAAACCCGAATATCCAAAACCCTGCACTCTGATTGGTCCACGCTCCCACCCCCCGGTCGTCCCACCCCGTACGCCTCCCGGCGCACGTTAGCGCAACGCCAGCCATTTCTGGCTTCTCCTCACCTCTCTCTATCTCTCTCACCCACGCATGCGTCCTTTACACGAAACCTTCAATTTCTTCTTCTTCAAAAAAAAAAAAAAAGGAAAGCAAAATCTTCTTCTTCTTCTTCTTCTTCTCATTCAGCTTCATTGTTCATAGTAATATTCTCTTAATTTTACTTTTTTATTCCATTTTAATCTTAATTTCTGTAGTGCTGTGTAGTTCAATCAGTAACCGGAATTATCCAGTTAATTCTTTTTCTCTGCGTTTTTGTTCTAATTGACTATAAATTTTGTTTTCTTTAATAATTTTGGTAATTTTTGTTTAATTTTAATATGAACTGAGAAATGTTGAATTGCTGGTTGAGTAGGTGTTGCAGTGATTTGGGAGCTTTGAGTCTCGGAGAATCGGGCCGGGATTCGAAAGCATTGGGATCACGAAATGGTTCAAGCTGGTTCTATGAGGCTGTTGTATGAATGGAGGAGGAGTCATAGTGTTCATGGATGCCTTAGTAATCCTAATGCTGTATGTGAGATTTCCTTGTACATTTGCATCAATGACTACCTTTAATTTCTCAGTGTTTTTTATTTATTTTATAATTTGGTGTTTTTTTTTTCTTGAAGTTAAATGAATTGAAATGGAATTATGTTGGGGTTATTGCAGTGTGTTGTAGGAAAGGGTCGAGTACATATGGTTAGCATCAATCTTCCGTCACACGGCTTGGTATGCTTTTCACTGATTCTGAGTTTCATGCTCTCTATAATGGCTGGTTTATGTTTTTGGTATGGTTCTTATGCACATAGTTGTCCTTGTCTTGGTTTTTGAATGGTTGACTATGCTCTAGTTCTGAAAAAAGCTTCTCACTGTTTCTTATTTGAAGGCTTTGTTTGTAAAGGTTAGGGACTTAGGCTTCTAGTGTAGCATATGATGTATGCACGCTTGTGTATTGAGGGCTAAGACGTGCAAAAATTCTTTTCTAACGTGTGATTCTCACAATAGGCTGCCTGCAGTCTCCATCTTTTAAGCAGCGTGCGAGGCCCAATAGGTCCAGTATCTTCCAGATGTAATGTTTTCTTGTGTAGATCTGTTTTTATACCAAGTGGAGGAACTGGGGCGCCTGCTCTGAAATCTGCTGCTGTGGTTTTAACAAGGTATAACGGTTGCGTACTTTAATGTAAAATGCTCCTTCTTGTTAGTTTTTCCTTGCATTTGTTGCTTATAAAATTAGACATCAGATCACTTAGATGACATCATTCTATAGTTATCTCATTAGTATTTAGTATCTGGTATCTGAAGAATTCAAACATACTGTGCAGGTCTTATGATGCTTTACGTGGAAGCCCTACTTTTCTTAAATTGATTCAGGCAGTTGCCATCATTGCCTTTTCTGTTTGCGGTCTTGGGCCTCTAATGCGCATGGGGAGGATTATATTCTTTCAAGTATATAATTTATACTTAAACCACTTTGCTTTTAGACAGAAATTGTTTATTTGTTGAAGTGATTAATTCTCCCTGCAATTTCCTGCAGCGTACTGATAATAGTTGGATGAAAAGTAGGTCACACTATGTTATGACCTCTTACATTAGGCCTTTGATGCTTTGGGGCGGAGCAATGCTTGTATGCAGGTATATTTCCTTACCGCATGTAAATTGTTTGAGTTAAACTTGTCAGAGTTTACTTGTTCACTATATTTTCTGCACTAACCAATACAATCTGGTATTCCAGAGCATTGGATCCTTTAATCCTACCATCAGAAGCTAGCCAGGCTGTCAAGCAAAGAGTTATACATTTTTTACAATCATTATCGACAGTGCTGGCATTTTCCTACTGTTTGTCAAGGTCAGTGCAGTGTTGCTACTTTGCTGTCTTAAATAAATCTATCAATTCGGTGGAATAGTATTGGGGTTCTATTGAGATAGCTTAATATTTGTTTCATACTGAATTTAGGGTTGTGGTCTAATTTTCTCTTTGCAGCTTGAACCAACAAGCACAGAAATTCTTTGCAGAGACAAAAGACCCAAGTGATACCAGAAATGTATGTTTTTGTTACTTTCAGTTGGCTACTATCTTTATTCCATGTTTTGCCTTTATTACTGCGTTGGAATTCCACGACTTCCGTTTTCACCGTGTAATACTCAAAATGAATTGGCACTAGATCTCATGAAAACAAAGTTAACAACGATGAAGATGAGCAGTTGTGGTAAAAGTTCTGATGAATTGTACCTTGTAATCAGCTTCTTTCAAATAAGATTGTCGCATATTTTCGTCATCCAATCCAGGGGCGGATCAAGCCTATTTTTTGGGTGACTCAAGCATCCCCAAGCTCAAGACAAGGAAAAAAAATTAGGTTTTAAATCTTTTGATTTTCTCCTAAGCCAAGTATCCCCAACTAACTAATGCTACTCATTTGTTTCTCTTCTAAACTTTACTCTTCTTTCTCAATAGCGTGTCCTCAGTCAAGTATCTATTCTTCTAGAATGCTAGCTAGGTTAATTACTAGCTAATACGTTGCTTATTTATTCAAATGTGTATTTGTGTTAGATTTTGACTATGTACGCCGTTTTGTCTGATATATATAAGTATTCTTTTCCAATGGTTATAAGTGTATATTAGACTAAAATAACAAATTTGAGTCCAAACCAAAGCGTTTAAAAAAAATTGCTTCATGGTTTCAATGAAATGTCCCGTCGATTTTGATTTCAATTAGTAATATTCTTTCATTCCATCGAGATTATCCACTATCTTTTTATAGTTAAGTTCAAGCATCCCCAATGATCCAATCCTGGATCCGCCGCTGATCCAATCAATTTTCTACTTTTGTTATTTATTTTCTTACAATTGTATAGATCTATCTATCTTGAGGGTATGGTATCCTCTTATTTAGACAGTAATTGTTTTTTGCTTGGCAGATGGGCTTCGATTTTGCTGGCAAAGCTGTTTATTCGGCAGTTTGGGTTGCTGCTGTGTCATTGTTTATGGAGTTGCTGGGATTCTCGACCCAGAAATGGCTTACAGCTGGGGGTCTTGGTACAGTGTTGCTCACCCTTGCTGGTCGTGAGGTACACGTATTTCTTCCCCAAATACTTGAAACTAAAATAGCTATTATTTCTTCATAATAAGCAATCTGGATTTTCCAATTGTATACTTTCATCCATGTTAAATGCTATTTGAGACTTTCATCAATGTTGATTGTGTACCTTGCCTTTTGAACTCAGATATTCACAAACTTCCTTTCCAGTGTAATGATCCATGCCACACGGCCATTTGTTGTCAATGAATGGATTCAGACTAAGATTGAAGGCTATGAAGTTTCTGGTACTGTTGAGGTTTGTATACATGTTTACAAGTAATTCATAGAATTCAAAAAGTAAATAACTGGGAAGATCCTAATTACATATGCATTGATACATTGCCTCCACCCTATAAATAAGAGGCCTTAAACAGTGAGGTTCCCTTGCTAAACAAATACTGCCGTTTAGCATGTCCTTTCTAATTTTTGATAAATTGTACCAGCATGTGGGGTGGTGGTCACCAACAATAATAAGAGGCGATGATCGAGAAGCAGTTCACATTCCAAATCACAAGTTCACTGTGAATGTTGTGAGGAATCTTAGCCAGAAGACTCACTGGCGCATCAAGAACCACATAGCCATTAGTCATTTGGATGTCAATAAAATAAATGTGAGTATTTCAGTTCACTGATCTGTGTAGGCTCATGGTTCAAGAAATTTGCAATGGTTCTATCATCTCATGCAAGAAATGGACCATTCCTTTACTTTCTTCAGATTATTGTAGCTGACATGCGCAAGGTTTTAGCCAAAAATCCTCAAGTAGAGCAGCAAAGGTTGCATAGAAGAGTGTTTCTGGATGATATCAATCCAGAGAATCAGGCTCTTATGGTAAGGATTGTATGCTGGCATTGTTGAGGTTCATATGGATATATTACTTTTGAAAATATCTATTCATCATATTTCAAGACAGCATGCTTCATTTGGCATGCAACATTTGAGAAAAGCCTTTTCTATTACTTTGCCATTATATATTTTCAATTATCCTTTCCAGCAGCAATAAGTCCTAACCTTCCAAAAAAAAAAATTAAGTCCTCTATATTGAGTATATATGAAGGCTATATTTGTATATGTCCATGGTGATTTTATTTGTTAATCTCACATCCAAATCCTTGAATCTTTGTAAAAAAATTTGTTTTCAATTTACTTTTATTGGGTTGATTATGAACATCTGCATGTGGCCGGAGTACAGGCAGAAAGCTACTTCTTTGATATCAATGGAACATATATTGGTCAGCATGTAGAAATATACATGATTAGTCAGTTTTGGACTTCCTTTTCTGCATTACGGGTTTATCTTTATCAGGCAATGTTATTCTTCTTTTCCTGTCATAATCTGATTTCAGCAGTCTGTGCATCTAAAAAGTGCCATAGGGGTTTTTCTTTTATTATCTGTTCATTTGATTCTGTGTGTGCGCAACTGCTGTAACACTTAATGATTGTTTTTTCCGTATTTCAGCCCTAAAATCTGATTCTTTATCCAATTTTATTACAGATTTTGGTATCTTGCTTTGTGAAAACATCTCACATTGAAGAGTATCTCTGCGTGAAGGTAATAGTAAGACTACACACTCTTATGCAATATTATGTGTGTAAAGCAAAATGTTCGAATCGAAAAATTGTAAAAGTAGAGATAAAACTTTAATTAGATGCCATTACAAACATTAGGAAGTTTCCTAGACAAGCCGACTAATAACACAAGTAAAAGAGTAGGTTTTAGAGTTGCACAAGCTTTGTGCTTTCAAGTTTGGTTCGTTTTACTTATTGATTCCAGACTTCCAATTAATGATTCGGAGGCTTGATCCTGAGAGTTTTCAGTAAAATGGTAGTGCTATTAACCATGCGCGGATGCGCTGCTGTTCTGCTATGTATATGACTTTAGTATATTACTTTCCTCAGTTTCCTGATAAGTGGTGCTTCAAGAAGCACATAGGGGTAATTTTTGGATCGACTAACAAAGGAATTAGTTGTTACGTTGTCAATCAGACTGTAGACAGGGTTCATACTTTGGCCGGTTTACCAGATATTTTGCTAGGCCTGAATTTCATGTTTGTTCATAGATATATAACAAGCTATCAAGGATTCTGGATCTGAATATTAAATATTTCTCATAAAGATTTATTTAATGCTACAGGAGGCAATACTCTTGGATCTTCTCAGAGTTGTCAGCCATCATCGGGCACGCCTTGCCACACCCCTCCGCACAGTTCAGAAAGTGTATGGTGATGCTGACTTGGAAAATGTACCATTTGCCGACACCATTTTTGGTCGTTCTTCGGTGCGTACTAATCGTCCATATCTCCTGATTGAGCCATCATACAGAATCAGTAGTGATGACAAAAGTAAGGCTTCTAATCGCTCAGCACGCACAACTGGAGACAATGAAGAAGATAAACCTGAGCTGACATTAACTCCTGTGCAAACCGAAGAGAAGACAACTTCAATTTCCAACTCAAGCACAAATCCCAAGACTTCAGAAATGCCAACATCTGAACCCCAGATGCAGATTGAGATGACAAAATATGCAGGGAAGGAGAATGGAGTTGATTTCAAAGATGCAACTCCAGATAAAGCGACATCTATGCCTATTATTTCACCTGAGATAGGTGGTGGAAAGACGGATAATCCTTTGACCACTGTGCAGGTAAAGCGAGATGGAGAGAAACCTGTTGCATCACCGTCTACATCCTGTCCTCCCTTAGAAGAGAATATTGTTCTCGGTGTTGCCTTAGATGGCTCAAAGCGAACACTCCCAATTGAGGAAGATATGGCTCCATCTTCTGTAGAATCAAAAGAATTCACTGCCAGCCGTAATGGCAGTGTCACGTCTCCTCTTGGCACAGATTTGAAAGATTCATGACTGCATTCTAGAGCGTGGCCAAGTGAATAGCAGAACTAAGAAGGCTTCCAATGGCATAATGTTAGTGTTGTAAGTGAAAGTGTAAATATGGATGTCGCTGCGTTTTTGAAGCCGGCATCACATTGTAATTTGAAATGGAAATGTGTGGGTCAATTTGAAATTCCAGTTTCTCCCATCTTCAATATAAACCTTTGTAGGACGTCTGATATGCTTGGCGAATTAATCATCCGAAATTCATTTTGGATTTATCGTGACAGAACTAAGATCAGGATAGTGTACTAAGAGTCTGCAACTTGGGTTAGATGAATGAAGCTCAAGTTCACTATGTTGCTAGAAAACAGTCCCAGAAGGCACCAACAGAACTTTAGCCTATTCAAAATTTTACAACTAAGATCTTAAATAAAGCAGTCTCTACGCTCATATTGGAGGTCTCATTCACTGGTGACGGCCTAGGCTTGCCATTCAGGCATCAATATACAATAATCACCTAAATGAAGACTACAATAATGAGACAACCTACAAAACCTACCTGTGATTTCAGTACCGATAACAATGTAGAACCACAATTGATATTTATGTCAATTAAGTTTGACACATGCAATCAGGAGCAGGATATGTGTATATGGATTGCTTCTCCTTTCTCAACCTGATCTGCCCTTGTCTGTTTTTATGCCCATCCAAAACTGCATGTTGGAACTCTGACCACTGCATGCTCTTATTCAAGAATAGCTTACTCAACAGGGTCATGCTTGGTCTAATAGTCTTCAAGTTCATATAAGCTCGATGACACACCTGATGATACAGATTTGATCATCTCCATTAGAAATTTGACACATACAAGCAATTTTCCAAGTGAAATATGTAATACAGAGATTACAGTCATAACAGCTATTTAGGGCATCTGGCATCATTTTCACTATATTTGAGTACAATCAGACTTACCTATGTAAATTACTCAACCATTACAATATCAAAGAACAGAAACATGTACAGAGTATTGAGGGCTTGATTAGTATTACCAGTGCATTGTGCATATTTCCTGGAGAAGCAGAAATGAAGATGTCACTTTGCATGCTCACATAATAGTCAACTGCAGCTGACAGAGAAGCCCTGCCTTCAACCATGGCCCTTTCCTCAGCGGAAGTAAGGCTCTTCTTATCCTCCATTAGTGGAAATAGTCTTCTCAGAGTTGAGATCCTTGCTTCTCCACCATAAACCTGAAATAAATAGAGTAAATTGGTCATCCACTTGATAATATGAAACCTTGTGTTCTTATTTGCCTTCTGCACAGAATGAAATTTAATTATGATAGAGGCTTGACTCTTTCAATGCGCTATCTTTATAAAGCATTGAATTCATTAATACTGAACCTATTGAAACTGCTCTAAAAGAACTGAACCAACTTGCGCTCTAAATGGAGAAAAAAGGTGATAGCCGTGGTCATTAATAACAAAATATTTACTCGAGACAAACCTTGTGGGAAGCAAGATAGAGCCGAGTGCTATTGTTGAAGCCCAGAGCTGCTAGCAACAGTCCAATTTCTTCAGGAGTCAAAGGGCAACGCCCCTGAATTCTCAGCTCCTCATCTGTGAACTGAGATTTTAACACTCTTCCCTGCCAAATTACTTGTCGATATTTTGCAAGAGCAAGTTTCTCGGCTTTACCACCACCAAAATCACAGGCGGAATGAGCAGCCATATCCTGTATGAGTATATTCAGGGAATTTATCAACAGACTAGGATTTGACATTAAGCATAGACCTGAAGTTTCAATTTCTGAAAATAGAAAGATTCATATTCCATAGTCCTCAAGATTATCCAAAGCAGATAAGGAACATACTTTGTCAAAGCGGAGATGCAAAACAACAAACTTCCCAGCTCCCTGTTTATCAAGGTCATTTCTTCCCTCTTGTGAGTCAGTGTTTTGGTTTCTTATAGGAGGGTTGCGGAGACGATTAACAAGAGTTTCTCCCAATTCCCTAATATGAGGAACAAAGGCTAAAGCTTGAAAGTTCACTTTACAACGCAGCCGCTGGATGCTTTCAGGCAAATTGTCGAAAGTCAAACGATGGGAGAACGGGGAAATAGCAGCAATTCCATAACTGTATCAATTGAACACATTCCAAGTCACAAAAATGTATTTACTCCAAATAGAACATGGACAGTGAACATATGGTTCAAACATCTGCATATATTGAAGGTTGGTAGCTCAGTTGTTCAAAAATAAGATAATTGAACCATGTCCATAGGATAATTTGCCTAAAATCCAGACAATAGCAATCCAAAAACAAGATATGCTATATATTATGTAACTTAAGCCGGTTGTTGTCTCATCATGATTATGACTACATGTAAAGTTTGATTCTTCAACCTACCTTTCCACCAACTCTACCTGTAGTTTTACTTGGATAAAGGACATAAAAACTTGAGATTAAATTAACAGGACCAGTTCAAACTTTCATTGTGGGCAGGGGATCAAGCCTTATGAACATAAACCATATTCAAAATTGTATCCGATACTATGATATTTAACTTAGCATTCTAAAACATAAAGTTCCAACAGGCTAAGGTGAACATTTTTAACTTTTAAGAAACTACTCAGAATCTCTTAGAAAGGTTGAAGCATTCACTGACCTCTGCATTGTGGGCAAGACATTTTCCAGATACCACTCAGCAGGAGCATGAACAGGTGCCGTCTTAATTCTAGTAGCCCGTATGCCCGTAGCATAATACTCTCTAGAGCTCCAAGAGAACTCACTAGGAAGTTCTTTAACTATAGAAACTTCATTGCGTAAGACGTCTAAAAAGTGATCAACATCAAAGATTTCCTCAAATGAACTGCAAAAACCACAAACAGTTCCGCATCAGTGTCTCCACTAAATAGAGAATAATACATTTTAGAAAAAAGTTTCCAGGTTAACTTACTCACTATATACCTCGAATCTTGCCACACAGGATTGACTTCAAGGTGCGGTAGAACAAGAGTTGCATTCAAGATTTTAGCAACAGCCACCGCATCACAGATCTGTTTGCAAAACAACCAAATAAAGTTGATCAGATAATCTAAATTTTGCACATCCAATGGGCTAATGTTGCAGTAAGTAACAGATCCAACAAAATGCTCATCATCGGTAAAATACATCTCTTCACTATGAATTTCATCATAAAATTTCTAAAACTCACCCCCATTTTCTGCTGGTTCAAGCCTCCATCAAGGAACACCTGGATATACCCATTTGATCCTATCGGCCTCGCTGCCACAAATGAATGAAATTTCATCAGATAACAATCAATTCAGCGTCACATCATCACATAATTCACATCACACCTCCCAAAAACACAACTTTATGACTCACATGAAGCACTTTTAGGCTCATCAGGGCAATGCTTCCATCCCTGATTCCCCAATGGAGCCCAAACCTTGATCTGTTGCTCAACAGACTAACCACATTTCCCAAAAAAAAAAAAAACACCGCACACAATTTGAGCAGACATTGTTAAATACCAACATAGATTAAAGCAGAGACAAAATCCAGAGAAAAAGTGGAACTTACAGATTGGGTTGATAAGGCTGCTTCTAGAAGATGTACATGTCTGGGCTTTGGAGCATTCCATTCCTGCATTACATTGCATGTTGTATCAGTTCAGAACAGAACTAAGAGTTTCCATTAATGGAAAGCTGAAAGCTTTAGTGACTTACAGAGAAGATGGAAGGAGAGGCGCGGCCCAATGGGCCGAAGAGACTGGGGAAGAAGGTGGGGAAGAGGAGGAGGAAGAGGGCAGCCAAGGCGGCTCTCTGGGAGTGATTGGGGGAGTAGTCTCTGTAGAGCTTCATGGGTTTTGATTTTGGAAAACCCTGAAAGCTTCACATCAGTGATTGAGAAGAGAAAGAGAAAGAGAAAGAGAGAGTCAGAAATGGAGGTCTGAGTTGGATCCGAGGTTTTAAAGAGGAAGAAGGGAAGAGAAGGATGCATAGAAGCTTATGGTGTGGATGTCCTCATCTTGCATTGTCTCCTCATGTGTTGGGCACTTGGATTCGACCCGAGACAACCCGAGATTCCAGTCATGTGAGAAAGGCCCAAATGAGAATTTGCAATGGGGATTTTATTTATCTGAAGACAAAGAGACCCGTCTAGAATTCATTAATACGCACGAGGAGGCAATTCACTGAATTCAGTAATGGAGTGTCATTTTTCCAATTCATTAATGTGCATTCTAAAATACTTAGGTATATACTAAGATAGATAAAACTGATGTGACAACTAAACTAACTTAAGAAGTAACATATACTAGGATTTCCGAATGATGGCGCCTCTTCTATGCTATTAAATATTGATAGAGGTTCATTCCTCTTTTGATTCGGAAGGAATTGATGGGATTTTGAATAAGGAAGAAAATTTAGAAGAGAAGAAGCTAAGCTTCCCCAAATGAAGGCTGGGAAGCTCGCCGAAGCTTGATGTCACCACTAAGTCTATGACTGCACCTCACTACCTCTTTTTTTTTTTATGTTATCTCAAACTTACGTGCATGTGTGATTGGCAAGTAGAGCAAGAGGTGTTGAATACATATGTTGGTGGAGGTTAGCTAGCCAGGGTTGTCTCGACGTCAGCGCTGTGGCTGAAAGGTGGGAAGTGATATGGTGGTCGCTTTAAGATAATGCGAGGGACACAGAGAATTATTTGTTCTCTTAAGTATTGAGCTGAGAGAGACTGAGGTGAACATGGCTATAAAAAGTTTTGGACCAAATGCTAAATTAGAGGGTGCATGAATATTTAAAAGTTGAGATTTTAAGTGTAACAACAATTTAAGTATCTAACAAACCATTATAAAGACTCGTAAAATTTTAAAAAATCGGAAGAAACAAACCGAGTGTCGAAAAATATTTTGTGAATACTTTTCGCGTTCATGGCTACATGTACTTTCATATGGAAGCATCAAATTACGAACTCGATATTTTTAACAGTGTCGATATTTGTGCCCTACGTGTTGGAAAATAACGAGTGGCTCACTCGTGCTACTTCACTGCTTATTCATTATTATGTTACTACACTCGTTGTACTCTCATTTTCATTCAGTTCCCTTCTATTGTATTTGTATTTTCTAGCTCTAGTTTATGTTACTACTTCGTTCAAGTTGACATTCAATTTTATAAACACCAACAACTATTTCCCGAAAAATTTGACCCAAATTCGCATGTCCATCTCGTTGTCTCAGATAAACATTAACAACTATTTCTAGAAGAATTTGATATAGTACGTAACATATTTATCTTGTACTTTCTTTTGGTTCATCTGAAAATTTACATATTAAAAAGAAAAATAAATAAATAATTGTCTTTTCAAGAATAAATGGACAAATCACTCCTTCAAATTCAAAATTATTACTCTTTGTGGGTTACAAAACAAAGGGCATAACGGTAAATGTGTGTCTCTTACCATTGAACAGCGTGGAGACCACGAAACACCGACCGCCCTAAAGCGCGTCTATAAATACCCACACCGACTTCACCATAACAAATCTCTCTGCATTGTGATAGGAGCACTTTGTGCGACGTTCTTAACATGTTTTTACCTCAATTTGTACTTTGCTTAGCCCTTATTGTTGTACTATTGAGTCATTAAGTCGTAGCAAGAGTCTTGGGCGATATTAGATGCATTTTTGTGCTTACATGAGTTAAAAACGCATAATTGGTTTAGAGTCCTAGTTTGACTAGGAATCCTTGTTAGGTTTTGAAACTAATTATCTCTTACTTATGATTTTATTTTCTTATTTTCAGATTTGATTGAAGAGATAATTAAAGAAAAAGAGATAGAGCCAAGTCATGCAACAATTAAATAGAAGATGATCATTAAAGGCATAAAACATGGCATGTTTTAGGGATTAAAGTATGACATGTTTTAGGGAACAAAACATGGCATGATTTAAGGGATTAAAGCATTGCATTATAATATGAGGAAAGATGCAACTACCCTCATTCTTTCCTCTATATATACATGGATTCATCTCTCAAATAAGATGACTTCTCATTTGCATTCAAGAGCCAAAACTCTACTAAAATACTACCTCAAACATCCTTCATTAAAACAACAATCCATCCTCCTCCATATAGCAATTACATCTCCACCGAAATCACCATTGAAGACACACCTCCAAGGTTCATACAACGTGTGATTCTCGCAACTCTTCTCCGTGGGTTTGTTTGTTTTTTATTTTTTACAATACTTTGTCTATGAAGATTGTAGTATGATGTTTGTGTGGGATTATTATTTTGTATTAAGAATCGAAATTTTCAGATTATTTTATTGGATTTTTGGATCTTTGCCGAATTGATGGTTTTCTATAATTAATGAGTTTGTATTTCTATTGTCGTGTTCTAATTATCTTTCTCATACTTTTAGATAATTTTCAGATATGTGCATGTGAATTTAGTGTTTGGATGCATTCCCTAAGATTGTGTTTGAGTGCTAGATTCATTAACCATATTGACACAAATCGAATCATGCCTTAAGTAGGTTTGATTTGTGTTGATTAAAAGTAGTAAAAATTCTGGAAATTTGCATGTGAAACCATGGTGGGTGACGCCATACATGAAACATGTCTCCAACAAAGATTTGGTGCTTAAATGTAATCTTGTTTGATTTCTACTGTAAGTGTTATTGAATTCGATTGCATGCAAATTTAGATTAGGCCCTAAGTCAATCTAAATGTTAATTGAAATCTTGCACGATTAGATGATCCCCTAAGGCTCTAATTGTATTGGTGTCTAAAAAATATGTAATTGGTAGAATTAGAATGCATGATAGGTTCGAACTTGTAATTATGTGATGTAATGGTAAATTTGGTTTAAGTTTGTTAAAGAGAAGTCGATCATGTAAATAATAATTTAGGTTTTATTTTAGTAGTTAATAATCAATCTCAAACCCCCAATTATTTGTTAACACTAAAAGTTTAGAGTTCCCTTCAATTCCCCGAACTGAACGATCCATGCTTATTCTATACTAACAATGATGTTTTACAGGGTTTATTATAGACGTTTTAATAAAACGCTCTATCACATTGCTTTGATATTTTTCTACTATCTTGTTAGTTCATATCCATCAAAACCCTAATTCTTGTTTTTGTCCTAATTGTGATACTATGTGATTTGATTGCGCGCAAGTAATGATGAAGCCCAGTAGCAATCGGGTGAGAAAGGCTGATGATAAGTCTTCTTTGGTGAAACAAATCTCGAAGCTTCATATTGATATGAAGAAGAAGTCAAAGAAGAAGGCATATGATCTTCTTCATGTTAAACTAGAAGATTTGTTGAGTGATCTTGAATTTATTGAGAATATGAGGTCGGATCTAATCTTGTTTGATGATATATTGCTGGGTGATCTGACTGATTAGCAAGGTTATAAAAAACGTTAGGCGTTAATTGGGCGGACAGCTGAATTGGGCAAACCATCTTGTAGTTTTGTTATATATTGCTATATATAGTTAATTGTTTTTATCTTCAATAAAGTTGGATATGTTTCATTTCAATCAAAGTTGTTTCTATATGTTTTCTTGATTGTGCATGAACTCCATGTCATATATCTGTGAGATACATTTTTGTTGGCACCTGATAAAATTCTATCAACTATGATCAATACTCTTTTTGAATATGTTGGCATGGTTTGCTCTGCATAACACAAATATCAGTTTGTCTCTCTAATTGTGCAATGTGAGTAAATATAACTCTATGTTCAAATGAGGGAGTAAGTTTACACTATCTTGTGAGCTTTAGGTTCTGATCGTAAGTAAAAACTACTTTTTACCTCACATTAATTAGAAGTTGAATTATTTTCGACTCCAAGGTTTGATAACTGAAGTAAAAAAAGTTGCTATAAGGCTGGTTCTGTGTAGGGTGTAGTGCGTACATGCATAGTAGTTCAGAAACACCAAATTACCCTAATTTGAGTCTAAAGTCTGAACTGAAAGAAGTATGTTTGGGGGGGGGGGGGGGTTGCTTCTGAAAATCAATACGCAGATAAATTTGTTTTGTCAAGCTCTGTTGAAGCAAATTTTATGTATAGACTTCGATCGACACAATGTATGTGAATGAATCTGAACTTTTGTGCATGATTCCCACTGTAGAGGCTGAACCGACCTGTTGATGATTGTGTTGAAGGCATTCTTGTTCCTGACTTGATGCCAGAAATTGGATGATATTGAATACATGTTCTTATAACAGTAGTTGAATGTTTACATTAGTAAGTGTTCTTGGTACTGTCATAATCTGTAGTGGTCGTGTGGTATTGGCTGCACCAATGAAATGACATTACTGTCTGTGCAAGAGATCCATAAAAATAAACATCAGCTTCCAGTGGTACTGCCTGCATGAAGCAGTGGATATATGAGTGAGAAGGTCCGGTTGCATAACACTGGTTATTCTGTTTTGGCAAAATTACAGGACTACTCTAAACAGTTCCCGGAAAAAATCATATTACAATACTCGTCTATCAATTTTTGAGTAATTAGCAGGAGAATAGTAACATATAAAAAGAAATTATGGTTTAACAAAAGATTTCTAAACACTAGCTAGTAGTCTTCACAATAAAATGGATAGAAAGGAAAATTAGAAATATAATAAATGAACTTCAATAGATGATAGATAACCTTTGAACATGGATCTGTGTGACTTTCTTTGAGAGAATTCATTAACCCATCTTCTGTCTCCAACTGAAACATGACAAAATTACATATATTATAGCAAGTATATATGGAGTAGAATCCTCGCCCATATGGAGTTTAGACAAAGTCTAGCAATGCCAAGTTTGTAGAGCAGCTTGTCTTTACAGAGATGTCTTTGCTATATAACTAGTCCAGGGTCATTCCTGCATTTATGCCATCAACTCAGTCTCCTAGTCGCCCCAGTTGTAAGAAACGGAATGGTCCATTAGTCCATTACCCACTGCCACTCCCTTTTACACTTTTTTTTAAGCCATAGCGCCCACACAACCCGGAAGAGGACCGCCACAACCGGACCCGCCCCCGTCCCTTATCAGAACTTTTTACTCCCTTTTACACTAGTAAAAAACACAGAAGAATACTGTAAATCTATGAAATCATATTGATAAAAGTGGAGTATCACTTCTTGGAAGGACTAATATGTTATACAGCTGACTTGTTATACAACAATGGCGACTTTGTGTAATACCCACTTTAACTGCCCACTTTAAGTTTCTATTGGTAAAAACAGTTCTTAGTTGTAGTTAGGAAGTGTTTCAGAGTAGAATGTATCCGACTCAACTGGTTTTTTTTGGTCAAGGACTCAACTGGTTTGTTGCTACTCAAACAACTTCAATTTTGTTATATGTAGAGTATCTTTAGTTAATTCTTTTCCCATTTTTTCACACTTTCAGTTACTATGCCTGGATGTTTCTTTATCTTTTATTTACCGGATAGCATAGTGCATCAATATGAAGTTATGAACAGAGTGGATCATCTCTATCTGCAAATTTCTTCCAACTGAAATCTAGGATCCCAGTTAAAGCATATCACACGATGTTTTCTAGAATCAGAATCTGATATTGATAATGTTATGACATGTTTACTAAACATGAATGGGAATGAGGGAGAATGAGGTTCTACCTCATTGGGAGAAAATGATTCTCCGAGTCTCCGATTTCTTTGTTTACTTGATATGTGGTATCAAGAATGAAGTATAAATCATAACTCTTTCAATTATAATAATACCCTCTTAAATTTTTTTTTAAGTGTTAGGGCCTTGACATGGACAATTTGGAAATTTAATAATATTGTAAGAGTAAAATAGGCAATAAATCTGATTTAGGAGTGAATCAAATTCAATACCAACCTCTAACCCCCAGGAATGAAATGAAGAATGAATTCCGTCCAACACTGGGGCCCACAAATATTTGATTTCCCCATAGTTTAGTAGTTTAGTAAACAACATTTCAACACGTAATGAGAATGACTCTCAAACTGATTGATTTCCTTTCACCCAAAGTAAACGTGGCCTTAGTTCTACATAGCATCCTCCTACATGGAGCCATGGAGGAAATAAAAGTATATAAATGATGTTCACTTGGGACAAACAAAAATGGTTAAGTTTCATGCTTGGATTGTGGCTTCATTTCGATCCAAGGAAATGTAGAAGACTAGAAGATTCTGGCCAACACTTCAAAACATATTCTTCATATTCAATTACCACTTCTGCCCGGGTGACAACACTAACACCCTTGGTGCCACCATCTGACCTGACTATTCACAGGAATCACAGCGTTCAAATAACCTATCAAATACTTATGCACAGACATCTACGTGAGATAGAAAACATTCATCTATGGTCTCACTAAATTTGAATCCTCATCAAGGTTTCACGTCAGACATCTTTCCACTTCAGCTGGATGTGTGAGCCTCATTCTTTTAGCAGCTCGTTGCTCATCCGACTCTAACTCTTGTGACTCACCCACTGAACCGTTATCACGTAAGATTGTACCATTGCCCACCATGTCAACATCTTCATGAATTGGTTCACCAGAAATTTCTTGGGATGAGGGAAGTGAACCTCTATTTTCATTTCCAACGTGCACCTTTTTGTGGTCCAGAGAACTTTCTCCAATAACAGGAGTGCTCGGCATATCGCCTGAAACAGATACAAGGCCATCTGCTAGCCTCATGACGTGTTCGGTTTGTACATTTGTTTCTTCTTTCCGATTTGGACCTTCATTTTTATGTTCGTCATGCACCTCTTCATGGTCCTGAGAATCTTCTTCAACCAAGAAACCGCTATGCATCTCACCCAAACCAGAAACAAGGCCATCTGCTGACCACACAAAGTTTTCTGTTTGTACATTTGTTTCTGCTTTCCGACTTGGACCTCCATTTTCACATTCATCATGCACTTCTTCATGGTCCTGAGAACCTTCTTTAACCAAGAAACCACCCTGCGTCTCACCCAAACCGGAAACAAGGCCATCTGCTAACCATGCAACGTTTTCTGTTTGTACATTTGTTTCTTCTTTCCGACTTGGAACTCCATTTTCATGTGCGTCGTGCACCTCTTCATGGTCCTGAGAACCTTCTTCAACCAAGAATCCGCACTGCATCTCACCCAAACCGGAAAGAAGGCCATCTGCCAAACACGTGACACTTTGCAACGATTGATAATTTTGTGCATCCATTTCTTCTTTCTGGCTTGGCCCTAGATCTTCTCCAACTGCACCATTTTCAATGATCTCTATGCATTCAGAATCATCAGAGGCAACTGATCGCTCAGGGGATGCTTCAATGTTTCCATTTGGTTCCTTTTCAGACATCCCCAAGTTATAAGAGATCTCAGCTCCAAAAAACTTAGAAGAGCATTGAATACCACAAGTTTGAGATGTGATTTCAGATATTGCTTGAAAGCCACCCTCTTCTGTAGCCAGATAGGTAAATTGCTCTCCAGTTTGGGTTTCTTCCTGTTATGAAAGAAATCAATGGGAAGTATATTCAGTGAATTTATGTAATAGACTAGTATCACAAGGAAACCAGAACAAATCATGTTCTAGCTTTCAATACCAGCCAACAAACAAGGAATTTCACCTAATATAAGGAGAAAAGTCTGTACCTCTACTGGTGTTCTAGCTCCATTAGGATGGAAGAAAGGCAATTTCTGTTCGAAGGATTGATATTGTCCAAATAGTGAACCTGCAGCTTCTCCTGATTGGAAAAATTCCCTGAGAACCAGGCCTGCATCACTAACACACTCAGAGCTCCTAAGTGAAGATGTGGGTAACAGAGTCATTTCGATTCCATGGTCTGCTTGAGTATTTGATATATTTTCTTGGCAAGCTACAGCAGGACTGGATCTTCCAGAAAGAAACTCCGCACCAATATTAAGCTGATTACATCCTGGATAATTAGCCTGGTCTCTATCAATGTCAGCTGGCAAACACACATCCCGATTACGAGTCTCAATAAGTTTGAAAATTAATCTCTGGATAAGAGTGCGCTTGAGAGAAGCCTCGGAAGGAAGAAACCAATTTGCATTAAGCTGGTAAGAGAATATGCAGTTTCATATGAGTTAAAATACAAAGCATAAGGAATTTGAACAAAAATATACAACTCCTTACATGTCACATCAGATGTCTAAAGATCAAGAACAAATAGAAAGTATGATACATGAGTCTAAAAACTCATTATGAGCACGAGATTTGGAAGGAACCAAGATAAAGGTGGAAAGATGGCATTATATGGTAGGAACCAAATGCCGGCATTCACAGACAAACCAGGTATGCAGAAGCATTAGAACACTTCGAGTCAAGGACTTGAATATGAAACATATAGGTGGCTGGCTCAAAGAGAACAACAAAAATAATTGAACTTCCTAATCCTTCATCCAATGACTTCTGTAATTTTTCACTGGATTTATAAATTGACCTAGATATTATGGTTCCATACCCAAGTTCTTTGGTGTTCAAAATTAAAACACATCTATAGGAAATATTAATGGAATATATATGTATAAAAGTGTATGCATAAAAAACAAATGATTCCTATTCTATACTCATGCATTGGTGGGTCCAACTCAAAACTGGTAAGAGCTTATGATCATCACCTTCTACACATCAATTGTAATTATGGTTCCATACCCAAGTTCTTGGTGTTCAAAAATTAAAACACATCTATAGGAAGTATTAATGGAATATATATGTATAAAAGTGTGCATAAAAAACAAATGATTCCTATTCTATACTCACGCATTGGTGGGTCCGACTCAAAACTGGTAAGAGCTTATGATCATCACCTTCTACACATCAATTGTAACCATGGCAAAGCAGAAGCTAAAACATGCATGATAATATTCAAAAAATTTGTTTCAAATATTACTAGGAAAGTACAACACAGAGGCATAATAATGAGAAACTAAAATAGAGTAGACCACTTACAAAGGTGGAAAACTTATTTATGTTGAATGGATTGAAGATAGCAGGAGCTTCTTCCAGAAACAGCTCTAGATAGTGAAGTAAAAACAGGCCACAATCATATGTATTCTCCTGCTGTGGTAGCTGACAAGAAAGTAAGCCAGTATCATAGTTTGAATAGTATACCATCAGCAAAAACTGAAATCAATTCACAATCCTGTATATCATAGAACACACAAGACAATGAGGATAAAGTGTAACATCTGTAACTTTTCCTAAACATAAGTATCTTATGCAAATTTAAATAGAGTAGAGATCTATTTGACGAATTAGGAGGCGAGATAATAGAAGATTAGAAAGGGGAAGAAAAAAAACCATAGTTCTAATTATCCATATAGATTTTCAGAACATAATAGGAAGAACACTTTTGTTATTTTATCTGCTATATACAATTGCAGTCGATCATCTTGATCATAAAATCTAAACTAGTCTTCTGCCCTTCAATCAAAGGCTTTGGTTTTTACAAGAGAGGAAATTCAAGTCTCATTCACCAAAAGTGGTGGCACCATTTTTATGAGAAAAGGGTTGGGGCATTTAGTATGAGGTATCAAATTAATTAGACTTCTGAGAACGGTCTCTTAAAATGAGTTTGCAACTTTGGCACTCCTCAATCTCTGAATTCAAACTGAAGTTGAAATGTCCCCCATTTCAAAATAGCATTAGCTCCTTATGAGCATCAGAAAATGCAGAGGTGCCGCATTTTTATCACCCCAATCCATACCAACTTGCATATCAAAATTTTGAGATGGCCCATGAATCCTCCAAATAAGTGGACAAGAAAAAAGTTGGTTGCAGTAGCAAGCATGTCATCTGTGAACAAGATGGTTTATTTGAAAATAAAGTACAATTGGACATATGCTAGCACAAAAAACAAGGTAAAAAACCATAGAGTAGAGTGATCATATAACTCAATATAGCCTATATTCCTTCATCCCCTTCATCTTTGACCTTCAGCTAGACTATCCATCTAAAGCAGATATTTAGGTAATTGCTTTGTTTTTCCCTTTCTAAATATGTTAGATAAGACTGATCTATACCTCCAATGAGAGGAACCGCAGGTTGTGGAAGTTTGATGAGATTTCTTCTGATGTCTCCTTTTTCTTATCTTTCCACTCTTCCCACAAATAACTGCAATCATTATCAAGCATTTGGTATCACAGTTTAGAAGATTTAATTTCAAAGATACAATAAAAGAAGTCAATGTCATGAGACCCATAGGAAAACAGAAGTACAGAAAACATAAAAGAAAGAAAACTAAGCCATAACAGCAAAGCACAGCACTGGGAAATGTATAATTCAACTCTACCCTGTAATCATTTGCAAATTCGTACATATTATATATTCGGTGTCTTCCAAACATATGTATAAGAAGTTAAGTTTCACCGTTTGATAAAATTTTAAGTGTACTACAAAAAGCTAAACAATGTGTGCCTGCGCGCAGTGTGTGCGTCATGAACAAACACCCTTCTTTTGTCCAAGTGAAGACACCATCTTACTCCCACCTGCAATCTTATATTAACAAGCATCGACACTTAAGGTTCAAAGACTACTCGGACGAAATATTGATTACCATATCCATCATTCAGTTTTGTGGCTTTTGTCTGATAGTCTGTCTTGAATACCAAACTGAATACAGAAATTGAAAGCTCAAGTAGATGCCAAACTGAATACGGTTTGTCTTGAATACAGAACCACAAGTAGATGCCATTGTGCAAAGAAATGGAAAGCTCTAATCATGGGTATTAGAAACAACAATAACTCCTGAAATTCAAACCTTTGTACCATTATAAAATTTAAAATTTTAAGATAACTACGCTGTCTACACATCACTTTAGTTCATCTCACATCATAACAGGATTTCTTGCTCAACATATATGCTTAAAGTCACATGCCACTGTCATACATCCCTTACAATGGCTACAAAGTTCCAGCGTATATTACTCATTTTCCAATCTAATCTTGAACTTCTATTGCAATGAGACACATGTCAATTGTTCATATACAGATCGTACTATAGAATAAAGTATGAACCAAAGACTTTTGCTTTGCGGAACCATGACCTATTTGCAAGCTCTGAAAAGCCACTGGACCTGGATAACTATTAACCTCTTAGTTTACACTAAAAGAACTACAGACACTATAGTATCATTCAAAAGAATCTTTTCTATATAGGACATACTTGTTTGATCAAAGGGAACACCACTTTCCATATCAAAATCCAATCATAGAAGAAACCTACAGTCCTGGCCTCTGGGGTATTGGACTGATCAGAAAAGCCTCTGGGCGTGGATAAGTAATTCCTATTGTTTATACTGAAAATAGCCACACACAGAGCGTCTCAACCAAAAAGGATTGTGCATTCAACTTTATTTTGTATATATGTGACAGTCTTGTCTGACAAGAAGGAAGACCAGATATCTTAACAGAACTCCACAAGATTGACCTACAGGGTCAGACATATACCATTAAAGATAATTGCAGTTATTGCATCAATCAAAGGGGATCTGTAATTACACTAACCGTAGAAATTATCGTAAAACCAATTATATTCAAACAATTGTTTTCACTACTTGATTAATAGGATGTAAATCTCACACCACTGTTGCACAAACTTGTACCACTTGAACCAAATAACATTATTCCCCTCTAAAATTTGAATAATAAAAACAAGAACAATAAGAAATGAAAAGAGAGTGAAGGATAATTTCTTCAAAATAAATGAAAAGAAAAGAGTGAAAAAGAATTTCTTCACCCATAAGAAAATAAAATTAAAATTAACTTTAACAGTTAAAAGGTACCTCTGGACATGATTTTTGAGGCCCGTATGACTTCCTTTGAGAGAATCCAAGTGCAATATACATGGTACTTTAGCCGACGTGCTTGAGCCTCCATCTGAAACATGACAAAAGCACATCAATGATGGATGACTAATGTGGAAACAGTATCATAGGTCCACTCAAAGATATTACCTTTATATCTAGGCACTTCACCAGGATGACATATAACAACTAGAGTCCAATGTAGACTGCCAATAAAAAGCACATAAGCCACATATGAGCACATGAATTAACTGACCATATAAAAGATTCAGTTGGAATACGTGATCATACTTGAAGTTTACAGGGATGAAGATGTAATCCTTTTCAAACAAATCGACTTTCCTTGTCCATTTCCGAACTCGTTGGAAAGCAGCCCTGCCACCAGGAACAGTGGATGGATCCTTGTCCAGGTCAGCCAGCTTTCGAAAGAAAAAACTATTGAAGAAGTAGAACCTGTGCTTTTCCTCGGGTTGAATTTGATTTTCCAAATACCTATCAATGGGTTAAACAGGAACTTTTACATTAGATACAAAGGAAAAACACTGATGACGACGAGACGCATTTTTGCCAAAAGAAAAATAACGAGTAAAGATCCATGAATTGCAGGTGCTGGACATATGATTTTAAAATGGGCAAGGTCTCAATAACCCATTAGTTTTGGCAAAATAAACTCCTAAAGTTCTAGATGAGCTATCCTAGCTGAGGTTAGCCTAATCCAAGGACAATGTTTTTACGCACAACCTAACCCAATTGCCTTTTTAGTGCTGGCCTTGGAGAAACTAAAATAAAGCACACATATCCTGTTTTTTGCCCCCACCCAGTCCCCTTTGTTCTACTCACTTCACTGATTCAGTTCATTTCACCACCCAGTCCACTTTTTTTCACCACCAAACCCTTTTCTTTTCATCGCACTACTGATGGAGTTTGTTGGACTATTTTGAGTTCTTTGCTGTAAGTTTTACTCCTTTTGTATGTTTTATGTGTATACGGGATTATTTAAGTCCTCGGACAAGATATTCCCATGGTAACATTGTGATCTAGCATACTAATTGCGGCGCAGAATCTCCTAACACCAAACTGGGGGTAGGGCCAACTACAATAATTTACAATAAATCACTTCTAATAAAACACAACAAATAATTAACAAAAAAAAAGAACTTTTGATCTGGTCATGGCAGAGTCACAAGATCAGAATTCTTTGAATGGTCAAATCACAGGAAGGAAAATAAGTATGGGTATTAAGGTTGACCAAATAAAACCATTTCTGTGCATGGACAAGCTTACTTGATATAGAAGTCAATCAACGTATCGTTAATAAATATCTCTGGCTGTAAGAGATCAGCATCTCTTTTACTGATGGAAACAGCATCAGGATCCCCTTCCGGATATACAAGAGTTTCAAAATCTTCATCAAAACTGTATAGAATCTCAAACTTTGTTAGCGTATATCACACAGTAGAAACAAGAGTGAGAGAAGAAAAGCAAAAACACTAAGCAACAGTGTTAGTTAACAACCAAAGTGATGCAATAGTTCCGGGCATTTACCACATAATATGAGCAGTTTCCACCGTAAAGTTGTGCAATCAGTAAAAGGATAATGAACAACTTAAGATAATTATTTTCCCATCTCTTCTATGATTTAAAGCAAAGTGATAAACATGGTTACATGGGAAAGTTTTCGCAAAACTCAAAACACAAATTCCTTGATTTCTACAAAAACAAATTCAAGAATGTGAGATGAATTTAACCATGCAAGATTAAACTACAAATTCAAGATGACCACATTCCTCATCATATAAGAGTAGAAGAATTATATTACGAACCATAAAGGGATTAAATGTCTCATAAACACATAAAGAACTACACACACACATATCAAATAAAGGAAAGAAAACTAACGAACAAAACATTATGTAAATAGTTATGAGCAGTATTATAATAGTTGTAAATCCAATGACAATAAAAAAGGAACTTCAACTCACTTTGGAAAATGATGCCTCTGCCCAATTGAATCGTCCGCTTCCATGCTTCTTGTACCAAAGGATGGAAAAAGGTTGAATTTTAGACTATGCACCGAACTACGAATGGTTAGATAAATGAACAGCAACAAAACAACTGAGAGTAATCTATTTCACAATATTTATTAAAAGTTTATCCACTTATATACAGCTAAATTATTTGCTGCAGCCAACTCTAAAGAGTCTCCTAAAATTGTCTTTCCACAAGTTGGAAACAATTAAAAACACTCTGATTTACCAGTTTGCACCGCTTCCATGCTTCTTGTACCAAAAGATGGAAAAAGGTTGAACTTTACACTATGCACCGAACTACAAACGGTTAGATAAATGAACAGCAACAAAACAACTGAGAGTAACCTATTTCACAATATTTATTAAAAGTCTATCAACTTATATTCAGCTAAATTATTTGCTGCAGCTGTCTCAAAAGAGTCTCCTAAAATTGTCTTTCTACAAGTTGGAAACAATTAAACACTCTGAGATTTACTAGTTTGCACAAAAGTAATTCCAATTGTACATGTATACTTGACATATAAAAAAAGTACACCACTTTGCGGCAAACAAAGACATTAACAGTTCTGGCTACAACTTTACGTGGCTTACTGACCAAATATAGAGCATAAACAAAAATAGGTACATGAAGAACACAGAGAAATACTGTATAAAATTGCTTTTTTAAAGGACACTTACATTTGCACAGGATCCAATATATCCAAATATTTTTCGTTCAAGCATGCTATTCTTTCTTGTTGCTGGGACCAGTTGGGTTCAACAACTCCAATTTTTAACTCCTCAATGCCTAGGAGAAATATAGGTAGCAAAGAATGAGAAGCACAATCAGCTCCAAAATTTAAACATATTAACTTTTTTTTTCTTTCTTCGAGAGGCAGAAGAAAATCACCTCATATTACACAAGCAACGTTATGCAGTGACCAAACAAAACAAAACATGGGTTGTACAAGTGCACTAACCTGAAATACCATGCGCATCATCATCTTGATCGGCATCCTTTGATAGTACACAGAGTTTTATCAAGACAAACTCAGCCTGAATGTAGACCAAATAATGAACTGTATGCATTCAGTACCATGCATATGTAAAAATGGTAACCATCAATAGGATAGAATCAGGACTCACATTTTGAACCCACAGACACTCAACATTGACAAGATCATCAACTCCCCACTCAATATTTAAAGTTTCGTCAGTTTCAGACGGTGCTAACCCACTTATTTTGATGCAACTGTGAGAGAAGGTTATCTGCTGGGCTCCTGTACAATAACTATCCCCATATACAACATAATCGGGATAAAGAACAACGGTCATATTTACATTATCCTGCAAAGTACGCAAATGAACAAATGTCACAATTGAAGGTCTTATAGAAGTGAATAAAATGGGCTAAATATCTTATAACGCAGATAAGTATCTTTTTTCGCACACCAAGAAGAACATTCTGAAATTATTATATATTAACCAACATTGATTTAACTAAGAGAGCATGATAAGAGAAGAGCAAAAAAATTCAACAATATATTTGACCCTCTAATAATAGCATCAGAGAGATATGGTATTGGCGAACAAGTCTAAGAACCCAAGAACACTAACACTGGCATATAGAAACTTAGAAGAAAATAAAATTCATCAACTGGCACTGGCAAGTAAGAAATGGGATAGAGTCGCTCCCAGAATGATCTGAATAATGGAAATGAAACAACAGATAAGTGAAAGATAAGGAAGTGAATGCACAAACGATTTTCCAAGGTACAACAACCAGAGTCAAGTTAGAACTCCAAAAAGGTCAGCAACATCTCGGTCAATCTCTGCTTCATTATCTATTATTTATCTGCTTCGTCATAGAAGTATAATGTTATATACTTAATATCATTTGGCTTTTACATTCTTGTGTTCTTCTAATATATAACTATTATGTTTTAGAGAAAAAGAAGAATTCACTATTTTCCAAGTGCACGTAGAAAACAATATACTTGGTATCAACCACCCTAAACTATATTACGCAACACACTATTTGTGTATCATTGTAGGTTTCATCAGAATAAAGTTACATAGAGGATCAATCTCACATGCATTGAATAGGATGGGCAAAATACAAGAGGAGTACCATTTCTAAATTTCCTGAGCGAAGACCCAATTCGTAAGTACCCAAATAACCTGAAAGCAAACAAAATATAACTATAAGAACATTGGAATGCACGAAAAAATGAATAGGTATAGTCAATACTAGATCAGCATAAAAAATCCACCAATTAACCAAAAAATACCATCATCCTCTTCAATTGGGGATAGGGGACTTGATGCAGACTCACTTGTGCATTCATCAGCATCAACTGGGTCGTTCTGCCAAAAACCAAGGTGTATAACATCAGATTTGATAGTTATTTCTAAACTGAGGATGTACTTGAGAGAAAATATGCGTCAGTAAAAGTACCCTGGATGGGGACACTGCCAGGCCACAGTCCAACTGACTTTTCCGCGGGGAAAGTGAGGGAGCATTTGAACCACCAGTCTCTATTTTAGAAAGAAGTTGTCTGCATTCATTGTCCTCTAATTCAGACTGTTGTTCATGACTCGAATATTTAGATTCTGTAGCAGTATCCTCTTCCATTGTCCCCAAACGGATATCTAATATAGCACTATCACTGCTACGATCATGGTCTTTTGCATCAACCCCTGAACAAGGAATGGAACTGACTTTGTCCAAATCAGATTGTTGTTCTTGACTAAAAGTTTTGGACTCCATAGCAGCTACGAATTTTGATTCTTTTTCATTAGCAAGCCTCTCTTCAATTGCTTCCAAAGCAGAACGAGAAATGACTTTTTTACAACAGCGGTTAGTGTCCGCGTCATCAACATCTACACAAGGTATGCTGCTGATTTCTTTTGCTCGAACTTTGGGTCCTTTGGAACCTAGAAGCACATATAAATTGATTAATGTATTCTAAGAAACGGTACTGCTAGTTTAAAAATTCACCTTTGAATCAGCCGTATTAAATAAAATTAACACCAACAATAGGATACCAACATGGATCAAAGAGAGACACAAGGAGGCATACAAAATGTGAGAAACTATACTACATTTAGGTAACAAGAACCATCACAAATCATTAACAGACAGAAATTGAAGTACCCAATTACATGATAACCGGTTAAGAAACTAGATGTAGCGTGCTCAACTTTCTATCAATCTGCTGCCTCGCAGTATCGAACTACCTAACTATCTGAATCAGCCAAACATTTCAACCGAAAAACAAAATCAGCTAAATACTGGCGTCAATTACCCCCTTTACTAACTAACGATTACCATCACTTCACTGATTAAAAATGCAGCTGAATTTCAAGAACAAATTGCCGAATTATCGAATTTCACAGCATTGATTTGAACTTTCCCAACTTCTTAAAACAGAGATGTCAAAAATCACAACGACCAAGAGAAATTCAGATCAATCCAATTGAAGTTCTACATACACAATAAGCTACTGAAATGGAACTGAAATTTTGAATGATGCCCAGGGCCCACAGTGACCATAACCACAATTACAAGCTTCAAATTCGAATTCGAATTTGAAATCAATGTAGTAAACTTCATAATTTGAATTCAAAAAAAAACTGAGACAAAAATTCTCAACTTTGATTTCATTTTCCATGGACTAGTCATCATCACATGCGGCCCAAACCAGAAGCGTTTTGAAATTGAGGAGGCGAACTCACCAGGCTGGAGAAGCTCGGCCTTGGAATTCCGACGATCCCCGCGGCTAGGGTTTTTGGATTTGCAGGGAAATTTGACGACCTGGTCCGGGAACTCGTCCTCCTCGTGGAAATCGTAGACCTCGAGGCCTCTGCGAGGCGCGCTCTTCATCGCGAGAGGTTAGGGTTTTGGGGAATCGGGGAGGTCCGGCGAGTCAACGAGTGAGCATGGGGGGTTGTCAGCGTCGGTCAAATCAGAGAGAAAGGGTGTGTTGTGTGTGTGAGAAGGAGAGAGAGAGAGAGAGAGAGAGAGAGAGAGAGAGAGAGCGCGAGAGAAGTGGGAGGGTCTCCTCTTTTTTTGAAGCGTGTAATGTGTGAGGCGAAACCAGCCAATCCGAGACGAGTACTTTTCTTCTACTTTTCTTCTATTTTTCTTTTTCGCTTTTTCAGAGCCAATTGGAGGGTGCCATCTGTTAAGGGACTTAAACTCGATGGCTTTTGGTGGGAGGTGAGTTGATGCGCGTGGACGGAGGTTGGAAACACCGCCGTCGATGAACTTATCCGGCGGGTTACCGGTGACATGTGAGAGGGAAATGAAGTTATCCTTCCAAATATGACCGAAATTGACACTACTTCAAATTCCCACGCTAGATTTGTCCAACGTCATTTTCTCACATAAGCGAAACCATCTCTTTATGTCCAAATTGGAGTCACATTATTAGAAGTAAATTTGTCGTTCACCTTTATCATACTCACCTCATACCCACCACCCTAAATAAATGTCAAATGTCATTTTTCTCAACAAATTTATAATTATAGTATTATAAAAGACATTCGGCATTATTTAGGATGGTGGACATGATAGAGATAAGCGACAAGTTTGTTTCCCACATTGTTAATGAGGTTTCTAAATCTAATACAAATATTTGATATAGTCGTATATAGAGTCCAAATTCAAGGGTTATATAACATGGAGTGTGTTCAATGTGTTGTGACATATGTATCCTTGTTTAGAATTAAATCCGTTATGTTGTATTACCAACCCTTCACGAGAATAAAGAATGTGATTCTAAGGGTTGGTATATATAGAAGCCAAAGTTATTTGTAGCATCGTTGTGGCATCAACCTATGCTAGAGCCTAAAGGTAACAAGTGAGTTGCAAGGTTTGAGCTAGCTGGGTTGAGTTTTTAGCCAATATTTGTACATAAAACCTCTTTGTTCAGATTCTACATGACAAAAGATTGTGATCTCGCTAATTCATATGTTAGGCGGTTTGAAACCAAGGAAGATCTTGGCTAAAATGTCACTGATTCACGGTAGTTTTCTCCTTAACAAACTAGGGATAGTTTGTAGAAGATAGGGATTTACAATATAATTGTAGAAGATAGTGGGGGTAGTTACTATAAACGGAAGTTATTTGCAAAAGAAAATAATTTCATTTTTCTGTTTTTATTTTTGCTTTTATCTTTTTATCCCTTGAATATCAAATATAATTTTAAATTAATATATGATGTAGAGACATATAGTATTTTTACATGTATTTTAGTTTATATAATGTGGTTATTAGAATATAGATATAGATAACCTATTTCTAATAACTTGAATTTTAAGAGGATGTGACTAGCCATGTTTAACAACGTTTTTGCAAACAATTTTAGAAAATAAGTTTTAGAAATAAAATTAAGAAAATAAGAGTGAAAACGTCAAATTGATGTTTTCACTTTTCCTTTATAAAAGTTAAAAATATTTTCAATTTTTATTTTTTTACATTTTAAGAAATAACCTAACGAACACATTTTTAACCTATTTTTATTTTTAAAAATGAAAATATATATGGATATGAAAACATCACGCCACCTAAATTTGTTAAATCGATTTTAGATTAAGTTGGGCCTTAGTCCGTCCATTTCATACAAAAACAAAATTTTACATACCATAAACAGTCAACATAGTTGCACAGATAATGGGCTCGGGTTAGAGTAGGGGTAGGCACGGGACGGGATGAGACGGGACGGGGCTCATCCCACGTCCCGTCCCACTCTTTTGAATCGGGACGGGACGAGGGTTTTTAAGAATGCATTCCACTCGGGATTAATCCCGGTTGGGACGGGACGGGACAAATCCCAACTTCCTATGAAGTTAAATAAAAACCTATATTTTTACTTTTTCATTAACAAAGTAATATTTAATAATGAAATTTTAATATAAAAAAATGCATATTATGTTCAAAATATTATAATTTAGCATTATTATTTGAGTTGAAATAATTTTGGAGTTATTAAGAACATAAATTAGTTTCATTTTAATACAAATATATAAGAATTTTTAAGTTTTTATTAAAGGTAGGACGGAACGGGACGAAGCGGGATAGAAATTATTCGTCCCACGTCCCGTCCCACTATTAGGAATCGGGACGGGATCGGGATTTCCGTTTTTTATGCCCACCCCTAGGTTAGAGTTTGGCAAGTCACACACTACAAGCCATGCCTCCCGATTTTACACGCACCAATGTAACAAAGACATACACACATACATACAAATATCGTGCATAGCATCTTAAAGTAGTACATTTTATTATAAATGCCATGCAAGAATACTTTCACCTTTTGGATCTTCCCATTTCAGGCCAGTCAGCCACAATAAGGAAGCCTGAAATTTTATGAATAATGCAAAAAGTGATTGCAGAACAGATTTCAATCAGATAAGATTCGAAATATTATGAAGATGCATGCACACTGAAGCAAAAAGTAACACAGGAAGCGAGCGAGCTCACCCAAGTTTGAGACATAAAGTTTCGTCACCAGAGTCATCATCCGGGGAAGAACTATTAGCACAACAGTTGCTGGCATTTGTGCCGGATTCCGATGACAAACTTTCTTCTGTCGTTGAGGTATCCGACTCCAAGGCGATTACACCAGCTATATTTCCATTTGCAACGGAGAACATCCCTATCTGTATGTGATTAATGCAAAACTCTATATTCACGTACATAATGGTAATTAGTAAAGAAATCCCCAACCTGACCCTAACGGAAAATAATAAACAAGGGTGGTACATAGTTGTTTACCCTCTGCCTTAACTGATTGTTTGCTTCCAACAACTCAGCTCCCTGCAATTAAATACCAAAAAAAAAAATTAACAAAAATTATGCATATATATATAGAAGCTAATTAATACCTAAAACTGTAAATTGCAAAACTCAAACATTCATCTAGTTGAACTATATATATACTTTTGACGTCCTTAAAAATACATAGAGCACATATCTACCACATTACGTTAAATAACTTGCTCACCTTTGCTTCAAGCGCCAGAATCTCACTCATGGTCCTATCTTCCTGCAATGAATGGATTTCTTCATTATGATGTATTGACGTTATAACATCAATGTATACATAATTACATGTTTATATATACATATATAATCCAAAATTAGAGCCATGCTTTGGAGAAGTAATTTAATAAGATAAACCTTGGAACGAAGGAGACGGCTAAGTCCTCCTTTAATGTCTTTCTCCAATATCTGCAACTCGTCTATATTCAGCCCTTCCAGATCCTCACCATTCATCTGCCTGTTTCACGCGAAAGGCATTCAGCTCAATTGCCATATGTTCGTTCTAGCCAGCAGACATCTTATGAATTTCTTTACATTAACTAATTACCTTAGTATGCGGCTCTTGTCTGCAAGTTCCTTACTTAACTTGATGCGATCAGGCTAAATGAGAAACAGAGATAAACTATCAATTTCATAATATACATAGCTACCCCCTGTAAAGGGTAAATGCTTAGCAATCAACAAAGAGAAATAAACAAAATGATAACAACCATGACCGGCCGGCAGATAGATTAATGGTGCCTTCACAGTAATATGAATGCCCTAGTTTACTCTTTTTCTTGACGCCAATACTGACATTGCCCTTATCACTTAGATTCCAAAGCTTAAAACACGAGGAAGTCTACATTTGACCTCTTGCTACTTGCTAGCAATGATATATAGCCTTAAAAGAATATTGAAGCTCTAGAACCTAAACACTATATAATCAACTAATTGACTTCTTTTCAAAGAATCTTTAACTAATGGAATCAATTTAATTAATAATTACCTGGAGCTTGAGAGATGGCAGCTCCAACTTCTCCACATTTTCATTGTGCTCTATGTACCTTGCAATGACATCCTTGGTACTTGATAAAACAAAATAAATTAGTTAAATTATTTTTGCATGCCCGATCTTTTGAACTTGTAGGTGCATATATTGCAAACATACACACAGGTGTGTTTCATGATTATAGTGGTCCTGATTTATACAATGTTGATATTATGTAGCTTTTCTTTCTATACCCAACTTCAAAAAATAAAAAAATACAACTAACGAGTTAAACTATATGAAAATGCATGCCAACAAAACCAACTAAATACCAAATAATTAAACTTTAAGTCAATTGGGACCCTGAACTATGTAGTAATTAGATGCTGCAAAAGGCTCTATTGAGCTATGCATTGGTAGATACACTGTTTTAGTTACGCAGATCAAAACATATATTGTGCCTTGGCAGAGACGCGTACTGCTTTGGAAGAGGCACTGCTTTTGTTACTTCTAAATTTTGGCAAATTAGACATAACACCATGGGCTGGATTAATTAACAAAAAACAAGCTGCCCATTAACCCAAGTTAATTAAAGGGAGAGTCGAGACCACCAATTAGTGATCTAATTAATCAAGTGATGGGGCTGATTTATCCAAATCAAGAAAGCTTGTGAGAAAATAAATTTGGGAGAAAAAAATTCATTGAAAAATCATGAGGGGAATTGAGGGCCATGCAATGCCCTAATGTGCTGACGATTTGCTAGTTGCCGTTTTATGAGGTATGTATATCGTCTTCATTTAGTGTTGCTATCTGCTAATAGTTTAGGGTTACAAATATCAAATATATAATTGGCAGTTGGCACCCCAATCCAAAGTGGCAAAGGGTTACAAAGCTCAAATATAGTGTAGTTAGTAGCAATTTTGTAAATATATAAATATCATACTACATTGAAATGAATTCCAAATATACTCACCACATGTTAGCAATTGCATGTGTTGGCAAGCAGCGGCAACATTTGTCAAAATGCAATCGTATTGATGCATGTACTAGGTAAGTAGCATAGACACGTTGAAAAGTTCGCGTATCACATGTCCGACACGGACAAGGACACAATACGACCAAATATGTCCGGATACGATAGAATACGCGTGTTCTGTTTCGGTAAATTTTGGACACGTTGACTGATAAGTTTTGGACACGGTGACTAGCTCTCAAAGCCGCACAATCACATCGTCCACCTCCCTATTCTTTGCGTCTCTCTCTCTCTCTCTCTCAGACCATTTAAACAATTGAATCGATTCTAGGTTCTTCACTTGTGTTATTTTGAAGATCTATCAAATGGGTTATGCTGGATCTGGTGATAGGTGGTTATGGCGGATCTGGTCATTCTGGTGAGAAATGAATTGAACCTAAACCCTAAATCGATCAAGGAACAAGATGAATTGAATCTGGTGATGGATGGTTATGGTGGTGACTGGTGAGAGAATTTGATGAGCTTGAATGAGTTCTGCAATTCTGGTGATGGCCACCTATTAGAGTTTTAGATAGAAAACATAAAAGTTACCGCGAGAGTGTGGGATTGTGATAGACATGTGGACTAAAAAGAATCATGTGTAGATGTGTATGTTAGTAACGGTGTACATTAGTTTCTTGTTTTAATCTCGGCCGTATAAGATAATTAAAATTAATAACAAGAGCTCTACTTCTTCTTCTTAAATAGATTAAGGAAAAATACATATGTATACATTATATATATTAAAATTAATATTTAATTAGTGTGTCTATCATGTATTCGTGTCTACAATATTTTATATTTGACGTACTGCTAGAAACTGGAAACCATGGAATTCCAGAAAAACATCCTTCTTGATTATATATAAATACCACCTCTCTCTCCTTTCTAGCACCATGTTACAAGTTTTATATTGCTTCATAGTTTAAAGAAAAAGTAGTCCAAATAAGAAGTATAAGATGGAGGGTTACTTGGAGCTAGAGGACTGGAAGAGCTTTCCGGTAGCAGAGAAAATGATGACAGCATACTCACAGTCGCAGAGAACAGAAAGCTCTGCAGCTTTCTTCAAAAACCCTCTTCTCCTCTTCGAAAACGTCACCTGCCTCGCTGGCAAGTTGTCGATTTTTCTGATCTTTATCTTCTCCCTTGTCGGCTTCATCCTAGAAAGCTAGCAAGCCTGCAACTTGATTCATAAAAAATCAAACCAACCCACTAATCAACATTTTCCGCCAATTTCAAACATCACTTACTGAGCTAAAAACCCTAGAATCCAGATCTAAAACCTCAGAGAAATAAACCCCCCACCACATACAGCACATATGCTCAGCTAGCTCATGAATTACATCAAAGAACACATTAAAACCGATTAGGAAAAACAGAAACATACTTAGATTATCAGAGTCTAATATCAGTGGAAAATATTTTCCTCATTTGATTTGTTAACTCTCTCGGGTGTTGAGGAACCTAAAGCCGAAGGAGGTGAAGAGTATTTAAGGTTTCTTCGGTTGCACAAGAATGGAAATTATTCTTTCCCTTTTATGGTAATAAGGGCAAGGACATCTAACTCTGCTTTCTCTATTTTGGCCCGGGAAGAACAAGGGAATCAGCTTAGACACATCAGACAGAGCTTAATGCACTCGGTGTACTTCTATTAAAATCTCCACCGTCTACGTCGGTTTGATTTTTAAATTTAAAATTCTTTCAGTAAATTCATTTACCATATGTGGCCGTTATTTCTCTGTAGACTTTGTTGTGTTGTTACATGCATGTCCCCAGCCCCCTGCTAGTCTGCTACGATAGTGAGAATTTCGACGGTTCACTTAGGCACCCTAATTTGTGTTGTTCCTCAATGGGTACTGAACAATTGACTCTGATGTTAAAGGGTGTCTCTCTTACACACATCCACATCAACCATATAAAACTACTTGAATTCTAGGGTTGGAGCAATTCATGTTGGAAAAATAATGGACTCTTCATTATCTTAATGGCTCTGCATACATGAGTTGTGATTGAATTCAAATACAAAACAGTAAAATTGTAAATATAAACTTAATTCTGATCTTTTTGAGGTTTATGTCTCTCAATAGAAGTAGAAAACTTGTTGATTCGATTAACCAGATTGATATGAAATATATGTGATAAACTATGAATCTATAGGCTGGTATACATTGAGTACAACTTAGTTTTGTTATGGGATGAAATTGAGCTCCGTTTAGGCCACTATATATACCAGTTGAATGTCCCTGAACTAACCACGATTTACACAAGGTAAACAGCCACATTCTGTGAGTGTATTCAGTGAGGTATAGTTTAGAAGATTTTCTTCTTGTTACTAAAGTGCTTGATCGAGATGTCTTTTATTCCTTCAATGGCTATTGTTGATGATAAACTCTTAATACTCTTATCTTCAGTTCATGTTTTGGTTTAATCTTTGGTGTTTTGTGTTCATATATCTGTGAAACGATCTAACTACAGGTGTTGTACTTTCAGTTTGTTATAACATATGGTATCAGAGCTCTCATGAGCTTTTTTCACAAGAACATGAATCAATATACAATGTTTAAACTAAAACCTTGCTGGAATTTATTTTTTTCAATTATGGGCTAAAAGGATCTGGTTTCATAATAGGCCCATCACATTAGTTTTATCGAGTCAACCCGTTACCTTAATAAAACCACAAGATACATCTTTTAGAATAAAAATACTTTAACAGCTTTAACAGCTTTTTCTGCATGATTCATTTTTTTATCTCAGTTTTCCTTTTCTTTCGTTTTTAGATTGTATTGTACTTGTATTTTGCTTCCGCTGACCCCTTTTTACAGCAACTGTTGAGGTATGAAGTTTCAATTTTGAAACTATAATCAAATCTACAGCTTGATCAATCTAATTGTGTTTCGTTTCTAAAGTTTCAATTCAATTTTTTGATCAAGATAGATTATATATTTTAATCAAGATTGAAATCCAAACAACCTATTTTCTATATAAAGCATCGATTGCTGCAGCTCTCCCCTAATTAAGTTTTCAGTTTTAAAGATCTATGTTTTATGATGAATTTTGGTTGTTTTTGCTATAGTAATTTCGTTTGATTCCAGGAAAACTTTAATACCATTAATTATATTACACAAAGTAATCTTTAATGTTATCTGGTTTTGCTGATAAACTTTGGATCAATTTTGTGATATTGCTTGTTAAAAATACATGGTATGTTGGTCTCCAAAGAGATGTTTTCCTATGTAACTATTAAAAGCAATATGCAGTGCACTATATGAAACTAAAACTTGTTTCTGTTGAGACTTTTCTCTATCCAAAGATTTAGATGATATATATATTGGATTTTATGCTATTAAAAGTGTTATCTAATATAATTTCAGTTTATGGGACTACATATATGCTTCTGATTTTAAACTTGAATGTTTAACTACATACCATATAACATATCTACAGTACACACATTTACATATAAGCATGTTTTTGAAACTCATGTGCATTTTGAAATTTATGATTGATTAGGTGAAGATGTTGTCCATCTGGGACAAATCACTATGCTCAATGGAGGATTGAACTACAAGAAATGGAGATTCCAAGTGGGATTCTATATGTCCATGCACCAAAATATGGACCAGTGCTTGATTGATGAGGTCCCTCAAGAGCTAGATAAAGACAATAACAGGGAAGAGAGGCATATTTACAAAGATTGGCACAAGGAAAATCGCATGGCAAAATATGTGATAAGAAACACACTCTTAGATACTGTAAGAGGATGCATTGAAGAGGCTGTGTATGCTATTGATTACATGGAAGCCATTGCTCAGACATTCAAGGAAAGAAATAAGGCAGAAGTTGCAAGGCTCTCTAAGAAATTATATGACTTGAAGTTTGATGGAACTAGAAGTGTGAGAACTCACATCATGCAACTGATCAACATCAACAACCAACTCAGGGAGCTGGACATGGGAGTGAGTAATGCTCAAGTGGTGCACATAGTCCTGGAGTCTCTTCCGGCTGTATATGGGAACTTGAGGAGCAATTACAATGCAAACAAGGAGAAAGGGTAGTGGATGAGCTGATTTCCATCTGCGTTGATGAACAAGACAGGATGAGGAAGGAAAGTGGACCTGCTACCTCAATCAATGTGGTGGAGAAAGCTAAGGAGAAGAAGAAATTTAATCTCAAACCCAAGAAGAAAATTGCAAAGGCAGCAGCACTGAAGCCAGGAGATAGCAAGTTGCAAAAAGCAAAGTGTTTCTTCTGCAAAAGGTTTGGTCACATAAAGAAGCAGTGTGAGGGCTTCAAGAAATGGTTGGCCAAGAAGGGTAAAGTTTCTCATACATCTTCTATTGATTTAAGTACTACTTTTGGTATTAATATTGTGTCTTTGTTTGATAAAACTGCTTTTTCTCTAGAAGTAAATTTCATAAATGTTGAACCACATACCTACTGGTTGGATTCAGGATCGCCAATTCATATAACCAATTCATTGCAGGGTTTGACAAAAAGTAGGGCACCAAGGAGTGATGAGAATACAGTGTGCGTTGGAAACAGCATGCAAGTAGCCGTAAAAGTCATCGGAACTCTCAAATTAGACTTAAGATTTGGAAGATTTTTATGTTTAGATAGTGTTTATTATATTCCTTCTCTTAAAAGGAATTTGTTTTCAGTTTCTTTACTCGTTAAGTTAGGTTGCATGCTAGTCATTGACAATTATGGAATAATTTTTTTTCATGGTTTAAGTTTACTTGGCTATGGTGTTTTCAGTGGTAATTATTTGCAGTTAAATTGTTCTATTGCAAAACCAGAAATCATGTTAATTGAAAACAATGAAGACACACTAAGAACCAATACAGTAATTGGAAATAAAAGAACTTTATTCAACAACAAATATGCTTACCTTTGGCACAGAAGATTAAGACACATTTCTAAAGAGAGACTTAAAACACTAATCAAGAATAAAATATTACATGAGCTGAACTTCAGTGATCTAAAAGACTTCATCGAATGTTATAAGGGAAAATTGGCAAATAAAAACAATAAAACTGCAGTAAGAGGCTAAAAACTCTTAGAACTAATACATACTGATATTTGTGGACCTTTTAATTCAGCCAAATGATCAAGATTCAGATACAAATCTTGTTCCTAAACCTGAAGTCAATCCAGTACAGCAAGAAGAACCTCAAAACATAGACATATAACAACCTGAGATAGTTGAACCCTAACTTAGAAGATCCCAAAGGCAAAGAAAACCCATTTTTGGTGAAAACAGTGACTATTATGTATATTTACATGAATTAGATGAAATGCTTGCAGAAGATAATGATCCCAATACCTATAGATAAGCCATTGAAAGCTCAAATTCATAAAAATGGCTAGAAGCTATGGAAGCTGAACTAAATTCCATGAGAAAAAATTCGGTTTGGGAATTAGTCTAGCCAAATTCTCGGCATAAACCTATAGGATGTAAATGAGTTTTTAAAACAAAAAGAGATGAACATATAAATGTTGAAAGACATAAAGCTAGATTAATAGCTAAAGGTTTCACCCAGAAAGAAGGTATATATTACACTCAAACTTTCTCTCATGTATCCACTAAAGATTCATTCAGAATTATCATGGCTCTTGTAGCTCATTTTAACATGGAACTTCATCAAATGGATGCTAAGACTGCATTTTTAAATGGAGAGTTAGATGAAAATATCTATATGCAACAAACAAAGGGTTTTATCGAAACTGGAAAAGAAAATTACATATGCAAACTACAAAAATCAATTTATGGACTCAAACAAGTTTCCTGGCAATGGTATAAAAAGTTTGATTTAGTGATTTCATCTTTTGGTTTTACAGAAAATATTGTAGATGAATGTGTATACCTTACGATTATTGGGAAGAATTATATCTATTTGATAGTATATGTTGATGATATTCTCCTAGCTAGTACTGATATGAAGCTACTAAAGGCAACTAAAGCCTTCTTATCTAATAATTTTGATATGAAGGACCTTGGTGAAGCATATTTTATTTTAGGGATTGAAATAAAACAAGACAGAAAGCAATGCTTGTTAGGACTATCTCAGAATGCTTACATTGGTAAGGTTCTCAAGAGATTTAATATGGACTCTTGTTCTGAAGGTTCAGTCCCCGTGTCTAAGGGAGATAAACTTACTAAAACGTCTAAAAATGGGGGGAAGAGTGAAGGTGACAGTAGCATAGGAAACAAACCGTATGCAAGTCTTATAGGAAGTTTAATGTATGCACAAGTATGTACCAGGCCAGATCTATCTTTTGCTGTTGGAATTCTCTCAAGGTTTCAATCTAATCCGAGTCAAGACATTGGGTTACAGGGAAAAAGATCCTTAGATATTTACAGAGAACTAAGTCTCACATGCTTGTTTACAGGAATGTAGAAAATCTTGAAATGCTTGGATACACTGATTCAGATTTTGCAGGTAATTTTCCTAGCTCTAATAAATGCACATGTGGTTATGTATTCATGTTAGCTGGTGGTGTTGTGGCATGGAAAACCATGAAGCAAAGGATAAACTGCACCTCCACCATGCAGGCAGAATACATTATAGTCTATGAGGGAGTGTGTGAAGGTCTGTGGATAAGAATTTTTTTGGTTCAAACAGATGCACTCAAGTTCTTAGTTTCCATACCAACTAAGATCTACTGTGACAATGAAACATCTGTCTATTTTGCTAGGAACAACAAAAGGTCAAGCAATTCTAAACATATAGATTTGAAGTATTATGGTGTGAGACAGAAAATCAAAGAAGATGAAATTGATGTCCATAATATCAATACAGAAGCACAACTTGCATATCCTTTTACTAAGGCTTTACCAGTTGCTTGTTTCCATAAACATGTCAAAAATCTGGGAATTTTATCAAAGTTGGATGCTTGAATTCAGTGGGAGTCACCTTCTTAAATTTTTAGAAGTTTTAGTTCTTTACAGTTAGACATTATTCATATCTTTTCTTTTGTATTTTTTCATGAGTTATAAATAGATTCATATTTTCAAATCATGTTTTATTATCATTACAGACTTATTTATGTGTGTTGTACATAGAACCTTTTTGCAGATGATAGTGAGCTACAAGTTCTTTCATTATGCTTACTGTGAGGATTTGGATTTTATTCAAGTCATGGAGAGGACTTACATAGAACAAAGGAATGAAGAGGTAGACATAAAAATTATTGTTCTTCTGTTTATCATTGAGCTTATGTGGTATATTATGATTGTTGTTGGTGATCTTCAATTGTTTTAGTCTTCTGATTAAATTCAGTCTTAGATTCAGCATGAATTATAATATATTGACCAAGCTGGACAAGTTATGAGTTGCTCTTACATCTCACCGCGCACTTTAGTTATTGTTAGTGTTTGATTATCATGCTAAAGTTTTGCATTTAGATAATTTGGTCCAAGTGGGAGAATGTTGGAAAAATAATGGACTCTTCATTATCTTAATGGCTCGGCATACATGAGTTGTGATTGAATTCAAATACAAAACAGTAGAATTGTAAATATAAACTTAATTCTGATCTTTTTGAGGTTTATGTCTCTCAATAGAAGTAGAAAACTTGTTGATTCGATTAACCAGATTGATATGAAATATATGTGATAAACTATGAATCTATAGGCTGGTATACATTGAGTACAACTCTGTTTTGTTATGGGATGAAATTGAGCTGCGTTTAGGCCACTATATATACCAGTTGAATGTCCATGAACTAACTACGATTTACACAAGGTAAACAGCTCCATTCTGTGAGTGTATTCAGTGAGGTATAGTTTAGAAGATTTTCTTCTTGTTACTAAAGTGCTTGATCAAGATGTCTTTTATTCCTTCAATGGTTTTAGGGTTTAGCGGACTTGGTAAGTGCTTAGCCTTACTCCGTGACCACCTAGGTTCGAATCTTATTGCCACCAATTTCTTTTCCTCTATTTTTTCCCTTCTATTTCTACAGGAAATCAATCATCCAACCTCTTTAAAATATTTTTCTTTCTTTTCCAGACTTTTTCAATCATTATAAATTATCTAAATTCATTCACATGCTTTCCATTGATTATCTCTAAAAATTATGGATTTATATTTTTGCATCTCAATACATAGTTTGTTTGGGTGCTAATAAATTTTACATTTTCTTATGCATATATATTGACAACAATAAGTTTTCTCATCACTTCTATAAACACACAAAAATTTCAAGCCCACCCCAACATCAAATCCTGACTCCGTCATTGCACGAGGTCACTGTTCTTCTCAAATCCTGGCACGTTTACTAACTTGGAATAAAACTCATTAGGAATAGAATTCATTAGGAATGAGAGATGAAATGGATTTAGATGTAGAGATTTCAATTCTATTGAACTATTTACTTACAATATGGAATTAAAATATAAACAATACTAATTATGATTAATGTTATTTACTTACCATCAGAATCAGAATTAAAATTAATTTGATAACTGAAATCCCTCTATATATCTATGAAGTCACTTATTTCCTCTACTTATCAATAGTGCTACTATGCTACATCAAATTTTACCATCAAAACGACATACAAATGTCACCACACCAATTTTCTTTTCTTTAAACACCCAATAAAAAAACAAATTTCAACTAAATTTAACCTATCAATCATAAATTATGTAAATAAAAGATAAAAAAAATTGGATAATATTATTAGAGAAAGAAAATAACCGACTTTAAGTACTCCCGTAAAATAGATGTGGTTGTTTATTTGTAGGTTTTAACAATACTATTTAGATATATATATATATATATATATTCTCAATTTGGATTGGACAATTTAGAAATATTCTCAATTAAATTAGGGTAATTTAGATAACAAAAATTGATGGATGAATTGATTCTGATACCCACCTCCCTCCTTAGGTATCAAGTTAGCACTATGCCAAAATATGGATTAGACAATACAAGATAGACAATGCTTACTGAAATAACCATTGTTTGAATTATGGAGAACAACATTGGTTTTAAAGTGACCATTGTTTGAAAATATTATAGACAATGGTTCAGCTTGTACATGATTACCATTGTTATAGATTTCGCTTCCAACAATGGTTTTTGTTTTAACCATTGTCTTTATGCCGAGCATAGACAATGTTTTTCCATATATATGTAACATTGTCTGAACAACTTTAAGACTATGTATTATAGACGTTGGTCTTTATATTTATTCAAATTACATTGTCTTTTAAGTGGAAAGAGAATAATGTTCAAACGTTAAGCAATACTGTCAAAAACTCTAGCTAACTCAATTGATGGCGCCATCTAAAAAAAAGGTGTTTTTCCCCGCCTATACTATTAGTCTATTACAAACCATCTATAACGAAATGTCCCAGATCTAAAATGGAAACACAGAGCTAAACCTAGAGCTCCCATTTTCTCTCGTTTTTTCAAAAACCCACCCAGATCGAGCTCCTTTTTCTCTCGTTCGAATTCAATCCACCATTTTCTCGTATTCACTCTATTGCGTTCAACCCAGAGCTAAACCCAGATCGAGCTAAACTTCTTTTTTCTGTGAGCTATGGCTGGTCTCAACAGCTTCAAGGTTGTTGCAGAAAGGTAAGAATTCTTCGAGTTGAATTAGGGTTTTATGTTTTCGATTTGGGAATTCGGGTTTTTGATTTGGGATTAGGATTTTTGATTCTTGAGCATGAATTTGGTTTTCGAGGGTGTAGGTAAAGCTGAGCATACGTTTTGGAGTTTATAGCACAAACACAAACTCGATATTTGACGTACAGTGCGGCAGGGAAAAGCACAAGCTCTGTCTACATATCTACATACGGGATTGGGCTCAGGAATATCTGGGCAGCGTACTTGGCTCAACCTCACGAAGTCACTGTCAATTTCTTCAAAAATCCTCAGAGATAAACCCACCCTTCAACCATGTTGCTATTATTTCATGGAATTTGTGTAATTAATTATTCTTGGGATTTTCATTGTCCGCATATGCTGTTCTATGGCCCTCCCGGCACCGGAAAAACAACCACAACATTTTCGGGTTAGACTCGATGAACTTGAATTGAAAAGGATTGCATGCTTCTTAGTCTTGTGTTTTCCCCAAATTGTTGTGTTGCTATGATGTATGAACTAATTACATGGGTTACTGAGATAGTACATATTGGGTTGGACTTTGATCATTATAAGATGTGATTTGGTTGTTTTGAGGGTGTTTGTTTATGTGCTTATGTGGGAGTGTCATATGTGAATGGTGTATTGTTTGTATTGGGTCGGTGTCGTTTTGTTTTGACTTTTTAGCAACAATCTCTTTGCCAACCTGAACTCTACAAAGATAGAGTTATGGAGCTCCATGCAAGTGACGATCGCGAGATTAGTGTTGTTAGGACAAAGATCAAGGACATTGCTGCTATTGTTGTGGGTTCTAAACCACGTCAGGGGTATATTATCATATTTATATTAGCTATTATATCCTCATATTTTCATTATCTAAAGTTATTGGAAGTGAGCTATGATTTTTCTGCTATGTGTTTCCTGTTTTGTTTTGGATAGTGATGAAGCATGGGAAATTTCAGATAATGTAGCCAACTATGTCACAGATGCTTGTATATGCTTCATTTGGTGCATTTTAATATTCTTAGAGTCTTACTACATTAAATTTTTGCTTACATGAATGATATTCTCTTGTAGGATAGGATGCGTGTTTGTGTTTGTGAGTACGAAACATCACTTCCAGGTATCCATTTCCTTACAAGTTTGTCAAAGTATTATCATAGTGTTTTGGTGTATATCCTTTCTTTGTAAGATGCTTATATTGGTGTGTTTGCTTCACTTTGTTTCTTATCAACTTATAATTAGATGCTTGTGAACCCTGGGTAAGATGTTTTTTTATTGAAGACTTCAAAGAAGTTGTATGTTCTAATTGAAAGCTTGTTCATGTTAACAGAGGATGAACATATAAAGACAAATCAACTAAACATATTGATCAAATCTCTTAAGCTTAAGAAACAGAAGAAGGGAGATTTCAGTTCAAAGGATGTGAAGGGTGCATGTGTATCTAGCTGAAGGCTTAAGAAAGAGGTACCACACTATTCTTTGGGGATGGATCATAAGAAAATGTATTTGTGGTTCAATAAAATACTTTCTGATAAGATCATGTTCTTAAACTGTTTTCTGCATATCAAAAATAGTTTACCACTCCTGTCTTCTTATTTACATTATTTTTTGCTCACTTTCTATTAGACCTACCAATGAAGATACTTCGCAGTCTCATTTATCTGTTGTTTTTATGTTTTAGGGTTGCTAAAAGAGGTTTGGATCACCGAGCGCCGGTTAAGAAAGACACTATGCAACCTCGACTAGGTTGGTTTCTATAGTTTTATTACTGCTTAAAATCTTTTTTTTTCCGATATGACTCATCTTTTTTTTTTTCTTTTACAAGAAGACATCACTCAACATCTTCTAACCTTTGCTTGGTAGATAGATATATTATCTATGGTTGGTGCTTGATCTATGTTGATAAGAGTTTAACCTTTATTGTTCTAACATGAAAAACAATTCTATGGCATTTGGCAAACGTTGTGAAATAGTTCGTGAAAGTATGACGTCGGTTTCTACGACGTTTGACGATGGCATCGAAAAATGCCGTTAAAAGGTTTCCATGGCGTTTGAACATTGATGATGTTATGTGTAGTAGTGTAGTATAAAGAGAATGTTAGGTTTTCGTGAATATTTTCTACAGTTGATTTCTGTTATTCTCTGTGAGCAGAAGATAAGAACTGATTTTTTTCTTATTCCCCTTTTCATTGATTGAATCTGTGATCCATGGTCCTGATATATACCTAATACTTTTGTTGGTTTATCATAAGAGATATATAGTCAATGAAGGTTCTCCAAAGAAGCTGATCACTTGCATTTGACAGATCATTCATTATCGGCTTATCAAAACCCAGCTGGGATATGATATTATGAAGCTATCTAAAAATTATCGGCTTATATAGTATGATTTATATAATGTGTACCTGGCTAATTTGTGTAATATGCGGGCATGTCAGTTTGTTTATGTGATAGTAATGTCGTTGAAGATTCTGAGTTAACTGACATTTGTTCCTTTTTTTTAGTTAATTGTAGTTAAAGTTGTATTCTTATATATGATTGTTCTATATACTGGAATATTGATTGGTACAATGACATTCCTCTGTTTTTTATTTGTGTTTTAATGTGATCACTTATATGCATCATGCTTGAATGACCCCATCAAAATATGGGCATTGATGGAAAGTTTCTCTGTTTTTATCTGCAGAAACTCAGTGAGCCTGCAAACATTAGAGGAGTTCGTGCCCCCTCCCCCCTAAAGCACATCGTCTCATAGTCAATTTGCTAATTACTGATGGACAAAGTTTGTACCAACCTGACCACAGTTTATAAGTACTAGTTATGTATGTTTAGGCAAGATAATGTAGCTATATTTGATAAGGATTTGATTCTGATTATATATATATATATATATATATATATTATGAATTGGTATGTGCATGTTGTTGGTTTAGGTCTGAATTGGTTTTGTTGGATTTGTAATCTTTTTGGACAATATGGCAAACCAATTCATTTCCAAAATAAAACTATTGTCTATGGAAAGAAACAAACAATAGTGTCTCAAACCTTGAAAACCAAAAAGCATTGTCAAGTGACCTGGACGACAAAAGATTTTAAAGAAAAAACCTTGTATGGAGACCATATAGTCAACAGTCAAGGAGAAGAAGCATTGTCTTCTATGATTCAAACAATATAATGCTTAGTTTGTACTATTGCAAAACATAACTTTATACAATGGTTTTCTATAAATAAGCATTGCATGTTTTCTGGTATTCAGATAATACTAATTTTGTAACTGAGCATTGTCTAAAGTGCTACTTTCAGACAATACTTTCCAGCCATTGTCTGAGTCGCGTATCAGACAATTGTTGGATAGACAATGGTCAAGAACTATATTAGACAATGGTCAAAAGTCATTGTTAATCTTGAATTTTGGTCTAGTTTAGGGATTTTGGTGGGAATCGATTCTTGATGAGGATGTGAAACCCACCTTCATTCAAATTCTCCTAAGTATTAGTAACATCAAAATTATCATATATCGTAATCAATTCATTTATAATCAATTCCTCTATTCTCAATTTAGTCAATTTCATTACACGTTCAATTTAGTCAATTTCATTACACGTTAGTAAACGTATTACAAAAGGGAAAAAAACTCTGCACATGAGTAGCCCCATGCCATCATCCTTAACTAATGAAGTGAAAACTTCTTGAAATGGAACCTATGGAATTCATAATATATATTTGGTTCTCAGGGGGAAGTCCAGATTATATTCAGGAGCTTGTATATGGCGTAATGATATCATTTTCAAGGAAGGCAGGCTCAGAAGTTATATACTTTGGTCCTCTAGTTAGCAAAAAGTATAAATATTTGATCTTTTTTTCATGAATGAATGAGAGCGACGGCGTTGGAATAGCATAAACTGAACATTTTTATTATTAAAAGCAAATGCCGACTACTGCAAATTAACATGCAAGGCACATATTTCTTCATAATCTTTTTTCTTTATGAAAACAAAAAATATAAAGGGCATATCTCACTTAACAGGTATATATTGATGCAAGAACCCATAGCCTTCGATCTGTACATAGAAGGACAATCTTTTGCACACTTTTATGCAAGGTTTATCATACAAGGTAATATACCTAACTGATAGCCAATGATCTGAAGACAAGGCAAAGAAGCCCTAAGTTTAGTTAAAGAAGCCCTAATACTTTAAATATTGCAAATATCATTTCCAATTTGGACTAAATTTTAGTAAAGTATGAATCTGCAGAAATCTAAGACAGCCCCAATACTTTAAATATTTCATATATCACATATATTGTAATTTTTCTCTACATTGATTTTGATGTGATATCTTTCTCTACTTAGCATAGTCTTGTGAGAGCATCTTCAACATTGCATTCAATGTGGAGGTAGATTTATTTGCAAGGTAGCTAAATTTACTGATGATTAGAAAACAGACTTTAAGCAAATACCAGTACTGATTTTAATTTCAGAATACCTTTCCATTGTTTTCGGAATGGAGAATATCTCAAATTGTTATTATATACATGCATGTTAGTGCAATTTTATCAGCTTCGAATAGTTTTCGATATTTGATTTCTTGATACTTATACTATAATTATGTTATTTGGGTACGTCTAGCTAACAAAAACTGTATGAGTATCTAATTGTATAGTTCTCAATTGCTTAAAGTTAAATGATATCTTCTTATATATACTTCAAACTCTAAACGCACACAAAACCAGTACCTAGCTCAAACCAATAAATTGAAGGGACCACCAAATTTTTAACCATAGAAACAACACTGTTTAAATGTACAGAAACATTAAACTGGGCCTAGAAAATCCATAGACCATGCTTTAGCTGGTAGAGTCGATGCATGGAACATAATTTGGTCAAGCAGAGCTGATCGAGCAGACTCTTTTAGCAGCAAAGATCAGTTGATATCTACAATTATCTAGAGAGATTATTGTTGTTCACTTGGAACTTGAATGAGAAGGTAGACAGTAGGAGCTGAGAGCCAATCGATCACTTCAGCTCAGAATGAAAAAATATCAGTAGTGGAGTCTAGGGAAAGATAAAAGAGAAAGACCATTGCTGATAAGCAACAATAGCTGGGACTGGAATGGAAAGGGAAAGTTTAGACTTAAATAGAGCTAACATTGCTCGCTTTTGAGTCTACTAAGGTAATTAGATAGGCAGCAAAAACTGGGATCGAGAAGTAAAACAAACGACTAAACTGTTTTTAATTACAGAAATTATCTAGTTTATGGATAACTAACTAAAATAGTCGCTTATGTCATGCCTTTCAGATGCTCCCATTTCCTTTCCCCTGTCTGTTTATTGGCAGTTTTTCCTAGCTTTTCCTTAAGCTTTTCCCCCAACAAACCTCAATTTCTAGCCTCTCAGATCTCATCAGCTCTCTCTAATCCATCCTTTTCCTCCCCATCTTTGTTTATTATTTTCCTTCATTCTTATGTTTTATGTTATTTCCTTCGTTTTCCTCCAAATTTTCAATTTTTATACAGTATTAGGTCTCTCTCCCGATCAACCATGTTTCTGGTGCCGCATCACGCTTTTACTAGCTCCACTAGCTCTGCTCAGCTTTCTCCCTCCATTCTTCTTTTTTTGTTTTCTTTGGTCGTGGAGAAGGAGCTTGTCTCTTTTCATCCGGTCAATGGCAAAAGCGCGTTGTCGCTTATCTTATCGGGTCTGATCACCGTTGTTGGGGCTGACCTTCCTTACCTCCGATTTCCTTTTTTATTTTCTTTGGTTATGATACCACCAAGCATCTTTTTGTTTGGTGGTCACATGGTTGTGACGGAAGACCCTTTTATGGGCTATGAAGTTGGATCTATGGGGATCTCGTGTTCTTGGTGTTTCGTTTGGCTGGATTTTCCAGACAGCAGGAAATATGACGATCACTCTATGGGGTGTTTCGGCTAGTGTCGGCGGTGACATTGCCTCAGTCTTTAACCTCCTTTTGGAGGCTGTTGTTTGGTTTATGTTGTTAGGGGTTGTTTGTTGGTTTATGTATTTCTTTTCCTGTTTTGGTGTTGTTGTAATCGTGGCCCATTCTTGGGTTTTTACTTATTGTGTTTATGAATGAAAGTTAGGTTAATCTGCCAAAAAAAAACGTATGACTTATTAATAAAGACCACTTGCATCTTGTGTTAGCGTAGCAGAAATATGATCTCCCAGAATCTTATGGAAAATCTCAACAGAGAGACTAGTATATCTACTGAAGTTGATTTACTCTCTTAGCATGAAAATCAAATGTATAAAACCTCGGAAGATCAGAAAAGATATATACATAAGCAACAATTTCCCAGCTTTTGTGATTGTAAACTACAAGCCTTTTAATTCATTGTCATCAATCAAGCGTCAGATAATAGTTCCTATTAGTTATTATTTTTCATAATTATTTTATAAGATTCTTATTTGTTGAATCAAATACTTGTTTTGTTCTATATTAAAAAAGTTGTGTTCTTAACTTCTTATGAAAAGTACTTACGTTAACGTCTCGGTTCCGATTTTGTTTTCTAAAAAAACAAAAATGTATTTGCATAACCAACTATCAATCAACAATCTTTTTGATTTAATGAGAAAACAAATGTGATGATTATGCACATAATTTTTCCAAAACACTTTGTTTTTCTATGAGCAAATTAAAATGATCCATGAAGCTAGGTTGATACAGTCCACAGCATTGAAGACGCCCACGAGGCAGGTGGTAGCTAAGCTTTAGCAACTAAACTGTAACTTCACCAAATGCCAACACAAATCTTCTAGGTTATGTCTCTTTTGGCATTTCCTTTTCTTTTGTTTTTTTTTTGGTAAAAGTCATTGTAACACGTTCCTAACAGAACAAAGAAACATAAAGCTCACTAATTCTTATTCCATAATATTTACGTTGACACATTACATTCTCAGCCTCCATGTATCTCTCATGCATGCACATGTTATAAAAGTTGCAACCAAAACCATTATTACATGACATAAACAAGTTATTATAAATGAATGCACGATCATGATGACAGCTTCGAATTCCCAATTGAAGCATGCATGCACATCCGAGCTGAATATCTTCAAGCTTCTATGTAACATGTCATCAAAAGATTCACACTTACCTAGTATGACAAACTCAAATTATATAGCTTAATTATTTTAACCATGCTACCATATACCAAATGGTATACGTACAGTTTTTCACCACAAAGTCCCTTTGAGCTCCGAAGAAACCGGATCTCTAGGGTTTTCTGAAAAAAAAAAAATTGTTTCCCTCCGACGGCACGTTCATTGACGCGGCCTTCAGATGAGAATTAAGGAGGTCAGTTGGTGGCCTTGCTCCGGTGGGTTGATGGCGGTGGATTGTGAGAGGTCGACAGCTCCGGGTGCGGCCTGAATTGTGGTTTTTGGGTTCGGTTTGCAGCGGCTTCTGCTTACGGGGATGTTGGGCGATCTTAAGGTGTTGTTCGGGACCTTGTGGCGGTCAGAGTTATGTCGATGTGGTTGTAGAGATGAGGAAGCACAAGTCTTTGTCGATCTCTAATATGGGTTACTAACCCAGGTCAAAGCTTGATAATTTTTGTTGCTAGATTGATTCTTTGAAGGTGGTACTCTCGCCGTCACGACGGGGCAGTGGTGTGGTGGCCAGACTGAGGACAACATGTCGTTGAACTTTAGTAGCAGCTTGTCTCTTACGATTTCTTTGGTGGGCCTGGGCTCTTTGGGCCTAGGATGGGTGGTCTTAGGTGTATTTGGGCTGGTTTGGCCTAGACCTCTTTGTTCTTGTTCTTAGGTTTATTTTAAGTTTTTTTATCGTCCATCCTCTTTTGAGTGAGGGTTTAGGTCGTCGATAGGGTCGATGTCGTTGCATGCCATTTTCAGAGATTTTTTTAAACGTTGGTGCATTCTGGGTGTCAATGTAATGTGGACAGTTGTCTCTACAAATATGCCAGAAGTTTTAGGATGTGATGCTATTTGAGCGGTTTCTTCTTGAGATTGGCGACGAGTTGGTATCGACTACTTCTGGAATCTTTTGGTTTGGTTGAGTCTTCTTAGCTTATGTTTATTGTTTCTAGCGATAGTCATGTGATTAGTAATCTTGATAGGAATAAGCATGGAGAATCTACTTCCAACACCGAGTGTTCTTCCGGTTGTCACCTTATTTTGCTACAATATATATAGTTTCTTTTTCAAAAAAAAAAGATATACGTACAGTTACGTATATATACTACCCATCTGGTCAGAAAATTGTAACCGAAACCTTGAACAAACGTGTAAATTATATGATAGCGTGATTGACTGAAAATATCTATAGTAATTAAAATATTTACAGCAAAACATGAATTATATACACTAAAAATATCTGATACACGTACGGATCTCATGTGTGTATGCATATACACTACTGGATATAACAACGTATGAGCAGTGTGTTATTCATCTTATCCTTAACTACCTTATCAACTAAGAATATTTAATATATATTATAAAAATAACTAAAATTATTATTATTATTTTTGGTTATAAAAAAATTATTTTATTTTTTGACAAGTACCTACTTGCATGTGTAAATTTCAGAGTTTTGAAAAGCAAACTAGAATTCATGTTCCCACCAAAACACTTCATCGATCAACACATGTTGCATACTGCGGGAAACCGTGGAAGATCTACAAAGGTCTTAGCACATGCACAGGACACACACACACACAATCTCTCTATTTCTCGTCATTCCGTGCTGGTAATATTTTCAGGGGGAAGAAAGCCAAAAAGAATTAAACAGTGAAGTACCTGGATCGGAGCCGGAGAGCTCATAGAGCTTGTTAGTATAAGAAAAGACGATGATCGACAATGATAGCAATCTCAGAGTCGCCGAGAACAGATAACGCTCCGGCTTTCATGGGCAATTCTCCTCTTTGAAAAGGTCATTGCCTCGCCGGAAGCTTCTCTATTGTCTCAATCTTTATATCTTACTCATAGCTAGCTGCTAGCTGCTCGATCAATTGCTCCATCAAAAATCAAAGTATTTGATCAACGGATCGAAGAATTTATACACTCATCAGATACAATAATGAAAAAACAAAAGGATATGGAACGTCGTCCCCAATTTTAAGCAAACACTACTGAGCTAGAAACCCTAGCTTTGGTACCCAGATTTCAGTGAAGATCGGAAATCCCCAAATAAGAAATAAACAGACCAATCAAATAAACAATAGCTCATGAACATCGAATAACAGATAAAGGTCAGGAGAATTGCTTACCTTCCTTGGTGGTTCAGACCTGAAGCTTTGGGGGTTAATTTGGGTCTCACCAGAAGTGACAGCAGAGAGCAGTAGTAAACCCAATTTGGCTTGTTTTCAGAAAAGAGGACGGTGTTGTTTTCCTTTTAAGGTAAAAAAGAAACGGGCGTGGCGGCAATCGACGGCTAATGATGCATGCAGGGTTTATAGATCTGATCTGCACCGTCTATCTCTTTCTCAGTTTAACCTCAGAAAAAGCTGACCATAGTTCGGTCAAATCTCCCAAACAGGTTGTTTTACGTGGACGACGATTCTCCTTACAGCAAGTGTTCCAGAACTCCCTGAAAAGGAATCTCCGATCCACGTGGTCTTATTCTATGTTCAGGTATTCCGTAAATCTTTTAAACTTTTAATCTAGCTTAAGTTCTTCGGTCTGTCGATCACTTGTTGGTTGCCGTTTATTTTTCCTGCAAAAAAGGAAGTCAGCTTAACCAAATTGGCATGTCACATATGGACGTGGTGATCGGTCAGCATTTTAGACCATATGTAACTGTACATATACTAGTCTCAAACACATTTACATGATGTATGGCTGTAGTGAAAATTTTGCTCCCTGCTAACAGAAAAATATAAACTAATTAATCTAGAATTTTACTTCACTAAATCGATGAAATGATCTGTACTTGCTGTTAGCTTTCGAGTGTAAAACATGAAATTAGCCATTAAACGACGTCGTACACAACGAAATTCACACAGGAATTAATTATTAATGCTAACTACTACAGCCCAAATAGGAAAACTTTTTCCGCCCAATAGTAGTGATCCAAATTGAATATGGGCCTACGGCTAAATGACCAAAATACCCACAGCAGCTGAAGCCCAGATATGTAAACCCGCCGGAAAATCAAACACTAGCAGAGCATTTTCTATCTCCATATCCTCTGCACAAAAAACCAAAAGCAAAGCTCCAGACAGCGATCGCCGTCGCCGGCGATCTCACTCGGAAAACTATGGGCCACAATCCTAACAGAGTCGAAGCCGAGCGGCTACTCGGGATCGCCGACAAGCTCCTGCAGAGCCGAGATCTGAGCAGCTCGCGCGAATTCGCCGTTCTCGCACAAGAAACCGAGCCGCTAATCGACGGCTCCGATCAGATCCTGGCCATCGTCGACGTCCTCCTGGCCGCCGACAGGCGCGTAAACAACCACCACGACTGGTACGCCATCCTCCAGCTGGATCGCCGATCCGACGACCCCGATCTGATCAAGAGATCCTACCGCCGCCTAGCGCTGCTGCTCCACCCGGACAAGAACAAGTACGCCTTCGCCGAGCACGCCTTCAAGCTCGTCGTCGATGCATGGGCCGTTCTGTCCGACCCGGCCCGGAAGCCGGTGTTCGACACCGAGCTCAACCTCTACAGCCCCGTCGATCTCACCGCCGGAGCCGCCAATTCGAACAAGCTCCCGGTGCGGCGTGGGCAGAATGCTCAAAACGACGGCGTTTTCGAGCCTAGGCCGGCGGCGAGGCTATCGAGCTTCTGGACGGCGTGTCCTTATTGTTACATACTGTATGAGTACCCTGGGGTTTATGAGAAGTGCTGTTTGAGGTGTGAGAATTGTAAGAGAGGATTCGAAGCCGTTGTGCTTCCGAATTTGCCGCCAATTGTGGCAGGCCAGGATGCCTATTACTGCTGCTGGGGCTTCTTTCCCATGGGATTCGTTGGTGGGAGCTTAGCAAATAAAGGAAAGGGCAAGGCGGCCGCGGCGGCTTCCAAGGAGGCCGCATATCCTACTTGGATGCCGCCGATTTTCACCACGCCTCAGTATAAAACCCCCGAGACTTCCAGGGCGCCTCCTGCGCCGGTGCCGGTGGCAGTGGCGGCAGCTGCTGGTGGGGATGGAATGCTGAATTTTTCGGGTGGGAACTCGAATTCAGGGTACTCAGCGTCGGTGCCAAAGAAGAGGGGGCGGCCGCGGAAGTTTATTTAGCTTGTAATCGCATGCATTTGAATTTTGGTTTGTAGGGAGGGAAGACTGACAAATTTTTGCTGAAGCAGCTGCTCGGTTTGAAAACTCGGAAGGTAACTCTTGCAGTCTCAATCTTCTTTTGTGTTCGATGTAATAGTTGCTTGTAGATGTGTTAAGTTATCAAACTGAAAGCATTTGCAGATGACTTCTTCTAGCGAAAATGTTAAGTCCTTGTCTTGTTGAGCTTTTGAACCCTTTGGCATTTTCTATCTTCATATCAAATGTACAGGAGCATGTATTTAGGGGGCATGTTTAATTGGTTGATTTAGACATTTCATTTTTGTTTGGGGTTGAAGGTTGGGTGCGTTTGATCAAAAGTATCTGCAGGACTGACTACTATTTGATTCTTTGTTAAGTCGATCCATAAAACCTTTTCGCTGCATTCTGTATTTTCATATGTTAATCCTCTGTAAATATGCAACATGAGGAAGACTGAATAGGTTTATAACAAACAGGAAGACTTGAAAAGAAAATTAATTGAGGCTAAATAGCCGAGTACACTCAATGAGTTCCATTATTTTTCTTTTGGTTGTGTTTATCAGCTAAAAATATAAGAATAGGTTATGAACTGCTGTTGTATAAAACTACTGTGTGGAGTGGTTTTTAATCTTGAGTAGGTTGACAGGATCTCACATCGAGAGAAAGGAACTGGAATGTTTAGGAGATTGAAACTCTACTTTATAAGTCTTAAGCCTGTCATAATAGACTGAAGTTTAATTTTAGGGACTATCATTCTGAAGCTTGCATAAAAGTACTTCATATCCTCTGAAGCTGACAATGCTATGACACATCTTGTAACCCCTAGCTATAGAAAGTAGATATGAGCTTCCTTCTGAAAGCTAAAGAGTTATTACTTGTAAGGTTACTAGTTGAAGCAATACTGTCTACTTAGTAGTAACAAAGTGATTTCACTGATTTGTATAGGAAAATGTGGCAAATACAGGATATAGTATATGTATGATGATAATTATTCAGGCTTCTGTCATTTTAACACTGACAAACTTGGACTGTTTGTCGTTACTGTATGCTTCTCTGAGCAGTTTCTGTAATTTTCGGAAGACTCTGAATACGTTTAAACAACATGATGGATTGGGTTTATATAGGTGGCTGTTATTTCCTTTCCCACTGTAGTGGGAAGAGATACTTTGTCAAGAATTAGTCTGTGGGTTCTCTTACTGGTTCTACCAGAATGAGTACTCCTTTTGCAACTTCTTGGTTATTCATGGCGGGATTCTATTAAGTGCAGTATATTTGTGTATACAGATTACAGATATGCAAGAAAATGTCAACAGATTATCAAAACTAAACAATTAGGGCATGAAAGTATGTGAAAATGTAGTTTGGAATGCAATGAGAGATCACAAAGGTGGGTTTTAACTTCCAATGTAACAGAAAGGGTAAAGTAGACTCATCACTGGAACCGTGTAAATTTGGTTGGACCAAAACTGGAGGAACTGGTCCGGCTTAGCATGTTTTCATTTGCAGATCCGAACCAACGGAGCTAGCCTGATTCAGTCTCCGACTCTCCGTTTGAAAGAGCTCGATAATGCATTACTTTCACTACCAATACTGTACAAAATTGTATCATAAATTATCCCAAGTGAATCAGCAATTATAATCCCCAATATTTAGCTATTCATTTGTTCAATCCGCAACTTGCACAAACATCAATGTTAACATAGTTTAGTGAGTTCAAATCCAAAAACAAAACAAAAAAACAAAAATTGCTGAAAATGTTGGGAACAAATTTATCGATCTTGAAAGCCCATAGTAACAACTTTGATTATTTGATGGAGGTTAGGAAACTGGCCAAAACACAATAGAGTATCACATTGGCAACTACTATATTAGAAAAGCCTAAATTTTAAGAAACCTTTAACCCACTAATAATTAAGATTATTTTATTTTCAAAACTATCATATAAGTATATAAACTACATAATGCGATATACTTTTGATACATATTGTTATTCACTCAGTTAGTTGATATGGTTATCGATATACTTTCAGGAGTAAATTGGTATTCTTAATAGTGATGAAGAAGGGAAAGCTACTCTTCCTCATTTTACATTGTTTCTCTCTCATTTTTGTCTGCGTGATAGAAAATTTCCTCAAAATTATGTTGTAAGTGTAATCAATGAGATTATTGGTCTTAGGGTTATTAACAATTTTTCTCTGGGTATCTGGGTCTTAGGGTTATAAATAATTTATTCCCCACATCTCCCCCATCTTGCTCTAAACCACATTTCCCGTCAAATCTGAGTCTTTTCCTTGCATTTTTCTTCCTTTCTCCTCCTCCTTCTCCTCTCGCACAACCCCAATTATTAGTTCAATCAACATATTATGAAGGAGGATGAGAAACCCATAAATTTCAAAGGAGGAGAGGGGGGGGGGGAATTATTTATAACCCTAAGACCCATAGCAAAATTGTTAATAACCTCAAGACCAATAATCTCATTGATTACACTTACAACATAATTTTGAGGAAGAATTCCATTACGCAGAAAAAATGTGAGAGAGAAACAATATAAAATAAGTAAGAGTAGTTTTCCCTTCTTCATTATTACTGAGAAAACCAACTTACCCCAAAAAATATATCGGTATAACAATATGTATCAAAAATATATCGAATTATGTAATTTATGTACGTATATGATAGTTTTGAAAATAAAGTAAACTTGATTATTAGTGGAACAATTCTCATGTGTCGTTCTTAAAATTTAGTCATTGGAAAATTGATGGGATTATCAAAAAAGGAAAAATCAATATTGAGGAAGAGAAAACCAACAATTGCAAAACGCAAACGTTAAGCGCGCTTTTTAAGGAAGAAGGGAAGAAGTTCAATAAATGCAGCTCGTTTCTACTCCCAATGCACACACCACCCAATCACCCATGGCGCCTCGACTCCATGAAACCTTCATTATATAAAACCTCTCATGTTCATCTTACCTGGTTCAACTGATTCAATTCCACACACCCCTCTTTCTCTCTCTCTCTCTCTCTCTCTCTCTCTCTCTCTCGATCAATTACTGTAAGTGACCCAAATCCACTTCTTGTTCTTTCTTTCTTCCTCATTTGTTTTGTTTCTTGAAAAGTTCTTATCTCTGGCAATTGTGGGTTGTTTTATCGTATTGGTTTGGAGTTGGGTGGCTGCTGTTTGGTTGCTGAGAAAATGTAGGGAGAATCTAGACAAAAGGTTGCTTTGCTACAATTTCTTACTACTTTCACTACTCTGTTAGTTAGTTGCAGTGAAAAAGACTGGACCTTTTATCATGAGTGGGGTTGTGTGGGAAATCCCTTGTGTTTTTGTTGTATTGCGGAATGGCAATCTTGTCTTTGCAATTATATATGGGATTGAAAGTTGAATCTATCAGATTTTGGCAGTGGAATGTTAAAATGTGCATAGAGCTACTAGCATTTTAGCAGACGTAATATAAGAGTGGTGTACTATACTAATTTTGTGGTTGGTGATAAGTAATCGAGATTTAAGTTTTGTTAACATGTTATAAAGCGCCTTGCTTTCCTTAGAAAAGTACAGGTCTAGGGGTTTCAAGGGGCTGTAAGCATATCTGTATAAGTACTCTACAAACGGAAGGGCACATAGTGTTATATGAAACATCATACCGCCTTTTGTGTTTCTGTGACACATTGAGGTTCATCCCCTGGTGTAATTCTGAAATAAATAACGCTAAGGTTTACATACGTAATTATTTCATAATGACAGTGTGATGCATATATATATAAAAAAAATTGTAACAAGGAACAAAGAAAGAGTGTTTGATAAGGAGTGCAATATCGTTTGGCAGAACTATAGCTAGATTAACACATCTCTTACAAGGAAGAAATAAAGAAAGACTACATGACATGTAAAATAAATTGTAGTGCAATGTCCTGTTTGCGCAGAAGTTGTATGAAACGGGATTTTTTTGTGTGCATGTATATGAAACCGTACAGTGTTGCAACATAAGCTACTCTTAATGCGTCTGTTTCAAAATTTAACAACAGGCATCGTGCAACTGGGAAAAGTTGTGAAAATATGGAAAATGGAAATGATGTTGCTGGTAATCATCTTGGAAGGGAAGTCAAGGTGGCGGATCTCATCTGGGTTGAGACCAATGGAGGCTTATGGTGGCCTGCACAGGTACTTGATTTTTGAAGAGCTTTATATCTTCATGGTAGTTGGGAATTATGCGTTTTAGTTGCACCTGTTGAAACTTATACTCGATCAAATTTTTCACTTAGTCATTGGAAAGGATCATTTCCTCTTCGGCTTGTTTATATGGTAGGTTGTTAATGAAAACACTGTGACTGGGAACAACAAGCCCCTTAAAACATCATCAGGGGAAGTTCTTGTTCGGCTCTATGGAAGCTATAAATTGTAAGTGCTTTCGTCCTTGGTCAGTTGATTTATCATTGTTCGTATTCAATTCTACATAACTTTTCTCTGAACTTTTTTCTTGCAGCTTGTATGTGGACCCTCAAAAATGTTGTTCTGATTTTGAAATAGTATGTATTAAATTGATATTGGATTCTTTTTGAACTGCTTCTATGAATTCTAATGTTGCCTTTCCCCGGATTCTGATACTATGTTTTATGCCTGATCATATTGTTTAAACTAATATATATTCAGATTCTCGAGCAGAATGATGGTTCACATAGAGAGATATTTCTCAAAGCTCTGAAGCAGGTACATTTCTTTGAAGAGCTTCTGCTCCTCCTAGGTAGGAATTCAATCACGCTCTTAGTCAATAATTTATCCAATATCCTTTGTGCATGGCTACAGGATGTCTCTCATATGAAATCATATAGATCAAAGAAGGAAAGACTCCAATATAAAGGTCAGTTAACTTAATATACATGTTAAATATATTGCATGGTATTTTGGTATTGTCACCATCCGGTAAGCAAAACAACTTATTTGCGTGGTGAATAGTGAAACATTTCCTGTAAATAATCATTGCTTTGATGTAATGAACTTGTAGTCTTGTTGTTGACAATGATGAGACATCTTTACGGTTTAGAGACTTATAAGTTACAGACTTACAGTTTACGTGATGGTTAACTTCCTGTTTTCGTGAGTTTTGCACATGGCACCAGTACCCGTAGAGTTTTACTCTTTTTTTTTTAAACAACTGGAAGATGCATTCTCATATATGCATCATGGGATTCGCATGCCTATTATATACCCTGTGTTTTTGTAAAAGCATGTTTCACAGCTCAAAACTTTATACTTTATTCTTATTGCAGCAGATTATGTACTAGATATTTAAACATTTTTCCTTGACAAAAATGGCTGAACTCTTAAAAATTATTTATTCTTATACCGGTCAATATGTTGATAATATGGACCGGATGTGTGACAGTTGATGCTTCTAGAAACATGTCTGGAGCTAATCATGCAGTGGACTCAAACTTTGTAAGTTCTGATTTTGAATCATTTATACTCCTTAGATTGCCTTTTAGTGTCACATATGGAGACCTGGTTGTAGAATGTAGACTACTGATGCTTAAAAAATTATGGACCTGGTTGGCAGAATATCATTCGGAATCTAATAAAATCATTCTACCCGCACTATTTCATATAGAACTGGATCTTCTATAAATTATTAAGTTGGTCTATGTACATGTGTGTATCTTTTGTCATCTGTTCACATTATCTTTGTAAATCTGCTATTAGGGAAGAATAAGGAGTTCTGCAAGATTACAGAAGCAAGGAATGAAGGTTGAGCATAAAGCAAAGGGTAAACCCATCCAACCTATCAAGCAGGAAGGGTTATTGAAGAAGCACAAAGAAATTGGATCTAGTGCACAGGAAGTAGTGTTGACAGAGGCAGGTGCACGAAGATTAAGAGTGATGCAAAAACTTGGCCTCATTGCTCCTTCAGGGTCTCCTTACCACAGAAATGGACCGGTTTGAGTGGCGGACTCATAGGTATCAATCCTTGCTGCATGTAACCTTCATCCTTTATAAAGTTTGAGTTTTCAATTTTCCTTACTATTTATATCCTCTGTGCAGCTTTTGATTAGAATCTAGTACTGCTGCATACAAGCACTTTTAACTTGGCCCTAGAACTATCCAGACTCGAGTACTAGTTGCTAGCTTTTGATGCAAGAGTTGCATAGTGTGTTAGACCCACCCAACAAGGTATGCTTAATCGTTCTCATTTAGGTGGTTTTGCTCCTTTAATTGTTTGGATGGCTGCAATGTCTAGTGGATTTTGCAGTGCTTGTGCTCTGCTCATTTTTGAGCTGTTTAGATATTAAGACGATTACTAATGTAATCTTACTGGGCATTGTGGAAGGGAAAATTCGAACTTTATAAATCTCATCTGACATTAGCTAGCTGGTTTAGTGGTCTCTTTTTTTTTTTTTGGAATTGGTTTAGTGGTCTCCTTAATAGTCTTCTACTAGTATATTTACTTTGCTACCATTAAAAATAAATGCAACCAAGAAAAAACAAGTATCTTAACAACTTGATGTACGAATGCTAGACAAGATGTTAGTTCTAGCGAAACTAATGAAATGAATGAAAAATGCACTCCTTTGCTGGCCATTTTCTTTATATTGTCATGTCACCTTGACAATGTATGTCAGCCAAGGTTTATGCCTGTTGACTGGACTCTTAACTATAACTTCAGCAGGCAAAGTACTTTATACTTGGGCCGAATTTCATCCTTGCTTAGACGGGTTTGTCTTGCAGTCGAGCTCTCGATTAATGGTCAGTAAACCATGACATAATGGTGAGTAAATTTGTAGCTTTTTTCTAATCAAAATGTCGATGGATCTTAGGGTAAGACATTTATTTTCATGTTATGGGGGACTCGGGATGTTTCTTCTAGCTGCTAAAATATTGGTGTAATGTATATTATTGTTTTCTTCATTGTCCAAACATACCTTTAGGCTTAGGCTTGTCATGGGAGGACTGAGCAGTGGTACATGGCAATAGCTTACAATGGGGTTAAAACAAAGGCCAGTACTGGTGTGGTCCAATTTCTCCTAGCAGAAGCCAGAAGCGGCATTGGTCTGAAATCTTTGGTTGAACTAGAACCACCAATGACACTGTAGGGGCATGGTCTTCATGGCCATACTATGCTGATGAATATGGACCATTCTTGATGAGGCTACAGGTATGTAGGAACATGCCATTTGCAGTTTGGAACTGTCATCTTCATAATACAGGGGATGCGTATATCTTTAGGCCAAGCAACAATAATAGTGTTATAATTGATATTGGGGCAGCAACTACAAACAGTAGAGTACGCAATTCTAATAATCTCTGAACAGAATCAGTTAACCTCTTGTCTGTCCAATTCTGCAACACTGCTGGTATGAGATGTTGATCGATCTTTAGTGCCCCCTTAACGTCTTCCAGCATTGTTTTGCTTGTCTGACCGACCCAACTTCTTCACTACGAACAACCTCCGAGTGAATTTGTGTTTTACTTCGATCTAGCCAGTGTATTTTAGTGCAATTACATGTCCCGGAGGTTCCTTTTTAACTTCCGAGACCTGTGATCGCAAGCTTGGAGGAGGTCTAAATTGCAAGCTTGCAGGAAGGAATATACTTAATGAAGAAGTATATTATAACATCTTGGTAGTTATGCACATAATGAAAATTAACCCTATTGTTTAACTACTTTGAGGAAATTTTTTTTTTTAAACGAGGAAACTATTTTACTTTGTGAAAATGTGGAGGTTTCACTCTCTGTGGAGTGGAGACACGTTTTAGTAGTAGCATGGGGTGGGGTTAAAGTTAAAACAAGGTATTGGCCAAAAGAAACGAGAAGAAGTTAAAAACTAGGTATGATTGGGAGACATTGATAGCGCCATAGGATAGGTGAGGACAGAGCACAGAGCAATTTAGGGGACACAAAGTAGTGTTTTTACCTTAATTTTTTCTTTTTTTTCATATAGAAGTTTTGAATGTCTTCGATATTTTTGAGCAAAAGTTGATTTGGATGTCGTCCATCCTCTCAAGTCTTGAACGTGTATTGATGTTTGATCATTTCAAATATTACATGCTTTGTCCTTTTCACTAATTTGAATTTTGAAGTCTATAAGGTTAGGAACTTTTAGTCTTCGTCACTAATACGGCTCGTACTATACGAGAAGGATGAAGATGTGTTTCTCACCGGTATCAAAATTAGGAGACTCGAGATTCAAATGATGTAATTATATTTCTAATAAAAATAGTCGATGAAGTTCTTACGCAAATCATCTATTATTGTTGGAAAATCAAATTATCACATAGAAAAAGAAGCTATAACAGCTCACATGGGTTTTGATTTCTATTTCGGAATCACTTATTTAATCACTACTGTTACTATTTACCATATACCTTTTGGGGTTAAACACCATGGTGCTACAGCAGCAGATCCCAGTACACAGAAGAGGGAATGGTGAAAATTAACAAAGAGAAAGCAAAAGGCAAAAAAAAAAAAGGATACAAGATGATAAAAGAGGTTGTCAGGTAATCATCACCACCTTTGATTCGCCGCAAAATCTGTCCTCGCCGCCGACCCGCCGTCGAAGTAACTAGCCCCGTTAATATCACCGCCCTTCTTCCACCTTTTCCACCACCCCGTCTTTAACCTCATAATCAACACAATCAACAGTAACAATATCTGGGGTGAAAAACAAATTAACCCTGCATGTGAGTCGGTCGATCACTACAAAAAAGACTTTTTGACCGAGAATTCCTGCACGATTCCTTCAGCAATAATATTCCCTCGGTCTCCTCCTCCAGAATTTTCACCCCTTTCAACCTTCCAATCCCGCCTCGGTTTCCGTTTCACCTTCTTTTACCTTATCACAACTTCGTGTCAGCACCACTGGTAAATAAAGAAAAGGACTCAGTGCCCCTCAGTAGCGTACGATCGATCTACAGAGAGATAGAGCTAGCCACACTGCCACACTGTGAGATTCTGCCTCCTTTTTAACTCCAACTCCCTCTTCTTGTTCACTTCTCCTCTATATAATAACCTCATTCTCTTACATTTTTCATCATTTTGATAATAAAAAAAAATGCTTTCTTTCAGTGAATTGTTGGATAGCAAGTATCAAAAGGGTCACAACAACGTCGTCTCCTGGTCGCCGACGTCGGTGGTGAACATGACGGACGCTGCAGATTCCGTCTCGAGCTCAGCCGCGTCGCTGACCCACAAGGAAGCCGAGAGGAGGCGCCGGCAGCGTATCAACACCCACCTCTCCACCCTCCGTACTCTCCTCCCCAGCCCCGCCAGAGTAAGTAGTACGCAGTACTCTATAGTACGTTGTCGTCTATGTATATATACATATATATGGATATTCACTGACCCTAAGGGTGTTATGGTCATTCTGTGACTTTGCATGGGCAGACGGACAAGGCGTCGCTGCTGGCGGAGGTGGTGCAACACGTGAAGGACCTGAAGCGTCGGATGGCTGAGCTGGCTAGGCAGGAAGAGGATACGTCGCATTTTCCGGGAGAGGTGGACGAGGCGAGAGTGAGTTGCTACGGCGAAGGGCTTTTGAAGGCGACGCTTTGCTGCGAGGACAGGCCGGGACTCAACCGCGACTTGGTGAAGGCGATGCGGTCGGTTCGGGTCAGGGCGGTGAAGGCGGAGATGGTGACGGTGGGTGGGAGGAGCAAGAGTGTGGTGGTGATGAAGTGGACTGGTGGTGGGGGCGGGGAGGAGGAGTTGAAAAATTTGAAGGTGGCTTTGAAAGCGGTGGTGGAGGATAGAGTGTCGGGTCGGGTATGCATATCAGGTAAGCGGGCTCGGTTTTACGGGTCGGTTTATCGGGATGATGGTCGTGCTTGAAAATTTGAAAGGGAAGCACATGTAATAATGGGTTTTTGGGGTATAGAAGGGATGAGTGTCCTGTAGTTTCAAGTTTCAACCAAAGAAAGTTTGAGTCTTTGGTCAAACAGGATTATAAAGAATCAAACTTTTTGGGTGTACTTTGAGGGTTTAGGGGTATAACAAAGAAAAGACAGTGTGGAATGCTGAGTTGCCTTGATGATATTAGATTAGAGTGGTACTGCCGAGAGAATTTGATGCAACTTCTATCTACGCATAGAAGAGTGCAGTCTTCATTGCTTCAATTTTATGTGTCAAAAGAAGAGAAATTCTTAGTGTGACCCTCCACTCGCAGAGTGACATGTATCAATTTCTTCCCTCCTCACCATTGCTTAAAACTGATAACAAAAAAACGGATGTCAGAATATTAATAAATTTGAATTGTACTTCTTTGTCAGATATAGAGTTGAGAAGAGCACACCAAACCAAAAGACTAGACTAATAAAGGGATGTAAATGTTCTCAAACCGAGCGTAGAAAACCCAGAAATGTTTTTCATACCCAACTGAGATTTGAGAAGCCGGGAAGCATAAACGTATGGCAAATTGACCCATTTGGGTTTGGTGGAACTCCAACTCACCGAGGTTTGTTTTTGTGTGGATTGTGTGGTGAGGGTTTGAATTCTGGAGAAATTACGATAAATGGGTTGTGTTTGGACTTGAGCAGATCCTCGATTGGTGAAGTTCGATTTCTTATTTCTCTTTTTTAGCAATGGTGAGGTAAGAAGAAATTGATGTGTCACTCTCAAAGTTATAAAAACGATAGGCGTTAATCGGGCGTACAGCTGAAAATCAGCGCCCATAATATTAATCGGGGATTAATCGGATTTGTATTTTTGTATATATTTTAAATTTTTAATAACAAATAATTATATAAATATAATTAAAATAAGAATATAATACTCATGAAATTAATGTAAAAATATATATAATGTCTAGAATACTGAAAATACATATGTTCTTAATCCTTAGAAATGTTCAACAATATTGATATAATGATATTAGCCTCTTAGGAAAAAAAATACAATTCAATAACAATGAACTTACGAAAATCAATAATAAGAAACACAATTCACCAACCCTTTGGAAAATAAGAAAAACAATTCAAACAACGGGAATGCATTCTTTCAAGCCTAATCTCTCGGAGCTCATCAAATTCTTCTTATCCATATCATTCAAGTACTTATTTTGTATCCGAATCAAACTCAAAATCCAGAACTTAAAAAAAAAACCTAACCGCCTAGGATCCGCCCAGCCGCCTAACACCGCCGTTTAGCACAAAATCGCGGCGGGCAGGGGTCTCCGGGCGCCTAGGCGGTGATTTTTAGAACATTGGTCACTCTGTGAGGGGACGATCGAATAGAATAGTATATTACACTCTTAATTCATCTATACACACTAATGTCCTATATATAATCTAGAAAACGTACACTTTAACAACAATTTATTCCTTAATTCTCTCCGTGAATCATGCCCGTGATCCACATAGTCATTCACGCTAACACTCTCCCTCAAGTTAGCGCATACACATCAACTATGCCCAACTTGCTAAATGAATCATAAAAAGTTTTCTTAGACACTCATTTTATGAGCATATCAGGAAGTTGCTCTTCTGTAGGAATAAAAGGAAAACTGATGATCTTTGCGTTTGCATCTCCTTTATAAAGTGACGATCAACTTCCACATGTTTTGTACGATCATGTTGCACAGGATTATGTGAAATATCAATAGCTGCATTGTTGTCACAGTACAGCTGCATAGCACACTTAGGCTTAATACCTAAATCTTGTAGCAAATTTCTAAGCCATAATAATTCGCACACTCGCTGAGCCATACTTCTATATTCTGCTTCAGCACTAGATCGAGCTACCACTTTTTATTTCTTACTCTTCCATGTAACAAGATTACCCCCAACAAAGGTAAAGTACCCTGATGTGGATCTCTGATCTGTAATATTTATAGCCCAGTCTGCATCTGTGAAGCCACAAACCTCAAGAATATTTTTGTGATTAGAGAACATTACTCCCTCTCCCTGGAGCTGACTTCAAGTACCTCAAAATCCTTACAACAACATCCATGTGGTCCACACTGGGATTATGCATGAACTGACTCACTGCACTTACTACATACTCAACATCTGGTCTTGTATGTGATAAATAAATTAGGCATCCAACTAGCCTATGATAACGAGGTTTTTCAGTAGGCACTTGATCTGGATATTCTGCTAACCGATGGTTCTGCTCAATATGAGTATCAATGTGAGTGCAATCCAGCATACTGGTCTTTGTTAGTAGATCAAGGATGTACTTCCTCTGACAGATAGATACCATCACTTCCCCAGGCTACCTCAATGCCCAAGAAGTACTTGAGTGTACCTAGGTCTTTCATCTCAAACTCTGTGGCTAGCTATTTCTGTAATCTATCCACCTGAACAATATCATTCTCAGTAACTACCATATCATCAACATATATAATTAGGACTATTACATTCCCTTGTTGATGTCTGAGAAATAATGTGTGGTCTGAATTACTCTGTCTGTAGCAAATTCTCCTCATGAATTGTGAGAATCTTCCAAACCAAGCACGAGGTGACTGTTTAAGACCATACAAAAGACTTTTTCAATCTGCATACAAAGTTACTTGGAGAAGCGGCCGCATATCCAGGCAGAAGATCCATGTACACTTCTTCTGTAGGTTTTCCATGAAGGAATGAATTCTTAACATCAAACTGTCTAAGTGGCCAGTTTAAGCTAGCAGCACAAGAGAGCAATATCCGAATAGTGTTTATCTTTGCAACATGTGCAAATGTCTCATCATAGTCTATGCTATATGTTTGGGTAAACCCTTTTTCTACTAGGCATGCTTTATACCGGCTTACTGACCCATCTGGATTATGCTTCACTGTAAACACCCAACGACATCTCACAGTTTTCTTGCCACGTGGTGGAGATACAAGCTCCCAAGTATTGTTCTTTTATAATGCTTTCATCTCTTCCTCCATTGCTTTCCTCCATTTTGGATCTCCCAATACATCCTGCACTTTGTTAGGTACTGATATAGTAGATATTTGATTCATAAATGATTCATATGATTTAGACAATCTTTTGGTAGACATAAAATTTTTCAGATGATACTTAGCTTTAGCTTGAAGGGTATGTTCATATTTTTTTATTGGCTAACCCCAAGTAAACCTATTTGGCAAGACATATTGTCTACTATTAGCCTCACTAGTATTAGCCCCAATAGAATGATTAACCTCAGATGAGTGATCTTCCGTACCAGGAGAGCATTGGTCAGATGTATAAACAATAGTACGGGAGACATATGGGGCAATTGTGTTGTCATCTACTGGTACCTGAATCTCTGGAGTGACTACACCGGAATCATCCGGTGGTGCCTGTGTAGCTGACACATTGGTAATCTCAATTGAACATGTCACCATATCTACTGGCTTACTTGTCTCCCCCTCTTCATGATACAACTTTTCAAAATATGAATTCTCTTTCTAGAGAAGTATCGGAAGAGGGAAAATAAATCATGTCCTCAAAGAAAGTAACATCCATAGTGACACAGTACTTCCTGGTAGGCGGATGATAGCACCGGTACCCTTTCTGATGTCCTCCATACCTAACAAACACACATTTAACTGCTCAGGTATCCAACTTAGACCTCTGATGTTTTGGAAGATGGACAAATGCAACACAACCGAAAACACGGGCATAATGATTATGAAAAAAGGGTAATGAGACATGAGATGCAAGCACCTTATATGGAACTTTTCCCTGAAGGACACGAGATGGAAGACGATTAATGAGGTGGGCGGAAGTTATGACAACATCACCCTAAAGGTATTTAGGCATATTGGCACTAAAAAGAATACACCAAGCCATGTCAAGTAAATGACGATTTTTCCTTTCAGAAACTTCATTCTGCTCAGATGTATAAGGACACGTTATTTGATGAACAATTCTGTGTGTGTTAAAGAACTCCAGAAAGACATGATTCACATATTTCCCCCATTATCAGAACGAAGAACTCTAACTAAGGCATTATATTGTGTTTGGACAGTAGTATAGAAGGCTTTACAAGCGGGAAAAACCTCATCTTTAGTTTTGAGGAGAACAATCCATGAAAGACGGGTGTAATCATCAATAAATGACACATAATACCGCATACCTGACACAGTAGACTCTTTGGAGGGTCCTCAAACAATTCGAAAGGAATAACACGTTTATTAGAAATACTAGGGGAATAAATAGATCGATGACTCTTGCCCAAAACACATGTCTCACAACGTAAAAGTGACTCATCCACACTAATAAACAAAGTAGGCATAGATTTTTTCATAACACTAAAAGATGGATGCCCTAAGAGACGATGCCATAACCAAACTTCACTTAGTTTGTCAGAAGTAGAGATTAAAGCGGTCCGAAACTGTGCCCCTAATTTCTCCCCTGCATATGTCTGATCTAGATGAAACAACCGGACTCTCAGATATCCCCAACTAATTAACTCCCCGTTGAGAATATCCTGAAATATCGCATACATAGGAAAAAATATAATAGAGCACTTAGCATCAGTGTTTAATTGGGGAACAGATATCAAATGATGAGATAAAGCAGAGACATATAACACATTGTGAAGCTCTAGTGTGGGAGTAATACGAACTGACCCTTTCCCTAATACGGGGAATGCCTCACCATTAGCATTAGTAACATAGGGTACTGGTAGAGGAGACAATACGGAAAAATAAGATTTGTTATAAGTCATATGATCAGACGCACAAGAATCAATAATCCATGTATCAAAACCAACAAAGTTATAAATATGTAAAGCTATACCAATTTTTCCACGACCCGCTATGGATGCGGTAGATATTGCTCCTCTTGTGGTATGATGATCATGGCCAACCACACCATAGATATCGGGTTCCTGGACGAATTGAATAGCTGCTTTTGCCTTGGGAGGATAATTAGGTCTCTTAGGCCGAAGGTGTGGATACAGCTTCCAACATGTCGCATGAGCATGGTTAGTATCATGACAATAAGAGCAAGGAGGGCGGGGCTGATTCCCGAAGCCTGGTGGTGGTCCTTGCTGATGAAGTGGAGTTGAAGTGGCCTGCTGAAGAGGTGGTGCTTAAGATCTAGCACGAATAGTATGGCTGGAAACTTCAACTTGTGTCTGATGAAGACTCTCCTGGTGAGATTCATCCTTACGGATATATGTGAAACCTGTAATTAGGCTAGGGGGTTCAGTCTTTTGAAGGAATTCCTGTTTCGCACTGTTATGTTTTGCATCAAGACCTTTCAGGAAATGGTGAACTCGCTCAACCTCCTTCTCGTGTTAGTACCAAACAATATCTTCCTGATTATTGATCATGCAAGGACGTTTCACATCAATCTCAGCCCAAATATTTTTTAGTTTGGTGAAATATTGCGCCACCGGTTACCCATTCTGTTGCATCGCCAAAGCGGTGCACATTAACTCATGAACATGTATGAAATCAGAGTCATTAGTATATAATCCTTCAAGTGTCTACCATATTGCCTACGCAGTATCACATGCCTACACCATATCAACTATCTCTTCCTTCATAGCTTTCCAGAAGACTAACATCACAAGACCATTGTCGTCGTCCCACTTAGTGTAGGCAATAATATCATCTGCACTAGGAGCCTTAGTGATGTCGGTTACATGCCTCATATTATGCATTCCTCGAAGATGAGCTGTCATAATTCGCTTCTATTTACGAAAATTGGTCCCATTGAGTTTGGTTCCCCCAAGGGAACTACTGTCAGAACTCTTGACAGATACTTCAAATTTCAGAACATCAGCTTCGTCTCCAGAACCCATTGAAAAACAAAAGTAAAAAATCATGAATTATACAGCGAAAACACCAAAAAACTGATATGAACCTATCTTGGGTGCACGTGCACCGTCGATGAACCTGCACTGACAACCAAGACAAGCAATTCTAGGTTGGGTCGAATCTGGTCGAATCAGGTTCGGGTCGGGTCAGGTCGAATTTTGCCGGGCCGGGCGGGTTGAATGTGAGCCGGGCCGTGTCGGGTCGGATTTGGAGCTCGGAATTCGGATTTGCAGCGGCGATTCCACCGGCGCGGTGGAGAGCCCGATGCGGCGGCAATGCTGAATTCTCTTTTTTCTCTTTTCAATTCGGAGTTCCAGTCAGCCTAGGGTTTCGATTTTCCCTCTGACTTCCTTCCGATCTGCTCCTCTTCGGCGCTTAGCGCCAATCGGCAATGGGAGTTCCGATGTTCTACAGATGGCTGGCGGAGAAGTACCCACTCATCGTCGTCAACGTGAAGGAAGAAGAACCGGTCGTAATCGACGACGTTTCGATTCCGGTTGACACTAGTAAGCCAAATCCTAACGGCGAGTATGAAAATCTCTACCTCGATATGAATGGGATTATTCACCCTTGCTTTCACCTCGAGGACAGGCCTTCACCAACTACTTTTGATGAGGTATTTCAGTGCATGTTCGATTACATAGACAAGCTTTTCGTGATGGTGCGACCTCAGAAGCTGTTATACATGGCTATAGATGGTGTTGTCCCTCTCAAAACCTGCGGCAGAAGTATATGGAGTTTCTTGTGATACCATCTGAAGATAGTGACGTATGTGGAAACAAGGAGGGTGAATGGTTGTTCTCCTGTGCTCCGAGAGAGAGGTGATACCAGCCGAGCTCGCACAAAAAAAACTGTAAAAACAAAACCCAGAAAAACAGAGCACTGCTCTGATACCAAATAGAATAGTATATTACACTCTTAATTCATCTATACACACTAATGTCCTATATATAATCTAGTAAATGTACACTTTAACAAAAATTTATTCCTTAATTCCCTCCGTGAATCACGGGCGTGATTCACGGAGTCATTCACGCTAACAGGTCGCACCATCCATGTGGTACGGTTGACGCACATAAGAATTTTTTGTCAAAAGAATCATGCCAACATTTGTTAGGTGAGATGATTCCCTAGTTCATTCCGATCATAAACAGTTGATATTGCATTTCTAATCTTAAATTGTTACAAGATTACAAGTTCATTCAAGATCATAAACAGTTGATATTGTTTTTTTAGAAGTAGGATTGAATGGTAGCCTTTAATACATTAGTATTACTGAAATCACATTATACAAGAGGGGGTGACATAGAACCTTAACCCCAAAGTACAACAATTCAACAGAGAAAACTCTAAAATCACAGTAAAAATCTCAACTAAAAACTGATGTATTCTATCAAACCTCAATTAGCAAAGAGTGCAGATTAATTTGGCACCTCTATTTGCTTTACAGTTTTGGCGACATACAAGGAAGATACTACTCAAACCGAGCCATAAGATGCTAATACGAATAGTTTTCCTAATATGTTGCCACCGAACATAAAAATTGGCAATCTTGTCACCAGAAGGTAGTGATCAGTTAACAATGCAAAGTACTCGCCACCATCCTACGACAAACACGGCACGCAATGTGCTCAAACCGAGACATCGCTTACCCCTACTTCTCATGAATATGAAATAAACTACAAGAAAGAAAAAATTGCAGAAAATATAAATCATGGAACTTCAGGAGCGATCCAAGCCCAAATTATTTACAAGCAGATCCTAGCCACCGCCAACCAGAATCTGTGCCAGAATAACCCATATACATTGGCCTCTATCTCGATTATCAACGTCTACTACGAAATGAAAACAAGGAAATAAATAGTTTAAAATAGTAACTTCTCAAAAAAGACCCAACATGCTGGAGAAACTAGTACTGGCAATGCTCAACAACCTCACATGAAGAAACATAGTCAACAACCCGTCACCAACAACGTCACCACCCTTGCTCCAACCAGATCATGGAGATCCAAACTAGGTTGACTCCCAAACAAAAGAGATCAAGGCATGGCGACTCAAACCAGATCAGATCTTAGAGCCCTCCATTCGATTTTGACCATGGAGTCCCAATCCAAATCCAAGCCATAGGTTCCACCAACCGTGCATCCTAGCGAAGCATCAACCACCATGACACAGTCCTAACCCATCACACAAACCCTACAAAAACCCCTTCGGCCGCACCCACCTCTTATCGACGAGGCCAAAGGCCTGTGTCGATGGGAAGGGCCGCCAGACGAGCAAAACTCGCGACTAGAGAATGAATCTGGGACGCGAGTGAGGCGTGTTCTATTTTCCTCCTTCCTTTCACATTAATATTGCATTTTTAATCCTTAAATTATTACAAGATTACAACCTCAAAACATTGCATATTTGTATTTCATTCGTAAGCTCAAAACATTCAATTTCAATCAAATGATTGAAACATATATGTCTCATCGTATATATAGAAATTTTGACAAAATGAAAGAAAAATCAGATATATCGGATAACACGAAACTCATAGCTTCATATAATGATCAATAGAAAAAAATACTACACAGTGTCTTGACCTTTTTCAGTATCTGACGTTTCTAAAACTTCAAAATACTGAAAATAGGGTCTTACCTTCTAATCTTGACCCAAGATTGGTATCTACGACGCTTACCTCCATTAACCAAGCTGGTGACAGAGTTATTTTAGTCACAAAAAGACCAATTTACCCTTTATTATATATTCTACCTTTAATTCTCTCTCTTCAATAGTTTTCAATTGATTAAAAAAATCTTGCAATATTCTCTTTGTACCCAGAAGAGAGGATCGTGAGAGTTACAACCTGCAACCATGATTCCAAATCTTTAATTATAGTTAGGATATGAAGGACTTTCATGCTACCCATAAAGGAAAAATTGAATCTATCGAAGATCATAGCCTTTCCATAAACTGAGTATATGGGAGCCCATCTCTCCTCTTCTTCCCAGTAAAGGCTCCTCATAAACATTTCTCTCGCCCACACGAGAAAAACTCTGAGACTCCGGGAACAACATCGTTGTATCATATTAACTTCGGGATCAATTATATTGATGCAGAACATTGATGCAAGAGAAATTGATGCAGAAGATGAGGACGGTAATGAGCATGGATTTTTTTTTCGTCTGTGAAGTAGTTGGGTTGATTAGAATAGCCCCTGGCTAATTTGGGAATTGTGGTGAATTCACCATCGTCTTATTGGCTCATCTCTCTACTAGCTATGGAGCTCTCCCGATTTTTTTTCCTTTTAATTTTTGCACTAGACAATAAATAATAATGATAATGATATACAAATGGATGAAAATGCCCTTCAAATTTTGCTGGATGCCAGTCTTATTAACGGATATACCAATCTTGGGTCGGGGTAGAAATATGAGATATATATTTGAAGTTTTAAAAACTTGAGATACCAACAATTAGAATATGAAAAACGTTTAATCTATTTTCCAATGACCATCATTTCTTGCTCTTTAATTGGCAAATGGACCCATGACTGGTGAACGACCCATAACATCGGTACCGAAATGCTTCTTTTCTTCTATTACTGATCCGTGAATCATCACTCATCAGTCGGCGTATAAATTCATGGTCATCTTCTTGATCCGACTAGGAATCTCACGGGAAGTAGCAAAGTGAAAGATGATGTATTTAGGTCAAGTAGGGGTCCATCTAATTGCATGCTCCAAGTGACTTGGAATTCTGGATAACTACTGCTGATAATGATATGGTTGGCATTCACGCATTGGATAAGATCAATGCCTTTTTCCTTATTCTACTCACGTCTCATTGTACATCCAACCATATTTTCCTTTTTCTAAAAATAAGAAATGAAAATGATATCTTGAAGTATATATTAATGGTGCTAAAACTTATTGACCACCAAATGTGAAGGCGGGAAGAGAAAATGGTCTGGCCAATCCGTAAGTATTGATGTTCCGAACCAACCTGGAGCTCTTGGTGTTTCACTATGGTGCTGTGTTCGTTTCATGTTTGTTTTGTTTTCTTCATTTCAGGCCAAAAAGCGTCTTGTATTTTTGCTCCAACAATGGCAGCTGTCAGTACTCTAAGGCTTGGCTTGAGTAATACCCATCTGGGTGTTCATAGACACACCTCTGGTCCAAACCAGGTACTTCTCTCAAGCTTCCTGATCATCCCTTTTTATATGATAAAAGATTGTTTCTTTGTTTTGATCATTCAGCTTTTCTGTATCCATGTGAATCCTAGAGAAGTTTGGCACAAGCTGAGGAAACCCATATAGGATTTCTGCATGACATCAAGTAAGTATCATATACATTTCCCTGTATTTGCGAATTGGTTGGTCTGTTAATTTGTTATGGTTATGATCCTGATTTCCAGAGTAATAAATTTTGCCCAGTGTTGTTAGTTTATCAGTTCATACTATTTCACCAAGTTCCATCTTAAAGTTGGTTGCTTTAACTACTTTAATCTTACCAAGGTCACAAGGTTATTTAAATTGCCTGAAGGTGGATTCTTGAAACAACTCCCTCCCATTTGTATTTACTGTCTTTGGTTCTCAGATTTTTCATAGATGTAATATTACTTGATTAGACAATTGCAATCCGTGTATACATGGATCAAAGTAGAAAAAAGAGAGAACACTACATGCACAATTATTCTTCGTACAAACTTGCAAATCCATTTCTTCTGTACGGTATCGAGTTTGATTTGTGAGAATTGCAATTTTATCATAGGAGTGTCCAGTTCTTTATGGCATTAGCAATCATGGTGCAATCGTGTGTTAAAGGATATTAACTGTCCTTTTGTGTATGTAGAAGACATCCAGTTGTCGGAGTGGAGGCTTTGAGTGATGTGTCAAAAGCTAAGAATGGGCTAAACTTTGGTGAATTGAAGGATAGGTTTCTGAGCTTCAAGAAGCAGAAGTTTTTGTAAGTAGCGGTTAAAGAGTTCAAAACAAAACTTAATTACATATTTTTCCTCAAGGTCTTGTGCTTTTGTATAGGAAAGAGTCTGAGCATTTTCAAAATCTAGCTCAAGTTCAAGATCCTAAGGTATTATTAGTTCTGTGTACTAAATTATTTATCTTCTGTTGCATATATTGGTCAGGTGCCAATTTCCTTGTTCTGCCTTCCTCTTGTAAATGAAACAATTACGTAGCATAAAACTTACAAGTTCAAATACAGTTTATGGTGATTGCTTGTGCAGACTCTAGAGTATGCCCCTCTAACATTCTTGGCTTTCAACCTGGAGAGGCATTAATGATTAGAAACGTAGCAAATCTGGTTCCCCCTTTTGAGGTATATGCTCTTCTGTGTGTGCTATTCTTAGTACCTAAATATCTGCAAACGCCAAATGTTTTTTATCAGCCTTTTTTTTCTTTTTAGAATGGAGCTTCAGAGACTAATGCAGCCCTCGAGTTTGCAGTAAATACTCTCGAAGTAGGTCATCTTATTCTTATATCTCTCCCTCCCATCCTTTTATATGTCACGTAAAGCTTAGATCTGTGGTTCATCAAAGATATATGAGTTATTGTCCAGATCAAGGCACTGAATTTATAGGCTCTTGAATTTATCCACATCCAATCTGCCTAGTCTGGTTTTCAGATGTACTGAGATGGAGTTACTTTCTTGTAATAGTATAGTTTTGTGTTAATAGAACGTTTTCTAGTAAATAAGATCTTGGAAACTTGCATTCTACTTCAGTATCTTCTCTTGCTGTCCTGACCTTTCTATTATTTTGAAAACTGAACTGTTTGTGGCTGACTTTAGGTTGAAAATATATTCGTCATTGGCCACAGTAGTTGTGCAGGAATTGAGACCCTGATGACAATGCAAGATGATGGTGATTCGAGGTCTGATAAATGTTTAATTTTATTATCCTTGTACATGTTAGCCAGGTGATCAATCGTCTCAAACTTTCTTTCATTTTTTTTTCAGTAGCTTTACTCATAGATGGGTTGTGAATGCTAAAGTCGCCAAATTAAGAACAAAAGCTGCTACGCTACACCTTAGCTTTGATCAGCAATGCAGATACTGCGAGAAGGTACTACTGTCCACCTTTTCATGAAACCAATCTTTCTTGCTCAAGAAACTTTGTTCTTAGCTTATCTGTGGTAACATTATGTTAGCTTGCACCTCCAATCCTTAAATTATATTGATACTTGGGGTATAAATCTCCGATTCAATGTTGAATGAACTTTTTCATTTTGTTATTGGAAGAGTAATCATATCTAAAGCTCTTTGTGATATGCATTCTTTCTACTGCAGGAATCGATCAATCATTCATTATTGAATTTGCTTGCATATCCATGGATAGCAGACAAAGTAAGGAAGAAGTTGCTCTCTATTCATGGGGGATACTATGATTTCTTGAATTGTGCATTTGATAAATGGACACTTGATGTAAATGATAGCAACAGTTCCCTGGGGGAAAAACACTACTCGGTTAAAGACCGAGAACTTTGGTTGTGATCCATTTCTTGCTCTTTTTCTATTGGATCATCTGTGTAAATCATCAATGTATAATGTAAGTTAGTGTTACAAGTCGCAATATACAGATAATTTCTTAATCCTGTAAACATATAATGCTCAAATTGCAGCATATGTGAGAAAGGCCGAATAAAGTAGGGCAAAGGAAGAAGTTTAGGCCTTTTATGAGTCTACAACCAGATGAACCAGAAATGAGATGGTCAATAACACTAGCAAAGTACAGCTTTTGGTTTAAACCTTATGCTGTGGTTTACACTAGAGATCTAAAATAGTACCCAAATTGTTGACAAGCTTAAGCACACAATATGATGTCAAGACGCTTCATCGTCTTGATATCAAAGACCTTGGCCCTCTCCATTACTTCCTTGGTTTGCAGGTGACAAGTGATTCCGGAGGTCTTATTAATCAATTCAAGTATGCTCATGATCTCCTTGTCAAGCATGATATGCTACATTCTAAACCCGCTAACACCCATATGTTGGCAAAATCAATCCTCACTGCCACTGATGGAGATTTACTTCCAAATCCTACTGTCTTTCGTGAGATGGTCAAATCCTTGCAGTACCTCACCATCACTCGCCCTGACATTGCCTTTGCAGTCAACTCCTTGTCTTAGTACATGAGTCAGCTTAGAGCTCCTCATCTTATAGCAGTGAAACGTGATCTGCGTTATATAAAGGGCACTCTTGATCAAGGTCTGCATTTCAGTCCACAAACTCAGTCGGTTAAGCTCACAACCTATTCTAATGCCGATTGGGTAGGTTGTCAGGATTCTCGCCGTTCTACCTCCGGTTATCTGATTTTCTTGGGCTTTAATCTCATTTCTTAGTGTTCCAAGAAGCAGCCAACTATTACCCGCTCGGCCACTCTAGTGCCGAATTAGAATACCGGTCCCTTGCTCATGCTAGTGCTGAAACCACATGGTTAGGCACTTAGGCTATCTATTGTATGAACTTGGAGCTAAAGTTCACTTTCCCATTTTGCTCTATTGTGACAATCTAAGTGCAACATACATGGCTTCCAATCCCGTGCTACATGTTCGAACCAAACACATCGAACTTGATTATCATTTTGTTCGAGAGAAAGTAGCCCTTGGCAGCTACTATGTGTGTTTCATCCCTTCACATGACCAACCATCAGATCTTCTCACCAAGCCTCTCCTCAAGTCTAGGCATTTTCTACATGCTTGCAAACTTATCTGTGCAGGCCCGCAATGTTTTAGGGGGGATACTATCGTGATTCCCGGAATCTGATTCCCAAATCAAGAGTGATTCACCTCTCCTAATTGAATCATGATTATATGCAATCAACAATACTATGTTCATCTAAGTTTAGGAATGTTATTCATTGTAATTATGTATGCAACAATATATATGTGTGTCAATTGTATTCATTCATATCAATGGAAATAAAATCTTAACACTAAGTATCCGAATCTCAAATATTCACACACAAATCTTTGGCCATGAACAATAAAATTGTGTGATATGGGAGATTATAGCGTGGCATGAATTAGTTAGAGGTTACTGCATTATTTTGGCCACCAAGAAGAGAGAAATTATGCGTTTGATCACCATATTTCTCTTCATTTCAAGACTCATTTATAAGTCCCTTCGTCAAAGAAAAATGGAGCTTCTATTCATACCTCATAAAATGGTATTTGGACCTCCTTACTTAATAAACCTCAATTTCACTTTTACAAATGCTCAAAATGCTATTTACACCTCCTTCGTTTTCCGAAAATGCCCATAATTCAATCAAATTACTATCCATTAATTTTTTTCCAATTCTAATATTCAATTATTATAGACAACTCGAAAAATTCTTAATAATTACACAATCCATCTCAAATTAATTTTCACTTTCACTCCTAAATTTAATTAATAATGTTGTTGTTGTTTTTTCATTCATTGATCTGAAACTCACCAAATATTAAAATCAACACGAAAAATTCAAACATCAATTGAACAATTGTTTCCCTCAGATCCTAAATGAAGTTTATCAAAACTCATATCGCTTTTTAATTGATATATGAAGATTGATAATATTATTTTTTGTAATTTTTTAACAATAAAAAAGTAATTAAATAACTCATCTTATTCCAATTTCCAAATGGAAGATTTCCCGTGATAAATAAAAAATTGACGAAAAAAGAAAAATTCATTTATATTTGCTATTGTAAAATAGGTATGTTTAGAATTCTCTTATATTTTTTCCTTTTTGTTCACTCTTATATATCATTTTAGTAATTTCATATATGTTGAAAAAGCCAATACTAACTTGGGAAAGAATGAGGTCTAAATGATGTTTTAGGAGGTATGAATAGAAGCTCCCTTTTGGTAATTTCACATGAGTTGAAAAAATCAAAATGAACTTGAGAAAAGAGAGAGAGGTCTAAGTGCTGTTTTAGGAGGTATGAATAGAAGCTCTAAAGAAAAATCAACTTTTTTTAATCAAGAAGTCAGAATATATTCATGCTCAATGAACAGTACAAGGAATAAAACACTCATAAGGGCCGATAGAAAGAATTACTCCCTCAACTAATAAACATCTAGCTGCACTTAGGTACTCAAGAAAAATCAACTTCTTAAACAAGGTCATCTATTTTTTTTTTCGGGAATGAAACGAATTCATTTAACATAAACCAATGCGAGCTCAAGGCTCATACAACTACAAGGGTCAAGTAAAGGGTAACAAGTCACCCTAGGCCGACACTACACTAGGTAGAATAAAACGAAAAACGCAATCCAAAGTTCGAAAACTAAAAAAGTGTCCAAAATAAGCGGACATAACCAAAGTCTAAAACTAAAAGCAATAAAGCAAATAACTTCTCTACCTCTAAATTTAAAGAGAAAACCCCAAAAACTTAAGGATAAAAAAGGATTTGTCCCCACGGTACCTAGAATTGGATCAAACCCACATGTAAGAGGGCCATGGTGAAGCCGATAGAGACACTCGACTCCGCTGCTGCTAAAAGCTTTGAGACGTTGCTGCTAGGTACGCTGCCCTACTCAATCAAAACGGTTTTGCAAACTTGTCGCATACCCCTGAGCACCACTACCTCCACGGCCTTTCGACCCTATACGAAACCACGTCACGACACTGCCTCCGTCCCTTTGAGTCTCCTTAATCCCATAACCCAGACAAGACGAATAAGAGTTCGCCACCACCCCAAGCCTTGGTGCCGTGAGCTAGCCCTGCCAGAGGAGGAGCATCACTGCCTAAACTACACCACAAGTGTTGCCTTGACGAAGCAAGCACGCCACCATCTTCGTAAATCCCTAGGAGGGTTTTGGTTTCTACTCCGAGAATGACATAGCTCCTTTTGGTCTAGCCTGAACAAGGTCATATCATAAGTTTATAATTGGTCACGAAATTACAATTTTTTAAAACACTTTAAATTTTTTATAAACGAACACTTTAATCTTCATTATAGACTGTATTCAAACGATTGGTCTACCTCCTCCACACAAAAAAGTCGAACAACTCACTGAGTGGTTGCTCTTCCACGAAAATTGTTGAAATAACTCACCAAGCGACAATCCTAATCTTCAATCCGCCACCTTTAGATGTTAAAGTGACCTCAAATTAGACTCGATGAAGAAAACATTATGAATTTTCTTATTCCTTTACCCTTGTGTGAGCAAGAGGATGAAGTCATTTGGGGACCTACTGCTAATGGCAAGTACTCCATTAAATCTGCTACTTGGATCCAACATGATAACCTTAACAAGCATCAGAATATAAACCTTTTGAATAAATTGTGGAAGCTTGATGTCCAACCAAAAATTAAGTTGTTTAGTTGTCTTTTGATCAGGGGTCGTCTTAAGACTAGAGATAGACTCTCAAGATTTGGTTTACTTAATGATAATTCATGTCCCATGTGTATTGAAGATAATGAATCTGCTAACCACCTTTTTGGTGAGTGTAGGTTTGCTCAATAGGTTTGGAACTTGGCTGGTATTAACCAAGCCATTAACTGGTCTGATGGTTTGATTAAGGTTCTGGAGAACCTGTTCTTTGTCCAAAATTATGACCAGGACCTATTTGCAAAGGTTCTAACAGTTGCTTGGTTCATCTGGAAAGCAAGAAATGATTTGATTTTCAGGGGGACCAGGTCTAATGCTAATGTTGTCAGTTTGAGTGCAGCAAATTTCCTCGCTGCAGCTGTGACTGAAAACTCCATTTCTAGGGGGATTATATCTCAACCATCCTCGGCCATTATTAAATGGCAAAATCTTCCTACAAACAGATTAAAGATAAAGTTTGATGGTTCAGTTAGAAATGATTCAGCCGCTGGAGGATTCATCTTGAGGGGTGAAGACGGTCAGCCAATCTATGCAGCTGCCACTTCTTTCTGACGCACCTTGGTTCCTATTGCTGAAGCTATGGCGCTAAGAAACAATTTGAAAGTAACTATGGAACGTGGCTTTCACTCGGTGGATGTTGAAGGTGACGCGAAGATGGTCATTGATGCAGTTAATGGAGTTATACAACCTCCTTGGAGGCTCCTTGTGATTATTAGGGATATTAAAGCCTTAGCTGCCCAATTTATATGCATTAGCTTTCGTCATGTTTTTAGGGAAGCTAATTTTGTTGATGATGCTCTAGCTGATCTAGGTCATTCTTCGTCGGCTTGTTGGATTGAGGAAATTCCTAGGGAGACTTCTAGAGCTTTATTATTTGATGTTGTAAACTCTGGTTGTTCCGGGATTTCAAGTTATAATTCATTATCCTCTTTAAAAAAACATTATGAATTTCCTTTTTTCTTTTTTTTCTCCTTTCTGAACAAGATGTATTTGGGAGAGGGCGACCCACCAGGTCCAATAACATGTTAAATCGCTTGTAAGTAGGAACTCAACAAACATCTATTCTTTTCTTTGTGAGAATAACAAACATCTTGATAGCGTTGAGACTCGTAATGACCAAACATTCTTGAAGAAATGTTAGCTACCAACATTGTATGAGTAACATATGTCCTTAGGGCATCTCTAACAATAAAGTTATTTTTATATAGTTAGAACTCGCTAAAAGTGATAGTTAGGATATCAATTTTGAAAGGTGTACGGAGCAAGCTTATCTATTTTTAACTAATTCAAATAGGTGCACTCCAGGAAGCGTAAGATTTCTAAGAAAAAAAATATTTAAGTCCAACAGTTTTTCTATTCCCCTCTTCTATTATATCCTACCGATGGGAAAAAAAGAAAAAAAGAGAGTTATAAGAAGAAGATAAATAGGAGAGACTAAAGGAGGACCAAGAGTTCAGACTGAAGAGAAGAGAAGAAGCGAGAGAGAGAGAGAGAGAGAGAGAGAGAGCGCCATGATCTCGCAGTTCTTCGTGCTCTCCCAACGTGGCGATAATATCGTCTTCCGCGACTGTCAGTCTCTCCATCTACTCCTCTGTTTCAATTTCATTTCTTCTTCTTCTTCTCCTTCTTTGATTTTCACCTTCCCGATCTCAAATCTTGATTCACATCACTTTTTCGTTTCTATAAATTTCATTTCACCTCTAATCCACTGTTCTATCGATCTCTACTCATTTAGATTGATTTCGTTGTACAAGTAGACAACAAGATCTTGAGCTTCGGTCTCTTGCGAATTCGATGCATTGTGTGATCTTTTTGATTGACTTGAATGCGCATTCGCGTTGTTCTTATTGCTTTGTGTGAATTGCAGATCGCGGCGAGGTGCCGAAAGGAAGTGCTGAGATATTTTTCAGGAAAGTCAAGTTCTGGAAAGAAGACGGCCAAGAGGAAGCACCACCTGTCTTTGTAGGTATTATCTTACTGAGGAATGTTACTTTTCACATTGTCTCGACGCTTTTCGAGCCGAAATTTGTACTTAGAGAGAGTGGTTTTATTGCACTTGATGATGTGTTTATTGGATAAATTGTTCTATTTTGCTTCTGCCGTGTCACATTGCTTGTTGTCTTAGAGGTTTTGATAAGCGTGCGTTGCGCAATGTGTGGGATTGTGTATGTCGATCTGGTTTATTGTGCTGACTTCTGTTTTTTTATTTCTTTTTGTGATGCTTTCATTTCTACTCGGTCGATAGAATGTGGACGGCGTCAATTACTTCCACGTGAAGGTCGTTGGACTCTTGTTTGTCGCAACTACCAGAGCTAATGTATCGCCATCGATTGTCTTGGAGCTTCTACAGAGAATTGCCCGTGTCATCAAAGATTACGTTGGAGTTCTCAATGAGGATTCTATCAGAAAGAATTTTGTGCTCGTCTATGAGTTGCTTGATGAAGTCATAGTAAGTTCCTTTTAACGTATTTGGTGGTATTACATATTTTGCTATATATGAATTTCTGCACTTTACTATTATATGTCATTCGTTCGGGATCTTTCTTTGTATTCTTTTTTTGCGCCTCTGTTTATCTGGAATATCGTTATCTATTTCAAGGTGTTCTGGAACTACCATGTGCAACTGATGGTTGCTATACCTTTATCTAAATGACTGGTCTTCTCAATGATAGTTTAATTAGAACTGTCCAAAGTTCAGCAGATATAAGTCAGTTGGTTCTCTTAGATGGAAGTGTAATTGGTCTATATATGAATAGTGTTATAAGCTATGTTTTGATGATAGGTTGATACAATTGAGAATTGCAATCAAGTTATTAGTAATCTGATATATTATTGATGTATGGAGTTTGGAAATGTATGACTTACATATGAGTGGTCTTTTTCTGTCAGGATTTTGGCTTTGTGCAAACAACATCAACTGAACTGTTGAAGTCTTATATATTCAATGAGCCAATTGTCATTGATGCCGCACGTTTATCATCTCTTGGATCTACAGGCCTGTTTATGGTATGATGTCATCTACTGATTAGTTGCATCATCAAAATTATGGTGAACTGGTTGAGATTATAATTTTTTTTGGAGTGACAACACTTTAGTTGTTGATCCTCAAATTTTATGGATGCAGCAAGGAACAAAGAGAATGCCTGGAACAGCAGTCACAAAATCTGTTGTTGCTAATGAGCCTGGAGGTAGGAAGAGGGAGGAAATTTTTGTGGACATAATCGAGAAAATCAGTGTTACTTTCAGCTCTAGTGTGAGTATATGTGTCTTCAATTTACCTTTTTGTGCATAATCTCTTCGTTTTGAATTTTATATGATCATTCAATTGTAATATGGATATATTTTTTTTTTCTGAAAGGTTTATAATAGGGAAAATTTGTTATCTCTATTAGTACATCCCTGGATATAAAAGTCTTGATCCTACCTTACTGCAAGTTTGTGGAAGAATGGGCTAGCGTTTTAGTGTATGTAATTTAAATCAGATTATAAATTTAGACTTTATTATGACAGCCATGTGATAAGACAAAAGCTTTTAAGTTTCAAAGATGAAGAACTGGAGAGACAAAAAAAGAACAGAGAGAAAGATTGATGTGGATATCCTACATTAAGTTAAAAAGTACTCATTTTTCTTAATAATTTAGGAAATTATTCACTAACCAAGAAAATAAATTAATCATTATCTTATACTTTTTACGGTCAGTATAGGTGTTAAACATTTCCGAACTTTGATTTGTAACACAGACAATGTCCACTAGTTTTTGACGATTAAGAGCCAAACATTTAATGAACACCAATACCCTACTAAAGATTGTGGGCACTAATGCCTCTTTTAGGTCTATGTCCTCTGGCATTAACCTCAAGCTTCTACTGGTTACCGACCATCCAAGTGCCACTGCATCAGTCTTTCTTTTAAAAATCCTGTAGAGAATGAACTAATCTAATTAATACACTTAAGACTTTGCTCCCTAACTTTTTGTATACAAAAGGACAAAAAAAAAGTGGCATACTATAATGCCTTATTTTTCACATATGGGATCTGTTATCAATAATCTGTTTTCATTATACAGGGGTACATATTGACTTCTGAGATTGATGGAACCATTCAAATGAAGAGCTATCTCACTGGTAATCCAGAAATCAGGTTAGCTCTTAATGAGGACCTCGGCATTGGTAGAGGCGGAACATCAGGATATGGTACTTCTCTAACACGTGACTGGCTGAAATTATGTTGTCCAAGTGGTGCCATAAAGTTTTGGTGGCATTATGATATGAAATTAGTGGCTCTTTATTCTTTATTAAATAATGAAATTAGTTCTTGTCAAATTATTCTTTCCATTACAGACTATAGGAGTTCATTTGGCTCGGGAGCAGTGATACTTGATGACTGTAATTTCCATGAATCTGTGCGTCTTGATAATTTTGATGTAGACAAAACTCTTACTCTGGTAAGTGCGAGAGAATTATTCTTGTTTGGTTTGTGGATAATTAGTTACATACATTAAGCACTTAAATATATGTTCCATGCTACTGATGTCAGGTACCTCCAGATGGCGAGTTTCCTGTCATGAACTACCGTATGACTCAGGAGTTTAAACCTCCTTTTCGTATCAACACTCTGATTGAAGAAGCAGGATCGCTTAAGGTGTATACTATGTTCTACTTTTAGATGGTGAATTTAACAAACATATGTACATATATATTATAAGAGAACTAGACTTAAATTAAGAAATTGAGTATGTTCATGTACTATGTGTGGGCCTTTTTGGAATATGTAAACCTCTTCGACCTGCTGATGTTCAATTTCATTAATTTTTTTTAAAATTCTGCTTGAGAATAACAATTTGCAATGTTGAATTTAGGCTGAAGTGATTCTGAAACTATATGCTGAGTTTCCATCAAACGTTACCGCAAACACCATCTCTGTACAAATGCCACTACCAAAATTTACTACAAGGTAATATATTACTTGCTATTTATGGCAACAGAGTATTAGTTATTATTCTACAGTCCTTGTATTTATGCTATGGTGATGAGAAGTTTCTCCAAGTTTATTGATAACACGCTAAATTTCTCTTAATAAATTTCCTTGATAGTCTAATGCTGGCATTCGGTCTTAGGAGGCTTGTTACCCACTATTCTTGGTTTGAAGATATGTCCATCAATAATCCAGTCCCATATACATTGTCTCACTGTAATTTAGAGAATGTTAAACAACTAAAATCTTCCCATTCCAAGACATGATGACGGGGAATCATTGACTATCCCTTTATGATTTTATTTTATTTTAGGGATAAAAAAACAAAAATGCAGGTTATTTGGAATCATTTATAGTTCAATTTCATAAGCCTATGAATTTATTCGGAGTACTGCCAGGGAGGGGGTCTGTTTGAGATTTTTTGCACATGGAAGAGGTTATCTAGATCAACTGATAAAAAAAATTTGGTCAAACTGATAAAAATTCAGTTGGTGGTGAACTAAAAAAAGATGCAGTAGTTTATATTGCCCTGTCTTGGAGTAATAGCCAAAACATTTTGAAAAAAATGGGCTATTTACTGTCCGGGTATGATTAAGGTATAGACTGTAGAGATGCATTTATAAGCACGGCAAGTTAAACTTGCGGACATTGCTAATTTATTTTACTGGTCAATACAAATTTACTTGCTCTGATTTCTTTCAGAGCCAGTTTTGAGTTGGAGCCAGGAGCAATCGGACAAACAACAGATTTCAAGGAACCAAATAAGAGACTTGAATGGGGTTTAAAGAAGGCAATAATTTTTCATCCATCATCTGTTTTATTTGTATAATTGATAAATGTAGATAATAACCTGTGAATCATTTCCAATTAGTACATCTATTATACTGATAAGTGATGCACTGCTGCACAACAGATTGTTGGTGGTTCCGAACACACCCTACGTGCCAGGTTGACATTTTCACAGGAATTTCATGGTATGATTTACTGTGAATTTAGTGTTATCACTTATGTTTAATACCTGTGAATGCTCATGGTAGATTTGATGCTAAATTCAGGAAATATCACAAAAGAAGCTGGTCCGGTGAGCATGACGTTCACAATACCCATGTATAACTCTTCAAGACTTCAGGTAAGCCATTGTCATCATTTTGATACTTGACTTTTCAAAACATGCAGTAAACATTTGTATGATCAAATTCAGTCTTTGTACGTTTGAATTTTTTTGGTTAGGGTGGATCCTGTTAAATCCTTTTGTGTTATGCTGTTTCTATGTATGTCCTGTTGGATGGAAAAAGTATGAGTTGAGTCCAGATGCCAGCCCGTCATGATTAAAGTGCTATACAACCGAGCACTAGGTCATGAATTATAAATGACGTTAAACCATTTACACACCTAGGTTGGGTAGAATAACACTTCCTCTAACATTTCATACTTTGGACCTGAATGAATAAGGTCGGTATAGGAGTCGAGATCGTATATCCTAATTCCAAGTCATAGGAGTTATTTTTTGAAGGATTCCGTAGGATAAGATCTGCGTGTAATAAATGAATATGGTCGGTATAGGGGTTGAGATCTTATATCCTAATTCCAAGTTCCCAACCCGCATTTCTACTCCATCTAAACTATGGCAACCTGAAATAGTAGTCTAGCATATGAGTTGTCCATTATTGGGTTTTTCTTTGCTAATGAGATTTTTGTAACTGTGTTATTATTTAAGGATTCCGTGGGATAAGATCTTCATGTAATGAATGATTTCGTTAGCAACGTTATCCGCAATTTCCGAATAGTAACTTTTTTTCCAAAATAATAAAGAAATAAATAAATATGTGTTATCTATGGTGGCATGGACATATTGAATGGATACTTTGTTTATGTTGATTTCTGAAGATTTAAAGCATTACTGTGTTTTTTTATCTCCATCTCCCTATGAAAGTACTGAGATAAATATTTGTGTGGTGCAGGTAAAGTACTTGCAGATAGCAAAGAAGTCTGGAACTTATAATCCATATCGGTGGGTAAGATACGTTACTGTCGCGAATTCATACGTTGCTCGTATATGATGCAATGGTGCTTCATTTGTTGTGCCATTTCGTGAATGATGAACTGAATGTTTGAAAACACTGGATCTAGTTCTGAGATATCTATGGAGACCATTGCTTTCTGTTCTCTTTTGGCGGTTTTGGATATTATGCATTGAATATTGTTCGTCTTACTTTTGAATTATTGAATTGTTCTGTGTAGTGGTTGTGTATTGGAAAGTCCACAATTGAATTTTTATGTCGTCTGAAGAAAGCCTCCACAATTTTATGGTTTTATTGACTCGAAATGAAGCTCTGCTATGTTTGGATAGTCCAAGCACCACTAGCTAACAAGTAACAAGCAACCAAAGAAGTTTCTTTTTTGACATTTTTGGCATGGTGGATAAACAGTTAACCAACAGCCATGATTTACAAAACCTAATCTTGTGGGTTCGGAAGTTGAGGTCGCCTGTTTGAACTCGCCTAAGTAACTAAATCTGCCTAACAATAACTTATAGGTCACCAAAAACCAATGTCTGTCAATCATCGCTGGTTGTCATCCTTTGTTAGGGCTCCGGCCATAAGTCAGAGATTCAATAGCCGAATAGTCAACTCTCGAAAACCTTCTCTTACATTGTGACCGCTTCTATATTATAAATATAAGATTCGTTGACAATTGCGATTCTATGTTTGTTTAGAAGAAGCGGTCGCAATCTATAAAACTAAGAAGAAACTACTCTCATTTTACTTGTTTCAAATACAAGATGAAGAATCAAAGCCGGAAGTGGGATGAAGTTAAAAATGCGATGCCCCCTTACTTTTCCGGATTGGGTAAAACTTGCACTTGCGTATGAAAGGAATGAAGGAGAAACTGTCAAAAATAGTATGTTCTACTTTTCTGACCAAAGCCACCTCAAAATTCCCCCACCTTTTTACTGCTTCATGTTCAAGGCATCCAGGTAGTAACCAAAACAGTCATGCAGAACTTTTGAGCTTGCAACTTGCAATGCCATTTTGGAGAGAATATCAACTTGCAGAGTTGCAGGTAACTTCAAATATTACGACACTATGAACAACAAAGCAACGATTCATATTAGGCAACGATTGAATGTTGCGGGTCCTTGACACTGCACAAAAAACTTTGAATTTCATTTGTAATCTTGCGTCCATATGCGGATGTTGCGATCAACAAGTTAATTCCATGAACTACACTCTCCATCTTTTATAAGGTAAATTTTGTTAGATCAAATTATTTCGTTATGTTCTTTTAAATTATCTTTTATATATTGTCATGCTACTTCTTAGAGCATCTCTACGTCTCCGACAGTTCTTATAAAATTAAAATTATTTTTATCTTTTTTCGATACAAAAATTATATTTATCTTAGACGAACCAACATTCGTTTTTTTACTCTATACACGCAATTTCTAACTTAAAGCTCTATATGAAGTTATGAAATTTGATGATTTGCTTTTAGTTAAGTTAAAATGAATCGAGTCGCATCGCCTCAGCTAATTTATTCACCAAATTACCCTTTACCTCTTTGCACTTTGAACGGGTTACTTTTACATGAACTCGAGCAACTAGAGGTCCTAGGGAATTTGGTGATCTCTTTCGAAAAGAAGTTGGAGTTTGAGGGAATTGCTGTTAAATGCCTTTGTTTACAGTGATATGGATTGGATGCAGCACATAAATTTACTGTTGCTTTTTTCTTTGTTACGAAAGGATTAAAGGCCAGTGATTCTGTTACTGATATGATAGTCACTTTAACCATATTGATAATTCTTTTTACATTACGGCTCTTCTTTCTCCAGAATCAGAGTAAGGTAGAGTCTAGGGCTTCCTAGCTAGCTAGAGTGAAGCAATCTTTACGTTTAAATTGCTTTCGAAAACTGGAAATATTCTTACCAGCCAACTTGGACCGACTTTAACTGAGCTAGTTATTTTTGCTACAATTGAGCAATGTCTTTATCGTGATCATGATATACATAACGCACCAATAATGTGTTTATTAGGTGACGGCATCTTGGTATGATGTGCCTATCTTTCCTTCTTATGAATTATTTGAGATGGGGTTATTTGTTTGATGAGACTTTTGTCTGCAGGTTTTGTAGGGTATTCGGATGATCGATGTTTTGCCTGAAACATTTAAACGTGTGATAATAAAAAATGAAGAAACACAACAACATATTTTCTATCTTGTGGTTTTTTAATGTGTTGAAGTCATAAATTTTGTGTAAATTTTTCGATATTCATATTCATCCAGGTTCAGCTCTTAGCAATCGATCTAAATCATCCAATAATCTATGAACGTTAACATTTTATGAATACTGAACGGTATTCATATGAGTATCCCCCTTATTACTTACCCTAGCTAATTTGTAATTTGAGCACAGCATTAGTAATTCTGATCGATTAGTTAACTAAGTATCTTTTGATAGGGTAAATCGGCGCAATTTACTCTCCGGTAAAAAAAGATGCTTTAGGGTCTTGGGTCCTCTGAAAAAGACGACGCAAATGTCTCACACAAGTCATTAGTCACAAACTCACAACTCACAAAGTCACAAGTAATCAATTAAGCTGCAACTTGCACGGAGGTACTCAACTCATCTGAAACTGTCAACAGAAGCCAACAAGTTATAAGAAGATGAAGACGATGGAACTAAACCAGTAGCTAAGACTTGAAATTGATCCTCAAGTAGGGTCCAAAATTGCAGCAACGTTTCTCGATGTCAAAATGTGGACACAACTGGACATGCATGCATTTCCATCCTTAACCAGAAGTTCTGGTAAGCAAGTGGTATATAAGAGACGTCGTTTCCAATAATTTTAGCACACAGTTTTAATCGCCTTTAGTTTCATTCAGAATGTGTCTTCTCCCCAATCCCTATCAGAAAATAGAGTCTTGTTTACAGAGTTTTAGTAATCGGATCTAGAGTTTTTTTCACCAACAGTCTCTCAATTCTGGTGTACCTACCAATGTGATACCTCAACTATTAATCGTACCAATGTGATACCCAGACTCTAGTATTGTTATCCAACAGTCCCTCAACTCTGGTGTACATACTAATGTGATACATCAACTCTTAATCGTACCAATGTGATACTCAGACTCTAGTATTGCTATCATTGAAGTACTTCCGTCAGTTTTTTTTAACTTCTCCGTCATCTTGGTGACATGGCAAGTACGTGAGGCCCACAAAGAAGGTTAAAAGACAAAATTAACCACAGCTTAGAGGAGCAATGTTTTTCCCGCCCTTTACCTTGAGAAATACACCCAACAATTCCAATTTTAGCGCCAATTTTCCCTCCCTACTCCTTAATTTGTCTCTTATCTAAACTAAAGAACTACCGCCAACCAGTCGACCACAATCTGATAAAACCTAGATCAATCTCATTTTCTATTTTTACCCTAGCACTTGTTAAACTAACAGAATAAATATATAAATTTATATGGAACATCTCATTTCTACAATCTCATAAGAATATAGAAACACATAACTTAACGAAATTCAAATACATGTTTAAGTACCATTAATTGCCACATTTTATGTTGATCTGCCATGATTTTTGCTTGTAAGAACTAATGGTACTTAAACATGTAGTTGAATTTCGTTAAGTTATGTGTTTCTATATTCTTATGGGATTGTGGAAATGAGATGTTCCATATAAATTTCTATATTTATTATGTTAGTTTAACAAGTGCTAGGGTAAAAATAGAAAATGAGATTGATCTAGGTTTTATCAGATTGTGGCCGACTGGTTGGCGGTAGTTCTTTAGTTTAGATAAGAGACAAATTAAGGAGTATAGAGGGAAAATTGGCGCCAAAATTGGAATTGTTAGGTGTCTTTCTCAAGGTAAAGGGCGGGAAAAACATTGCTCCTCTCAGCTGTGGTTAATTTTGTCTTTTAACCCTCTTTGTGGGCCTCACGTATTTGCCACGTCACCAAGATGACAGAGAAGTTGAAAAAAACTGACGGAAGTACTTCAATGATAACAATACTAGAGTCTGGGTATCACATTGGTACGATTAAGAGTTGAGGTATCACATTAGTAGGTACACCAGAATTGAGGGACTGTTGGTGAAAAAAACTCTCGGATATATAATTGATAATCGAGAACAAACGGTATAAACTATAAAGTGGAAGATGGTATGTGACCAATTCTTTATACGAAAATTAATGTTTTTCGTATCGTAGTTTTGGAGATTTTCGAAACCGCAAACTTAGCGATCTTACATTTGAATATATAACACGTATCTGGCATCACACGTAAGTTCGAACATGCATGACTGCATGGGTAGAAGTTCTCTCAAAGTTAGGCATCTGTTTCCAATATTTCCAAATCAAGGGTTTAAACTTGGGGTCCAATCTATCAAATATGGAAAAGAAGAAAAGGGGAAGAAACCCAAATGCCATGCATTGGAACTCTTGCCTTTGATTCATTTAGGATTTGGCAGCTGGTATACTTTTTTTCAAAAGATACAGATAATAAGCTTGTAAGCAAATTCATCTCATCGATCAACTTCTAAAGTACGTAGTCGGCTGTCGAGACATGTGCGATCGACGGGGCTGCTCTAATTAAATTGGTTACTGTCTCTCTGACACATACTCCCCGGCCGACTTGAACCTGAAGTCTTCGAGTTGTAGTCACTAAGCAAATGCAAGATCTTTGTCTGTACCAAAACCACACTACTCCTCATAACCGCCAACCAACCGCCACACCCCTCCACTGTCCAGACAGACAGACACCGAAAATAAATCAGTAATTTACAAACAAAGGTCTCGATCTGCTAGAAGAAACCTAGCTAAAACCACAGCTAGCTACTCGGAAGGAGTAGAGTACGTACCACCTTATCCTCATTCGACGCAAAAGATCGAAGAAGAAAATTAAAAGAAGATATATATACGGCGGCGCGCGATTTATTATTTCATGGTTGATTGATATATAAGGGACACATACAGCAGCTAAGTATAAGAGCTTGAACTGAAGATCTCAGTAGTCAGTACTGTGGTTAACTTCAACAACTACCATACTGACTATACATGTATAATTCACTTATCAGCATCGATCCATATGTTTATACATACCATACAGCTAGCAGTATCAGCATATTAATTTGGGTCTGAGTAAACCTGGCAGTATCCACCTGGGCGCCCCTATGTAAGTGTAACAAAATACTGTTGCGATTTGCTGATTTTGCTCATTCGGAAAAATGTTAATGAGATGCACATAAAACGTAAATTCGAGTCGGCACCTACTTGCATGAGTACAAAGATATCGATAAAAATGTTAATGACCGAATGAGGTTTTAGTTCAATGCAAGTATTCTAGGGTACGTATTGCAAACGTTGCATTAATGGTACGTTCTTTTTAAGAATAGGAGGTCGATCTTAGGGCTCAAACCCGACTAATATATATTAAAACCAAGATCTGCCTTGATACGATCTCGATCACACACACACCAATTAAACCCGCCTCCTCCCCCGACTCTAAATCAGCCGACCTTGAACAGTTGAACCCCTGCCATCTACCGAGAAATTGCCTCACCGGAATACCAGGAACTCAAAGAAAATTCCCAAGATCTGACACCTAAGTTCCAACCAGAATCTCCAAAACCATTGTCTCACTCACGACGACGAACACCAGAATTCGAGCAGGCCAGAACGGAATCCGAGCCGACGCTGGCCTTCACCCAACCCTAGATTTCGTAAGCGGAGCTCCGACAAAGGTGGAGCATATTTGTTGCTAAACATAATCTAGCTATAATATTTCATATAGACATGAGATATTCTAGGCATATCTGGTATGAAACTTATTTGATGATGGTACAGAATTAAGTCAATTAATTAATAATTTAGTTCAGTTAGTTAAGTAAACTATTAGATGGATCGACAATTCTAAATGACAACAATTTACCAAATTAAGGTTAAATTACCCTAGTGAGTATTGAGCAGTTCCAGAGATAGCCATTGTCCCTTTGCATTAGAAGATCAATCAACTTATGATTATGAACTGTGGTCCACCTACATTTGTTGTCTAGTTTCTACATTTGAATTTGTTTTAAATTGAAAAACAATTACTTACACCAATAAATCTGACTTAGTGGACAATGAAACAAACCCAAATGTGCCTGCTATCTAAGCATATATTATATACGATAATGAACTCAAACCCACCCCTGTAAGCCTTAGTCAAAGCATGTCATCTGCTTTTTAACATTTCCATTTTAGCACATGGATTTTCATTTTTGTCTTTCATCTCTTTCTTTAAGTAAAAGTAAGTGACTACTTTACATATGCATCACTAGTCTTAAGTCTAAACCTAGTGTAGAATTCGCTTAAGATCTACGGGTTGAGTATAATTAAACATGGTATAGCTTTTGTTTATTTCATCTGATTTGTACACGATCTTCGACTTAAATTCTGTTAAATTTAAATAAAACGATAGAGTTGTCAATGTGAATATAAGTCTTAAGATAATGAAAAATAACACCAAATTATTAAATTATTATTTGTAATTAAATTGATTTAAGAGGGTAATTAATCATGACGCAGTATGTGAATTTTGAATCGAACGATATTGAAACTGAATGATATATACCGTCAATTTCTTAAGACATCTATATATACCGTCAATTTCTTCTAACAAGAAAAATGAAAAATAGAAAAGGGATGATCCCCCTATTGCCCAAAACTTGACACTCGTAACGAGTCGTGTTCAATCCACTCGGTCGGGAAAGAAAATAAAGGCCCCCCTCCTCTCTCTCTCTCTCTAACTTTGAAGAAAAGAATTGTTCATATAAGGCGGTGCGAGAACAAATCTCTCTCTCTCTCTCTCGTTTCATTTTCCTCAATGACTGCTCATGCTTCCCCTGTGGACCCTACTTTACCTCCCACATGAACAGCGGCGCCATTAGTCCTTACTTAGTTTCCAAGCTCACCCACCTCTCTCGAACCATCCTCATCCTCTTCCCCCCCCCCCCCCCTCATCCTTTTTATTATAAAGAAATCCGCCACGCCCATACCTCTTCCTCCCTCTCGATCATCATCATCATCAAAACCCTATCTCACCCTCGAAAAAACCATTAAACAAAACCCCCCATTATTGTTCCCTCTCCTTCTTCCCTTCCCTCCCTTTTTCTTTTATTCTCAGAAGTTTCTCACCGCAAATCTTCCCCCGACCAATCAGCTCCACTTCCCATCTTAAAAAACATTACTTCAAAACTACAGAAGACAACCATGACAGGTGAATATGGAGGTGGCGGTGACACCAAGAGTGAAACCCCAAACATGTTCTCCAAGCTTCACCATCACAACTCCAACAACACCCAACACCACCACCCTCAGCAGCAGTACCACCACCAGTTCTCCAACCCCTTCCAGGTCACTCCCGTCTCCGCCCGCGAATGCCAACAGCCCCAGACTTCTGAAGAAGAAGACACTAGCCGAACCAGCAGCGGCACTGCCCAAAAGACACTCATTTCCGACCCCAACAACCCCGCCGGCTGCGACGGCGCCACCATTGAAGTCGTGCGCCGCCCCCGGGGCCGCCCTCCCGGCTCCAAGAACAAACCCAAGCCGCCTGTGTTCATCACCCGCGACTCCGAGCCCGCCATGAGCCCTTACATTCTCGAAGTCCCCGGCGGCAGCGACGTCGTCGACGCTGTCTCACGCTTCTGCTGCCGCAAGAACATCGGCCTCGTCATCCTCACCGGCTCCGGTACCGTCGCCAACGTCACTCTACGTCAGCCTTCCACTACTCCCGGCGCTACTGTCACCTTCCACGGCCGCTTCGACATCCTCTCTATCTCCGCCACGTTCCTTCCGAAGACGGCGACGGGACCCATACCCAACGGCTTCACCATCTCCCTCGCCGGACCACAGGGCCAGATCGTTGGAGGACTCATCGCCGGGGCACTTATAGCCACCGGAACTGTTTACATCATCGCCGCATCGTTCAACAACCCTTCGTTCCACCGGCTGCCGATGGAGGACGTCGACGCGCCGAGGAACTCCGTGTCGGGAGGAGAAGCTCAGTCGCCGCCACTCTCGACGGGCGGGGAGAGTGGGGGTCACGCGCCCGCGCTGTCTTGTGGGATGGCCATGTACAGCGGTCACCTTCCTACTGATGTTATCTGGGCCCCGACTGCAAGACAACCACCGCCTCCGCCACCCTACTGATCAGAAACCAACCAAGTTCGAGTCTTTTTACTCGTTTCTTTCTGGAAATGATATCGCCACTCCAAAAACTACTCACTGCACTCCCATTATTACTTCATTTAGTTCACATACACAGATGAAGCTAAACAAGAGGGTAGACTGTTGTTGGAGTTATGATGGCATCTCCTGTCGAACTTTCTGGGTTCATTTCATCGGGTTAAACTTACTGTGAATTTAGAAGCTAAGCTGGTTTTTTTTTTTACTTTCATCGATCAGGCTACTTGTTTTTTAGACTTCCTCTGCAAATTTTTTTGTATGTTTCATGTTGATTCATGTAGACGGTAATGTTTTTATTTTTTAATCAAATTATGTAGACGGTAATGTTAATGCTAGTGTTTAGTGCTAATGTTCATTGGATTTGATTGAAAATATTTGAAATTTTGATTGAGAAATAATGTTTGAGCAAGGAGTGCAATACAATGCATGTGAGTGGGGTGGCAGAGAGATGTGATTTAATGGGGGTGGTCAGTTTTGATGTGTGTGGCGTGAATAGATAACTCAATGGTCTCTGCGTCTGAGTGTTCTGAGTTTGCAGAAGCTTGCAGTGTCTTTAATGGTTGGCTGAAGCTGTGTCCGGCTAGCGCCCTCTTGGAGCAAAAGCCAGGGCTGCTTTTTCAGTTTTGGATTTGTTGGGTTAGCCTTTAATGGGGTTTTGGGTTTGGTTTGGTTTTGAAGTTAGGGATTGATCAATCGTTCTCCTGCTAGCTCATTCATTCATCAGTCATCACTGTCTTCGTCGTGATCTAGCTGAGCTGGTACTGGGTGTACTGAAGAAAATGATGATGGTGAATTGGTGATGATGAAGCAAACATAACACAGCATGCACCACTGGCGCAAGATAGGGATAGATATATAGATATAAATGCCATTCTGGATTTCTTCTCCATCTATCTTCTTCTTCTTCTTACCTTTCTGGATTTGGATATAGTGTGTGGCACTGTGGCAGTAGAGAACGTGGCTGGGGTTTGTGCTTGCCAGTTTAGGTTGGGTTCTTTTTCAGAGAGTTATTGCGTTTATCCAATATATGGGTGCGTTGATCAGAAGAAGCCATTCTAGCTTCCTCTTCTTCCCTCCACTCGTTTTGATTCTTTGCTCTCTAATAAAATTGGGTGCTTTTCCTATCTAACTTCGGTGTTGTGTACTTTGGTCTGTTTCACTCTTTATTACTTGGACTGATCAGTGATCACTTTGTTCTCAGCTCCCATACTTCCTTTCCTTGGTAGGAAAAAAGCAAACACAACATAATGAAACGGAGAGAAGCAAAGGTGGTTGCTTGGCTCTTCCCGAGCCTCTAAATTAATTGTCTTTTTAACTATACACCAATTTCTTTTTAGCAATTGGAATCCTTGGCAATTTTGAAATTTAGTTTGCATGAATTATTCAACTAGATTCAATTTCTAACCGTGTAACATGATCCTCATTGCTCAATTTACTTACTCCTATCCTTTTTTTGAAAAATTGGTTCCATTAACAAAGTCCAAAGGCACCTTACATCTTTACTTAATCCTTGTCGACCTCATCCCATAACAGTTGTGATGGTCTTTTCCGGTCGTCAATCTGGTGTGTGAAGTGGAAATTAGAGGATATTCTTTAGGTGATGCATACCTCATTGTCACAGTTTTCCCCTAGCGATATATGATAACAGTATGTATGACATGATACAATCACCTTTAATTGGTAATAACTAATAAGTCTTCAAAGTAGTATTATTAATCGTCAAATCATGTTATGGGTCTTTAAGTAATAGATTTTCTCAGTTAGTACATTTTGTAACATGGTAAAATGTCGTTTAATGAATCTAGAGGTCATTACTGTGAACTTTCAATCGGATAAGAGCGATTTTATTGCATACCCTCTTGAAGCAAATAATGATAGAACAAGAGGACTATTTAGAGGTCATACATTTGAAAGAAAATGTTGGCCAAACAGTTTAACTACAAAGTGTGATTTTACCATGCATGCCTCAAAGTAGAAATCATACATATATTTTGATTTTTTGATTCTTTTCTTGTCTTTTCCCATGAGCTAGCCAATATACATAAAGCATGTTTGACAATTGATGAGATTACTCATAAGTAGGCGCCTCAATTCTTGACTTTCATTTTTATTAACCTGAATTTCAAACTCTGCAATCCAACCCTCTTAATCACATGAAGGACAATTATGGACTGTAATTGGACTTTGGAAATCTTTTCACTGCGTGCTAACCAAATGATTCAAAATCAATACCTAGCTAATGATCAATGTAATATTTTCACTAACGAGTGAATCAAGGTATTCCATGTTAAGCTAGCGAACTAAGAACTAAAACTAGCAAGATGATAATTAAGTACGCACATCGTCATTTGAATCATTCCATGGAAAATTGATCACATATGTTTGCAAGGTGATCGAGCTACAATACCACACGGGACCAGATTCGTGCTCAAATGCTAGCAAGCAATGGTACTACACACTTACCTACACTAATTCTTATTTACAACGAAATGGTGAGAAACTAATTATTAATGGTCCTTGCGTTAGAATTTTCAAATTATTTGGATGAATCTATTTCTCTTGTTCTGGGTACACTTGAATAGGTCTTTAGCAAAACAACAAAGAAAAATTATCGAAATAGATACACACACATATAAGGATCACTACAAATTAATTTAAGAAATTAACATGCCCGGCCGCAATAACATTGTGCATGAGCAAAGATATAGGACATATAATTAACATCTTCAAAATATTGTCAAAATACAAAACCATGTTGCATGCTTATTTGGACCACAAACTTACAAAATGTCAAAAACAATCATGTTGATATAAAGGAAGGGTCTAATTCAATTCAAGAAAACGTACTGTTTCTATTACGTTTAACTCAAAGGTCCTTCGGGAATGTACTATCTACAAAAAAAAATATGGAATTATATCTCAGTATCGGTTAATTCTTTAGCTTATCGAGCCTGGAATCTTGTATAATGTTAAGGTTAATACAACTTACTAACTTCGGGTGAAGGAGTTAATAAGTGAAGATCGATTAACTGGAGTAAAAGAAATGAAAGAAAAATGAGAGAAAAGATGGAAATCATTGTGGGTAATTGGGTCATGAAGGGCAGATAAAAAGCTCAAAACATAGCTGGCACATTCTTCCAGTTTTCAGATTATAGCTATCAATGATTCAACAACCCATCAGTTCATAGAGCTCTATATATTCGATCATAATCGGTAAATTGGGCAGAAATCAAACACGTACGTACAGCTGGGATTCAATGTATCAAATTGATCTCCTACAGTTAGGGTATCTATTTGTAGGACCGTCCAATGGTTCAATCATATGATGATTTCAAATCTATCTGAATGTAGACTCGTTTAATTTATAAGTCAATGCTTCGTCCCTTTGTGGAATCATACTGCTATATATGTATATTCATGTTTCCCCCTCCACAAGTTTTATTGTGGGTATATCTCTATCAGATGAGTTCTTCAACTGCCACCATAGTGATCGACAAAGTCTCGTGGAGATTGGAGAATGACATTCTTATGTCAATTATATGTTTTCCATTTGTGTATGTGTCAAACAATTAATTCATGCACATATTCACACACCCTTATTTTATCTGAGATACTGCTACTTAAAGAAAGATCTCGCTTGCCCTTGAAGTTACTCGACCACTTTGATGCTAATCAAGTTAAGTAATCATTTACGTTAAGTTTTCACATTGACACAATACAAACGATCATATTTGGTGGTTGGTATGCAACTTCAAGAAACCTTAATTCGAGAATCCCAATTATATATCATGATTCTTGATTTGGTAATTAATCAGTTTGATAACTAATATTAATTAATATACATGCACGCTTGTCATTGTCATCGACGTATATATAGATCGAGCTACTTATATAAATGAAAAAGAAGCAGCTAGCCGACTATGTAAGATCGATACTGATCGATCGAGGGTAGGTTTGAGTGGGATGAAAAGACATGCATGCATGCATGCATGCATGATGTTTATATAGAGAGACAGAAGGTAAGGAGTCCACATGCAGCAATCTCTTTCAGCCGGAAAAAGACCAGGAGGAATTATTGAAGGAGGAGCAAGAAGAAGAAGATAAATAGAGAGTGATCTCGATCGAGAGAGGGGGATATATATCGGTGTTGGCCGGGTTCTAAATGTTTATGTTGCTGCTTTGTTCGACCAGCCCGGGACATGAGGGATTCTCTAATTCGTCGGGTTCACTTTTCTTCATGCATGACTTTCTGTTGCCGTCAGAAAAGCTATATATTTTCAGGCATGCGGTTGGTATGAGAGACTCCTTGATTGCATGATATGCATGACTCGTATGAAACTGCATCTTTTAACGGCTGCATTGCTTTCTTCTGCCATTTTTGACGAAGATCAAGAATATAATCTGTTCCTGATCCAAGGGCAACAATATTCTGTCTTTGAACATTACAATATGTCTTTAACACTTTAATTGTCCCGGTTTGGAATCACTTAAATTATCTAATAAGCTACGCCTAGTACATGAGTTAGGCAAGTAATTAAGTTAGCATCAAAGTGGTGTTTGGTAAGATTTTGTTTGCAAGTTGTTTGCTCAAATATTGCTCCGTTTTATATATACTAGTCTCCCCATTGTTGCAGGTAAGTTATCTGCTCCCTTAATAAAACTCCACTAAAATCTTCTAAATTAATTAAACACTTTTAGTTTTAGATTTTAAATACGCTTTTGTCGATCAACCTTATGCCGATTTCCCCGTTTTTCGATCATTCTACACATACTTGAATCCCTGACTTTAAAATACAAACTATAAAATCTCTCTCGATACTATAATTCCACAGGATTTATGCGTACATAATCAGATAAGCTCATCAACAAGTTGATGCTAAAATTTTAAATTTTATTGAATGTACCCTCTTGTTCGGAGTTAAGAAATTTTACTGGTGTAAAATAACACGTATACTATTTATTGCTATATATAATTTTTGTCCTTGGTAGTTCACTAAATTCACCTCATTTGCTTATGCAAGTTGTTTGCAACTGTCATCATCAGCCTGGCCAAGGATTATGTGCAAGGTGGTGGAGATCACAGTCACTTTCTATGTACAAACATTTATGTTCAACTGTTCATCATCAAGTACCATCTCATCTCATTTTTGGGTCAAGGCAAGGCATCAATGGCCAATGTACACGTGTACGGCGATGGTGACTGTCCGTTTTTTTGTTTGAAAACGGAAGTGGACCCTGTGGATAGACATGTAATGGGTTACGGATCACGGCCGCCGTGTGTGATGGGTTGGTTTTGTCTCTTTGGGCTGGGCCCCTCCATCCCCGTCCCCAACATTACACGCTTCAATTCATTGCTTCTCTGCTTCTCTCTCTCCTTCTTTCTTACTCTATTGCCGTGATTGACTTTCTCTGCCAATTACTCCGGTCAGCATTGCCACACCCCCACTTTATTTTGGCTCCAACTCCCTTTCACTAACCCTACAGCCAGCCCCACTGTTTACTTTCCGTTTTTGGTTGACATCTCCCGTTTCTTTCAGCTCCATTAGTAATCTTCCGAAGCCGATAATCCTATAGTGCTCCGGAGTATTAATACTTTAGAAGCGGAAATTGGAGGCTGGTGCATCAGGAGGCCTTGTAGTGTACATGTTTTGAATATATAAGTTTTACCACATCATAGAGAAACAAAACTTTGTTTTTTTTTTTTTGGCAAAAGTGGGTAATAGTATTGGTAGAGATCGTGTTTGCTAAAAAAATTGGAATCGAGATCACGAATGCTACAGCTGCTTCTTTGTTTGGTTTTTTTTTTGGTATCAATATAAATAACCATTCATTAATCAAAGGAATGGTTACAACGCTCTCAGCAATTCCACGATTCATTCCGGCCCATGCTCGATACAAATACATACTCATTTTCATACGATTAATTATTTTGGCTAAACCATGAGCAACATTGTTACATTCTAGGGGGAGGTGTTGCTGGCACCGCAAACTCTGAATACAGATTAAATTGAGAAACTTCTTCAGCAATACAAGGATCAGAGGCATTGACAAGGCGCACTGCCTCTGTACAATACCATTGGGAGGGTTCCTAAGTCAATACTCAATACCAAAACTTAACCCGGTTTGAGAGCCATTAGTTTCATCCATACTTTCCATAGACTAATTGTTTGTGATTTTTTAGTGTTTGAGAGTATTAATCAAGAGCCTTCTTACTAGTTATATGAAAACCTAGCATATTAATCTGGCTGCCCAGTCCCCAACTATGGAATTTTACTGCCAACTTTCAAACTGAGTTTTTATTACCAACGGATATCTTCTCACGCCCAAATCTATGATGCGTGAACAGTTCTCATGTTGTAAATGTGTATCTTCTTTACCAGTGGGGAGAAGAACAAATAAAAGAAGCGAAGCCATCGAAATGAAGAAGGTTGGTCAGTGAAACTTCAACTCTGCCAAATTCCTGAAGCAAGAAAAATTGGACCCAGAATAGCTAACAAACAAAGCGTCTTCTGCGGGTGCATTGTTAATATACTCGGACATGAAACTGATGGGGATAACTGCACAAAATGGTCAATGGTGGTGACCGATTTCTATAAATTAAACCAGCTAATGCCTGATGGTAATGGGTACAATACATACAAATGCCTGCTCGTTCTCTTATTTAACCGCTTCCTAACTGTGATGATCAAGGGCCTGCTGTTCTTTCGCAATTTGATTTCCTTAATCTTACATTGCTCACTGAATGAACTCCTAATCTCTCAGAGTCCGTTCCTCTAACACTACTGCTACTACTACTATTACTAGCTAACTTTCTACATTGTTTAGTGATGTCAGAATTCAAAAAACGACCACTCCCTGTGCCATCTGAATCTGCAAACCTGTGGCTAACCTCAGTAACTCGGCCATCCCAAACACCACCGGTTTCACACAAATTTGAAGCGTACCGGTTTGAATCAGAGAGGGGCGAGTGCTTCAAACTCAAGGGTGAGGAAGAGGATGAAGAACTGTCCGAATCCGAAAAATTTCTCCAAGGGCTGTTCCAACCACGTCCTGAATCACCGAATATATAATCGGAGAAGTCATCGGTGCTAGTAGAATACCGGGTGCTTTCAGTACTAGAAGAACCTTCGTCAGAGCAGCTGCTGATAAGAGAAGAATTGTCACTCGATGAGTCCTCTTCGGAAATTCTTTGCAACGGTGGATAACCGGTAGAACTCTCTGGAGGACAAGATGTAGGGGATTGAGCACCATTTGGAAGTGTGGAAAAGGACTTTGATTTCATGTTGGTACTCTTGCCACCAAACCATGAAGGAATGGCTCTTTGTTTGGGATCAGAAGATATTATCCTGTTCCTTATTAATCTTGGGGCTCTCGCTGAGCACCTGCAGGGTAGATTGGTCAAAAGCCGAATCAATGAAGACAAGAAAAGTAATAAAACCAAAGATGTCCAGGCATTACCTTGAATAAAGAAGCATATATGCCCCTTTCGCCAAGACATTTTCAAGTTCCACTGCAGTAACCTGCCCAACCATAGCCAACAAATCTGGTTATTCAAGCAAATGAATAACCAAGCAATAGGACACCAGGACATGAAACATGAACCAGACACAGGGCTAAATGGACCATTATATATACTTCATAGTCCCTAGAAGCTCTGGATACTAATTGAGCATCAATGAGTACCAAATGTAAAAAAAAACCTTTATGCTTGTCTATGTCAAATTCATTTTTCCTTGAGGTGAAACACAAATGTAGAGGCTAACTGGCCGTATATTAATTCGAATGGAAACTGCAGCATAGCTGGAAATTCCTGAAATAACGTATTGCTATCATACTTGTAGTCAACAAGTTACACAGATAAACTAAAGACTTGGAATCGACAGCCCCCCACGACAAGCTTAAAAAATTTAATAGCAAATAAAAACACCAGCTATGAACATACCGTGCTGTCATCAATCTTGAACCACTTGTTCTGCAAATTCTTAACATAGCACACATAATGACCAGAAAATGCGGCATTCATGACGTCCAAGTGAACAACAACCCCATAAAGCTTGTATATGGGTGACTTATCACTTGTACCACTCATGTAAGGAGCCAAGTCCAGAATTTCAGGAAACCGTATGGGCTTATTGATCTTCCCAAATTTCCCGGACTGTATCAGTAAAAGAAAAATTATTAATATGAGAAAATATGCAGACTCTTCAGACACCACAACGTAAGAATCAATTACCTGAAAGCGCTTCAGTGCAATTGTAAGGACATTGGGAGCTTCCAGTATCGTCAACTTCTTTTTAGCCTTCTCGTAAGATTTGCACCTGTGATTCATACACATTATAAAACACTTCAGTTGGTGCATCTCAAAGCCAATGATTTCATACAGATAGTAACTCCACTAGGTTTCAATAGTTATTAAATTTGAGGGATAATGAACGAGCAATCGTCCACAGACAATTATAAAATGAGGACAGAGGTTGACTTTTCAAAATTCTTTGTAACTATAACAGAATTGTATCCATGATTCATTATGCTGCACTACTAAAAAAGTGACATTATCTACAGAGATCGCACTCTAAAAACATATGTGAGGCAAGCATCATGACACATGAAAAGAATACTTTCTTTTGCATCTCATTCAATGCTGTTGTTTTTGTTTTTAGTTTTTATCTGATGTACCATTTTGTCCCACATTACTTGTCTCCTTTCTCCAATATATGCACCATCTCCAAGTAGAAAAATGAAAAATAAACCAAAATGACTGTAAAAGTAGATTTGCCTATCTAATTATCCAATGCATCCCCAGAAGGACTTAACAATTATAGCCTCATCAGGACACTTCAGATATAGCCATTATATTTTGTTCTTCTTCTGTTTTCCTTTTTTTTTTTTATGAACAAGAGATGTTTTACATGTTGAAAATAGGTAATCCCAAAAGCATTATGAAACACATCTAACCTGCTACATTGGTATTTGTTTTCACCATCTAAGACCTCAGTGCCAGTAAATCGCCGAAGAGCCTCTTCCAGGGTTCCTATGTCGCCCTCAATTTCAACAGTAAGATCCATCATTCTTTCTTGCTGCTCAGACTTGCCTTGGCACCTTGAGCACTTAATCTGAGGCCATAAAATAAGAAACATTATTATTTCCCATTAACAGTTGCATGGGAACATTCAAACTCAGACCTAAAACAACAGGAATTTCCTTGATTGTAAGATCAGTATTCATGGTAGGTAATACTATACAATACCTTTGAACGAAGGTAACCTCCAAAGGTAAGGCCTATTAAAGTTGTTTCCTCCTTCAAAGACCGTGAAGCATTAACCCCAGATTCCATAAGACAAACGGATTGCATCGTGTCAATAGCATATCTGTGAAAATAACTCATTTATTAAGAATTATGTGTTTATAAAAGTACTAGTTTGAATTAGGCAAAGACTTGGCTTAAAGGCTCCAGATACATAGAGAGCTAGCACACCTTAGAAATTCATGGGCGTCTTCTTCTCTCCCATTACCAAGTTGGCTTCCAATACTTCTTAACTGGGAAAGTATTCCAATAGGAGACAGTGGAGACTTCCCTTCCTTTGCCTTCAAAATTAGCATTTCAAACTCACACATGAAACACCACTCCTTCTTTGCACCTGACAAGAAGTAAGACTCATCAATAAACTTTCCACTATACAAGAAATAATGTATGTACTAATAAGAGATCAATTGCATCCATAATGGAGAGCATGAATGAAAACATACATGAGTTTGAATGGAGTCCTTGAAGCAAATAAGAAGTCAGAGGTGGAGTAAATGCCAAGCATTGGAGGACTGCATTGGCATAGCAGCTGAACAGTAGTAATAATAAAGATCATGTTAGAAAAAAGACATGACAAAAGTACAATAAAAAAGCCACTCAACTTGGGATGTACGTATGAGATGTTTATACTCTACTCAATAATTGATCTCACGATAAACCTTGACAAACTGACTTAGAGGATTTCAGTCAAGGATGAATTGCATAATGTGATAACTGAGTTTATACATTATTATATCCCTAGCCAGTTGTTCCTTTTATGATAGCCCAAGTAATAGAAACACACTACTGGACCCATACGTTAAGGTATGCTGCATTTACACAAGCTCTTACAGAATGCTTCCAGAAATGTTACAACAGGAACATAAAACTGCTCTAGATCTCAGTATATACCCATGTGTCTAGCCAATTAGAAATTGTACAAGGAAAATACAATGACTGTCCACTTGTGCTAGGTATTTGCTGTTAAATATTTTTTGGGAAGGGGAATGAAACATACTCACTCAACAACAGACGGAAACTAAATGTCCTCTGATTCGTAATATCTCACCATAATATAAATTAAGATAGATTTCAGTTAGTTGGAGAACAATCCAACTTTCTTATGCTACCTTCCTAGAAATCCTAAAGATTAGCCATTTGTCAATTAATAAACAACCGGCTAATAGAATTTTCACACATAGCAATCTTGCCAAATTCAGTAAACAATGATAGCTCTTGAACAGTATCTGGGACATCCACAACTCTGGAACAATAGTGGATGGTATTAGACCATACATACAACACTTTGTACTACTGACTATTACGCAACAAGACAATAACCTTCAAAACGATCTACCCAATCATATAGCTACTCAATTGTATGCATTAGGCTGAGAGCACGCCTGCCAGGCATCACCTACTTTCCAGTAAAATATACGAAATATGAAATTATGCAGCTACTCAATTGCACGCATGGCCTCTTTTTGAAACATGTTCACAGAAGTAAGGATCAGATGCTGTTACCTGTTACCACAATTTATAAGACCAGAAGGGTGCAATTCCACCTTGTTCCAATTGTAAAGCTTAACAAATACTTCATACGGAAAGAGTTCCTGCAGAGACGGAACAGATAATTAGCTAAATTATACCGCAAGCAACTTGCACATTAAATGTATATATTCAACTTAATAATTTAATCAATTGTGAAACCTTCTCTGCATGTTTTCCAGCAATGTCACTCTCAACTCCCACAGGATAGTGCTTTGAAATTTTAGTTCCTCTAAACTGATCAAAAACTTTAAATACAGATGTCTTCGAGCCAGTCTTCTCATTAGAGGATTTTGTAACCTGAGATGAAACAGTATCACTATCCTCAACAGGATGACCATTTCCAGATTTTACACTTAGAACTGAAGAGCCTCTCCCACCAGATACAAAACAAGCATCTGAAACACTGGATGACTGACAATCAGCAACATTAGACTTCAACGTTCTACTGCAGCTATTAGCAATATGGTTTGACCTTTCTGAACTTGTCGGCACCACTTTACTAGAATGCAAAGCATCTTTAACTGAAATGCTTTCATTGCTAAGCGATTTGAGACCATAAGAAAGGGAGGATGACTTGGGTTTAGTTTCTCTAAAATTGATGGCAGGTGAAGTACTGCGAGGTTCACTATCATCATTATGTGACCCTTTCAAGTTCAGGGATGGGGAGTTCCTGAATTTTGAAACATCTCCACTAGTCTTCTCCAATAATTCAGCCCCATTTATAGACTTATAGGGCCCTGAAGTGTCTGAAAGAGCATCGTCTGATATGCTGCTGGTTGACTCAGAGTCTCCTGTATGCAGGGGGGTAGCAGTGGACGATTCAAATGACGTGTGAGAGGAAGATCCAGAAGGAGATATTTTGCTTTTACTAGCAATACAGGAACTTGACACATGATCATCACCTTCAGATTCGAACGAATCAAGAGCGCTACCCCAGAAATCAGAAGTTGTTGTACAAGACTTGGTAGCTGGACCTTTATTCGTGCCATTATGGTTCACACCCGAAGAAGAGATTGATATCTGCGCGTTGTCTTCATTATTGCAACTAGGTTGAACCTGATTTGACTTACATAATTTTGCAAATCCATCAACAGAATCAACCAAGCTAGCAAATTTTGGGGATAATGGCCCAGATTGATCAATTTGCTCCAGATTAAATGAATTATGCAGCATGTCAATGGAATCATTAGCAGTTTGGTGTGCATCTGCTCTGTCAGGTTCAAATGAACTAACACTTTCACTGACAGAAACATCATCCGAAGATCCACTACCACTTGTAGAATTTGAAAATCCAGAAAAAGAGGTCGCTGATGATCCAGCAGGAGAATTTGTTTCTTTCCTATCAGCAAGATACTCATCTTCACTATCATCATCATCCTTTACACACTGAACCTCAGGAGGGCAACCAGGATTAGAAATTTCCGGTTCCTTGGATAATATTTCAGTCGATTGCCTAGCCTCAAAATTGCCAGCATCAGTTTCAAGATCAATTTTGGTCACTTTCTGGCCTTCATTGTTTTCCCCATCTATATTTGGATCAACTATACGACCAGGCTGGCAATTTTCTCTGTGACCTTGTCGCCAGTGAATGATTTGACATTTCCCAGAACTGAAACATTTGATGCAGGTGTCATACAGCAATCTTGCTACACATATTACTATACACTATTATAAAAGCCTGAGAAAGAAAGAAGACATAATATGAAGAATTTTTGTAAAATGTGTGTGTATCTGTCCAATGAGCCTAAAGTTGAACAAATGAGTGACATCAGATTGTTATCATTTATTTAATCTATAACTATTATCACCTAGTATAAAATTTAGTGGATTATAGTGTGTTTAGAATTCCAATGCAATCAAAATTTACATGTCCCTCACTTTGGTTGACAGTAAATTTGATTTTTCCCCAATTTCCCCAATGGTACAATTGTTCATTTATGATCAATCTTCATCAACCAATAAGTCAACCTTGGCAGACTACAGCTGAAATACTATAAACCACAATTAAGCCTAAACCCAAGGACAGCGTGTGTAGCTTCCCATGGTATCACTTGGAAAAGGTGTAGAAACAAGAATCACTAGAACTGGGACAGAATCTATATGGACAAATAAGATACTATACTTTTTATCCCTGATCCATCATGTAATAAGCTCTATGAAAACATACCGACATCATAATAATCAACAAACAAGTCTGCGCGCATTTATCATTTTCAGCACTGGGAATCATAGCACTGTGCATTAGTGGATACCTTAACTAAAAACTTTCAACCAATTCTCTTCATTTACAAGGGCTTGTTACGTCTAAAACTCTCCATCTCCTAAATATGGCACGCCAAAATGTTGCATTATAATAATCACAGAAGTCCAGTATCATATACAGTGTCTTCCTTCAATCAGAGGACAATTGTTAATACAAGTTCGGTTCCATTATAACTCTAATTAGCTTCAATTCTCAACGAATTAAGAAAAGAAAATTGAAATTGAAAAGGCACTAAACAAATTTCACAGAATTACAAACCCTAAGCCGCAGAAATTGTGATTCAAAATTCCAGAGAGAAGCAGAAATTAGATGTATGAGTGAATTTTACGTACCAGTACCGGACCGCCTTGCAGCGAGCACAGCGGGTGGTGGTGGGAAGGTAGCAGACGGCGCAATAAGGTTCCCTCCTCACCGGGGCCGAAACGACGTCGTAGCCAGCAGTGACCTCAAACTCGGCTCTGGCAGCTTCCTCGGCGGCCAAAGCCAACAGCCTCCTGATCTCCTCACTCCTGGCCGCGGCGCGGCGCCATTTGTGGCGAGCTATGAAGAATCCGATCACCGCAACCAGGACGCAGACCGAAATGGCCGAGTTCCGAAACCCTAGATCCACCGATACATGCATTTATACTCCGGTGAGTAACACGCGCATCCAAACCGAGCCCCAAAACCCTCCAATCGGACATAAGATTTTGTGGCAAAACAATTGAGTGAAATTGAGAGCCCCCAAACCCTAAAGAGCTGAGCAACCAGCCAAATCGGAGCTGCGGCGGTGGGAAATAGACGGCGGCCGTTGCGGAATTTAGGAGGGAGAGAGAGAGAGGGAGGGAGATTTCCCGGCGAGGCGAATCGGAGAAGAGAATGACGAAAATGGGGTTGGTATTTTTTTTGGCTTGGAGAGAAAGCACTTTGTTGTGGCCGTTGTAAGAGCTCTCTTTCTCTCTCTCTGTTTTTTTTTTATTCCCCTGACGGTTTTATTTCCTTTTTTTTATAGATTCTGACAATGACAATAATGAAAGAAATCGTTTCATACTTTAGACAGAGAGAGACAGGGAATACTAAATTGAATTTAAGGATTAGTATTTATTTTCTTTTTGGTTCGTTGAGAAAATTTATGGCCGGAGGTAAGGAATTTTCGCAGCATCGAGAAGCGTGAATTCTTTGCTCTGTGAAATATTCCGGGTTGAGGTGCCCGGTTCGGACCGGGAGGTGGGCCGGGTTGCCGGTTGGGAAGATGATGCGCACTGTAAGAGGTGGACGGTGGAGATGGGTTGTTTGTGGGTTACAATTTGATCATGATGGTTTAACTCACCATTTTTTGGATTTTGTCATATTTGGAAAATTCTTCCCCTTTTTCTTTTTTGACTTGTGGAAAATCCTGAGACTGAAGCCTCTCATTGGGATTGTCTTCATAGGCATTAACGAGTGGAAAAGTAGAAATGAAGACGATATATATGATTATGAAAATAGTTATAAGTTAGGATTTGTTGTGTTAAATTACACGATATAAAATTTATAAGTTATTTTGATGTATCAATTCTATTAATTTAGTGGAAATCTTTGCATAGCACCTTACTTATTGTAGTTTACCCTATGCTTTTATACTAGAGTAGAGGAGAAGTTGTCAAAACATGATGCGGTGTAGTTGCAATTTTGGAAATAGCAACTTATTTCCACTTTAAAAGTCATTATTGGGAGCCGTGAATTTTATTTTTGTCAGGTTCCTTTTTGTTGGATTTTCAATATGTTCTCAAGTACTATAAATTCCTTCTTCTATTTGCCGCAAAACCTATTACAATTTGGTAGCTCCTAAATCGAGTTTTCGCAACTTATCATAATATTAGTGGCTGTTCCTTGTGCCATAAGTAAACTTACTATTCAGCTAATTATATAGCTTTTGATGGTAATGAGAAGACATTTCTAATTTGACAGAGAATATAAGAATGCAACACAAATCATAAAAACTAATGCCAGAACCCCAATATTAGGTTTGAGTTTACATTTCAATATTAGGTCGGTTGATATAAATACCCAACTATTTGTAGTGTTGCAAAGGGGTGACTGGGATTACATTAGGCATGGTCCAAGAAAACATAGAATAATGAACGAGCGTGTGTGTGTTCGGGTCAAATAAGTATGCCTAATTTTTTTAAATCGTATTTGCTTGATTCCACCATTTGGACTGAAATCTTCAACAACCGGCGAAACATCAATAAGATTAGAAATGAGAAATTCATTGAAAAATGAATGCTGGATTGACTAAAACAAGTGGGATGTCCTATATTTCTCTTTTTGGGTGGTATTATTTTTTCCGACGATAAATGTCGTGTTTTGTGGGCACAAAACTGGTTGAAATGACCAAGGGATTATGACGTGGAACAGAATCATATCTAGTCCACTTATTACAAGCAAAGAATTATTGGTGCTCTAAAATCTAAGCAATTAAATGATGTGAAATGCATCATGTTGTTACGAGCTATGGTATTAGATAGGGTGTTGATTATTCCAGAAATGTGTAAATTTTAATTAGTCTATTATTTTCTCTCAAAAAAGAATAAATAAATAATATATTGTTTATAGTAGGCCTGTAAAATGTGTAGGGCGGGCCAGCCCGACCCGGTCATAAAATATGAAAACTCACATACTAACTGATCCATTACTTTTTCCGCCCTATGTGTAAAATGGGTAGGGCAGGCGGACTCTATCACAATATGTGAAGCTCGAGCCTACCATTCGGGCGGATAAAGTTTGAGATTAAAAAACCTGCCCATGACCAGGCTTACATTTAACACGTGATTTTTTAAATAATAAAATATTTTAATGTTCATATGAAAAAATTGATACAGATAAGAGTTGAACACATGAACCTCTTCTTATAAGAATAACGCATTTGCCAATTGAACCAACAAACAATTAATTCTTAATATTTAATATTTTAAATCTAAAGAAAAAAAAACCATTTATTACTAACATAAGCTGAGAATGGACCGGACTACGTGTCGACCCTATAATATACCATATAAGCATTGGGCTGTTCCAGAGCTTGAAAAGTGTTGCACATACCCTACCCATTCTAAAACTGGTTGAGTAAAGCTCACTCATCAGTTTGGGCCAAACCGGCCTATGACCCAATTTTTTAGGCTAAGTTTGAGTATGTCCGTCGACCTTGGGCTTAATTTATAGGCTTAGTTTATAGTCTATATGAGTGTACGGTGTGTACCTAATCTATGTATCCCTTCAACATTAGAATTCAACATTCGTTTTTAAACAAAAAAAACAAGAATAAGAAGAATCCAACATTCTTGAAGCACACTTAGGAATATATTGTCACAGTTTGTAAGGTATTAAGCTGGGTTTCTTTTTTGTTTAAGATAACAGGGTAAAGGTTGTTGATGTCTTGATGGGCGTAAATGTCAAACTATGATACATGGGACTGTAGAGTTCTTCATCATGACATCGACTATATATGACGAAAGTTCAACTCGATCCTATCCTGATTCTCTAATCTCTATAAGTCTCCATGCAAGAAAAATAAATCATCTTTATTGTTCTTTTTATCACAATGAAGAATTTATCAACGAGCTAAGCACACCGGGCGCTTGCCTTGTGTTAGGCCTAGGCACTTGGGCATATGAGTATTAGGGTAGCTTCATGAAATTGAAAAAATAGGCTAGCCACAGACCAATTTGTATGGTCGTGCAGGATTGCGGGGATTGATATGACGCTTTCGACTTATAATGACTTATCGATCCTTTAACCCAAACCCTAATGCCCACAATTGATACCAAATCTAAAAACTAAAATGACTTTTCTTTTTCAAATGACCAAAAGTTAATTACCTAAGCATCTTGTACGCAATCTATAAATGAAAAGTATGTTATCCTAAGCATAATTAGAAAGGTGATGCCTAATTAGGTAAGGTCTTCAATCTGTTTAACCAACCAGTGATCATAAATTCTATTCCACCAGCTTCATCCTCGTTTGCTTTTCACCAAAACGAGGAAAATGTTAAAGCCCTCAGGTCCTACATGTAAATGAAATCATTTCACTATCTCTACATATATATAGGAATTCTCTGGAACTTGTTCTATAATTTCTGTAGTAGGCAAGGCTTAGATATGAAATTGAGGTTTCCTCAATCAGGTAAGACCGTAAGAATATGTTTTCTAGCTAATTGGTGCACACGGTTTGGGACTTTTGGTTGAAGCAATTTGAACCCTATGTATTTGTCGACATGCATAAAGCAGAATGAATTGGAAAATGTAAGTGAAAAGAATATAAGAGTTTGTTATTAGATTTTGCCAAGCTTTTTCTTGAGGGTGAAGTCATCTGTGAATGAGAACAGAATTGTGAATGGGACCTTTCATGTGGTGGGGTGGCCGGTAGTTTTCAGATTAGGTTTTGATTGATACGGTGGAAAACTACCCTGACTCGTTTTCTTTTTGATCAATCATTTCATGATTTTCATTCACGGTGTCAGTGTGAATGTGAAGGCAATGAAGGCATGAAGGCCCAAATGATATATTGATAATGTCATCATGAGACCCGTTTCGAGTGGCTTGTTATCAAGATCCAATTATGAAGATCGGTAATGTTAGTTTTCCTAGCCCAAAACTACTGATCACACATTACAGTGAAAAAAAGTTGGAAGACTGAAAACTTCTGCTGCCAAGGGAAGCCTATGAGATACTGTTAATCACTTAATCAATCCAATTGGAGGGTGTAAAAAAGAAAAAAGTATGTGGAGTAAAATATAAGAACAGGTTCCTAATTAATCAAGAACTGGGTGAAACTTGGTAGAGTAGGCCTAATATATTTGAAGACATTCCTCGGAAACAGATTCATATTTTTAGTCAATGAACCAGCATTAATCAAGAACTAGGCCAAGAGAAAGGCGCCCATTCATTCGGGTGGAAATTTCTTGAGATAAAATCCATTTAGTCGAACTTGGATCAAACAGCATTGGTTACCTCGACTAAGTTTGTAACGAGCGCGAAATCTTTCTCCACATTATCTTAAATGTCACAATTTGTCCTTTCAAAAAAAAAAGTGACAATTTGAATATGCTAACGCATTTATTTGTTGAAGTTGCACATACGCTACTACTTGGGAATGGCAAATTAATATATCCGCTCAAAGTCATCTACAAACTAATATTTTGATAAGCTAAGTAATTGAGATAAACATTGAATCTCAAGTTCCCGACTACACTTACTACAACATGCGGACATATATGGGTAAGGCGAAATCCAGCTTTGGTCAAGAAATTAGTTTCAATCAAAAAGCTTAACTAGAAAAAGACGCCCATTCTTATTGGAGGAAATCTCTCAAGACAAAATCCTCTCAGGTGAATTTGGTTAAAACAAAATTGGTTACCTCGATTGAATTTGTAGCGAGTTAGAAATCCTCATGCGCATCATCTTATAAGCGGCATTTTGAACCTACTAAAGTGTGACTTGGTGTAGTTTGACGCCACTCTTTTTTTTTTTATGGCAAACATATTATGTGTTAACGTAGTGATTATCAGATGAGTGGCTGATCACATGGTTAGCTATTAGTGAGTGTTAGTTTGACACAAGAAGTATAGTGGTTCACCTCCCTCTCTTGGGGTAGGCTACGTCCACTTGAATCCACTAATATAAGCAAATAGCCTTGGGTTATACAAGTCGTCCCCACTCTAAATGGGATGAGGGGTCCCTTTTATAGGTGAGGGAACCCCTCTCATTTACATATTCTTCAATGTGGGACAAATGCCCCTCTAGGCTTACTATGGAGTCATCTTGATGAGGACGGAAAGGTGACTTCCCCGTGGTGTCTTGGTGAGTTCCGACTATCATTGGAAAGCTTGTATGACGAGGTACGCTATGAATATCATGGTTGAGCCACATAGTGACTTGTAGATCCGCCTAGAGAGTGATGCTTATGCTCGGTGGCATGCCATACTAGCTCTGTGCTAGTAGGGGTGCCAACATTATGTTTTATAAATTTTATGTGGCCAGAATAACCATTACACAATCCTCCGCTATAATAAAGCACGATCAAGAAGTCATGAGCAAAGACTTAAAGTTAGCATGCGGCATATAACTATTCTTTAAAAAAAACTAAGCTCAATTATTCATAACTCTTGCCTGTTCTATAACTTATATGAGCATAGTAATAGGCAACAACAATCTAAACATTCTCTTTGCCCTTCATATTAGGGCCTGAAATATGATTTGGAGCTTGGAGACGTGGACCTTCTCCAGTTGCAACTTCCTTCTTCTCTTTTGGTTTATTCTTGGATCCATACGGCTGGCCCCTCTTCTTCCCCTCTTCTTCTTGACTTCATCACTGGAATCCCCAACTTGCTGAAGCACCAAAGAACCACTTCCATATTCCACAAGACCGAAAGCTCTAGCCATGAGCTTTATCCCCGGCACCTTCACGCGCTTAGGGGAATTATGTGCCTTGTCTTTCAAATAGCAGCACCTTCAGTTTCTTTGGAGATGCCGATGTAACTTCCAATTTTGTCCTCTTCAATGAGATCGGAGGAGGCTCACGGTGTGGCTCAACGAGCACCATAGCCTCGGAATTCTCCCTCTCCACATGTCGCTCAATGGTCGGCTTGCATAGTTTAGGGGTTAGAATCAAAGAAAATACATGCAACTGGAGGCATAGGGGAGACACTCCCACCTTTGAAGCGAAACAGGATATTCGACAAGCTAACTTGAGGCAGCTTGGGCAAGGAAGGTGCTGCATTTGAAATTGATGCCACATCCGAGCCAGAGATAGGATTATGGCTTCCAGACTTGAAGCAATGACCACCTTCATGGTAGATGAGATCACAATGGTTACAAACCCCATGAAGATGCTCAAAATCAAACTCAATCTCCTCAATCACCCCCGTAATAATCTTCAAAATTTTCTTCTTAAAGAAAGGTTTGTTAAGGCTCCGAAAAACCCTAACCATAACCTTTTGATGATCGGTATACATGTCATCATCCATGCGCACATACAAACCTGCAATAGAAGCAACGTTCCTGATGTGCTTCTCTTTTTCCAACGTCAGCAGGATGCCCTACAACCTTACCCAAAAATATAGCTTGTTCATTAGAATAGACGAAAGAGATTTAATTACAGGCCATCATATTCCTCCACAAGCATAAGAGCTTACCGATAATACCAAGGGCCCCCCCTCCCAAAAAAAAGAGAGAGACCGTATTGCGATCCTTTGCTATATCAAAGCTGAGGACAAACAACGAAGGGGCGCGCTCTTTAACCCTAAAACCCCTACGAAGCTTCCACACATGACGGAATGTGCTCTGCAAGTCTTTAACATCCACCAAATCGGCAGTTAGAGTTTTGGCCAAGAGAAAAGTGTTGGTTACAATCGGGGGATCCTCTGAAGGATCCATGAAGGAAACATCAATGACATTGCCACTAGCGAGAGCCATGGATTGCGCAAAGCTAGTAGTGACTTCCTCAAGGCTTATCATGGTGAAAGATGAAATGGAATGGATGTGTGAGAGGAGGCACGATAGTAGAACTAGATTAAATAGGGGTAGGGTTTGCAAAACCCTAACGGGGGTGGCTACTAGGGTTTTCTCCATAATAGTTGGCTTGGTCACCATGTTTGACGCCACTACTTGGAATAACGAAGATATCTTATAAACCTCACTTAAAAATTGACACTTTGTTAAGTTGAATAAGTGAGATATATAATCAATCCCAAGTTTGCTGACTACCCTTACTATAACAAAAGAACTCACAACTTAAGTGTTATAGCTTCTTTTGCACGTACTCTCTTCTCCCAACATAGGATTTGTATGTTGTGCACACTTGACATCTCACAAGAAAGAATCGCCACGAGCCCTATCTTGTCTCAAGAATAGACTTGGCGAAGAAGATGGCTGCAACCACCACCCTAAATCTTGATCAATACCTCACCCACGAGGAACCTTAGAAGAGAGAAAAAACGGATTAAAAAAAATTGACCTCACCGAGGTCCACAAACTAAGATGTCGCACATTCACATGACCACAACATCATTATCGCCAATCACTTAACGCCCTGCTTAGTAACAAAATCCACGCCACCAGACTCGGCAAGAACATCAGACTCGATCATTCTACCACTTAGAAGTTGTTCTATTGCAACATGGGTGTCTACGCGGACCGTTTTAGCATCGTGTGTGTGAGCGGGCTACTCCTATTGGAAGCTGTTGCTAGTACATTGGTGGTAGTGTATATAGTTCTTACTTATCTGGCCATTGTATTACTCCCAAGCAGAGTTGATGTAATAACCCTAAATTTTCAAACGATATTAGTTTGATTTGAATTCTTTAAAATTGTGAAATTTAATTAGAATGAGTGTGAGTGGTTGCGACATTATGAAACGAGAAACAGGAACGTTCTCAGAACGTTTAATTCGAAAAAACGTTACGTTTTCGAACGAATATGTCGACTTTTATTCCGTCGCTCGTTTGTAAAAACTTCCTTCACGAAAGTCATAGAGCTCGTCGATACGAGTTCGTGGGTATGTGACGCTTTCTAATTGGACGATTTATGTAAAATTTATTAACGTCGGAAGTTAGTTTCCGATTTGGAAACTAGTATAAATAGTGTATTTATGAGATTAGGGTTTCCATAATTGGAAAACCCTCTCTCTCTCCAAACATCCGCCTCCCTCCTTCTCTCTCTCTCTCGGTTCTCTCTCTCTCCCCGACCCTTTCCTTCCACGCTGGCGATCTCGCCGATCCATGGTCCGTGTCACACACCGCCCCTCGCAAAAGCTCCGCACGGTTCTCCTTGCTAAACCCCGAGAAGATCACGTCCTCTCTCGTCGTCGTTCGCCACACCGACGCTCCGCAGCCCACCTGCAACTCGACGCCACCAGTTCCACCCCCGACGATGCATGTCCTCGGAGGATAGCTCGCCCTCGCCTCACCTTGCCTCCGAAGCCATCGACGACAGAAGGGAGCTCGACTCGCCGATCCTCCACGCATTTCGACGTCAGCCATACTCGCAGGTGCTCCGGTGGTCCTCACGACGGTCCTGCATCCTTTTGAGGTAAGAGATGATCGATTAGAATGGATGTGATGTTGTTTGTTGGTTTATGGATTGATTGTGGAGAAATCGGAGGAGAACGGAGGAGAGGGTTACCGCCGCATAGAGGCGGCGCGTGGGGGAGCGTGGGAGGTGTAGGAGATGGTCTGCGACTGTAGGAAGGAAGAGGAGGAGATGAGGGAGAGTTTTGGGGCGGCGGTGGCGTGACACGCGCCGTGTTTGGCATCGGCGCGTGTGCCCCACGCGCTGTCACAGTGAGTGGCGCGTGAGCGCCACGCGCGGCCTGCCGGAGGTGGCGCGTGCACCCCACGCGCCGCCACGTGCAGCGGCGTGAACAATGATTCCGAGAAGGGTAATTTTGTAATTTATTTTACGTACACTAAATGTAAAAAGGTGAATTACATTCGGTAAATGTAAATTTAAATTACTTTCAGTAAAGATAAAAGTAATTTTGGAAGGGTAATACAGTAATTATTATTTACTGAAACAGTACGTACATTTGAATAGTAATTATACGTACATAAATACGTAAACAGTATGTACTCGTACAACGATACGTATTGGTTATGTATTTGTACATTAATACGTTAATAGTAATCGTGAATAGTACTGTGAATAGTGACGGTGAACAGTAAATTCGTAAAACCGAAAATTGCTGAACAGTAACCGATTATTACTGTTTCGGCATTTAAAGGTTTACGAAATGTTTCTAAATTATTTTCTTATCTTTTCAAGGTGATCGATAAATCAAGGAAATGAATTTTCTTCGGAAATTGTGGAATTACGCTCGAGTCGATAAGGTGAGTAAAATCTCACTTATTTACGAATCAACCCTTGCGGTGATTCAAGATTTTGCAAGAGTTTTTAATATTGAATTACGACATGTATACAATATAGTGGATTACATATATATTGTATAAATAGTAGTAAGTACATATATATATAGTTTGCTATATTATATACTGTTATGAATTCATTGGAATTGGTCATTTCGAATGACGAAAATTAAATATTGAGCATGTGAATTAACTTGTACAATAATGAGTAGATTATTGTACGTGATTTTAACGTTGTTATTTGTTAAATCGTTTTGTCTTCGGGTGTGTTAAAGAAATATGACATGTATATGATAAAGTGGATTGTATATATATGGTATAAATGGTAAATATGTACATATATATATAGTTTGCTATATTATATACTGTTAGGATTTCATTAGTGAATTTATGATCACAGTGGTGATGCGAATTATATATTGAGTACGTGATGAAATTGTACAATAATAAGTAGATTATTGTACCTGTTTATGTCTTCGGACCAGTCTTCGGACGTGTGTGGCATGTCGGAACCTAGCCTTTGGCCGGGCGAAAGTTACGATACAGTTAGAGCTCTAGTCTGTCTGCCGGACATCGGGTAGCGAGGAGGTTGCCCGATGTTGGACATAGGGTAGCGAGGAGGTTGCCCGATGTTGGGCGTAGGGTAGCGAGGAGGTTGCCCGATGTTGGGCGTAGGGTAGCGAGGAGGTTGCCCTATGCCGGGCGTTGGGTAGCGAGGAGGTTACCCAATGTCGGCGGTGTACTATATGAGGGGTAACAGAAGCGTACCAACGCTTATTAGTATTCGTATTATAAATGCATTTGGTCAAACAGAGGGGTTGCCCAACTTCCCATGAGTATTTTCATTTTTATATTTTCGGGACAACCAGATGGGCCGTCTATTGACTCATGAGTGCATTTATATTTGTTAATGGTGGATTGACATATATATTGTTATGCGAGTTATATTTGTTTTATTTTACTCATACGAGCTGTAAAGCTTACCGGGTTTGTGTTGACAATCCCGGTACACCAATTCGATGGTGTAGGGGATACTACTGCATGTGTCGATTAGTGGGAATCGAAGGACATCTCTGGGGACTTGAAGTCGTTCATTATCCTGCTTGTGGTGAGATTTTTAGAGTGGATTTGTGAGTGAGAATTTTGTGAGCATTTATTTCGTGAGTTTTGTGAGAGAATGTGAGGATTATTACACTTCAATTTTATGTATGGATTATTAATCTGTTTTGTAATAATTGGTTTGTCTGAGTTGTATTGAGAACTCAGTAATGATCCGATGTGACATTTTAAATGATTTCGATTTCATTGAGATTGTTTGATGTTTAACGATTTTAAATTTTGAATTTTTAAGTTTGAAATTTTGGGTCGTTGATTATTTTTATGCACAAGCCTAGTAGTAAGATAGTACCATTTTTGCTAGTAGTAGTAAGAAGTAAGAAAAAAAAAACAGAGAGATTTTTTTCTCTTTTAAAATGAAAAAACCGAAAATTGACGCTGTGCGGTTTAAAGCCTAGTCAGCCCTAAATTCTTCCCTCACACTCTCGAACAGAGTAACCAGAGTCTTCTCTCTTTGAATCGCCGCAAGACGCTTACGCTTATCTCTCAACTTCTCCGATCGCCGAAGCTCACACCGGAGCTTCCTTCGACTCCGGGTAAGACTTTTGACTCTTCTTCAACCCAATCGCTCTCGGTATTTTCATCTCTATTCGTTTTGCTCCGTTCGCTTTTTACAGAATCATCGCGCGCTTTGAATTGAATCTGAAATCTTCATCCAGATTAAAACGAACTGAAGAAATCATTCCCAATGTGCTTATTGAATTAATGATACGAATTTTGATAGGTTCATCTCGATTATATGTGCTAGGGTTTATCCAGATTAGTAAAATTGCTAATGATTATGCCACTAGCTTATTCAAAACCGAATATAGTTGTACAAAATCGGTTGATTTTATCTCGATTTGATTTGTTAACCTTTCTCATGTGTGTGCGGTTGCAGATTTCGGTGAATTTTTGTTTGAGAAAGTATGGCGTCTCGATTTTGGGGCACTCAGGTATTTGATGTTCTTCTCTGAGTAACTTGAAGCCGTAAATGTTTGCTTCATTTGAATGTGATTATGTAAATGTAGTTGTCTGAATTTGTATTGTTGTTTTGTTTTTGTTTCTTGTGTATGTTAGAGCGGAAGTGATTCCGAGGAAGAGGAGAATGAGTATGATGGAGAGATGGAGAATGCAGGAGGTGAGAAGGCCAATGAACCAGCTTCGAACCCATATCTGAAGACTAACGAAAGTGACAGTGAAGAGTCTGATGGGGGAAAGCGCGTTATTAAATCTGCCAAGGACAAGCGCTTTGATGAACTGTCTGCAACTGTTCACCAGATGAAGAATGCCATGAATATCAACGACTGGGTTAGCTTGCAGGAGAGCTTTGACAAGATTAACAAGCAGCTTGACAAGGTCATGCGTGTTACAGAGTCTGTGACACCACCTGTGCTTTACATTAAGGCACTTGTGATGCTGGAGGACTTTCTGGCTCAGGCTTTGGCAAACAAGGATGCGAAAAAGAAAATGAGTAGTAGTAACGCCAAGGCCTTGAACTCAATGAAGCAGAAACTGAAGAAGAATAACAAGCAGTATGAAGAAGCGATTAATAAGGAAAGGGAGAATCCTGAGCAGAGTGATGCTGAAAAGAGTGCAGAAGAGGAGTCTGACGATGAGGAAATAGATTCTGATATGGACGAAGCGGACATAATACGTTCAGATCCTGATGATGAAAGTGAGGATGATGTACCAGATGATGATGATAACCAAACTGAGGAGGGCTGGCAGAAGCAGATGAGCAAGAAAGATAAACTCATGGACAAGCAATTTATGAAGGAGCCTAGCGAGATCACGTGGGATTCAGTGAACAAGAAATTCAAGGAGGTGGTGGCTGCTCGTGGAAGGAAGGGAACCGGAAGGTTTGAGCAGGTTGAGCAACTCACCTTCTTGACCAAGGTTGCGAAGACCCCTGCACAGAAGCTGGAGATTTTCTTCAGCGTTGTTTCTGCTCAGTTTGATGTGAATCCTGGCCTCAATGGTCACATGCCAATTAATGTATGGAAGAAGTGTGTGCAGAATATGCAAATCATACTTGATATTCTTGTGCAGTACCCCAACATTACAGTTGATGATATGGTGGAGCCTGACGAGAATGAATCCCAGAAAGGAGCAGATTATGATGGGACCATTAGGGTCTGGGGTAACTTGGTGGCCTTTTTAGAAAGGATAGATACTGAGTTCTTCAAGAGTTTGCAATGCATTGATCCTCACACTCGTGAGTACATTGAACGACTCAGGGATGAGCCTATGTTCTTGGTTCTTGCTCAAAATGTTCAAGAATATTTAGAACGAGTCCAGGATTTCAAATCTGCAGCAAAGGTAGCCCTAAGGCGTGTTGAACTCATCTACTATAAGCCACAAGAAGTTTATGATGCCATGAGAAAATTGGCTGAGCAGACAGGAGAAGACGGTGAAGGCCAGGAGCCTAAACCGGAGGAAACTCGTGGTCCATTTGCATTTATTGTAGTTCCTGAGCTCGTTCCCCGCAAACCTACCTTTTCAGAGAGTAGCAGGACCATGATGGATATTCTGGTTTCCCTCATTTACAAGTACGGGGACGAGAGGACTAAAGCTCGAGCAATGCTCTGTGATATATATCACCATGCTTTGTTGGATGAGTTTTCCACTTCCCGTGACTTGCTGCTTATGAGTCATCTGCAGGATAACATTCAGCAGATGGACATCTCTACCCAGATTCTTTATAATAGAGCCATGGCACAACTTGGTCTCTGTGCATTTCGGCTTGGATTGATCACTGAAGGACATGGCTGCCTTTCTGAACTATACTCTGGTGGAAGAGTGAAGGAGTTGCTTGCACAAGGTGTCTCACAAAGTAGATATCATGAGAAAACTCCTGAACAGGTGTGTATTGGTTCTGATGTTTATCTATGCAATTAAACTCTATTATTCTCATTTTTTTTAAATCTACTATCTGCTTTTGTGCATTACATGCTAGGATACGAGTTTACTGGAGTTGGGTTTCTTTACTTGTCTGAAGCAAGTGGCATTAATTGTTTGTGTAAATACCTGATCAAAATTTCAACAAGTAGATACACACTCTTAATTGTTTTCTTATACTAGCCGATGGTTGTCTGAATGTTGCTCTTATATGTTGCTGATTTATACTGCACCCTGCACTAAGATATGAGAAGTATTGGTAGGCATGATGGAAGTGCACATGTATGACTGATTTGTCTTAGTTAATTAATATCAGGATTCATTAAGATGCATTTACCCTGCACATGTATGACTGATTTGGTGGAATGTTGTTACATATCCATCATAATTTACCTAGCAGACAACATTATTAGGAGGATGTACTGTTGGACTATTAGTGGTGAAGCAGAACTTTGATATGCATTCAAATTGTTATTAGGAATTAATAACTAAGATCACGTTTAAAGGTTAAACTACTATAGGCACATCTCTGGACATTGATCTTGCAAAGGGCTGTATCGTCTGTTCGGATTAGTTTCATTTGTCTGTTAGTCTTTCTCCTCCCAGTCCACCCTTGTATAGCATAGCGTTGGCCTATGTTACTGTGGTTGCAATGATTTAGGTTCCTAAGTTATAATTAATGCTGGTAGAATCATCATTTTCTCAAATTCATCTCCGAGTTTGTTTATCCTGTCATTTGTTTCTTTGATTGCTGGATGCATCCTTTGTGTAATTTAATGGCTAGCATAATTGATTAGAGAAAGTAACTCAGTGAAATTGGTCATTTTTGAGCAAAACAGTTGGTGAAAATGCACAAATCCCACATTATGAAACGTGAGAAACTATGTTCATGGCTTTATCAATGTGGTAGATGAGGGTTTTTTTTTGCTGGTCAAGTGTAGAGGAGAAACTATGTTCATGGCTTTAGTGAATCTTAGATTAATATACAAAGCTTTTATCCCTCTTGAGGCAGCATATTGTTCCTATTGTATTTAAAGCTTATATGTATTTTTTTTTCCTTCTCATTTTCAGGAAAGGTTGGAGAGGAGACGACAAATGCCTTACCACATGCACATTAACCCTGAGCTCCTTGAGGCTGTGCATCTGATATGTGCCATGCTGCTGGAGGTGCCCAACATGGCAGCAAACACATTTGATGCAAAGCGCAGACTGATTAGTAAGACATTCAGGCGGTTGCTTGAGATCAGTGAGAAGCAAACATTCACAGGGCCCCCTGAAAATGTCAGGGACCATGTAATGGCAGCAACCAGGGCCCTTGTCAAAGGTGACTACCAAAAGGCCTTTGATGTTATCAATTCTCTTGATGGCTGGAAGCTTCTTAAGAACCGTCAAAATGTTTTAGAGATGCTAAAGGCTAAGATCAAGGAAGAGGCGCTGAGAACCTACCTCTTTACATTTTCCTCATCCTATAAGACTCTTAGCTTGGAACAAGTTGCCATGATGTTTGACCTTTCAGAGGCGCAGACTCATAGCATTGTGAGCAAGATGATGATCAATGAAGAGCTCCTTGCAAGCTGGGACCAACCAACACGCTGCATTGTTTTTCATGACGTAATCCACAGCAGATTGCAGGCCCTAGCTTTCCAGTTGACTGAGAAGTTGTCAATCCTTGCAGAAAGCAATGAAAGGGCTACAGAAGCAAGGATAGGTGGCGGTGGATTAGATCTTCCTCAAAAGCGTAGAGACAACCAGGACTTTGCTTCTGGGGGTGGTAATAGATGGCAAGACAACAATCCGTCTTTCAATCAGAGGCAAGGTGGTGGTTCTGGTCGTATGGGATATAACAGTGGAGGGAGACAATATGGCCAAGTTGCTAGAGATCGTGCAGGTCAGTCCAGGGGAACGGGGCAAAACACTCGTTATCAAGATGCTGCATATGCTGGTGCTGGGAGGACTGGGTATCAGACAGGTGCAAGGGGATCTCAGGATACTTCATCTCGCATGGTCAATCTACACAGGGGGCTTCGCGCCTAAGGAGGAAGAGTTATCCACATTTTGATCAGAGAGCTCGCCCGTTTTGTTTCTGTTGTCAATTGTTTTCGCCCTTTAAGAAACCTAGTCTTTAGTTTCTGTTGTTCTAGACGCCCAAGTTTTGGACCTAAGTAAACTTCGGGAGTAAGGATATTTGTATGCTGATTTACTATGGCCATGGAGCATGCAAGAAAGTTCTTTTGTTATTTGTTTCACAAGTTCTTTTGTTATTTGTTTCACTAGTTCTTTTGTTATTTGTTTCACAAGTTCTTTTGTTATTTGTTTCATAAGTTGCACTTACTGATTATTCGGTTGCTTGTACCTGATTCGATGGATCCATGATTTCTCTACGAACGTTGCTTTAAATTTCCACCACTAATTTGCTAGTGTTGTTAAGATAGTAAGGAACGGATGCATGGACTTTGATATGTAATGGATAGGTGTTACACATGGTACATATATACCCTGATGCCAAACGTCTGCTTTGGGATGAGAACACAGAAGAGTTAGCTTCCAGATGAGTTGGGACTTGGGGTGTCGTAGGTAGCGTTCTGGCCTCTGGCATGTAGGGGTGGACTTTTAGACATCGAAAAACTGAAAACTGACTAAAACCGTATCAAACCGACACCGAGAAACCAAAACCGATCTATCGGTCCCGGTTTTAACATCAAACTGAATAGTTCGGTTTCGGTTTGCGGTTTCGTCCGTGTAAAAAACTGATCAAACCGAACCGAACCGAACCGAATCGACATATATGTATTTAATTATTAATATTTAATATAGTAATAGGTGTACATTATGTTTTTATTGATTAAGAGTTACCTACGATATACATAATTTTATATGATTACGACCTCAAAATGTCTAACTTAATTGCTCACAGTCTTTAACTCATGAAATATTACGTTTTGGTTAATATTTTATCGTAATTTTGTTGATTTTATTTGTTATTTCTAACTTATCGCAATTTAGTTTACTTATTTACTAATTTGAAGTACTGAACTTGTCGCTTACTACTTTATTTTGATTTTAACTTTTGTTTTAAGTAAAAGTGAAAAGTTATTATAAATAGTAGGTTATATAACCGAAACCGAACCGAACCGAATTGTAGGTTAACCGAAACCGTGGTTAATAGATATTTTTTCCAGTTTCGGTTTTAATACAAAACCGAGGCCTCGGTTTCGGTTTTCGGTTAGTGCTCTTAAACCGAACCGATGGAACCGAGTCCACCCCTACTGGCATGTCATAATAATATAATGTTTTTATTTTTTGAGGAAAGGGCTAAAATGGGCAGCACTCCATTTTCATTAATAAAACCGCAAAATATAAAAAGAGAATTATATTGAGAACCGATATCGCATATTGTAAAAACGAATTTCAGGAGTCGAACAAAAACCTAATATTTTGTAGAATGTTTTCTATAGCACTTTCAAATTGTATTGTATTCGACCATAAGCCAATTACAACTGCTTGCATTTGCTCCCTAGTGTTCGTTGGTGGCGGCGGCAACAATGCAGACTGTGCATTTTGTTTCACTTATAGTTAACACTTAACACAAATCAGGCAACACCAGGCTCCATGCTTGCATTGCCAGTGAAGCTGGCACAAGTCATCTTGAAGTGAGGAGGATAACCAATTCTATTATCAATTTATCATGACCGCATCAATCATCATATGATTGATGAATCTAAGACGCATGGTATTCAACCGAATGAAATCAGTTACGTCGACGTCTTTGCTCAAAGGATAAACTAATTTCAACTCAAGGAACCCAGTTTCACAAGTATCAGGTGCATCAAAGCTAGCACTGAGATGTATGAGAGCTGTACCATAATCTTTGGACTTGAAAGCATCGGTAGCTACTTGCAGGTTTTCAATGGCGTGTGTGAAGAGTTCTGCACAACCTTGCAATTGTACCGCAAGCTTCCACGGCCTGGGATGGTCCAAGAGCTTTGGAATGGTAGATTTGATGCTCGTCGCCTTGATTGTGGTTTGGCCAAGTGCGATGCCGACTAGTCCTGCAAGGTCTTGACGTTTGCTTTTCGGGCCAGCCTCTCAAGGGTTGAGACACAAAAGTTATAGCCAATGTCTGAGGCTTTCTTGAAAGTTTGTTGGATGAGATCATCGGCAATGGTGTTGTGACAGAGCATGAGAATTGTGATGAAGAAGAGAGACTTCATTATGAGAAGTAGAGATACAATCAGAGTTATTTTAAAGGAGTGTTGTGTGAATCATGATACAATGTATATTATACATGCATACAACATATCTTTTTGGTAAGTGTTTTCCATACAAAGAAGAAATTTTTCCCAAATGTTCGTCTATTTAAATCAAAATATTCTTAACTATATATATTTGTGTTTCTTTTGGTAAAGAAATTAAAGTTTTTAACTATCTATTGTTTTACATAATTAGATATTACTAAATGTATAAACGAATAATCTTATGAGCTCAAATCCAAGATTCATTCCACCAAGTAGCAAGTACTAGCTAGACCAAATGCAGTAATGCACCAGTCTCCCTTTGTACATGAGAGGTCCAACTCACTTTTATTAGTTTTATACTCAGTGGGGTTTAGTATTTCAATTAAGGCCTTCGTATCCAACGCAATGTGCTATTCCACTTTTATATAGATAACAACCTTATGTCTTATCTTATATTATATAAAAAGTAGTTATAAGTCTCAAATCTGTACTTAAAATATTCCAATCTAATGAGTTTAATCTTGTAGAAGTATGCTAAACTGCAAGTGGGACAAACGCTATTTGGTAATAAGATGTATTTATCGCGAACCCTAACTTGTAGAAAAGTGCACAACATTCTTTAAAGATGGTCATACCTAAATTGCCTTCCGGGATTATTGGATTAGAGTAGTAGTTCTCACCCGGCTACTATTTCTATTTTTTTTTTATTTTTTTTAAATAAAAATAAAAATAAAAATAGTAGAGTAAAAATAATAATATTAGAAAAAATAAAAAAGAGAGTAAATTTGTAATTTTAAATTTTAAATAGAAGAACATTCGAGTGTTCACCCTACTGCGCGGGTGAATTGTATTTATAATATCTGCAGCTAACATTTCCGTCAAATACAACATTTCCAAACTTCCACATCTATCCTCTTCGTTACTCTTCTTTCCCGATCCACCTTCTCACCGGAAGTTCCTGTTTGAAATCTCCGATCTGATTTCATCTTCTTTCAACCATGTCCGGCAACCTCGGCTGTGTGATCGTCGCCGTCGACGGCAGTGAGGAGAGCATGAACGCCTTGACCTGGGCTCTCGACAACCTCAGGCTCCAATCCCCCGGCCACTTCGTCGTCCTCCACGTCCAGTCTCCGCCGTCAATCGCCGCCGGCCTCACTCCCGCCGCCATCCCCTTCGGTGGGCCCAGTTAAGTTTCCTAACTCCCCCCCCCACCCCCAATCACCATCTTCAACCATTGTTCGCGTTTGACTCTAATTGAAGTGACACGACTGTTAATTTGGTTCAGGCGATTTGGAGGTGCCGGCGTTCACGGCGGCGATCGAGGCGCACCTGAAGCGAATCACGGAGGCTATTCTCACACACGCTTTGGCGATTTGCTCTGAAAAGAAGGTTAGGGTTTAAGATGGGTTTGAAGTTTTAATTTTTTATTTATTTATGGTAGGGATGATTTAGATTAAGGAATAAGGAGTTTAGTTTTGGATGTTATCTAATTAAAAAAACAATTTTGTTGCTTTTTTGGGGTTAATAGGTGAATGTGAAAACCGAAGTGGTTGTTGGAGATCCCAAGGAAAAGATTTGTGAAGCTGTTGAGAATTTGCAGGCTGACTTACTTGTCATTGGCTCAAGAGCTTTTGGCCCTCTTAAAAGGTAATTTCGGCGTCTTTGTTTGTTGTTGTAAAGTTTGAGTTGAAGGACTAAAACTTTGGAGACGAAATGTTTTCTTGAGGTGATATCCTGAGTTCTGTGCTTTGAAATGTGAAATACTTATAGGTCGGAACTTAGTGGGAAGCTTACATGAGTGAACGGTGGAACTGAAAATGGAGACGTATGTTGTGATCCTTAACTAAGGAACTAAATAAGATTGCATTAGGAATTTAAGTGATTCTTGAAGCGGGATATATGTGCTGTCAGTAAATATTTTTTAAATTTACATCAAAACACAAAAGAGAGGAATATATGGACGTAATATAGAAGTAGTGTGATTTTAAGAGTTTCTAATATGAGAGATGACTTAATAATAAAGGGAAAGTAGTTCAGCACTGTAATACTCAACGAAAGAAGTCCTTTACCATCCTACTTATAGAATAAATGTATAGTTCAAGTCCAGTTTGCTGAACATAAGCTTTATAAATTTTGTGCACAGGATGTTTCTCGGAAGTGTGAGCAACTATTGTGCTAATCATGCGCAATGCCCCGTGATTATTTCCAAGTCAAAGGCTGCTGCCTCATAAGGATAGGTATTCACTTTTAGAGATTGTTACTGCCCAGCATTTTTTTTTCCAAGTGTTTTTTCCTCTATCGGTCTGATCGTTGTTCGCAATAGATCTGCTTTGAATATCTGATTATCCAGTGTCTCAGAGAATTATTTACACTAAAAGGAATGCCGCAATAGATATGCTTTGCATATCTGAGTATCCAGTGTCTCAGAGAATTATTTACACTAACGGTACATGCTAATAGATTTATAATTCATTCTTCCTGCACTTGAACTTCAGCATATGGTGGATTACCCTAAGTTTGTTAAGAGTAAGTAGTAGATCCAGGACAGAAGCCAGTCCATCAAGGTGGACTTTGACTGCATATCTTTGGCCATTTGATTCATAAGGGTTTTGTCTAGATTCAGAACCTATGCTTTCCTGAGCTATATTTATCAAAGGTACATGCATCATTGGTCACCCTCGCTGGTTTACTTGAGGAGAAATTGTGCCTGCATCAGGAGGAGAGCTTTTGTGTTTGTGTGCGGGCGTGCGCGTGCTCGCACACTTTGATCAGTTAATGGCTCTTAACTTTGTGGCCTTCGGCATAGACAGATAAAGTAAGGATCTTTGACAATTCTTAGAGGAATTATCAATGAGGAAATTGATTTTAGATGCTTCTTGTTCATCTTTCCATGCTGGTCCACAGATCTTCAGCAACATGTGGAGTACCCTAGACCTTTAATTAGATGTTCAGTCTTTGCTGTTTTGTTCCTTGATGGCATAGTTGAATTTTTTGTTCTTTTTTCAACTTTTCCCCTGTCTCTGGTTAACCTTTCATAAGTTTTTGGTTGCTAGATTTCTCTTCGAGTCAACATACATAAATTTCCAAGTGACTTTCAAAGTGTGAGACACCTCTTTTTGCAATGAAGCAGCATTCTCTGTACAAGCCTCTACATGGTGGCTTGATTTTTATATTATTACCACTATCCTTTTCAGTATTAATTTTTACCAGTTCAATTAGCTACTAGTAAGTCAAATAAATAACATCCCTATTTTCTTGCACAAGATCTTGTGTGCATTACAGCCCGCGACTTGGTTCTTGAGTACTGTTTGTTAACCTGGTATTTTGGAAAAGATAAACCAAATGCTTCCTTGAATCCTTGTATTTTGTTTTCAGAACAAGCTTTTATGATTAATGAAAAGAAGATTGTACATGTGATATGAGGTCGGGTTACATGATAGTTTGGCTGCATTATACCAACTTCCAGTATATGTTCTATAATTGTTCCATGATTTTCTTGCATTTTCATATGGTCATGAGCTATTTGAGAACACTGGGTTCATTTGCTCTTCCATTTTTGAGGATGTTCAATACATAAATTAAATTTTGGAATCATGATTCAAGATCATTTGATGTGTCTAAATCCCTTTAAATCTTCCTTTCATACTCTGTCAACTCGTTGAGGGAGTTGGTGCCAAAGTCATATAGGCAGACATTTGGTGTGTGTGTGTGTGTGTGTATGTGTGTATATATAGGCTGTGTTTCTGATGTACTTACATTCTCAGAGAATTTGCTTAGAGTGCTCTTCATGATTGTGGGTTTTAGGCTTTTACTAGGGCTCTGGAAATAGGAAGCACAGTGAAATACCTTTACTTTGCTTGATAAGGAACAAAATAGATTGAAATTTTTTTGCAAACTAATGAAGAACTTCTCAAGTCGTACTGCCACTTGCTGCTACAGTGTTAAATATATTGAATTTTCACACTACAAATACGATAAATGATCTTGAAACTTTCATTTTGTTTTTTGTTTTTTATCACTATATCAATTATGTTTTTCTCTTAGTAGTTAGGTTAGTTATCTGTATGTTTCTGCAAGTTCCTATCCTACTCTAAGACATGTTCCCGGCTAGCGACTCGATCAATACAATTTTTCATTTTGTTACCCAGTCTTTTGGTAGTTTCTGATAATATCCCGATTGTTTTCTTAAATTTGGAGATTATGTATAACTATTGGAACTCTTACTTTTGTTTATATGTGTTTTAGCATGGGGATATCTGTTACGCTATTGCTCTGCAAGGTCATCTGCAAATTAACTGCTTCTAGGATGTGTTGCTGGTAACTGCTCTTATGTTGAGTGTGGCCTTACTCGAACATCGCTTCAGGACCTACTGTATATGAGTGTCTTCGTATACCCTGTAATGCATAGAAGAAGCCAAGAAGGTAGAGTTGCAACTATTTCCTTTTGTTGGAGATAAGTACTGTAAATATGAATGCCATTCATTTACTTAGATGTTTGATTCTATTGTACCATAAACGGATGATTTGTTGACCTAAAGTCTTGGACCATCTTTCACATATATAATCAGAAGATTTTTTGTAATTAAATTGTGATGCAATATGTATGTCTTGCACCATACTTTTTTCATGCTATCACAATGTCATTTGCCATCTGTCATTAGAAGTTTCATCACTTTCATTTGGGGGGGGGGGGGGGGGGGGGGTGGGTGGGTCATATTTTTGTGCTCACTATCTTTCGACTGCGCTTCTCTGCACCCCAGGTGCGTGCCCTGGCCAGAATTTATTCATATTCATCTACCGCCTGCCAAGTTCATTCCTAGCTGCAATCGAATAGTTATGGCCTATGCAGAACACCATGACACAACTTAAACCAGATACAAAGTTTGTATACACTAGTACTGAGTCTTTGTACAACATTAGGCTGATTTTGACATGATAAACACCAGCATTATAGACTACAGACTTTATTTTTTATTTTTACAAAATCCTTATCCAGTATTACAGTTACTGTGGACCTGTGGTTGTGTATCATTACTCTTTTTCAGTTGACTACATATGTGTGCATTCACAAAACAAGCATCTTCCTTGCATCTTGCACCACACAAGTGAAGCTCTTTTAGATACGTTATACAGAAATATCACGAGTACTATACATCATAAATTCTAGATTCTTTTAAATAAGTCGTTTCTACATATAATAGTGTACTTGTACTCTTGTAGTCTCTTAGAACATCCAAATCATTATGCATTTATTTTGAAAATATTGCAACATCCCTAAGACATTGGTCCACTAAGTGGAATATAGTGATTTGGAGATCTTAAGCTTTTCAGTTTTCTATTATTTATTTTGGTCTGGCTTGGCATTTTGTGTTCTGCTGCAGAAAGTCAGAAACAAACGAGTTCCTTCATATGATATGCCATTCAATAGTGTAACCTCGTGAGTATGGTGGGCTATATCTTTGTGTCGTTTTCTGGATCTTCATGTTTTGTTGTCATTGTATATTTGCATTTTAATTATTATCATTTATCAAGAATTTTATTTAGGTATGACGGTGGGGTAAGTTCTTCTTATGGTATCTAATTTTTGGCTACTTAGACAATTTGATACCTAATGTATGAAAACAGACAATTTGGTACCTAAAGTTATCAAATTTAGGTCATTTTGGTATTTATGTCAATTTTGACCATATTTTCAGGGTTATTTTTGTCATTTTATCTCTATTTTACTTCATTTTTTTCATAATACCTTCAAATTGTCTCAAAATTATCACTAAAAAATTTGATAACTCATCCACTTAGTATATGTGATGATTTACGTATATAATTTTTCATAATGTAGCTATCAATCTAAATTAATTTTAATTATAAGTAATTTAAAAAATATATTTTAATAAAAATTTACAATTGCATAAAGGCAATTTATTTCCTTTGCAAAAAAATAATTAGGATACAATAAGTATATTAAGAAAAAAAATTTATTTTTGATATATGCGAAGTAGATGCTAAGTGGAGTAGATATATCAATTTAATTATCTCTAAAGAGAGACAATTATAGAAAGAAATGAAGAAAAATGTGAATTTAATGAGTTTAGGGCTAGAATGACGAAAATAACCCTAAAAATATGATCAAAATTGATAGATGTACCAAAATGGATTACAAATGAGAACTTCATGTACTAAATTATCTGTTTTCATACATCAGGTATCAAATTGTCTAAGTAGTCATACTTTATGTACCATAAGAGGAATTAACCCATGACAGTATAACCTCCTGTGTATGCTGATGATGCTTTCATTGATGATCTTTGTGCTGTTGCTAGAGCTAGGAGGATCAGCTCATACTTTAATAATTAGTCTATTTTTTCTACAGGGCCAGCCTAAGACTTAGGCCCCATAATTCGGAAGGTCTATATATATATATATACATATATATATATATAAATATAAATCTCAGATGCGGACGTCTGAACGGACTTTCGGTCTGGATCTTCGCCGTTTCTCCTCGATCCGACACCGTTTCTTCTCGCCGGAGTGACACAACGCCTTCTTAGATGCTGCTCCAATGAAAAAGAATGCAAAAAAGATCGGAATCAGAGGTCCACCATGATCGGTGGTGAAGTTTAGGAAGACCTCCGATAATGGATCCGCGGAACAGTGTCTTTCGACATAAATGTTATGAGTGAGGTTGTTGCAAGACCTCCGATCTCGATCTCTTTCGCCTTCTTCTTCATCATAGTAGTGTCTGGGAAGGTGTGGTGTCACTCTGGCAAGAGAAAACAACGTCAGATCGAGGAGAAACAGCGGAAATCCAGACAGAAAAACCGTCCGCACGTCCGCAACAGAGAAGTTGATATATATATATATATATTTATATATTAAAAAGTAATTAGAGATAGACGAGAGAAATCTGCGAAGCAGTAGCACATCCGTACATGAGACTAAGTCAGAATTTGATGTTTCTCAATTTGAGATTAAAAAGAAAAAGCCCTAAAAAATTTCTTAATCTTTCACTAATTTGACAATAAAACGTTGCTCTAAGCTTTCTATCCAAACAATAATATCTCTAATATTTTCCAATCTTTCTCTATTTAAACTCTTAAGCTTATAAAAACGTATTTACGATCACCCATGTCACAAGAACGGTTGAATGGATTGACCATGTTGTCTATTGAAAGAAAGTTGTTCAAACAGTTTAAATTTGATAATTTGATCAACCTTTTTGCATCTCAGAAAGCAAGAAAAATGACATTCAATTGAACATGAAATTGTTTTAACATGTCTTTTGTATCAATCTAGCTTCTTATATGTTGTTAATGTTGTTATTAAGTAGTTTAGTTTATTCATCATCTATATAACATATAATACATTTTGCTATGAAAGAAATGTGAAATAAAAAGTGTTTTTTTTTCTGTTTGTTTAATATAAGATCTCTTAATTTTTGCCTTAGGTCTCACTTGGTCATGGGACGGTACTGTTTTTCTATTTGTTCATGCCTTTTTGGTCTCGCTTGTAACAATTTTTTTTATCAGATTTTGAGGATCCAATCCAATTTCTTTGGACTTGTACCGCTGTAGGCTTGTTACATGTAGGAAACTCTTACACCAGTTAGTTTCTCTTGAATGTGATGCAAAATGTTGAGCTGTTTTTAAAGAAAAAAAGGTACTGTACAAAGAGTCACTGCATCATTACAGAACATGTGATTACAGTTGCTTGTACATTCTCAGGCATTACATGCTTCTAGCATGGTAGAACTTTTACACTTCTGCTTGTACATTCTTGAGTTCACTATACAAAAGGAATTTACTGAATCTAAAGATAGTAAGGCATTTGGACTTCTGCTCGTACCTTGTATTCAGAATACAGAGTGAAGTAAGCTAGGGATTTTATAGTGTGATGTTTGTAGTTTTGGAATGCAGATCAATGAAAGAATGACTGAGCAGTAGCCATTTGGTGCGAGCTACTTTTAGCTATGTCTTCAAAAAATAATTGCCTAGTCCTTGCCTATGTTCAAGCACCAATGCCACTAGATCAAATGGTACTGAACACAATCGTTTTACTTAGTTGGTAAAGTAATGTGTATCGTTAGGCAAATTAAGGTCTTGATGTTGGATGCTACCTCCAAAAGGCGTTTGTCTCTATGATAAAGATGTACTATTTAGCAGATCTCTTTCAATAATTATGTATTTTCACTCCGCACGTCTGAGCTGGAAAACTGTGTCGAGTTTGTTAAGTTAGAACAATATCGGAAACATTGATGATACATTATTCTTATTGGTATCACATGTTCCCTTTCAGTTTGGTCCCATTATTATACGTGGTTCGGAATCTTCCGATTTCTGATCAATGTTCTTGATGATCTTGGATTAGCTGTAGCGTGCCGGAGAGTGGACCCTGGAGTGGAGGCAAGGGAGGAAAGCAAAGTCTTGTTTGAAGCCCGTGACCGACTGAAAACCCGTGATGAAAATCATGTACAGGACAACTAATAAAATGTTCAACAAAGTGCTGTACGCAATGCATTTCTCTCTATTATCCAAGCTAGGCTAAAAAATGGGGTGGTCGCTTTCGTATCCTCCATGAATAAGTAATGCAAATGACCTGGATATCACAATGAAGTTCTTGAACATGCTCCTAGTCGATTTGAATTTCTCTAGGGTCTGCACTATGGGAAGAACTCCGTAGACCGTTGACGAGTTGGGGGGTGATTGGAGTGGGTATGAAATTTTTTCTCGATAAAAAGAGCTGAAAGAAAGTTAAAACACCAAGAACCCTAAGCTTCTTTTTAACTGTATAGCAGCTATAGAACTAAGGTAACTATTGGGTCCATTGTGAAGGAGCATTACGAAAATTCTTCCCCCCCACACGGTGGAGGTTCACCTGCATAACTTCAACCACTTATTTCAGTCAGTTTTTGTCTTGTTGTTAATCTATTTATGTTCAATTCGGTTCTTAATAATTAAAGATAGGGTCAAAATTCAATTACAAAAAGTTAAATCTTGGTGAAATTTAAGGTAAATTTTGATCTTTTTCATCTCCGTCCTTCTTCCTCAGAAGGGGTGGCGTCAAGGGTGTCGATGGCGACAAAGTCGGAGCAGGAGAACTGGAGATTGGATGATGCATGCAGTTGGGAATTGCTTTTGAGGGTGAACCTTCACTTGGGTGGAGGGAAGGACCTCCGTGAGCTTTACCAAGTAATGCCAATTCTTTGGACCGAGCAGCGCATAGCAGAGCTGTTTGGCGTTCAGAGCTTAGTTGTAACTCTATAACTTCCCACAATAATTCCCATAAGAATTCGTAGTCTCTTGTCATTCATTATTCATATGGTTCGTCCTCATTTGTCATTACCAAACAACACATGCTTACTGATAGAAACTATTAAGATCAGAATCCAAACATTTATGTTCATCTTATACCAACTTGTTTATGTAGTATAAAACATAGATTAGTGAACACATAATTAAATTGATCTTGTATTTGAGTGTTGGAACTTGTAACACGTACGGTATCCCTGAGAATTGATTGAAAATTTATAGTATAAAATACGCGTTTATCACACTACATTATACATAAATGAAATAATTTGATTCCATTTTCCAGATTTAAGTTTTTATTTGTAGTGTTTCTTCATTTTTGAGTCATGTGACGCATGTCCACAATATACTTCAAAACATCTCTATCCATGTCACATTCATAAAAAAAGGACTCTCAAAAATTCCAAATGCAGATAACTCCAAGGTTGCTACAATAATCTAACCTCACCTATTTTCATATATAAACCTCTCATCACCCCTTCACTCACACAATACATTGGGAGCTTTCCTTGAGTTCCTCTTTTTCTGTCCAAGTCATGGACTCAAAGATTGCTTGCTTTCTCTTCTTTGCTCTTCTAATCTCTCTCACCAACGCTGTTGATCCTTGTTCTTCCAAATCACATGGCTCGGGTGAACTCTCCATAATTCCCTCCTATAGCAAATGCTCTCCCTTAACTTCACCCAAGACCGACTCATTCAACACAGTCCTAAACATGGCCTCCAAGGACCCGGACCGGTTCAAGTACTTGTCAACCCTAGTGGCCCAAAAGACCACTTCGGCTCCGATTGCTTCGGGCCAACAGGTCTTCAACATTCCCAACTACATAGTCCAAATCAAGTTGGGCACCCCAGGCCAGCTCATGTACATGGTCCTTGACACTAGCAACGACATAGCCTGGGTCCCGTGCTCGGGATGCACCGGTTGCTCCTCCACCACCTTCTCGCCCAACACGTCCACGACTTACGGGCATTTGGACTGCTCGGTACCAGAATGTGCCCAGGCTCGGGGGCTCTCGTGCCCGGCTGGGTCTCCAGTTGGGTGCTCTTTTAATCAAACGTACGGTGGAGGCTCGTCGTTTTCCGCCTCGCTCGTGCAAGATGCTTTGGGACTAGGGAAAGATGTCATTCCGAAATACTCCTTCGGGTGCATCAATGCCATCTCTGGCGCAAACATTCCACCACAGGGACTATTGGGCTTGGGCCGCGGACCCATGTCGTTGCTCTCTCAATCGGGCTCCCTCTACTCCGGAGTGTTCTCATATTGCTTACCCAGTTTCAAATCTTACTACTTTTCCGGCTCTCTCAAGTTGGGCCCTGCCGGCCAGCCCAAGTCCATCAGAACCACTCCACTTCTCAAAAACCCTCGCCGGCCATCCTTGTATTACGTCAACCTCACCGGAATCAGCGTCGGCAAGGTCCTCGTGCCCATTTCCCCGCAGTTCCTAGCGTTTGACCCGACCACTGGCGCCGGAACCATCATAGACGCCGGCACAACAATCACTCGTTTCCTGCCACCCGTCTACAACGCAATCCGAGACGAGTTCAGAAAACAAGTGAACACCACATTTTCGAGTCTGGGAGCATTCGACACTTGCTTCAACGCCAACAACGAAGCCGTAGCACCGACCATTACGTTTCGTTTCACAGGGTTGGTGTTAACGCTGCCATTGGAGAACAGCTTGATTCACAGTAGCTCGGGGACACTGGCTTGCTTGGCAATGGCAGCGGCGCCCAATAACGTGAACTCGGTGCTGAATGTGATAGCCAACTTGCAGCAGCAGAACCTTAGGATTCTGTTTGATGTTACCAACTCTCAGTTGGGTATTGCCCGTGAGCTCTGTAATTAAGTAGGGCATAATTGATTGTAGCAAGGCTTTTGTGTTGTTTGTCACTTTTGTGTATGAATTGTCACCTTGCAAAGATTGGTGAGTGGTGACAAATAAAAGAGTAGGAGGATAAAGACCCGCTCGTGATGTGTTCAAATTGGAGTTTCTTGCTGTTAATTACTATATGGTAATTATTTGGGGATAAGTCATTGGTTATTGAAGCTTCTTATTTGCGACTCTTTAATAATTATTGCTTTCTGATGATGCAAATCAAGTTTAATAACCATTGATATATACATGCAAACTGAGGTTAGTGTTTTTTTTAATGATATATGCAAATTAATTAAGGTTCATTACCATTACATGCAAATTGAGGTTTTCACTACACATATCACGCACACATGAGGAAGCTAGCTAATTGAGTTAGAGCCAAACGTACATCATTTGAGGCTTCTTCCTCTTCCAGTTTTCCAGTAATATAACTGTTATTAGGCTTCTGGGCAAGTTTTTCCTTTTTAGTGAAGTTGTAGTTCGCACTACTAAAAATAAGACCTAAGGGGACATATATTATGTGTCTATTACTATCTATAGAGACATACATAGAGACATATATGGGTCAAATGAGACAATTAGTGCATATGTGTCTTTTGAAAGTGTTCCTATTGCTAAATAACATACTTATATGATAAATGTCCCTATATGTAAGTGTGGGTTGACTGGGTTCCATGATTTTCCAAGTACAAATACAATACACTTGTACAAATACATTGCACCAATTGGGCACACTTTTTTTTTATATATATTTTTTGCTACAAATGAGGCCAAAAGCCTAAGACAAAAGGCAACAAAACAAACTACCCAGCACAGTTGGCCTTAAAACTCCTACTTCTAGCAATTCCAAGGATGTCATTCATGATGGCTTTAGAGACAATGTTTGGAGGGTCATACATAATGCAAATGCCCTCCGCATTAGAAGTATTGTTCTTGGCTATAATATATGCAACCATATTTCTTTCTTTGTGAATATGTTTGATAGAAGCAACCTCAAATTGTTCCATCATAGCTTTGTAATTAGTCACAATAGTAGCCAAGGGGTGGAGAACAATATCAACATTTTGCAGCAAATTCACAAAAACTGCAGAATCATATTCAATTTCAATCTTGTTCACTTGCATGTTCAAAGCTAGCTGAAGGCCATAGAAAAGTCCCCAAGCTTCAGCTTGAAGAACTTCACCAATTCCAATATTTATCATAAATCCACCAATCCAATAGCCATTGCAATCCTTCGGACAACACCCCCAACTCCAATTTCCCCAGTCCTGGTCCGAGAACCATCCACATTAAGCTTTAAAACCAAGAACTAGGCTTAATCCAAGAAAGATCTTCCACAGTTGTTGTAATATGCCCAGATGGCTTTAACATGGATCTATTCCATTCATCAGCAGAATTAAGAAGGATCTCAGCAGGATTGAAAGGGTACCTAAAATCATCATCAAAAATGCTTTTGCATCTCCATTTCCATATGAACCAACATCAGTAAACAAAAGAAAATATTTCAACGCATATTATGCACATGGCATCTACTCTGAAGCATGTTAGCAAATAATCAACCATCCCAGTCTAGCACAAAGGTATTCAACATATTAGTGGGAATATTGAAGGACTTCCAGATCACCATAGCTCTAGGACAGTCTCAAAAAAGGTGGAGCATAGTTTCAGCAACTCCATTACAATGCTTACAAGAGGAGTTACATGTGAGCCTTCTGTGGAGTCTTTGAACATTGGTCAAAAGTTTACCAGATACAAACGTCCATATGAAAATTTTAAGCTTAGGAGGAATATGCATAGAACAGATCAATCCCTAGAATAGTTTTGATACTGGTGCTCGTCACATATTAACTTGTAAGCAGACTTAACAGTGAAAATCCCTGAAGAGGTACCTCCCCACATTAATTTATCAGGAACATTATCAATAGCAATGGGGATCGCAGTCATGTGATTGACCACATCAGGCGGCAAATTTTGAAGTAACAGCTCTTCATCCCAACATTTATCTCTCCAAAAATCCTTCACCTTAGCACCCGCATCAATAACTATACCTTGTAAAGCAAAGTTTTATAAGACACCATATGGGGACCAATTATCCAACCAAAACTGAACAGAGTAGCCATCACCAATTCTCCATTTCAGCCCTTTTTTCAACAAATCAGCACCATAAATCACTGCAGCCCAAGTGCTAGAACAGCTGGAAGGTTTTGAATAATTCCCTTGCAACAAAGAGTTAGGCTACATGTATTTCCTTTGATAAATTTTATTCCACAAATCACCATCATTTTGGACAACTCTCCAACTGGCCTTTACAAGCATTGCTGTATTCATTTCAAAAGATTTTTTAATTCCCAAACCACCAGAACTTTTAGGCCTACAAACCATTTTCCTATGATTGGCAGTATCACCCCAAAGAAAGCCCCTATTCAATTTATCCAACTTCTCACAAGTGTGCACATGAGTCTTAGCGTAGCATATATAGGTATGGAGGAAGCCACATATTGTATTAAGGTGAGTCTACCATTGGGAACACTTTAGCTATATGTCCTCATTGCTTAACTTTTTTTGTTTTTAATGCTTTTGGCTCCTCTAGTAGGGACCAATTTGCAAACCCAACATAAGGAAAAAAATAGATTATATAAAAAAATTAAATATTTAAACAGTAAATAACAATAACATCACACAATCTCATATTTCCATTTAAATTTCAAGTTTAGATATTCAATAATATAACATCAAAATCCAGTATCACATCTCTTCATAAAACTAATAACCAATCAACCAACATTGTGCAGAAGCCTCTATAAACTATATAGGAGAACTAACTTATTTAAACTTCAACATTTGAATTAAAACACTTCAGATGCACTTGTTCTGATAACTTGCTCCAATGATACTTTGAACGATCACACATTTTGCATGACTATACAAAGCCTGGTAAGAAAGATTACAAATTATAGTCAGACAAGGACATGATCATGTCGACTGTCGAGAAAGGTCATTTATATACATTGCTATCTGATGGAATAAACAAAAGTAGTATTAATTGATGGAATAAACACCAAGTATGAGGTGGGAGTAAGCTGTAAAGCATAACCAAATAAGTATCATACCTATCTGAAAATAATGAAGGAAACTGTGCACAACAAAATAAGTAAGAAAAACACGAAAAGTATAAAGTCTGGAATACATCCGCCACCCCATTTCAACCTGCCTTGTTGTTCTATGCTCTACCTACAACAACACAACAAAGAACTTCTTTATACTCTGAATGAGAATTGAAAATGCCAAACAAATAATTATGAACACATCATTAAGCTAGCTACCAATAAATGTTCAACAATTAATAACAAACATATGAACACTCTCTGGTTAAATATTCAAATGAATCATAACACTTAATTAACTCTATACATAAAACGTAGCAATGAAGCCATTACCTGATAGTTTAGGTCTGATGAAGGCCAACAATCCTTCTCTGGAAGCAGAAAAAGGCTTGGTCAATAAAAAAGAATACACATAAATGCTATGCTCACTTAAGTGCATGTATACACACTCACACAAGAAGGTCAAAACCTATCTCACCTTGATTAGTTCAGTAATCATCACAGTTTTATTATAGCTCTACCCATTGCCTTGAAAACAATTTCATTCGACCCCTTGTCGTATAGAGATATGAGTATTTGTAAGATAGAGCAAACAAGGAGACAAAGTAATTAATACTTAAAACCATCAATATCCAAAGCTAGCTTCAAACCAATAAATGAAAGCAAAGGGCAATAGACTAATGTTACAACTATAAAAAAGTATGTAAACAATATAGAGCTCATGTAGTCATGTCAAGACAAACACTACTAGGGAAAGAAAGAAAAGAGTAATCTTTGGGAAGTGTACAATATAATAATAAGTAGAACATAAGCCACTACAGAAATTGAAAAACTTTAATTTGAAATAAATAGTAGTTTCTATGCAAACAGAGTTGCAGTTTATGATTTCTTTATCAAACAAAATCCAATATAAGTGTCCTGAATAAATTATATGAATCAATTTACCATATTATGGAAATCAATAGATACTCAAGCTTAACATATAAATCTATAGGCAACAACAAATCCAGCTTATATATTACCTAAATCTTGCAATAACAAAACCCAAAATAAGCAAAACAGAAAGAACAAACAAACCCACCAAATCACAGAATCCCTAAACAACAGAAAGACTGAAAAACCAAAAGAAAATAAGCGACAATTAAAAACAACACAGAACCCTAACTTCCCCATTTGATCAATGTCAGATTAAACCTAAATTAGATGTGTTAATATGACTAAATTGAAGATCTGAGTTGAATTTAACCCAAGTGCTAGACGCCTTCTTCCTCCACTGCGGCTCAATTCCATAGTCATACAGTACGACGGGTTGGACTCGGTGATGCAAACGACGCCGTTGCCGCATAAGACGCAGTCGACAACGCTGCGCTCGAAGCACTCTTTTCCCATGGAGATGGTCAGCCGACGATCTCGGCGTGGAGGCAGGCTAGGGTTTGGTCGTTGGTCCAGGACATGCCGATCAAACGACTACCGGGGTGTTTCAAGATGGTCCCGCCGAGGAGGAGACCAGATGAATTGAAGATGCGGAGCGGACTGGCCGCGGAGCTAGACGATCTTGGAGTAAAACAAAATCCCAAATTTCAAACTAGGGTTTCAAAAAATCGAAACTTTTCTCAATCGGCTTATTGTTTTTGTTTCTCATGTTGAGGGGATTGATAGTACATTAAAAGGATGAAGACTCAGAGAGTGAGAGACGACAATGCCCATTTTACTCGAGTTGTAAGAGTGTGCGTATAAACTGTAAAAATATTTCTTCTACAATACCCCATTACACTGTAAAAGGTGCTGGTATTTTCGTATTGGTACTATTTACCATCAATGGGAACATTTTTGTGTCTCTAAACTCACTATGGCACACTTATATGTCCCTAAATTCACAATGGAGACAAATGATAGCAAGTATCTCTATTTGTTACTTAATATGGACATATGTATATATGTCCCCACAGCCCCGATTTCTAGTAGTGTGGCCCAGTATTTCCAATTGTTACCGGAAATAAATAGTTTAACACTGCATTTAACTTCATAATAAACCTTGGAAAATAGACGTTCAGAAAACAGGTATCCACGCATATTTGGTGACGACTTAGATAATAAAGAAGCTCGAAATGATGTATATGTCCAAGGTCTAAAATATATGATCTCGTAACCGTCAGAACGATCCATAGATTTGAGTTATATATATAACTCTTTCAGTTTCTACGATTAATTTGGTTATCTTTAAACCCTATAAACATAAATTAAGCTGAATAGAACCACTCTACATAGAAGGGGCACTAATTGAATATCGAAGACGACGAAGAGATTTATAAGATATTTTCCTTTAGAGCTTTTAGCTAGCCTGTAGATCATGATCACCCCAAATATTATACATGTGTTCAGATGTCTGAATCACAACCCGATTGATACACATCCAATAATCAACAAAAAAAAACATTAGCGATCAATAACTCTGTGTTTTAGAGCCTTTCAAGCTTAACACTCCTAACTTCAATCTTCATCCTCATCTTCTAATATTTTAATAAGCTTATGGGCTTAATTAGTCTGTGTCTTCACCGCCGAGAGAAACGAAAGAAGGCTTCTACCTCCAAGTTTAACTCAGACGTACGTAGTTCTCTTCTCACCGTACATAACTGCATGCTGGCGCGGATCTAAGCACAAGTTTGGGGGTACTTAAGCCCACCCAAGAATTTCGAATATATTTTACTAAGGATAAGTAAAATGTGCATGTATTGTAATCTTGTTGCATTGGTTTATCATTTTGTTAGTTTTCAAGCCCACCCAAGTTCAATTCTCCACAAATACAAACATGGTCTATTTTCCATGTACTTCACATATTTTCTATTTCTTATGCAAATAGAAAACAATTACTTCATTGGTTGTTTTAGTGAATACAAGAATAAATAATTTATTTTAGCATTAAAATTTGAGTAAATTCTTTACTCAATTTCAAAAAATCTCTTTCCGCCATTGATTTTCTAATTTTAATATTTGATGCATTTCTATTTTCAAACATAGGTTATTATAATTAAATTTTTAACTTGTGCTACATTTTTATAACATTTTAATCATTAAGAAATTTCAAGTCTCCCAGACAATTAATCCTGGATCCGCCACTGACTGCATGTATTTATCTATATGATCGCTGAACTCCAGGCCCCCATATATACATATAACTTACAAGGGCCAATTCAAATACAATAACTTCAGCACACAGAAGAAACGAATGAAAGGAAAAGGAACAAAAAAAAAAAGGAAGACTAGTTTTTGTTCTTTTTTGTTTTTCTTGCTATATCGATCGATTTGATTACCCCTCTATCTGTACTTTTGGAACATTCTTTTGCTCTCTGTCTTTCTTCACAAACACGTAGTATCATTTCTCCGTCGATCGTTTTCAACGTTAACCCCACCATTGGTGCACTGCAACACCTTCATCCCTAAGCTGTCCGTACAAAGCCAAGCACTGCCAGTAAGCCCTACGAGTGCTCACATTACCTCTCCCATTATGCCCTTGTGGCTTGCATTCCAAGAAAAGCTCATCGACCAAGTTTATCACCTTACTTTGCATCATTTCCTCCACCACTTCGGCCTCGGCCTTCATGACAACATATTCTTCCTCCTTCACGTTCTTGTCCAGCCACTCCGACATACTGGTCTGAAGAACCCCCTTGCCTGCGGACTCGTCTGTTAGGGTTGTCTCGATCTTGTACATCTCGAAATTCTTGTTGCGAGTAGGGTAGTTTTTGGCGAACCAGCTCGTTCCGCTACCGCCTTCCTTTTCAGGCAATCCAACGTCGATAAAGATCCTACGAGAGTATCCCTCGAGCGAGTCTCCCATCAAGTCGGGAAGGTAGCGAGTTTTCTTCAAGTATCTGCTCGACTTGCCCGATGAAGCTCGTGGTGGTTCAAGAAGCACATCTTCGAGATTCTTTAATGCCTCCTTCTTTGCATCTTCAGATAAAAGACGTCGGCGTGTGGGAGAAGTAGTAGCAGTTGAAATCGATGAACTCATCTTCCTCATGGCCACGACGGTGGCGTCGAACTTTATGAGGTAGACCAACTTGTAGTTAGAAGGCATGCGAAACCCCGTGGAGGATTCCTCGCTGAGCTGGAGTGCAACAACGCCGCCGACCTTGAGAGTCCTCTCGATGAACTTCATGGCGGAACGGAAGACGGAGACGAATGCGAAATCAATAGATTGGTCGTTGACAGAGCCTTGTTGGTTCTCTTCGTTTACGGAAATGAGATCCATTTTATTGTCTTTGAGGATCTCTGAGCTTTCAATGTCTCCTTCATTATTTCCGCTGCTTACAAATACTGCCTTCACGCCATGGCCAGTTTTGATGAGGCCTTCGTTGGCCAAGTCACGGAAGATGACTGGCACGAGCTCTTGATCAGGGTTTGCGGAGGAGCCCATGATTCCATTAGCGGTGTCTGTTGTGGGAGCAAGTGAGTTCAACCACGGAAGGGAGATGATAACTAAAGCCAAGATGACAGATCGAGCCAGAAACAACAAAACTCGGGAGTCTGGGATCCTGATAACTAAGTACTTGGCATCAGGGTAGATTAAGCCAATAGTTGCTTTGTGTGTCGGTAGGTATTTGGTTCGGAAACCCTGGACCAAATTGATCGCCATTTGTTTCGGAACAATTTCGATTGTTAAATCAATGCTGGTATATTTCGTGCAGATTTTGATGTCAAAGAAGACAAAGACAGATATATATGATATTGGGATTGGGATCAAGAAGAGAGCTAAGAAATGATTTTTCTGGTGTTAGAGGGAGAGAGGTGAGCTAGCGGGAGAAGCCAATGACATTAGCGAGTACAAAACCTTGCGGCGGTGTGATTCCCACCCACGAGGGCCACACGAGAGCTTTGCACACTTGACCATAATAACATCAACTGCCTAATTCTCTGAACCTCCATTGTTTAACTTCGCTCAGATCGGTGAGTGTGATTCTTCGCCCAACTATGCTCGGAATTAGCGAGACATTTGGAAGCTAACTTAGCGCGAAAACCACATCACACCGACCATGATTCAAGGAGGCCGAAACCAGAAAGGAGGCGTTTGGTTGTATACAATAGGGAATTAGTGTTAAACGGTAATTAGTGTTACAATAGGGGTTTGGGGTGCTAGCTGGGGATGAGAAGTAGAAGAAAGGATCAATATATGGGATTCATAAGTAGTACAGGTGTAAATATTGACAGGAATTCAAAGATGGCTGTAGCTAATTTTGTTTCGAGAAAAAAACGGTGGATGGTACGAAAATTGAGTTTGGCCATCGCATGTTGTGTCTTTGCTAGCTATTACCTTTGATGTATATTGTATATGGGTATGAAGCGAAATCCTGCCTGAGAAAACGGTTAGTGTTTGTTGTACCGTACATATGCGACGGTTAGTGTTTGTTGTACCGTACATATGCGAGTTACTATGTTTGAGGTAGCAAAATATACCTCATTACTTGTAGCACGAGAAACCTTTCTATTTTGATGTTCTTATATACTAGTCTCTTGACAGTTGATACGCCATACGTGCGTGCTAATTTGTTTTAAAAAATTTTAAGAAACAATGAAAAAAAGAAACAGTGGAATTATGGTTAGAGCCCACTATTTTAACCATTATCTAATATTTTCTAAATAAGTTTTAAATATACACCCTTAAACACTTAATACACACCCCTATCAATTTATATTTCTAATAACATTTTGCATGAATGTCAAATGACCAAAATAGGCATTTGCAAAACTTAAGAAAATCAAAAATAAATTAAATAATCAAAGACTGAATATTTACTTTTGGAAACAAATTAAATATTCTTATCTTTTTGGAAAATTTAATTTTGAATCTATTTTGACTGAAAATTAATCCAAACAATCAATTCATTCCTTAATTTTCACCTCAAAAATATAAATTCTATTATAGAATTCCAAATAAGGTAATTCATGTACAAAAATTCTGATTTTTCATTTCATTAAATTTTATCTTCTTACATTCCAAAATCAAAAAGAAGTTCATCTTCTTCATTTTTTTCTTAATCGAAATACATTGATGATCGACGATGTATCATTTTCATGTATGAAAAATATGAGAATAACATTTGCAGATCTATAATTATTCCCAAGAACTAACAATTACCGACATAAATTACCTATGATTTTGTAGAATGAATCGACATGAACATTTACAAGATGTCAATATAAATTAATCAATATATTAATCGCACTAAATAGTAGCCTTATATAGCAATATAATGAGGGTATTTGATGATTTTTTTAATTTAAGGGTATTTTAGTTACTTTATGTGGTGTATTTGGTAAAAGTATTTGAATGAGAATTTAAATTGGTCGTGTATTGAGTATGTGTGTGTATTTAGAGATTTGAGGTGTGTATTTAAAATTTCTCTATTTTCTATTAATCAAGCAAGAATAAGAGTTTGACATGTTGATTGGTTAAATTTTTTTGAACTTTCTAAAAAATCTACTATTTATTAAACTCTTAAATCTAATTAGTTATAGTTTGAAGAACATGATTGTAATTTGCAAAATATAAATTTGAAAAAAAAATATGGAAGGAGAAAAAAACAAAGATGATTAAGTATAAATGCATAATAACTTCCCACGTTTAACTCTCTCTCATATTTCTCACTTTTCACTCTTCTTATGTTCAGTTAAAATTTTATTTTTCATGCCCGCAGAGTGTGTTTGAGGCTAGTATTTCATAATTTTGAAAACTTTAACCCATAAAAGGTAATTATGATATTTTCTGGTTTGATAGTTTCACATGAAGAATTACTTTAATTAATAAAGAAGATGTTGAAAACCACGTTAGCTGAGATATGTTTTCTTAATTCGGTACTTATTTTTTTATAGATAACAGATCAAATCTGTTGGTAGTAATCATACAACCGTACAAGGTCAAGCAAGAGTGATCGGAATAGTCGAATCAAAGTGAAAGCTTGTGAATACTAACTTACATATGACTCCTTTTATTATATATTACATTCCATATTTTAACATTCACTTAAAATTGAAATAAAATCGAACTAGTTGTTGAGGGGAATCAGACCCTTTTGGTTTAAGAGGAAGCAATGATAGACCTTACTTTTATGAAGGAAATTCAACATGCATTATCCACCATATTTATTCTCTAATGAGATGCAATCAAGTGAAAACATATGGACACAATCTGATGCACAATCTTCACAAAGCTATGATTATTGTCAAATTTGAGAAATGCTTGATCCGAACGGGAACTACTAGTACCACAACCCACAGTCAATCACCCACTACCCTTATAGTTGGCATATAAGTCAGTATATGCAAAATTATAAAGGGACAATATCTTAATGACTATTCTTCACAATATACTTAGGGTTTTACTTAAAGACATGTTGAAGATAATGAAATTTTTGTACCTCATACATCATTTATAAGGTTCTAAACTACTTATGTAATTTCATGTTTAATGTATCATATGTAAATAAGGCGTGATGACCCAATCTCCCTTTTGGTATATATATACATATGTATGTATAACTCACTTACATACATATTTTAAGTAGATTTTTAATTATGTTCAACGATTATTTCACCTCAAATTATTATAACTCACTATAAACTAATAGTTATATAATAATTTCTTATGACATATAGTAGATAATTGATCAAATAAAAATTTCTCAAAGTTTCATTCAAAATTTACATGTTTTTATATAAATGTTCATCAATTTACTATTTTTTTTAAATCGAAATTTCTAATTTTTAAATCCTCGATATTTCCGTTCTCGCCAAATTTTAGTCCTTGCATATAACTAACATACCACTCTCAAGAATAGACAATTGGCTCAAATATATACTCACATAGGTTATAAAAGGTATGCTTAAGCTCGGCAATGATATAATTTTCAGATAAAAAGAATCACAAAGGTCATCCTCAAAACTTAGCAGAGCAAGAACATCCACCTTATGTCGCCAAGCTCCATAAAATAAGGGCCAAATATCATCATGTTGGACCATCCTTCACTTTAAACATTTTGAAAACGAACAAATGCTAAAATATAACATTATTGAGCCTTCAACAAGTATAACACAACTCCAAATTCACAAAAAAAAGTATCATGCCGTGACCATCATCATCATTCTTTTTCGTTTTATTTTTCAAACCGTGCATAGAATTTCTTTTTCTTATTCTTTTTCACGGCATAATTACATACATAGCATAACTCCACACTTGAATCAAATCATCACTCTATATTACATCCAAAATCGGCTCTGTCAAGCCTAGAGAACAAGGTATAGATATAACTATACTAAACAATGATATTAACATGTTGGTAATGAAAGAAAATGCTTAATGTAGGCTCAAAAGGGTTCATACTAAGATGTCCCAAGAAGCGCACAAATAGGGATAAAACGTTGTTTGGCATAAAGTGGTGGAATCCTAAAAAGATCCAAATTTTTTTTCAAAATCAGAGTATATTATGATAAAAGTTTTGAAAGTTTCACAAAGTAAGTTCTAGCATTCTCTAGTTCGTTGTGATCAAAATAAATGTAATGCGGTTATATAGCCAAGAAACGATAGATAAAACTCTCCAAAGAAAGACATATATATGGCTCGAAACTCACATAGGGTTACATGAATTCAAACAAGTAAAGAACATGATTATTCTGTACCTAAATTTCAAAATCCTCATCTACTACATGTTCGTACAATTTCTATACATCGATTAACCATCAAATAGAAATTAAGTTCAAATTAATATTGTGATCATCTATCAACTAATCATCCAAAGATCAACTTATCCTAGACAGTTAAAGACATATCTAAGACTCAAAACAACATAACACAACAAAATCGAAAAACAAAACAGTAAAACAAAACAAAAATCGGAAATCAAAGCAAGAAAATCAAAACACATATAAGCATCAAACAATAGAATACAACGAATGATATATACCCCACCCCACACTTTAAACTTACATTGTCCTCAATGTACAATATGACAAGCAACAAAAATTAAAGAGTAAAGGGATAAAAAAATGCAAACACTCGTTGACGGCTCTTTCATTAGCTTAAATTTAGAGACTATAGCCTAGACTATCTCCAAAAATTCACTTGCTTTAGGTTCAATGAGAGAAGTCTCCTCCACGTTAGGCTCCACAAAGTTTTCATAGTACGGCTTCAAGCGATGTCCATTGACCGTGAACTCCTTATCAATCTTTATACCTTTAATCCTGATAGCACCAGAAGGAAAAATGTGAGTAATAACAAACGGGCCAAGCCATCTAGAACGTAATTTTCCCGGAAACAGCTTAAGTCGAGAATGAAACAATAGAACTTTCTGCCCAACGACAAAGTCTTTCTTCTTAATCATACGGTCATGGAACGTTTTAGCATTGTCCTTGTAAATCATAGCCGAATCGTAGGCCTCATTTCGAATCTCTTCAAGCTCATTTAATTTCAACTTTCTTTGTAATCCGGCCTCATCAATGTCCATGTTAAAATTCTTCACAGCCCATCATGCACGATGCGTAAGCTCCACGGGAAGATGACACGCCTTGCCATAGACTAACCGAAAAGGAGACATGCCAAAAAGGGTCTTGTATGCAGTCCTATAAGCCCAAAGAGCATCATCCAATCTTTGAGACCAATTCTTGCGTGATGGTCCAACTGATTTCTCCAAAATTCTCTTGATTTCAAGATTAGATAGCTCAACTTGTGCACTTATTTGGGGGTGATAAGGTGTAGCAACCTTATGCTTGACACCATACTTTTTCAACAACGCCTCAATTGTTCAATTGCAAAAGTGAGATCCTCCATCACTAATGATAACTCTCGGCATACCAAACCTAGAGAAAATGTTAGAACGAAGGAAATCCGTAACAATGATATGCATCTTTAAAGATTGTAGTCCGGGTGGCTTTGGCTTCCACCCATTTCGAAACATAATCAACACAAACGAGTATGTACAAGAAACCATTAGAGTTAGAAAAAGGTCACATGAAATCGATACCCCAATAATCAAATAGTTCAACATATATAATTGGTGTCATAGGCATTTGATCTCTAGATCCTAAGTTTCCCATGCGTGGGCATCAATCACAAATCATGCAAAAATGATATGCATCTTTAAAGATTGTAGGCCAAAAGAAACCATATTCTAACACTTTAAGAGCAGTCATACGCGAACCAAAGTGTCCTCCACAAGACTCAGATTAGCAAAAAGCAAGTATAGAATGATGTTCAGATTCAGGGACACACTTCCTAATGATTTGATCAACACAATGTTTCCACAAGTATGGTTCACCCTAAATGTACTACTTAGCTAAAGCCATGAGTCTAATCTTTTGAGCATGCGATAAAGTATCTGGAAATTGTTTAGAAACAACATAATTCACAATATCTGCATACCATGTCTCAATTATCTCAACTCGAAAGAGTTGCTCAACCGAAAAACTCTCTTGAATGGCCAAGGGCTCGGCATCTCTCACTAAACGGCTCAAATGGTCTGCCACAACATTGTCACTTCCCTTCTTGTCCTTGATTTCGAGATCAAACTCTTTGAATAAGAGAATCCATCGAATCAATCTCGGTTTGGAATTCTTCTTCGTCATTAAGTACTTCAAAACTGCATGGTTAGTGTAAACAGAAACTTATCTAGAGGAAAGATAACCACAAGATGTTCTTTTTCAGTTGTGGTGTAGTTCTTTTGAGTATCATTGAGCGTTTGTGAGACATAGTAAATGAAATAAGGCTGCTTGTCCTTCCTCTGCCCTAGCACGGCTCCAACTGCATAGTCCGAGGCATCACACATCAATTCAAATGGCAAAGACCAATCTGGCGGTGCCATGATTGGTGCCGACGTCAAGACCTTCTTCAAAGTCTCAAATGTGTGATTGCAATCATCATCAAAGTGAAAAGGAACGTCCTTTTGAAGCAATGAACTCAATCATCGTCTTTTCTTAATCTTCCTCCGCAACACTAATTTGATTATATCCACTATATCCATCAAGGAAACAATAGAAAAATGACCAGCTAACCTCTTAAGCATTTGATCAATGAATAGCAGCGGCATGTGATCCTTCCTTGTCGTAGCATTGAGCTTCCTATAGTCAATACACACACGGTGACCAGTCACTGTCCTTTGAGGCACTAACTCGTTATCTTTGTTCTTCAGCACCGTGATTCCAGACTTCTTTGGCACAACTTGAATGAGAGAGATCCACCTACTGTCAGAAATAGGATAAATGACGCCACAATCATGTAACTTCACGATCTCGTCCTTGACAACTTGCATCATTGGTGAGTGAAGACGTCTCTGACCTTCCTTGGTCGGTTTAGCACCATCTTCAAGCAAAATTCGGTGCATACACATGATATGGATGATTCTCTTGATGTCGGCTAGGATCCATCCTATGGCCGTTTTATGTCGCTTCAAAACTTTAATCAACCTCTCCTCTTACTCCTTGTCGAGTGCAGATGAAATGATCACAGACAATGTATCACCATCTCCCAAAAACGCATACTTCAAGTGGTACGGAAGAACCTTAAGATCAAGCTTCAGGGCTTGCACCACAGAAGGAAGATTCTTATTAGTGGTTAAAAGAATTAGACTATGAGAGACATAACTTACCTCACGTGCTTTCTCATGAGAGGTCAAGTTCTCTAACTAAGCCATTAACTTTAAATTGATTCTCGTTTACATTGCCGACTTTATTTTGATACCAGTTTTGGTGTGAAGTGACTACGTACAGAGATGCATCAAAATTTATCAAGTATTGTTTGCTGTGCAGCTTCTGCTACCATTTCGTATGACTCATAATATCTGAATTGATTCGAACTACAAATGTAGCTCTGAATTTAACCAACCAGTTGCGGACGTCAAAAGTCTACCCACCCCAATACAATCAGGTCATTTTGTATCGTACGTTTATGCGTGATGATCGAGCTAATGTATGTTGAAAATGCAATCCTCTAGTCTTGCTCAAACATTACCTAATAAAAGATGTATTTTTTTAGCAGACCTAATAAAAGATGTTGGGAGATTATGTCTGTGTTGATTTTTATAGTGCTACAAATATTCTTTAGCCTTCATTCTTGTCGTTGTAGTGTCCATATGAATATGTCAACAGTTGCTGCCTGGCTATAAGACTCTTAAGTAATGGAATAGGAAAATGTTTTGGCGCCACAAGATGATGTCAGATTCGGTGCCACAATCATATGTGATGTATCACATAATTTTGCCATATCAGTAATTAAAATAGTCATAAAATGTCATTTTTAAATAAAAAGACAATCATATCCATGTTAATCCACAGCTCTAGATTATTATTATAAAAATATATTTTTTTCTTTATCATTTATTCTTATTTTCCATTACGATAATGCTTTCATAAAATAATTAATTTTTCTATATTTCCGAAAATATGCTTATATATGTGTGTGTGCGCGTAAAACTTATTATCAAAATAAAAATTATTTCATCTGTGAAAAATATAGACCGGCCGTATATGTGAAAAATATTTTCAAAATAAAATTATTTCGTCCTAAATAATTTTGTTGGAGATTTTTAATAATTTGATAGAGAATATATATATATATATATATATATGATAATTGTCGGCCATTAAAAATTGTCATAAGATTATAATGTTGTTTCCATCACTTGTAAGGTAACTTTTTGAACAAATATCGTAAATTAATTTTCGAATAAAAGTGATAAGGTAACTAAATCGTTTGTAGTTTAATTTCTTTTTACAAAATATGTATCTGAATTATGTCCATGAAAATATTTCTTTTTTCTTTAAACGAAAATATTTCTTAATTTAATAATTATAATGAATAAATATTAAACAAGGATATGATTATCTTTTTATATAAAAATAACATTTTATAACTATTTTAATAACTGACGTGATAAAGTTATGTGACATATCACATAAGATTGTAACGCCGAATCTGGCGCTATATTATGACGCCAGCGGTGCCCAATGGAATATTAGAGACATCATCAGGCATAGGCTAGATGTCCAAAACCTACAAGCATAGAGATACATATTCAATCATATACATTCTTGGGGATCGAAGTTGCACGTTTGTCTAGCTAAATCAGAGGTTGGCTGGTTAATTTGGAGTAGCCAAAATGATTTCCAAACAAGAGATTTTTGATCGTCAATTAGATCTGGCCGGTGGATTCAATTCTCTTTATAAGTACACTGTTCAGAGATCGAACAAGGGTTGGGAATGCCTACAGTCAGTGTTTAAGATATGAACTAGCAGCTAAGGGATGTTTGGCAGCAGAAGACACAGACCGAAGTAGCCCCTTGCATAAATAAGTTGATAAATGAAATTCACAAACAGGGAAAGTTACATTCTCGTGGAATCGATCAAATGCAAAAATTTAGAACGAAAGAAAATGGTTCTGGCACTGGCAATCGCTGGAATATGAGATTATGCTTTTGGTACATTGAGCAATAAAAGTTTAATACAGTATGTGGATCAAGTTCATGCAGTAATTGGCTTAGTATTGAAGGTGCAAAATTTATATGAACGAGCAATTACTGCATGAACTTGATCCCGCAACTACAAATCAACCACAAATCATGTAGTTAGGGGATTTATGTCTTAGAAGGTGTTCAAGAATTAGAGCATTAACCCTCACTGCATGTAGAACTAAAATATAGTAAATAACTACGCACGAAGTGATTAAGCTTGGCGTTTCTGAAATAGAACTCCAAGTTAAAGCACCAAAGTCATACTAACAAAACAGCGTACGAACTTGCAGATATATGAGGTTCAATGACGAATAAATTATAAATTTCAGTTAATATTGAAGAGTTTTCATTAACATAAAGAATAGGTAAAATATGAATACAGTAAATGATTCACCTCAATGCCTTGTTACTACTTACTACAGCCTCTCAATTAACTTTCCAAGTCGATTTAAATGTTGTAGTATGTTTTGCATGGGAGAAATGATATGTACGTAGGTTACGTACGTGACCACGTACACCAACAAATTTTTCGTACGTACTGCTAGCTAAAACATGCACAACAAGTCCCACTGAACCTTCGTACTGAAGAGGAAGTGCTTCTAGTGATGATAGGGGTTTGGATGTGGCTTGATCGTACTAGTGTGTCTGAGTCACATATACATGCTTGGTATATGAATCAATTCCGGTGGGTTCATTCGATCTTCTGCAACTCATAATCCAATCGTTCCATGAAAGTTTCATGTTACTTTGCTAGGCGGCCAAGATAGTCTTCGTAATTTTCGGTCAGTTATGTTATCAGAAAATGTCATAATTTAGTCGGCTGATTCGTTAGATAGGTAGCTTCTGGTGAATTCTTAGCCGGCCGGTGTCTTCTATGAGCGTGACCAAGGCAATTCTGAAGATCGATCGACCAACTTGTCGCCTCTCGTTGTTTTATATATTGCTTAATGCCTTAATTTGCTTTTCTTATTCTTCAGATTACCAAAGAACAAAAAAAGCAGCCGACTTTGGCTTGACATTATTGAAATGTACTATGAGTACTACTATCCGAAAAAACTTATTGTAAATCCCTAAGTTTGCAGTTTTTGACTCGGTACTCGTTTACCAAAAACAAAATGGAAAGAGTAGAGAGAAGATTCTTCGGGCAACAAAGAAAAATTATTATATGTATCTGGTACATAGTATACGTGATGTATATCTTTAATGTTATTTTTCTATTTTTTATCATGTTTTTTTTGATTGGTTATTTATATTTAAATAATTTTTTTCATCGCATGCATGTTTACCACACCATTGAGTAATATGATTGGTTAGGTACATCACATAATAATGTCACGTAGTGTTCCAGAAACACATAAAAATTACTCGGCAACATAAGTAAGTTAAGGAAAACAAGTTCGAGTGATTGTTTGAAGACAAGTATTGAGTAGTGTACATAATAAATTAACAAATAATAGTAGTGTACAACTGACTGCACTCTACCATTCATAGTAGTTACGTACGTACAATAGTGTATCAGTACTTTAATGGTAGAACCAACTTCTTACGGTAGTAAACTAGCTACCTTGATGCAGTACGTCATATATATACTTTCTTGATACAAAGATAAATTTTGCATGAAATCCAAATTAGACTCTATGGAGGTGGTCTACTAAATGTACCAATTATGCTTGTTAACATGAAAGCCCATTTTTTGATACCAGACATTAATTAATATATTTCACTTTGAAGAGAAAAATGTCCCCGGATTGTACAAAAGAAAAGCTAGCTAGGGGAAGTATGTTTCTACAATCTTAACAGAAATCAAAGAACTCAAAGAAATCTTACAGAAACCTTCTTACACTAAGCCACCGGTGTAAGGGACTCCCGTTTGAGGCAACCAACTATCCCCCAGCAGGAAGTTTGATACTGTAAAATTTGCAGCATCAGTTGCACCAATCACACGGTAACCAGGCCATTTAACTCTGTTGCTAGTGTCTGCTCCAGGTCCCCTATTATCATACTCAGCATAATACAATGTGCTCAGTGCAAAATCACCACTCCACGCGAGCCAACCAGCAGGATCAATCAAACTATCCATAAAATTCTGCAAGTAGACTGTCCTCGAATACTCTTTCCATGGCCTTCCGAGATATGTCTTGACAGTGAAGTTACTCGAAGCCAAATCATCAGCGGCTTTAATGGTGCAATTCTGGATTGATGTCCCTGTGTTCTGATTCGGATCTGTTCGACCCTGAGCTGTGATGGGATTGGATTGGCCTTTGAGAGGCTGGCGAGGGTATATGTTGCAATTTTGGAAAACAACTGCAGCATTTCCGAATATGAAATCAACCGTTCCATAGATGTCACATTCTCTGTAGAATTGTCTCATAGAATGTGTGTACAAGGTGTCTTGGTATCCCTCAAAGCTGCAGCTATAGAAAACTGACAAGTCCGCTCCATTTCGAACCGCAACTGCTTGCCCCATGCTTGGTCCAGCGGTGTTTCGAACAGTTATATTCACTGCTATAAACCCTGGTGCTACGACAGCTGCAATATGAGGTTGTGAAATATCATTAGTCATCCATTTGTAAATATATAGATCTCTGCCAAACTTTTTACAACAAAATTATATATGTTAGTATGATGCGTAATGTTACAAATCTACTGTATAGTAATAAAACTCACCTAAAGTGGCAGAGTTGAAGGTGGTTGAACCGCCTCCAACGCTGTGGCTTCCTGTAATGATTGTCTGATTGATACCGTCTCCGATCAGTAACAAGTACTTCTTTTTTGATATAATTGATACATACTCTTCATAAACGCCGGCAGTGACATATACCAAGAAATAACCATCACTAGCAACGGAGTTATTTGGAGCAGCATTTATGGCATCGTTGATGGTAGTGAAGTCTCCACTTCCATCTTGGCTAACAATAACAATGTCCCTCACCATAACCTCTTCATCTCCAGCCTGAAGAAGGTGTCTTCGTCGATTTATAACTGAGTCGTAAACTGCACGAGCTTTGCTTGACATTTTCAGTGACAATCGGCCCTTTCGAAAACTGAGATGTTTCTTAGACTGGTTTGGTGTTCCATAATTTTTGTGACTCTTTGGCACCCAACCTTTCGTAACCAACGCTAAGGAGACACTATAAAAATTTGTACCATTAGAGATGGACACTGAAAGATCATTTTGGACTGAACTCACAGATTGAAGGCCATCATAACACGTCTGCTGGTTGGTCAAGATGGCACTGAGCAGGGTTTGAACATCGTCAGCATCGGAGCTAGGAAGAACACCACTTGTTTTGTTAACAGTTTCCAGAGTGTTTGATAAGAAATCAATATTTAACAATGCAAGGGACTTGCAATCTTGGATGGCTTGAATTTCCGGCTGTGATAAACTCGAACTTCCTTGAAGATACTTGTTGATCATATCTAGAAGCTTTTGGGATTGGACGAATGAGTGTTGGACTGAAAAGCGGCCGAAGTCATAGACATTGGCGTTTTTGTGAGGGAGGACGAAAATGCAAACAGAAGGGTGTGGAGTGGACTTGCAAATGGTTTCAGGCGGAACAGAAGTGTTAAGAGGAACATCTGCAGCTGAAGAATGGGATATAAACAAAGCGAAAATGCTAAGGAATAGTAGTGATAGTTCTGAAGTTACAAGAGGATTGAAGAGCTTAGAAGCCATTGAAGAAGTTAAGGCCGGCTTGCTAGAGAGAGGGCTTTTTGACTTGTGAGGAATGAAGTGATCGATCAAGTGAAATTGGTCAAGGGGCTTTGTGTCCTATTTATATGATTAAGCTGATACAACTTGGTTAATATTTAATCTAGAGAATAATTAGTGGGTGTAGTGCATTGTATTTGACAAATCATTGACGAGTGATACTGTTGAGAATGATACTAGCTATAGCTTGCTTGCAGTTTTATCGAGTAAAAGAAGGAGACCATTTTATATATGTTCATATTAATACATTACATTACAGCTAACGTGGATCACATTTGCTAGAGATTCTTGATTGACTAGGTAAAATGTATGGAAGTTGACCGGTAACATATACCAACTAATACCAAGCAAAATAATCATCGTGAGCTCGACTGACCTGACGGAAAGAGGTGGAAGAGCACCATATATATATATATATAGAAGGATTAAGAGATATGGAGACTCTGACTAAATTCTAAGGTTATATATATATGGTGCAAGCTAGTAAATCGATGGTTCATGCAACTCAATATTAAGGGTATGTACGTATTAAGGTTCTTAATTATAAAGGTTTGTGAATACGTGAGATATAGGATAGCTAGGGGTATAATTCAGCCGAGTCGAGGTGATTCAGGTGATGATATAAAAATGAGCATATGTTCCTTTGTAAAAGATGAGTTGAACCTGAGGCGAACTTGAATTGTATCCAGTTGACATATCCAACAATAAATTCAAAAGACTCATTTCAAAAATGAGCATGAAAAACTCTTTTAATTCCGGCTTGAATTCTATTTAATGGAGTTGTTGGAGCTTGAATGTTGTTTATTTGAGATACATATATTCCCTTCGGAATTCTTTGTCGTTCCACTGTCCTATCATATGTAAGATGTCAACCAAGTTGGGTATGGTACTGCGTGCTACGTGCCTAATTCAATTATCTGTTTTGCTGGTGAAATAGCACGATCGAAGTTTCTCACCTATTTTGTCTAACTTAGAGGTTAAGAGGGAAGAGAGACTATAATGTATATGCATAAGTTTAGAGATCGAACAAGGTTAGGCATGCACGTACATATATATAGTCAACACTTCAACCTATAATGTATTCAGGAGAGTTGGTGATTGCTTACCAAGACATTAAGACTTTAAACCCGATCGCGAATGAATAAGCCTGGAATCGAACAAACAGAATGATTGGTGGTTAATTTGGTTCTGTGTGTTAGTTATAATTACCATATGGTGAAAGGTTTAATCAGGCAAAATGATTAGTTAGTTCGTAATCTTGCATTCCTGCCATATATGTTGATTAAGTTTCGTAAGTGGCATAGTTTTAACAGGGGAGGTCAGGCTGAAGTGTAATCGCTGATCGTTCTCATATATGAGCAGTCTAGCTAATTGTCTTGAGCTCAAACCACAAAACCCAAAACGGATCGACCAACAACATAAACGATCGAACAGCTGCAAGCACAAACAAACTCAGAGAGCCGAACAACAAGACCATTTCACGCATCTGACAATCTGCCATGCATCTAATTATCTTATTTCTTTCTTTCTAAAATACTTAGGTCTTGCTTGGTTGACATGAAATCTTGCTATGAAAAATAAATTTAGTTTCCATATCTAAGTATTGTTTGGTTGTAATTTGATATTGGAATGGAAATAAAAAAAATGTGATTTGACTGGAAACTGACTTCATCTTAAAACCTGAAATGAATTATCTATCCAGAGATGATATTCTATTTCCATTCTCACGGATAAAGACTAATTTTTTTAAATTATATATTATTTATTTATAAATAATTTTTAATGAAAATTTTGATTAAACATTTCATTCTATTCTAATGATTTACTAAAGTAATTCCAAAATATTAGATTTTAATATCTTCCAAACACCCACAAAAACCTATTCCATTCCAAATAAGGTTGGAAATGAAATTAATTCATTTACATGTCTTCCCATTACTGTCAACTAAACGGGTACTTATGTTAATTCCGTATTCAAAATCCACCATCTTGTACGTGGCTTCCCGCCAAATTATTATGATTCTCAAGACACTATGCCATCATATTAGATTATTAGTTGATTGCGTAGGTTATCTTCCATCTTCGGACAAAACAATCAAGTCAAATCATAAATCGAAATCAAGTTTCCAAAGACGGGCGGGAATAAAAAGGATTAAAAGCTTGGATAGAAATAAAAGGTCAGACGCTCTAATGTCTACATATAGTCCATCTAATATGCGGGTCAAGAATGTAGGAGGTTTAATAAATCATTCATGTCCTATGTTGACATGTCAAATTATTCACATGTATCTGAGAAAGAAGTGCAGAAAAATAAAGTGTGTTGATATTTTTTTTTCTCTTCCACTTTGGATGTCTCAAAGTGGATGCAATATGGTGAAGATGGTTTTGTAACTTCGATGTTACTTTCATACGAGGGTTTATTTTAGTTAGCCACGACTTAGACAAAATTAGTTATGGATCTATCTCCATCGATCTAATTCTTAAACTATAAGTCTATAATTATTTGTTCTCTACTTCCCGAACATACATCTAACTTTTCATGCACTTACTAAATGGGCATATGTGTATATATATGTTTACTTGATGAATCCCAAAATAAGACGTAACTATTAGCAATAAAGGAGGCACTCCATCTAATCTGATTACCTTGACGAGTACAGATATCCAATTAAGTGAAATGATTCGCTAATGCAGAACCATATATCCAACTAACAGTCAAAGCTAGTGGAAATATATGAACGTAGGAACATTAATCAATTATCAGTGAATTGAAGGTTAATTGTATTTAGTTGTGCATGCATACATGTTTAATTACTACGTAGGCACACGCTGTGTAAAACATACGTAGTCGTATTTTTATGCAGTGAGATCGATAGAGGTAAGGTTTTATCAGCATGCATGCATTAATATTGAGATTCAAAACTGTTTAGAGTCATAGAAGATAGGCTAAATATTTTGATGCAATATTGCTGTGACATGAATGCATGCCTAATTAACGCGTATAAACTTGGATACAAATCATACAATATGCAGCGAAATGTTGAACCAATCAATATAAGGATCGGATCTTTGTTTTTTCTTTAACATCGATCCCAATTAGATCACGCTTAATATCTGGATCAATTTCGGCCACCTATAACAGATTGATTGAAAAACACAAGAAATCCCCGCCACCAGGTACGTTTTTATAAAAGTCATGCACGTTTACTTTTCAGATAGCATGGTTGCTCCGGCCTGTAAATTGGAACACTTCATCTTAATACATACACAAACACTTAAAGACCTATTACACATTCTTCTCCATAGCACTGACATGGCTTCTCATAAGCTCTTCAATCCTCTGTCATCATCACTATTCCTCATTTTCCTCTCTTTCCTCATCTCCCAATCTTCATCTGCCGACGTTCCTCTCAACACTTCCCTCCCGCCGGAGACCATCTGCAATTCCACCCCACACCCTTCTTACTGCTTATCCGTCCTCCCTCACAAAAATGCCAATGTCTACGAGTTCGGCCGCTTCTGCGTCCAACACTCTCTCCTCCAATCCCAAAACCTAATGGTCTCCCTCAACCAATACCTCCAAAGCTACCGGTCCTCTTTATCACAGACCGCCATTCAAGCCCTCGAGGACTGCAAGTTTCTTGCGTCCATGAACATTGATTTCATCTCAAACACCATGCAGAAAGTTAACAGCACCGGTGACGCCATGCTTCCTAGCTCCGACGCTGACGATCTCCAGACATTTCTCAGTGCCATCATGACAAACCAACAGACTTGTTCCGACGCTCTCCAATCTGTTACTACTGTCCAAGACGAGCTCTTAGTCCCTCTCTTAAACTGTACAAGTATGTACAGTGTCTCTTTGGCTCTGTTCACCGAGGGTTGGGTGCCAAAGGGTCACAAAAACGCTAATGGCTCGCCAAACCATCTCAGTTTTAGAAAGGGGAGGTTGTCACTGAAGATGTCGAGCAGAGCGCGAGGGGTTTACAACTGGGTTATCAGCCGGCCGGGAAGGCGGCTACTTCAAGCGGCTGGAGATGAGGAAGTTGTGGTTAAGGACATTGTGGTGGTAAGCCAGGATGGAAGTGGGAACTTCACCACCATCAATGATGCTATTAATGCTGCGCCAAACAACTCTGTTTCTAGTTATGGCTACTTTTTGGTGTATGTCACTGCCGGTGTATATGAAGAGTATGTTTCGATTGCGTCAAACAAGAAGTACCTTTTGCTGATCGGAGATGGTATCAATCAGACCATCATCACCGGCAACCGCAATGTTGTGGATGGATCGACTACTTTCGACTCCGCTACTCTAGGTGAGTTTCTGGTTAAAAATATGTTATGTTGTCTAACTATGAATTTGTACCCAAAATTAGTGAATTGCTTAATTGGGATTGAAGCTAGAGAACATGAACTAATAATTATACTAATAAAAGTTTGAGATGACGTGAGTTTAGAAATAAGCACAAAATCAACTCTAAGAAACTTAACATAGGTTTTCTGGATTATAGCTATCACAATGCAACACATGCATGATGTTATACATCTAACAAGAAAGAAGCATAGTCAATTGCTAATAGTCGTATGACGAATAAAATTGAGTCAAAGACTAACGTCATGCATGATCAAATATATGAATGCAGCTGTGGTGGCAGAAGGGTTTGTGGGAGTCAACATAACCGTTCGCAACACGGCTGGACCAAGCAAAATGCAAGCTGTGGCGGTCCGGAACGGTGCAGACTTGTCGGTCTTCTACAGCTGCAGCTTTGAGGCCTACCAAGACACCCTATACGCACATTCGCTGCGACAATTCTACCGAGAATGTGACATCTATGGAACTGTCGACTTCATATTTGGCAATGCCGCAGTTGTTTTACAAAACTGTAACCTCTACCCTCGCCAGCCACTCAAAGGGCAATCCAATCCCATCACGGCTCAGGGACGAACTGACCCTAATCAGAACACCGGGACTTCCATCCAGAACTGCACCATTACAGCAGCTGCGGACTTGGCTTCAAGTAACTTCACTGTCAAGACATATCTTGGGAGACCATGGAAGGAGTACTCGAGGACGGTTTACTTGCAGAATTTCATGGATAGTTTGATTGATCCTGTTGGCTGGCTCGAGTGGACTGGAGATTTTGCACTGAGCACATTATATTATGCTGAGTATGATAATAGAGGACCCGGATCAAACACTAGCAGCAGAGTAACATGGCCTGGTTACCATGTGATAGGTGCAACTGATGCTGCTAATTTTACAGTCTCAAACTTTCTGGTAGGAGATAATTGGTTGCCTCAAACAGGTGTGCCTTATACTGGTGGCTTAGTCTGAACAACCATTCAAACCTGATTGTTTACTTCGTTGTAATTTGAGAAGCGTTTTCAACTTTTCAAGCTTAATTAGCTACATGGCATATATATGTGTGTGTAAGTACTTACAGTTTACTACTTTCCAATTTCAGATTGGGAAATGTATAATTTCAAAGTACAATTACTTTCCCTTAAGCTTAATCCTTTCTACATCAGCTTTGATTTCATTCAGTCAATTACTGGCATCACTTATTCCCATTGTATGCTAAAATTCCTTATACGTACAGTTTTGAGATGTGACAACAAACAACTAGGGACATACTCGGGGGAATTCCATTGAAGCCATGTAAATAAAACTAACCATGCAAGAGAATCGTCCCGACTAAATTATATGAACCACAAATAAGAAAAGAATCAAGTCATCCATGGAGACCTTGTTAACTCAAAGTTAATTGAGACAATGCAGTAATTGAACATTGCTAACAGCTACAAGTTAATGATAGCAGAAGTTGAATTACATTTTAGACCATCTCTAACCCGAAAGGCTAAAATAACTCCAGGCTCTGAAAAGTTAAATTATTTATCGATGTGACATCAACTGTTTTCAACCCATAGAACTAAATTTTTAGCCCTAAATTATATTTTAAGGTTTGAGGTTGTAATTATATGATAAGTAATATAATTTTGTATTAGATTATTATTTCAAATAAATAAATTATTTTCATAATTAAGAAATTAATTCTGATATTTTATTATATATTTTAATTATAATTATTATTGACTCTCACTTCTCTCATTTAACCATATTTGACGTGGTAGTATATATTTAACAAAATAAAAAAAATGAAACAATGACATTAGGAATTCATTCACCTCTTATATTGAATAACTTAAAGGCACGAATGATCAATCAAGTGTGTTGTCAGAAAGAGAAATATAATGAGGTTAATATACACACACACGGGGATTATTTTCTTAATTCATTCCTAATTTTAATCATGAAAATAATAATTTATTGTATTAACTAATTAAAATTAAAATTAAAATTAATTATATTAATCATATAAAATCAAATCAAATTAATTGTGTTAATCATATAAAATTAAAATTAATTATACTAATCAATAAAAATTAAAATTAATTGTACTAATCAACAAATAAAATAAAATAAATTGTATTAATAAAAACTTATAATTAAAATTAAATATAGTTGATAATGAGAATTAAATGTGGGAGTCCTATTGAATAAACAAATGAAATCAAATCTCACTCAAAGGATTAAAATAACCCTTAACAATGTATTTTAGCCCTCTCATTATGGCCTTTAGCCCTTAACTATATATGGGTTGGAGATGGTTAGAGCTAAATTTTAGCTTTTTAGCCCCTAACAATGATGAGTTGGAGATGGCCTTACATGATCTAAAACAACAGATTCTAGATTAGGTGATCTCTTCCACAACTCTGCCAACACAGAACAGCTAATGAACAACAACATATATGAACACTATGAAGGAAAGGATGTGACAACGAGTTCCATCTGGTGATAAGTCACTGATTCTGTCTTTGATTCTTACAATTGCCTCCGCGGCAAAATTTGCTTCTTAATTTCTTATACATACTAGCCGAAAAGTTACTTCTTCAATTTTTGCAACAATGGATCTAATGTCTTGTACTAGCTAGCTAGCTGGAGCAGCCATTTTGCCACTTCCATTGAACATCTCGAGTTGTGACAACAAAAACCAAGGCACAGACTTGGTGGATTCCATTGAATTACTGACGCTATAAGTTATAAAACTGGGTTAAACTGCTACTAGATATCACATAATTTTCCACGATGTAATGGTAATCATAAACTACTTAAGGTAGATTTTTAGATAAATAAGCTACGTACATCAAACATTCCCACTTAGGGTTGATGATGTACTCAAAACGTAATCATCACCCGAGTAACCAAAAGCAAACACAAAGAGACAGATTAGTTTGGATTTTATAGAGTAATTAAATTTACCAAAGTGCAGAAACTGACAATTTGTCAATAATTTAATCATTACCGTATTCTCTTCAGATACGGACCACATTCAAAATACTCCAATTATCCACGAGAATTACATCTGAAGATCAATCGAGGTTATAGAAAATTTACAACTTGAACTGTAATGAAAACTTGAACTCACCTTCCAAGATAGCATCTTAGTAAAAGCTAGAGATCACTCTCAGGCGATTTCAACATCACATGTCTTAGACACCCTCTCAAACTTTAAGAGTTTCTCCAACATCTCCTCCTTTGTGCACACAACATCACGACCCGTGTAAATATTCATGCTATTCAAAACTTCACCATTTTTCAGTAGATACTTTGCCACTTCAAACTCATCGTCCCTTCCCAGGAATTCCTTGATACAGATAGTCTTGACGTGAGACAACTGACAATTCGGCACCAACTCAGGATGATGCCAAAGCAGCTTTTCTTCCTTAACACCATATCCACCTAGTCCATCACAATTGCAGCCCTGACAGATTATATAAAAGAAAGCATATTATGAATATTTAACAGCTGAAGTTAATAGGGTACGGTGTATAACAAGTTGAACTATATCTTACAACGTGTTCTAAGACAAGAGATTCTAGATTAGGTGATCTCTTCAGAAACTCAGCCCACCAAGAACAGCAACGATGAAGAACCAGTTTCAATTGCTTCAAATTATCGAAAATAGGCAGCTCACAGTTGTCCTTCATGAAACATAGATTATTGTCATACAGAAACTTTAAAAATCAATTTATATACTCTTTCAGAACATAAAATTTCAGAAATCAGATAAACTAAATAATTAGACCATCATTATATCCCACCTCTTTCTATTCTTTGTTAGACACCCCTCCGATAATGAATAAGAATTAAGAAACAAGAAAGTAGTTTAGGAATACTTACATGCAAATCATGCGCTGAAAGGGACAAATATTTGACATTGCAAATTTGTGCCATAAGTGGAGTCACACGGCCAGCAAATGCAGGATGTTCGGTTGCTATGTGGCAATCGAGATCAATACTGGCTTCGACAAAAGACTCTGAATTCCCCAAAACACACTTTGACAAAGTGGATTGATCCAGACCAAAGTATTCAAGCTTTGGAGATGTAACGAAAATATTGAAATCATTATAGTCTAGGAACTCATCATCTTCGGATCTAGTATAGAGACTGATTTGTAACTTCTTAAGTTCAAGGGCAGAGATGTTGAAATTCAAATAGCCTTCTCCCACATTTCCAAATATAGAAAAATCTTCAAGTGCAGGGCAGCCAGGCAAAAGATTTTCCATCAGGTCAGAACCAGGATTCTTAACTGTGATAAATAGAACCCTGAGATGCGGCAAACACCATGAAGTAGGAGGATTGATGATAAAAATTGAACTCAGGTTCAATTTAACCAGTGTTTTGCACATGAAAAGGCTTTTAGGCAACTCAAGACGAAAGTCCTCCATATATGAAGCATCTTTTTCAACACAAAGATCAAGTTCAACGAGATTATGCATAATGGCAGTGCGAATCCAACCATCAATATGAGAGAAACGCTCGACACAATAGCACTTCAGTTTAAACTTTTGAATGTCTGATGAGTTGCGAAAGTAAAGTACACGGCTAACAAACAACACAAAACTTTCGGAGTCTGAATGTGTTTCACGAAAGTCTAGACTGGGAACAGAGGCCCATACTCTCTTCCATCTTGAAGACAAAACGCTGGTGCTTACAGAATCCTTTGTTGGCATAAAGGAAAGGATGTGACAAAGAAGTGAATCTGGTAAGTCACTGATCATATCTTTAACTCGCGAATGACTTTTGGATTTCGAAGCCATTTATACCCTGATGGGTATATATGAACAATGTCAAATTGTTACCAATGCTGTAAAATTTCATATTTTTTTCTTTGCTTACACATAAAACACAAAGCAATGCATGAAAATCCAGACACAATTTCTCTTATTATTTTTTCTCAAGCAACAGACAAAAGCATCGAAATATTTTTCCACCAATTAAATTGAATTAATGTTGAAACCCCATTTACACTAAAGAAAAGCATATCGATGGTAACCGAGGGAACCCAGAAGAAGTTCTCAACCCACAGACAAAAGCACCAAAATTTTCTTTGTAAAACAACGAGAACCCAGAAGAAACCCTTCAGCACATTATATAATCCAGAATCAAAACATCACGATTACGTGTCTGAGAATATGAAAACAAAACAAGAACTAACAACAGAAGCTTATTAACTGGTAAACAGGAATTCAAAGTAGTAAGAAGAAGTACCAGACACCCTGAAATGTGAACAAGAACTGCACGCCCCTTTGCAACCCTCAACTGCGAAATGAAAGTGAAACCTTAAACCCCGAGTTTTGATAGTGAAATGGTAAAGCTAGCTGGGTCGGGCCACTCGCAGTTGACCCATCATAGGCCCAATGCATTGAATTACGAATTAACGAGCGACTTAATATATAATTATGGAGTGGAATGACTCTTGTTGTATGAGACGACCGTATTGAATTTGGGATACAAAATTACGAATGTGTGCTCACCATTTATGGAGTGAACTGGTTTGTGGAGGTGTCTCTACCGTCGTGCATAAACTTCATCGATATGAAATCACTTATAATGAGTTGAGAAGAAAACGATGTGAATTATATCAGAAGAAATAAGAAACAGAGCTCCTCACACTAGACTTCGGTCAAAAAGTCTATATTGACACACTTGAAGAGCCATACTGGCCCCGACTCCAAACATAAAAACCAAAGTGTAATCTTATGCATTATTTTGCTAAAATCGCTGTCTTTCCGTTTCACAAAATGCCCATTACTACTATTGAAAGATTGAAATTAGAGACGCAACTTCATGTAAATTAGTATTGAAGTGTTATTTTCCATTGCAAATGTTCAGTTGATAAAACTGTCCTATCACTCCTATGCTGTGATAGAAGAGCAGAGCAGCTCAACCGTCCAACAAGTGTCGCTTTGGCCGAGTGGTTAAGGCGTGTGCCTGCTAAGTACATGGGGTTTCCCCGCGAGAGTTCGAATCTCTCAGGCGACGTCCATTTTTGTTTTTATCCTTTTTACATTTCTCAGTTGAGTCAGTTCTCACCGGTCTTCTTCTTCTTCCCCTCTAGAAGACTTCACCATTTCAAACTAGCACAAATAATTGGAAAATGGGAAAGAAGCTAACTAGGGGAAAACCCAATCTAGATCCAGAAATTAGTGCTTACCTATGAGCTCCTTCGTCAGTTCCTACCTCCCTCATAGCTTCCTTACTTCCTTAGTGGTTGAGACTTGAGAGTTGAGACCACACAAATCTCATAAACCCTCTAGAATTCAGAATGGGTGGATGCCATTATTCACCCAGCTTGACAAATAACCACTCAAACCTTTCTATCAGCTGGTAAATATAAAACTGATGTACGTGTAGAATACTAAACAATCTTCTCAACTTTGCCCAGAAAATGAACTACTAGAAGGGTATCCAGAATAATTCTTGAGAACTAAACTAGTAGATTATTAAAGGATGTGAATATGGAATGAGATACTTGTGGTGCAAACTGTGGATGAGTAGTGATGCAGTGACGCAATTATGGTGGAGGGGAACCTCCTTTATTTTGTGCCATACAATGACTAAATTGACTAGGAATTCTTTTAGGACCTCCCATGCTTTTTAACCTGGGGTGGCTGTGGCAGATTCTTAATTTGCTTCAGAAACATGGTCAAGGAAATGAAGCTTTTAGGATCATTATCATTTGGAGGGTGTGTAGGTCAAAATGGTTGAACCTAAGTATGAATCATTGAACCCAATCACTAATATGAACTAAGGATCATTTGTTCATAGCATGATCGAGAACAGAGGGCACATGAAACATCGATATAGAATGATACGACATACACTAACTTTGACCAAATTAAACTTTGGAGCTTCCTAAACTTTCCAAGTAATTGACATGTTATTATTCAAGTAATCAAGTCATTCCAAAAGTCTATATTTCATCATATATACAAGTAAATTGTTCTACATTTGAATTCAGTTGCAATATTATGCTTTTGTTGCTGGTTCAGAACAGTATGGTTAGATGTACAAGTCAAGAGCCAAGAAAAGCTTTGTCGCCTAAACAATTGTATCATCTCTTACGAACTTGACCGTCAAAATAGTTTGCTTTATGTATAGATTTGTATCTTGAAGTCGCACTTGGTCGCATATATAATAAATGTATTCCTAAGTCGCAGTTCGAATCTCCACCCTTGTTAATCCATACATGTTCTCGGAAACAATCCAACTTAATTGGTACGTGAACAATTAACAAAAGACGTAGCCGAAGCTTCACTCCAGACTTACGGGACATAAGGACATGGCCACAGCTCCCTCATCTAACCTCTACTTCAAAGGGAGGTAATAATCATGCATCTAAAACCTTGCTTTTCGCCATGGAATTCTCCTAAACAATACTACACAACCTAATGAGTCGTATCTTATTCTTATAAAAACAAAAACCGAATTAGTCATACGCGTAGTGATGCTTAAGAGCCCACCAAGAAGGAAGACAAACCCAATTTCCCCCCACTAAAAACGCGATTAATCAAATCAACGTGTCAAGAATTTTCAACTCCTCATTACGACTCCTCCTGGAAACTTGGAATTTCTCCTTGACGACCCAGTTAGGTCACACCGTCAAAGTTTCCAAGTCAAGCCCCCCGTCACCAAACGGCGCTTCCTTACTGGTTCGCCCTAGAGGGCCCCAAACTAACGCGTTCCTAGTAGAACCACTCAGACCAAAACCAGCTAGCAAAAGCTAGCCCCCGCCGCGCATCTGCTTCCTTCTTCTCCTCTCGCTTTTCCTACTATAAATACCAACCCCCAACTGCCTGGAAAACACAAACACAAACCCTAAACTCGATTCAGAACACAGAACTAGCTTATGTCTCAGAGGCCCAACGTTCCTCACTCCTCCTCCATAGCTTTCTCCCTCCATTCCCACCTCCTCGTCTCCAGTGAAATGAACTCCACCTCCAACTGGTCTTAATTCTTCAGTTCCTCTCGATCTCCTAACTAACACCCCAATTTTGCTTCTTTAACTCTAAAGAACCATTCTTTCATTCTTTCTCTAACCACCCAAACACTCAAAACAAGTTTGAAATGGGCGTCAAGGGTTTCGTTGAGGGAGGCATAGCTTCCATTGTGGCCGGCTGCTCCACCCACCCATTGGATCTCATCAAGGTCCGAATGCAGCTCCAGGGCGAAAAGGGCTTACCCGCCCCGGCCCTTCAGCCCGTTCACTCTCTCCGCCCTGCTTTTGCCTTCCATTCCCATCATGGCTCCGCAGCAGCGGCCATGATGGCTCCTCCGCCGCACGCTGTGACCGTTTCACCACCGCGTGTGGGGCCGATCTCGGTCGGAGTCAAGATCTTCCAGACGGAAGGCGTCAAGGCCTTGTTCTCCGGCGTCTCCGCCACCGTGCTCCGGCAGACTCTCTACTCCACCACCCGGATGGGGCTGTATGATATTCTCAAGACGAAATGGTCCGATCCGGAATCCGGGAACCTTCCTCTGGGGCAGAAGCTTCTCGCCGGACTCATCGCCGGCGGCGTCGGAGCCGCCGTCGGGAACCCGGCAGACGTGGCCATGGTGAGGATGCAGGCCGACGGGCGGCTCCCGGAGGCGCAGCGCCGGAACTACAAGAACGTCGTCGACGCCATATCGAGTATGGCGAAGCAAGAAGGGGTGACAAGCCTGTGGCGCGGGTCGGGTCTGACGGTGAACCGGGCCATGATCGTGACGGCGTCGCAGCTGGCGTCGTATGATCAGATCAAGGAGGCGATTCTGGAGAGGCACGTGATGGCCGACGGACTCGGGACGCACGTGACGGCGAGTTTCGCGGCAGGGTTTGTGGCGTCGGTGGCGTCGAACCCGGTGGACGTGATAAAGACGAGGGTGATGAACATGAAGGTGGAGGCAGGGAGGGAGGCGCCGTACAGTGGGGCGTTGGATTGTGCCCTGAAGACGGTGAGGGCGGAAGGACCCATGGCCCTCTACAAGGGCTTTATTCCTACAATTTCGAGGCAGGGACCCTTCACTGTGGTGCTGTTTGTCACTCTTGAACAGCTCAGGAAGGTTTTCAAGGAGTTTTGAGTTATTTTTTCCGTTAATGATGATGATGAAAAAGAATTAATTGGTTACAATTATTGATAAATGCATATCTTTGCTATTTGATTGTGTGATTTACTGATTTATAATTCGATAGAAAAACTAATTGCCTTAAAAAGTGAACACATGTTCGAAGCCATACCCCAATTGAATTGTACTGTGGCTAACTAAACTGATCTAAAGTCATTGAAGTTGTGACGGAAATTAACGATTTTGTGGTAGAACAGTAACATTGTACTATGGATCGACGACAGGATTTTCATATGGCTCGTTCGATGTTCTTGAGTCTTGACTCACATAATGTATATTTGAAAAGATAAAGGGCATAAGGGCATTTATATAATATGATAATTTAAATAACAATCTAGATATACTCATCAACTAATGTGACATACTCTAAACATGTTCTCCCGTCTCCTTATTCTTCTTGCCCTAGCTTGTCTCTTTGGCGGCGCTGGGTACAAGGATAATTATGGAGGCAACGGTGGCATGTGTGGAGGTGATAGCTTCGACTTGGTTCCAGTGGGGTGGTCCAGGGCCGGCCTTGGGCTAAAGCCATTAAAGCACCAGTTTTGAGCCCTTAATTTTAGTCACCATCATGGTACTATTTATAATGATAAAATTACTTTTTTGCCCTTATATCAGTTTTACATTGATTAAAAGTTGGTGATGAGGGACATGCGGTTAAATTCCTCCACTGCTTCGCTCTCCATCCAGAAATTTCAACACAAATCTGGGTTCTTCACCAGCTAACTTTCGATCTTTTGCGCGACTCTTCCTCGGTGTGTTTTCCTTTGCGCTTATGTTTGTTCCTCCCAAATTGCCGCTGTAACCGCCAAACTCTCTGTCTCCAATTCTCATCCGGCTTTTATTATCACATGTCACATTTTTCTTTGAATCTTTGTCATTTTTAAGTATCTTTGAATGGATTTTCGCGCGTTGTCATAGCCATGAATTGATGGAGGCCTCTACATCTTCTACTATGGTTGTATTAGCTTTTGCGTGGTTTGAGATTTCGTTTTTGTTGATGAAATTTGACCTCAATTCTTTATCTACTTCAAAGTAGGAATTGTATAGGTTAATAGATAACAAAGCGATTAGATTTTGATTGAGTGTAAGTGTTTCAATTTGAGTAGCTTTGAAGAGTTGAACTATTTGAAAGGGTCTATATCAAAAGAAGCACGAAGAGCAGTTGATGTGTTGAGCTACTTGAAGCAAATGGATGGTTGCTACCCAAATGCTTGGATTGCTTACAAACTTTTGTTAACCATACCTGTTATTATTGCATGTGCTGAGAAAAGCTTTTCGAAGTTAAAGTTGATCAAATCTTATCTTCGATCAACTATGTCTCAAGAAAGACTGAATGGTTTGAATATGTTATTGATTGAAAATGAGTTGGCGGAAAAGCTTGAGTGTTCGTGCTTAATTGACACTTTTACTTCCAAGAATGTAAGAAGGGCAATTTTTGAGTAAAATATACTGATATTTGTAATTTTTATATTTTTGTTTCAAACATTATATCATTTTATTATTATTGAAAGTTTTATTGCTATGTTTTGTTGTTTCAAAAAATTTATTGTTTCAAAATAATTTTTTGACAAGAGGCTCCAATTTTTCTCATCACTTCGAGCCCCGGAAATCTCAGGGCCGGCCTTGGGGGTGGCCTTGGTCATCTACTAAGATTCCTAGAAGTAGTCGTCTTCTAGGGTTCTTGGATGGCGACTCGGTAACTTCAATACGCGGCGATTCCACGATCTCGCTGGTGGTCGATCGAGGTGGGGGTGTCGGGATTTCTTGTCGCTTTCGAGTCCGACTGGATTCCTATCCCTTTGTGATTAGCGATTTGGCAAGGCGACTTTCTTCTTCCTCACACTTTAGATCTTGTGGTCTCATTGCAGGTCGGGGTTCATGGCCGGTCGTGATTGGTTTCGCCGCTGTTACCAAGGCGATATCAAGGCCGGCGTTGTGGTGCACGACACCTATGTGTGACAGATCTGATGGGAGGGTGCCCAATACTCTGGGTGCCCTTAGTACATGGCTTTGGGCCAGGATGGGCTTCAATCGCTGTTGCGATGGAGGTGGATCCTTTGCCTTCAATGGAACCTATCAATTCAACTAAGCATAGGGGAGACCCCGCCGATGTTGTTTTTACGGTCTCTGTTGCGGGGACCCTTTAGGAGTCGGAAGTCTCTTTAGATCTTGTTAGGTTACCTCCTTTGAGTATGATGATTCTAGCAGGATAATAAGTGAGTAGTCTCACATTTGGTTGATTTGGACATTTGGTTACCGGTTATGGTGCCTTCTCATTGACGGTCTGCATGGTTTTTTTGTTTTGAATGTTTAGAGGGTGTTTCATATTCATGATACTTCCTACTTTTTTATATATGACAAAATCATCGATTCTAAAAAAAATACTAATGTGACATGGATATATAATACTAAATTTGAATCCCTAAACTCTCACCCGTAAATCTGTATCCTTTCATATGTGCTCTAATTACAATAAATCTTCATTCTTTCATATGTGCTCTAATTACATGCCAATCGAGGAATAAATGTTCATATATACAATATAATGAGCTCGATCAATATCACTAATCTGAATTTAAAATATTGACTTTTCATATTTGTTGATCGAGAACATTGAGCTCCAGCTTTCTGCTCAAACTTCCCTCATGCAATGAGTGTTGCGTTCAGTTGCGATATTGCATGCAAATGTTTGAATTCTTCTACATGATTTTGCTGCATAGAATTGTGTCTATCCCAGTGCCTTTCCTATCACAATGCATTTCCACTTGCAATATGTTTGATTGCGTCTAATATCTTATGCTCTATCTTCACTTAGCTATATGGTTGGAAAATGATGAGCAATGAGCATGTATTTATATCGATTTTGTACAATAGAATGCGTTGAAGGAGGGACCATGTCTCAGGCAATTTTAATTTGCTGCGCCATATGCGTTCAAAAATCATACAAATTTCATTCAACAATCTCAATACTTGTTATGCATATAAAAGTTGCCTTCAAAGAGGGACTAATTAAACTCATCCAAAATTACCAGTTTTATGAATCCAAAACCCGAATATTAACATATCAATATATAAGTTTCGATCTGAATAATGAACATGCTTAGAGAATAGAAAATATACGAACGACAATGTTTCTCTACGTACTCACAACCCTGTTAGCCAATAAAAAGGTACCTCAAGTGCGTCATCGTCGAGTAAACGACATAATCAACACCCTCTTTTAACCCCAAATTTATGTCAATTGTTAAGGATTTCCGACCAAAACATGCTCCCAGTTCTTACTAGTAACGTACTGTAAAACATTATGAACTTAACAATGCTGCCATAAACAGAAAAGAGAAGATGATGGCATTACATTGTATCCACATGGAAAAAACAATTAGACAAACATTCTCCGTTCTAATTGTCCAAACAAAAGTGTTACTTCTTCAAACATTTGAAATAAAGACTGTTAGTTGACACTGTTAAGGAATGTTTTGGCACATTCACAACGTTAAATGATGTCTGCTAAGATCTCAGCTTACCCTAAGAAACCAGAACCAAAATAAGAAATTTATCATGCATACAACAGATGCAAGCACTAATCAGCTCCGCTGCGTCACTTCGTGCCAGCAGAAATCAGCAGTCAGATTACTAATAATCCAGCGTCATCAAGAAAATGCTTTCTGTACATTCTGAGGATTAGGAATGGAGGTCCATTGACTGAAGCAGCTACATTTGTACCGGCATCAAATTAAATCAGCTATTTCTAAGGATTCTTATATCAATGAACCTCCTCACCAACATGCACCAATGTCCAATTCCATTTCCAGCATTGTCTTCTAAAAATTAATAAGATGCCATGTACGGGAAGCTAACCGTCTTGGCCCTTAATAAATCATATTAACCTGCTATCATCTGGTTTCATTCCTTGGGGAAGGGAAAAGTTTACTACTGTTAAAATTAGTGAAACTATTACTGTCCATGACTAGACCTTTGTCCACTTCAACAGACAGATGGCTTTCTGATTTCCCTCTGTCCAGAATATGCTGTTGTTGTGCTTCTGACTGCTTACCTCTATGCTCAGAATGACTCTCTGCCTTTCTAAGTTTTTCTGACTTTTGGCCCTTTTCCGAAGTTTCTGAGACCGATTGACCGTTATTTCTACCATGATTTTCAGTATATTGGCCACGCCGCTCCTTCAAAAAGTTTAGTCGCGATGCCAACTTTGTTATTCCTGAAGCTGAACTACTTCCCTGTAATGCACGGGCCATGAGTTCAAAGTAATTACCTTTTATATGCTCAGAGCAAAAATATGAACTCTACGAGCATGCTTTCCAACTTAAGAACTACTACTAAGTAGCAAAAGCAGTAAGTAAAAACTGACTTATTTCATCATAATGAAGAAAAAAATAATACTCATGGAACGCAGATCTGTGTCCAGATGATGAATAGAGGACTGAGATTCTTTCAAGCACAACATATATAGTAAAACGAGAAGTAATATAAGCAATGGTCTTTACCTCACCTCCTTTTTTGCCAGGTTTGGCAACAACTGACTCCATCTTCCACTCATTTGCATTTTCTGTGCCATCTTGGTGACCGTCCTGTTTAACCATGGCCAGAAATTAGTACGTACAAAATAACTACACTTTATGTAATCCACTTTACCGCAAACTGCTTGCCAAATAATTAGTTTCTATTTCTATAGTTCCTACCTAAGTCCTCAAGGCTTAAAATCAATATAACTTAACAAGTTGGTTAGAAAATCAATCATACAAAGTCGATTTGGTGAAGAGAATTCAATCTGATTCAGTTTAAAAATTTTCTGCCATGAAGAAATCATTAAAGTATGAAACTTTGAGTCAACCTATGTTGCACGGACACGCGAATTGTTCTCATGTGTCAAACGAATTTACCTTACTTCTTGACCGTTCAAAATGTGAAGGCGCTACAGCTTCACTATCCTTCTGTTTATCCTTCGTCTGCCTAAAAATATATATAAATATGTAAAAGTGAATTTATGAGCATGCAACACTCTAAATTTAAATGTGTTATAACAAAGAAAAATAACTATTTAGGAAGCATAGAGGAAAGGGTGATTTAGAAAGAAAACCATCAATAAACAAGGTTCTTACTGTTTTGTAGTATGATTCCGACTATGTGCAGGCAAAATGCATGCATCAGATGCAGAGCTAGAGCCATAGTTTTGTTCGCGTTGTTGATTAAGCTGCACACCCAGATCATCAACCTTTTTTTTCAAATTGGTACAATCAGCCTCTACCTGAACCATTTCCTCAAGCTCTACCCTTATCTGTAGCACATGTGTAAAAATTAGACATTTGGTGGATGATCAAATTTTCCTCAATATCTTATGAGATGTCAGAGGAGAGAATACTAACTCTTCCATCAACATTGGCTAAATTAAGTACATGACCCTTGGAGATGTTCAGCCCAGCTTCAAGGGCTGCTCCCAAATCTCGTTCCTTCTGTAACTGTTCCTGTAGTCTTGCTACCTGCAATATAGTTCATGCTTAACGTTGGTATTAGCTTCATATAGCTAGTGACTACTAAGGATTTATTTCCTTTTAGAATCTAATCCTTTGATAAGAGTTCAAGAAAATCCAGCAATTAGATTGTGTGGACACAAAAGCATTTTGAAGTTCCTTTCCTACAAAGAACTCAAAATTCAACATGCTGCCTCTAAAAATCAAAGAAGGAGAAAATAAACCAGAATAAAATATAAAATAAAAACAATTTCTAAGAGTCAATTTGAAATTTACATCTAGTTCGAGGGCTCGACGACGCTCACACAAGGCCTTCTTCTGCTTTTCTAGATTTGCTCGCAGAGCTACATTATCTTGAACCTGTGAAAGAATCTACCAACTTACTACATGAAAATTAGAGAATGACACGATGGAAATGGAGAGACTATTACGCTACCTCTTCTACAATTCTATCTTCTAACTCAGCTTTTGTAATCTCTAGCCTTTGGATCTGTTCATCCCTTTTTACAGGAAGAAAAATTAGATATTAGAACAAACTAGATTAGGTTACATTATTAAACCAAACTAAGTGGATTTCAGAATACATTATTAAAAACACATCGCATGCTGATGCCATTGCTAGTGGTACAATCAAGATCAAACCAGTTTTAATGATCTTTGTTATGTGCCACCATCAAAGTAAAAATTTTAAATAAAATGTGTGTGTACATGTATCTATCCTGAGAACATCATTCAAACATATATGCGACACAGAAAATCTGATAACACTAAACAAGAATTGAGGTCATGCATGCATCACTTACTCCTCCTCAACACTAAAGCCAATGGATTCCATGGAAAGGTTCTTTCTTGCCTGGAGTCATACACAATAAGATAAGATGATAAACAAAAGACCTCAGTATATTCACTAGATAAGGATCATAAATGCAAAAACATGCACATTAAAAACAGTGTGTGACAGTTAGCAAAATTCAAAAATTTGAGAAGCAAAAATTTCATAAAGCAATTGGGGAAATTATCAACTAATGAAAAATTCTTTGAGAAGCTAAACACCAACAGTAATCTGGAGAACTTAAACTTACACCGGTACGTCCCCAGTTAGAGCGATGCCTTGCCCCATAATCAGGTCCATTTGATATACTTGAAGATTTTTGTATGCATGGAAGGCCATGGCCAGTTGAATGATGCACAACACCTGTTTCCGTAGAATCATCTTTTACTCCAACAGACTCATTGTCCAGCTCCGCTGAGTTATTTTCACTTAAATTTGGTTTAGTATCATTGCTTTTTACACCAATTTCTGGCTTCACATGTTTAAGTGATCTTGATGACAACTTCTTCTGAGTTTTGCTTTCATCGCCTCCATCAGGAACCTTGCTAGCTTCCTGTGCCAACTGAACCAATAAGATATGTTAAAGTACAATTCACGCAGAACCAGATGAAGCACATAATACAGTACACGAGCGTATGTAAATATCAATAGAAATCACTATTCCATGTATTCATGAGAATAGAATTTGGAAACTAGAGTAAATTTAGCAATCATGTAGATGGAGCAAAAAGCCCACAGATGTGGGTGAGTAAAAGATTGTCTTTGGTATCGGGAATCTTAAGACCATGAGCTTGGGACATCAACACTTGCACACAGTGAATGTAGAATACATACACCTTTCAAAGTGTTTTTTGGAAAGAGATTAGCATAACAACTGTACATAAGAGTAGAGTAGGTGACGACACATTTGAAGAGATTACAATATTAATCTACTCAAGTTGAGATGACTGGACATATTGCTGCCTCAATTTTGTAGGTATTTCCATCATCACAGTGAAAGCATAGTTTATATAGGTAAAGTTAGGAAGTAGAAACGAACCTTATTGTCAAGCTGTTCATCATCTTCATCACTCTCAGTGCATGACCCACTGACAATTTCAACATCATCATCATCGTATTCTCCAGAGTCAGTTTCATCATCTTCATAATACTCATCATCTTCTGTTGCCCCCTCGGAGTCAGTTTCATCATCTTCTGTGTCACTGTATAGTTCCAGGGACAAGGAACCTTCCTGCAAATAAACTAGCATTATGGAACAGTACAAACCCAAGATGAAGTAAACATTGACATATTTACGTATGGAAGAAGAACTAGATACTTTACTTTCATGGTTCAATTTAGAAATTAACCCCAAGTCCAACTTCATTTTTTTTTTGTGTACAACAATTCACTTGCGAATATATGTTTTTTTTTTCAATATATTCACTAATCTTGAAAATACACCAAGAGCAGACGCCAAGAAGACAGCATGGTAATTTGAGCAGTGGATGTGTTAACCACAGAAACACTTAAAGACACTATCCATAAGAAAAAAAACAGCTTGGTAGAAAGCTAGGAGCCTACCCCAAATATGTTATCATACTCCTCCAGCAAAGTTATAACAATTGCTTGAGCATGATTAGCTGCAGCAGCTGCTTGCAAAAGCTGAACCGAATTGTCACCACCCACACTAAAATCATTCTCGATTTCACAATCCCCAGCTAGAAGCGGACGAAGAAGCAAGGGAGCCATGCAAGCTGCCACAGCTGAGCAGCTCATTCGATTCACAGCTTTGTGAGAAGCAATAGTTTGCATCATTAATAGAATTCTGAATCAAGCAAATAAAAATTTAGTTATAAACTTATAATTAACTTATGACTAGGCCCAAAAAAAATGCAAGGTTGTAAAGTAAGTGAGAAGCACAGGAATAGGGACACAAAAACACAAATCAAACAGAACAGAAATCACAAGTAATGATAACAACATAAAGAAAACCTTTGCAATAAACAGCGGTTTGGCTCTGGGAATGTATCACATATTGTCGTACGCATGGCATTGATTCTACCACCCCGATCATTACCTGATCATTATTAAATTATTTTGTAAAGATAATCAAATATACTAGCAAAGATATGCGTAAACTTATAGAACAAAGTTGCAATGAACAATTATTTTCAGATTTGAGGCTTCGACACGTATAGCAGACCCAGAGCATTTAAAATTTTCCAAGCTGGGTTAGAGGTGATGTATCTACTTAACATTGAGCGACAAAAACGACATTTTCTTATAGTGGTAGTGAACCTGGAGGTTCATATTTCTTTTCTTTATTAAATGGCACTCCAATTTACTGGGTCGTAGTGTAAAGTCTGGTCTTGAGGAGAAATAGATTCATAATTTGGATTTAGGATTTTCAATAAAGATCCTTGGGGTGCAACTCAAAACATGCAAGAGTCTCACTGCAGCACAGAGTTTAAAAGTTGATATGCTAACTGATCAATATAGAACCCCAATTGACTGCTACTGGTTCGCCAGTTTACAATACAATAAATGCTCGGGACCAATAACTGAAAATATTTTATGTATTATATTTGTATCCATATGGCATAATATTTGTAATATAATTAAAAAATTCACTCAAGCAGCATGTAGTTTATCTTTTTCTGAACTGTTAATCAGATTACGCAACACATCATGACCGACTGAGACAGCAAATAAGAGAAAGATGGTACATCATATAGAAAATGCATCATACCAGACTTGCGAAAGGAATCAAGCAATGCATTGCAGCAAGATGCAGGGACTGGAGAAGATGGCAACTCCCGGAGGACATACTAGAAATATACATAAACACAGAAAATTTTAAAACAGCTTATAACCAGAGAATTCTATAAGTTACATGAAAAATCAACATTTTGTTTCCAAAACAATTACCTTTACACAATCAGCAATGACATGCGGATCCTCATCAGGAGAAAACTCAACTTTCCCTGATTGATAAAGTAACAATCAAAATACTTAATAACTTAAGTTTTTTTTTTTAGGGAAATGAATTTACTTCATTCAGCGACAACGCCATGCATGGCCACAAGGACCAAAACACAAGAGGTGACAAGCCGCCTCTAATAACTTATTAACTTTAGTGCATGTGCATTTTCAGACAAAACCTTATTCAGGTATAAATACCATTTAAGTGCAGACGTTGGCATTTAGTTTATAGAAATGGAACTAACTTAAGACAGAGCACCCTGAATCTACAGACGTGAAAAAGTTCCACTACAGGTAATTCAAGAATATTATGAAAAACCAAACTAGAGCTAAGTAGCCCATAACAATAGTTTTCAATCAGGAACTAATGCTCAGCTGTCTCACATACTTCAGGAGAAAAACATAATGATGAAAGAACACAAATTATAATTTCCAAAATAACATATCAAAAAAAAAAAAGAGAGAGTACTAACCCTGCTCATATTCCCGTATTCGACGTTCAACATCATCAACATCTGCAGCTTGTCGCAAGATTCCTTCTACCTTGACTCCTATTAAATGCTATCAAATCATCAGATTCATACAACTGAAAAAGGAAAATAAATCTCTCTTTATTATAATAGAGATGTTGGGCTTGATATCGTCTGTGGTGAGAAGTGTGATTACGAAATACCCTCAGGTGACAGATTGGACTTAATTATGTAATGCTATGTAAGACATATTATATCCAGCTGCCAATTAAGATGCTTCTGATGATGCAGGCATTAAGTTAATGCGGTTCTCTGAAAAGAAATTTATGGAAAAATTGGGAAACAAGATTCTCTTTCATCAGATAAGATGAGCAATACAAGAGAAGTCAGTGCACCAGATTGGCTACAACTACACGCGAAGAGATTAAATAAAAGAGTCAGATAAAGAGAACTCACCATGTTCTTCTACGAACCTAAGGGCTTTCTCCAAAAAACATGGAGCTCCATCAACATCTTCCAAGGCAAGCAAGATAGGAACCCCAATAATTGTAGACTTCACAGGTGGTTTCTCCTTTGCTTTAAAAAAAATACAGAAAACACCAATATTTCAAAAAGGTGTTTTAATATAATTTGCTTTAATACCAATATATAATATAATTTCTTGAGACTGCTAGCAATAATGAGCAATGTAAAGCACTTCTCCGAAAGCATCACTGTGGGGGGAGCTTACGCTGATCCGAAGTACTATCTTTGGAATCTGTCTGATCATTCCCCAAGATACCATTTTTCCCCACACCATGAGCGCCACATGGAGCTTGTGACAAAGCGTTCTCCAAAGCTTCCTTCCATTCATGTAGATCCTTCAAAGTTTCAGCCTGCAGAAGCAACAGATATAGCCAATACATCAGCAACAAAGAGAACAACAATCTAACTTCCAAACCAAACTTTTGGTCCAAAGGCCTTCAAACTACCACACACACACACAAAGGCTTTCAGTTTCTCAGTGTTTTCCCTTCTTCTAAGTCTTATGAAAAAGTCGTGTCTCATTCCTCTTCCCTTCAAGTTTTAATAGCTATAGAAATTGTGCGTGTGACTGTGTGTGTGTGGGGGGGGGGGATAACCTGGATTAAGATGCTCATGAAGGAAAATTTTGATCAAACAATCCAGATCAGTGAACATGAAATGAAGTAGAAGCAAATCATATTTATTATATGCTAAGATCAGTTTTATTGCTTCTAGCTTGATATGGCATGATACTTCAGGTGCTATAGAATTTACACTTTCTAGTCAGTTCAATGTGCACATTTTATCGCTTCTAGCTTTCTTTATACAGCTTTAGGTGCTATAAACTGCACATTTTCTAGTCAATTAATTTTTTTTGAAAGCAATATCTTTCGGAGTCAGTAGAGTATGCTTTTTGTGTGGATTCTGTTCAATATCCTGCCCTGGATTTGTTCTCATTTATTTTCCTATCCACAAAAGAGAAAGCACAGAAGTTGTTAACAGTTCCAGTGGGAGAATACAGAAGAGACACTAAGAAATGTGCACCTTAAGTGTGAAGGCTCGCCCATCACGACCATCTGGAAAGAGCACAGTCAAGAGTTTCTTGTCTTCTTTGACAACCACACTAGAAATAGGAACAAGCAAATGCGAAGAAATTAGTGATTGTTTTGGTCTCTGTGATAAAAACCAGTCATACACAGCAGGTAGATCTAATCTGGAATTACAAGCCAACCTGCCTGAATTGTTGAGGTCAATACCACCGAGGGTCAAATTCACTTCACTCCCCTTCTGAACTGCACTCTGGCAATGTATATATAGAACAGAAAATTAGAAACTTCAGTAATTAAACAAGAAAAAGAGAGACGAGGAACCATAAATGAAACTTCAGATTCTACCTATGTCCAGGCACACAACTTGACCCAAATATATAATATCATAAACTACACACACAGAGGCATGCATTCCTAGCCCCTTGCTTTTTCTTATGGCACAATAAAAATATCCGCCAATCAAGCAAAGACCTTCCTATGTTCCTATTCTTTAGTAAATCCTACTGATATGAGCCTTCATTTATTAAACTTAGCCCATCATTGTCTACTAGACCATTCCAACCCTAATTCTTCATCATGTTCCTAAGATTTAAAACTTTATAAGGAAACCTAGCAGCTAACAAGTAACCTTCATTTGCTTCATTGTCATCTTAAACTATATACAGAAGAAAGAACATTGTCTCACTATTTACCAGAAAGAGCTACTTACAGGATCACTTCTGAAGAAAACAAGTGAAGTACGAGTTAGAATAAACCATCTTTTCTTCCAGGATGTCCATCCAATTCCTTTGGAAGATATAAACAGAGGCCCGCTCTTATAAATCTGCATACTTAAATTACTTTAATGACCGGGAAATTGATAACATAAATAACAAATTGGTGAAAAATAGCACAGTATCAATTCATTGTTGCATCTAAAGTTCTGACTTTGCCATTTTTTCTTTCTTCTAATGAAGGAGTACGCTACCATTAACATGGTCAGCTGTAAAGCTTAAATTTTGTGACAGTACAGTATATATATAGTCTCCACTCATATGTTGTTATTCATCTGAACAAGCGTTGGGTGACAGACATTAGTTGCACGAATATATACATTCAACATCATATGTGGTATCCATCGACAGAAATTCCCAGAAGTATGTGAAAATGAAATATCTATAGCCACCCCCTGCTCAATCAGATTGGTAATAAAGGAAATGGTATGGTGATCCAATAAATTTTACAATGTCAATACTGACAATTCGGTATCACTGGAACACTATTAACAGGCCAATGCAAAGTTGCAAACCGCGAATCGAGTCCAAAATGCCAAATTATATTTAACCTCAATAGTATCATGAGTGAATATACAACAGAAATTACCGTATTGCCACCACGAGAAGTGTGAGAATCAGGATGATCTGGGCCATGATCAGGACCGCCAGCTGGGGGCGGCGGAGGATGAGATTGACCATCCCCCTAAAACACACAACAACATGAAAAAATAAACAGATAAATTTCCTTTGCACCACAGTTAATGTAATTCATCATGTAATTGTGTCTAATCCATGCATATTTACATGACAGTATATGATGCCAACCTTCAAGTGTATAACGCTTATGTGAAGAAAGAAACAGCATTTGAAACAAAAGAACACAATTGAACCGGAACACACCTGAGGCGCTTCCGGGATTATGTTAGTCATTGGCTGATCCCAAACGTCAGAGAAACATCCCCCACACCTCAGCCAAAATGGATCAGCACTCGGCACCTACACATATCAGACTCCAGATCAACATCACACCCAAGCAAACCATGCAATGATTGCAATCCAATTATCCAAACCCAGAAAGAAAACAACCATATTACTCATCAAACAATCAAACCCACATTTCCTATAAACAAGGAATGATCATACAGAAAAACAACATGAAATCCAAAAATGTGGAAATGATTGACATACCTTTGTGTGGGAGTTGGACACGAACCAATTGAAATGTGAGTTGTCTGGTGCTGGGGATAGAAAGAATAGGATTGAATCACGAAAACAGAAATTGTGAGAGGATTTTCTTTGTCTATTTTGTTTTGTTTCAGGTGAAAAAAATGAGAGAGACCCCCCAACGGAAAACAAAACTGGGTGGTCAATCGAGCAATGGCCTTAGAAACCGGGCTCCTCCTTATGTTGTACACGTCATCTCTATTCTTAGACTCCGACGTGTTGGAAGGAAAACGTGCCGAGGCATTCTGGGGATTTCATACACTTTGATCTGACTTTGTATTATTTCTCTCTAAGGTTTGGTGCTCGGGTGTCCCTGTCTCCTTTCATCACTTTGCATTCCTCGAATCACGTCCTAAGTTTGGGTTTAAAATTCCGAACTAATTTTTGAATGCTACCTGAATACAATGGTGAAATGGAAATGAATGTTGGTCCGAACATCTTTTGTACGTTTACCGGTTATTGAAAGAACGTTTGTAAGTTGCATATTTTGAGTTTCGCGGGTATTCGTTTGTTAGTTGATGGTTTGAATAGATCGGTATTATTATTTACAAAATCAGTTGTCACCCTCTTAAGTGACATACCTAAATCCAATTGGATAGAGTTCGACTTACAAGGAAAACACATTAGTTAGTGGAAATGGGACCAAATTGGAAGGTACATGATTAACTTTTAAAAGGCATAGACCGTGAGATAGATAGACTTCGACGTATTCAGATTATATGGATATAACTTAATTAATAATAAAAAAAAAACATAAGAAGATGGATCTCATAATGAATCCATGCCCATGTCACCTCTAAATTCAAGGACCTAATGAGTGGACAAACGATATATGCAATGATGCAATTATGCAAACACCACATGTGCTTTCTTAAGCGGGCACAAATCATAGCAATGTATGCATGCTTGTTCTCCTAATTGATAGTAATGGGAACATAAAAGCTAAGGCCTCACATCATTCGAAAGGTGACTCCAAAAATGCAACGATTTTATTTTGCAACGACCAACATAAAAGCAAGAAGACAATGGGTCAAAACCAATTAATTAGTTTTCATCTTTCTCCTTTGAACATCACTCGTGCTATAGTCTAAATTGTCCTTTTCTAATTTTTGCGAATGATATATAGTCTATAGTCTAAACTGTCCAAGTGATAGCGTGGTACCAAAGTGACACAAAGTAAGTAGATTTGTAGATATATAACGAAAAGTAATATTATCTAGGTGAACCAAATACTCAATTTTCAATTATTATTGCTATGCACAATACTGTCTACAATCCCATCCGGCCATGATTCGGTGACATTCCCCAATTCATAGCGATAGTGAAGCGGCAACATCATTTTGGGTTTCATGTCTTCTAAATTGAAGATTTCGTAGTAGATATGAAACATGGTGTTTGCTCTTACATGTTTGATTATATTGGAATGAGATGAATGACCTAACCTTCAACAAACGATCATTGATGCCTAAACCACGAGGACTAGTTTTCAAGCCTAGCTTGCAATTGATGCTCATTGCCATCAGATTCCCGAATAGCATCTCCCGGCTCCATTCAAGCCAGGTTTTCTTCAGCTTATGTAATCATACAAGCTCTGCTTCACCTCCATTGCATATATCAGCCTGATATTCGTTCAATCAGCAAATGCAGACTGCCTTTTCATTATACGTTTCAAGTTTCTTTCACATATTCATAGAAATCATATGCTCGCCCAATGCTTTTGAATATCTTCTTGTACGATTCCGATCATACATGATCAACAAATTAATTATTCTCATTTCAAAAAATATTACTGATCACTAATCCTTGGTCGCACATATCTAAACCCCTCAGCCCTCAGGCCCTCACTTATAATGATGTCAAATACCTTTTCAAAAAAAAAAAAATTCAAATGAGACCAATTTTTGTAACACCAAATGACAAATTATTAATGGGAAAGAATTCATCTTCCTTCTAGTCTTCTGTTCCACTCATGATATTCCATTCTAACATCTCTATGTTAATCATTTATTAACAAATATCCAATCTAAAAATGCCACGTGCACTCCACGTCAAATTTCTTTACTTAACAAAAGCATGGGATCATCCTAGCATAAGCCAAGTACAATTAGCAACTTAATCTCCGTTATTATAGCTTCACCAAAATTTTAAAATCTCTAAAATGATCATGCTAGAGATAAAAAAAATAAAGAGATAAAATACTATGTGAAAAGCATAATATGGTAAACTATAAAAATTTAAAGTAAAATAAAATAAAGAAAGATGACTTAAAATTAGGAGAATATTGTGTATAATATGAAGTAGATAAACTAAAAGTAATTTTTTTAAGTGATTGTATAAATGTATAATCCGTGAAAATTTACACGGTACAGGCTAGCAGTAATAATGATTTCTTAAAATACTTAGGCAAAACAAATACAAGCCAATGTGGTTTAGGAGTACAACATTCCGTCCCGTCCCGTGATCATATCAACCCTTCCAGGCTACCAAACCCATTCCTTTTCCTTCTTCTTCTTCTTCTTCTTCTTCCAAACCCAGTGTTCCAATCAAATTCAATTTCTTAATTCTTTTCTTTTATTAATTTAAATTTAAATCGCAGACGTCACATATAAGCCAAAACAAAACAAAAACTGCAAGCAAGTAACCTCATTACAGATCGAGAGAGAGAGAGAGGGAGAGAGAGAGAGAGAGAGAGAGAGAGACCCGCCCAATCATTCATCCAGAGCTCCCAGAAAACGACACGCCGTTTCAGACCTTCCCTAGGGCTTCCATTTCCCGTCGCCGATTTCGGTCATTCCACACTCATGGAGGTCGCCGTCCCCCTTCCCAAACCGGCCTCCGCTTCCGCCGCCGCCGTCGCGAAGCTGAGGAGAGAGAATTCCGACGAGGATCGCCTCCGAGTCAAGAGGAAGACTCTCCAGGCGGTGCTCGACCAGTGCCAGCGAGCTCTGGAATCGCTCGGCACCACCGCCGACGGTGGCGATAACGGTGACGACGACGACGATGATGATGATGATGATGAAGAAGAAGATAGAGACGGCGGTGGTGGTGACGCCGTTGACGAAAGCAGTAGCTCCACCGCCACCACGAGTTCTGGCGCTGACTGCGAAGCTGATGAGGTATATATCTCAGCTCAATTTTGTGAAATTTCAGATTCAATTGTTCGAATTTCGGTTTTTTATTATTTATTAGATAGAGGCATAAGAATAGCTTCAGAGTTTTGAAATTTAATTATAAGCTTGAGAAGCAATCGAGCTATTCAGCTGAATTAGTTAGAAAAAATTGGGTGCTTTAATTGATTATATAGTGTGGTTTTAATACTGTGATTGATTGACAAATTTTGAAGTTGATAACTATGCACTTTGATTTCATGGGATGCTAATGATGTAGCCTTTTACAATTCACTGGATTGGTTTGCGTATTCTTTATGTGTCCCGACGAATTAGTTGTCACCCCGTAATAGCTTTGCAGATTGTTGAATGACTCAATAAGCAAACCTATGCTCATTGTTATCCAAGTTGATTATTTAATTCAGGAAATTCATATATAATTCTTGATGCAGTTGTGCGATCTTCTTAAATCTAGATTTGAGTGCCCAGACTTCCTAGAAAAGCTACAATCTGCACAGGCATCAGTTCCACAAAATATCGCCGGTAAGCATCTGAAGATGTTCAACTATATATTAAAAGCATGTAATGTTTGTTTTTCAACTTTTCTTTATCATGTCCATACCAAACTATTCATGTTTTGTGACAGAAGAAGGCAATTCCTGGGATCTAGTCAGTGAGGAAGATGTATGGGATTATGAGAAGGACAACTTGGGTGAAGATGAATATGTCCTCGTTAAACAAGAAGATATAGTAGAGGGTATTGCATGCTTTATGGCCGCATACTTGTTGTCCCTTAAAGAGACTAAGGTATCGTATAATTCGTATTACCATTGATCTAGTCATTGGTTGCATGCTTTACTATACTGCGACAACTTTGATTAACTTCTATGAGAAAGTTCCAGTGATATGTATAATAATTATTAGAATGTACCTTATCAAATGGAAATTGTGGCCCCTTGTTTGTGCTACCGTCATCCCATTTTGTTTTCTCTTGCAACGACCTTTATCCTTTTATGTATGGACTCCTAGTTTTTCCCTGTCATTTCATATGATTTTATTGCTTGTTGCCTCTGTTCTGTTGAAATCTACATGTTATGTTGATACTTGGGTTATGGAAGCATCTAGTCGTCTACAGTGTCCTGCAACATCTATTAATTCAAGTCTTAAAATTCATTCCTCTATTACATGGTGTTGCCAATACATAGCTGAGTTGCTTGTTTTCTTATCATTCTAGGTAGCTTTCCCAGTGTTTAGGGTTTAGGTAGCTTTCCCAGTGTTTTTTTTTTAATATATAGATTTTTTATTCAACTTTTTCGAGTCACTCATACATCCATCTTAACTATCATTTACTGGTTAAGTTGATGTGTTACCCATTGCTTTGTATTTAAGTCTGTAATTTATAGTTTTCTCACTGGCAGTTCTAAAGAGTATAACATTTTTGTGTACTGGTTATAATGTTATCAAGTAGGTAGATTTGATTTATTATGACTTGCGTTTCTTAAGAGAACATGTTTTAACTATTAATGCATATGCAGTTATCATTCTTCTGGCACTAGTCTTTACTATTGTCTTTCATCTATCAATTATGTGAGTATCTGAGGAGAGTTAGGGCTTAGTGCATTAGTGATGAGCCATTATGCTGCAGCATCAGTATTGGCATTATAAATATTGTTGTGTGTGAATGTGCCAGAGAGATTGTTAGCCTTCGCTAAATAAAGATTAAGACAAAAAAAGATTGGGATTCCTTATGCATCGATATGATAAGAACATTTTTAATTCTGTCATAAATTGAAATTGTTTATTCAAGCATTTGGATTGTATTATGGTTTAACAGTGGTATGTATTCTTTTTTAATTGTTTCATGTTTGGTTTGCAGGAATTGACCCCCACTCAACTTCAGGAAGGTGAGCTTCATTTAATTTTTTATGTTACTGACTGAATCGAGAATATTAGGCATATAAAATTGGACAATTCTAATCTTTTGGGTCCATGAGCATTTTGATCGATCGAGTAAGGAGTGATATCTGACACTTTCAAACCTCTCATGCAGCCCTCAGCAAAACATTCTCAGTGAAAAAGAAGAAAGGAAAGCTTCGAAAGGCATGGGATGGAAGCAAAGTCATCTATAATGTAGCATCATGGGGAGCAACAGCCATTGGGTAGATCACTATACTTCTCTTTTTCTCTGTTGACTACTGTTTCTAATCTGAAGTTTGTATTTCTCGCAATTATATATAGTGATGTGTTGCAGAATCTAATTATCTTTGCTGAATTTCTATCTACAGTTCCCGATTCTTAATTTTACATTTATGCTGTTTTCTGACCACTTTTAATCAATATTGACAGGATATATCAGAACCCTGTAATTGTAAGGGCTGCCACAAAAGCCTTCTGGACATCTTGCCAAGTTATATCAAAGCTTCTTTAGATTATCATTGCTGCTGTTGAAAGGGTTTACAGTGTTCAGGATTGACTTTGATGTGTTTACACTGAGTGACTTCTTGTTCCCCATGTTCTGTAACATCACTGGCATTCGTTTCGTGCTACAGGTGGCTCGATTCCTTGATCAAATTCAATCATGTAAATATTTCCTTCTAGTTGAAGAGTGCAAATCAAATTCGTCATCCAAACCCGTCTTCACGATGGTTGATTCCCACATATAAGACATAACACTCGCAACTTCAAATGCAAGAATTCCATAACTGCTTCGTCCTTCGTTTTCCTTCCATACCGCAACTGCCCCCGCCATCTCTTACACACCCTAGCTACCAGAGATGCGTAAGCCAAACTAAGCTGATCAATTTCTGTATAAAAAGACGATTTTAGTTGCGAGATTGAGAGAATTAGAATACCCAGGCTTGAAGTTGCGGATCTGAGGATGCTGCGGAAAACTACTACGTGTTGCCGCACAAGAGGCAGCCCATTTCTTCTCGTTGTTTTCATTCAAAATTACGTGAGCGGAATTAGTAGAGGGTTACATTCTCAGCCCTCAACCCCACCAAAATCTTCACAAACCCATCGAGAGAAGCCTGTTAGAGACTCCCACCGGTGCTCTGTGCCCAGAATCAGAGATCTTGAACACGCCTCGCAGGTGTTCGATGAAATGCTTCAAAGAAAACCTCTGCCTTCTAATTCCCGTTTCCATCAAATCATGACTCAAGTTACCAGATTCAAACACTATGCCGCTGTCATCACCATGAGTAAGCAAATGCTTCTCTCCGGAATCCGTCCTGATGATTATACTCTCAACATTATCATTAATTGCCTTTGCCATCTGAATCAAATGGGGTTTAGCTTGTCTGTGTTGGGACACTTCTTCAAATTGGGTCTTCAACCAGATGTCACCACATACACTACTCTAATCAACGGCTTTGTTATCAAGAACAGAATTCCAGAGGCGGTATGGGTTTTCAACAAAATGCTGCAGGGAGGTCTTTGTGTGCCTAATGTGGTTACTTTCAACACACTGGTGAAGGGACTTTGCAGGAGGGGTGACAACGGTGCAGCTCTTCAATTGCTCAGGAAGATGGAAGAAAGAGGTTGTGTGCCTGACGTGGTTTCTTATAACACGATCATTGACGGCCTCTGCAAGGACTCCCTAGTTGTGGATGCACAGAACCTCGTATCAGAAATGATTACTAGAGGCATTGTGCCAAACCTTGTTACTTACAACTGTATGATTCGAGGAGTTTGCAACATAGGTCAGTGGGAAGAAGTTACGAGGCTGTTGAAGGAAATGGCGAGTATAAATATGTTTGCAGATAGAGTCACCTTCACTACCTTGGTTGATGGACTTTGTAAAGACGGGATGGTTGTGTATGCAAAAAGAGTGGTTAAATTTATGATACAAAATGGTATCGAGCCTAATGTGATCACCTACAGTTCACTAATGGATGGTTACTGTCTACGAGGAGAAATGGATGAAGCAAGAAAAGTCTTTGATCTGATGCTCAGCAAGGGTTGCATGGTTGATGTTCGTAGTTGTAATATATTGATAAATGGATACTGCAAACACAAAAAGATTGATCAGGCCAAGGAGGTTCTTCAGGAAATGGTTCGTTTGGAACTTGTTCCGAATACCGTTACTTACGCTACTCTTATTGACGGTTTTTTTAAAGCCGGAAGAATGCAAGAAGCAGGAATGTTATTATCTCGGATGATAAGTTGTGGCCGACTTCCAAATCTTCGAACTTATGCCATTTTGCTTGATGGCCTATGTAACAACAATCAACTATCGATGGCATTGGAACTGCTTAGAGAGATGGAAGAGAACAAGTTGGAACTAGATATTATAATTTACACCATCATCGTTGAAGGTCTGTGCAAAGCTGGAAAACTTGAATCCGCAACAGATGTCTTCTCTAGTCTGTCATCAAAAGGAGTCCAGCCTAATGTGAGGGCATATACTGTGATGATTGATGGGCTCTGTAATGGAGGCCTATTGGTTGAAGCGGAAGAGTTGCTTAGAGAAATGGGAACCAAAGGATGTCCTCCAGATGAGTGGACGTATAACACCATTATCCGAGGATTTCTCAATAACAACGAGATATCAAGGGCTGTGGAACTTATTGAAGAAATGAGAGGTATGGAGTTCTCTGCAGATGCATCAACTATGAAATTAGTAATTGATTTGTTGTCTAAAGATGAAGTAGATCCAGCTTTGCTGTCATTTATAAAAGGTTGATTAATAGTTCAATAGGTGAAACTTAGATATCCCTTTGGATCAGTTCATGCAAGAAGTTATCTACTTTGCTCATTTTCACTTCGAATTCTGGGTGCAGTTTTTGATTTGATTCGAATTCATGGTCTGTGCCTCAGATCTCTACTTGTTGCTTCTTGGTTTTTCGATTTTTAACAGAGATATTTTGCGATTTGAGTGAATGGGTGTCAGTTCAATTGTGTAAAAAAAAAAAAATCTTAACGAGAATAAAAACATAACGCCTACGTTACCATGAAGTCACAATAGATGACTAAATAGTTGCGAGACTATTCATCACTTGAGTCCATCAACACCCTTGTGTTTTACATCTCTAGTCTCCTAGAGTATAGATTTTAACAAACATGACATTTCATTTGATAAGACGTTTGATAGGACATTGTTTATAAAATTTTATTGAGTAGATTTCAACTCAATCTACACAACAACAAATATCTCATTTCTTGTGAAGAAACATTAATTCTACTAATAGTCACCGAGTTTTCTTTTTCATTACCAAAAACACATAAAGTTTTAACTGAAAGGACACTATAAAAATATTGTTTCACTAACACGATTCAAATATGTCTTACAATGAATTTAACACTAACGTTTGACTCAATAGACACTATAAAAATATTGTTTTAACTCTGATCACATGTTAACAGTGAGTTACAATGAATTTGACTCTAACTTTTGACTCAATAAATACTAAAAATTTCACTTAACTCGGTTCACGTTTCAGATGTCTATAAAGAAATCATTGCCTAAATCTTTACCTCATGAACTTGATTACTTTTTCTCTTCTTTTTTTTTAATTTTGATATTTTCATTTGCTACTTTCCTAAACATTGAATCTATTTCCCAACGGCTTTAACGATGATGTTCCTGGCGTCTTTTCAAAGAGGAGGCGGGAGAGAGAGATCAAGACTGATAGATTAAGAGATTGAAATGGTGCTACAAGAGGCAAATTAGGTGAGTATAGGGAGGTTTAGTTAGCTCCGCAAATTGGCACATGGATTAGAGAAGAGATTGATTGAAGACAATTAGAAACTATTGAAAGCGAAAGAGAGAGATCTAGCGCAAAAGAATACAAAGATTGCTCAATTAGAGGCTCAGTTGGCTTCTGCTAATGAGGAGGTGATTATTTACAAGTCGGCCAATAATATAGAGGTTCATTGAGTAGTAATTGGGGCACTCCAAAGATGGGCTGGTAGTGAAGGCTCACTCTACAACAATGGTTGTTTTTGATGATCAAGATTTGCCTTGAGTTTTACGGTGGATCCTATACTTATATGGTTGTTTTAATGTTAGTGATCACAATAATTTTGTACACAATTTCTTTCTATTTCTCTCTGTCACTTGACATTGCACTCTTTGCTTGCACGTTTGCCCAATGTCAGCTTGTTGGAAATATTGTCAAACAATACACAGAAGGAAAGGGTGTATGAGATGCAAGAAGTGTGAGGATCGAAGACGACTTGATTGAAGAGGAAGATGATCGAACCGATCTGTACTTTTATTATATGTTTTATTGTAATTGGAACCTCTGAATTTATGTTTTTTAGCTGATTTGATGTATTTGAACTTATGTTTTTTTACTCAATAAACACTAAATGTATCACTTAACTCGCTTACGTTTTAACTATGTCTTTAAAAGAATTCATTACCTAAATCTTACCTAAAAAACTTGATTACTTAATTTTTTTAATTCTTTTTTAGTTTTGATATTTTCATTTGTTGTTGTTTTTTTGTTACAATTTTCATTTTCTCTTTCCTTAAATGCTGATACTATTTCCCAACGCTTTTAATGATGATGTTCCTAGTGTCTTTTTCAAAGAGGAGACAGGAGAGAGATCAAGACTCTGATAGATTCATATATTGAAATGGTGCTACAAGAGGCAAATCAGGTAAGCATAGTAACCACTGGCCCGACCTTGTTTCTCTGAGAGTGAGCTTGAGAAAGAAAGAAGAGAAAGTAGATCTATGGACTCGAAGGCGATCGGTACCACCAGAGTCTGACGCATCTAACGATAGTCCATGCTCATGGTTGTGGCCTCTGTCTCTACAGTTTGTGGCCGTGGACGCACTCGCTTCGCCAATACTCGCATTTTTGGCCATGGTCGTTCGACTTCAGTTCTGAAACCCCGGTATAAGTCCTGTGATGTACATGTTTTTGGAGCTGCCGGCTTAACCACCACAAGGAATGAGTTTGGAGAGGCAAGGTTGGATTATTACTTATGGAAACAAGATGTGGATAACGAGAAAAGACTGAACATGTACATGAGAATTCGAGACATATGGGATAGAAGAAGAGACTAATGAGGCACTGATGATGAGGCCACAAGGGCTGGACTAGGAGGACAAATGTGGTAGCTGCACCTGAATCACCAAATAGTAACAAGTCAAGCAACAACAACGATGGGCTGGATATCTTCAAAAATTAGTTCTAAGCATTAGGTTAAAGACACTATCTTGTGGGAGCCAAAGTGATGGAGAGGAAATTGTTATGAAGTCAAACACTGACAATAAGAGTTTTGATGAATTAGAGTGGGATCTAAATGTATGAGGGGGCTAGAAAGCTAAAACTACTGAAAATCTAGGCATTTTTTTAGATAGTCTGTTACTACTCCATTTTTGTCTATATTCTTTCAACTCAAGTCTTCCATCTAGTTACATTGTCTTTCAATATGGTATGACAAACTTTCATAGATATCCAAAAAAATATATATTCAGGTAACCATAAAGAGGTTTAGTCAGTTTTGCAAATTGGCTTATGGATTAGAGATGAGGCTGATTGAAGACAATCAAAAACTATTTAAGGCATGAACATGGCTTAAATACCAGAGGGAACATGGCACGGAAAACCTTATTTTCATGAAAGAAGGATTCCAGTAAATCTTAGAGTAAATTGCTTAAATGAGAGATGAAAAAGATGGAGGATAGAGTCTAGATATATGAGTATCAGTGTATAAAAGGGTTGGATGAAATTAAAAGAAACCAATAGAAGCTGAGATTCTATGTGTAATTATTAGCCCTTGTCAGTTTAGAGATAAAAGGAAAGTACTTGGTACATATCTTTAGTCAAAAGTTTAAAGATTTGATTTCTACATGGAGATTGGCTTTCTTCGTACATGTACTGCAGTTCTAGTTTTAGTTGTTAAATATATGATATGTGCTCTTGTTCTTGTGAAGAGGAGATATATCTAGCATGAAAGAATACAAGGATTGCTCAATTAGAGGCTGAGTTGACTTATGCTCAGGAGGAGGTATTTATTTACAAGGCAGCTACTAATACAGAGATTTATCGAGCACCTTTGGGGAGCTCCATAGATGGGCGCGTAGTGAAAGGCTCACTCCAAAACAGTGATTGTTTTTTTATAATCAAGATTTGTCTTGTGTTATATGTTTCCGAAATCAAGCCATTTGTTGTAGTGCCATCGAAAAGAGAGAAAAGGGGATGGATGAAGTGGACTAGATTGTCTTTTACAATCGATTTGCTTTTCATCACAATCTTTGAAATTTCGGAGAAGTGGGATGCAGATGTGACCATTAAGGATAAGCAGCTGAAGCTTAAGAGAATTAGGTGAATTTCGGATATATATGGTTTTTTTATGTCAGTTATCACAATAATTTTGTACGCAATTTCTTTCCATTTCCCTTTGTCACTTCACATTGCACTCTTTTCTTGCATGTTTGCCCTATGTCAGCTTGTTGGAAATATTGTCAAGCAATGCACAAAAAAGAGAGTGTATCAAATGCAAGAAGTGTGAGCATCGAAGACAACCAGATTGAACAAAAATACGACCGAACTGACCTGTATTTTTGTTGTTTGTAATATTGTAATTGAAACCTCTGAATTTATGTTTTTCTAGCTAATTTGATGTATACATCTTGTTTAATAAAAAAACTATTTCCCAAAAAAGTCATGTTTTTCAATAATAAATAATGTTTAATATTTATTATTATATTATAATATTCATATTTTCTTATAATTGGGTCATGTAATTGCTTGGATGAGTGGAAGAATAATCGGTCGGAAGTCGAAGAATAACATCACCGATAAGTTGAATCATTACTAACAAACCACTTATCAAAACAAACAATGACAAAATTATTCAACTCATCCTTAAGTGCTGAAATGGCCATTGCATTGCTCTTTTTTGGAACATGATCAAACGACGTCGTTAGTATCTCATCGTTTGTAAAACATAAACAATCATCAATCATCTTCACCATCTTCATGCAATAGTTCAGGAAACGACGGCGTCGGCAACAAATCATGAACCGAAAACAATATTGGCAACTCATACAAAGACAAGTGTTCCAGTTTACTCTCAAGACTCTTGTTTTGTTTCTTCTTCTTCATAATGATATCGGCAACTCATCCAAAGACAAGTGTTTCCATCGACAACAATATCTTCTCTCTTCTTACTATCTCTATAATAGAGGATGATTTACATGAGTTGTTAAGAAAAAATATAATATTTTTCCTCCAATGATTAGATAATCTAGAATTTACAAAACTTATTGGAGATGTATGATTTTATTTACGATCTTATAAGCTCAATGCCACAAAAGTGCAAGTTTAAACATATCGATGCAACACATCATCCTAGTACATATTTTCATTACGTTGTTTTGAGATGGCATGTATGGTTTGAGGTTGACCCTCTCGGTTAAGTCATGTTGTGTCCAATTGGTTATATGAAAGGTGTGATGTCTAATTGGCTAATTCAGCCTCACACCAGGCATAAATCCTAGCAGCCATTCTCCATTCCAATCATCAAGAAGCTAGCACCAAATGTAGCCCTTCCTTGTTGAAGTTGAAGTGTTTTTGTTGTAAATTTTATTTTAATACTCGCAAGTACACGAATAAATTATAGAATAGAAGTGCAAGCACAAGGTCATTCTCTCAAGGACTTATTCAACCAACTTAATTAAGACAAATGTGCTATACTTATATGATTCAAATTGATTTTTGAGTTGTTTATGATATAAAACAGATTATGCATATGCTAAAGCATTGAATCCACCACCTAATACTCATACCCTTCTCTCTAGATGACAACCATTGAATTTCATAAATAAAATGCTAACAATTCCGTTACATAAGCCTTATTGATCCCGCACAAATGCCTATATTCGTCTAACATACGAATTCAACTTATTGATCTAGTATAAAACTCAAGTAGCCAAACTATGATTACTTCACATAATGATCAGGCAAAAGTAAACATGTTCAACTCCATTAAACTCACAAGAACAAGGAAATCATGCAAACAAGAATATTGACTATGATCAAACTCTTGTATTCTTATTCCCAACTCTGTAATTATAAGATAAAATATCTTTTGGCACCCTAGAAAACATCTACTCATTGATCAAGCATCATGTTTTCAAACCAAATATCTCACAAACAAAACCTAGGTCTTATTGATCCCAAACAAAGATTCTGAATGAAAGTTCAATTGAAACAATGATTAAGAGTTTAGCATAAAATTCTGGAAATCCAATGATAAATCAACTAGAAAACAAGGTAGTCATACTAGGGGCTTCAACTCAGCCCTAGCTTAAGAGTTTAGCAATCCATAACAATGGAAAACATAACTAGAATGAAAGAAATCATGAAACGACAATTTTCTGGAAATTCAGGAGAGCAAGCACAGTAGCAATCCTTTGTTACTTTAAGCTCAAATTCCTTATTTTCTCATTTAACCTATAAAATACAAAAACTAAGTAAATGACTCATAAATGATAAGAACTTGACATATAATCATGTGCTTTAAGAGTACAAATATATATGGAATTATGAACCTATCAGTTTAACTGAATAAAGGCGCCTTCAGATTTTCAATCACAAGGAAACACCAAATGTAGCCATTCCTTGTTGTATTATATAGCAGATAAGAATAGAACAAGCAGATGAGACAAGTTCTTTGATTACAGTTTTACACTTCTCATCTTTCCTTGTTGAACAAAACCTTAACAAGAGGGACAGTAAATTGCGACAAAATTTCGTGAGCTTGTCTGTATATATAGAATGAGTTCACAGCATTTTCAAAATAGTAAAACAAAATCGTGTAAACGCGAAGCTATTAGTTGGGCCATATATGTATTACTAAAAAATTTGAATTGAGTTTCTAGTTGCTATGATCTATGAGAAGATGGTAGATGTGAAATATAGAGCAGAGCAGGCTTTTGATACTGGAGCAGCCGAGTTGCTTGCTCACTCTAGAAGATCAACCTGCAGCACCGGGCTTAATCAGTAACCAAAGCGACATGGTTTTTTATATATCATCATGCTCACTCTACAAGATCAACCAGCAGCACCGGGCTTAATCAGTAACCAAAGCGACATGGTTTTTTATATATCTACTTCATGATGATATATACGCAGGGGCCAAAAAGATGATCCATCAGAAACGTACCATCCCCCTAGTACGGTGTCACTATTTCTTGATGACATGCTCATATTAACATGTTAGTATCTAAAAGTAATAGCTGTTGTCCTTCTGATGGGCTGCATCCTTACACAACATCGATCTGACTTCCATGATGCATCTCGGGGCCTCTAGATCCTTCTCCAGCAGTGCATTACCCAATAACTGCTGCATCTGTGATGCAAATGTGTCATCTAAAACCTGCAAATGTTTGAAAAATAGATTACATATTAGGAGGAATATAATTACATATTCATAAAGGTTAAGAAAAAAGGGAAGGGTATCAGCACTTACAGAGACAGCAACTCGTGAGCCCTTGTACCAAGATCTGTTTTCCTTACGGTTTTCCAAGAAACTTAGTACATCCTGCAACAGAAAACAGCCATGTAAAAACGAGCAAAATTATAATCCCAGAGCGAAATCTTTATAATACCCAAACTTAAGAACTTACTTGTCCCATTCGATCCCAATAACCACGGCAGACAGCAATGAAGACGTGAGTCTCAAGGACTGTGTGGAGGTGGTTTATTGTGCTTGTGAGCTGGTCTTTCAAAGGCTGCATTCTACTTCTCACATCAGACTCTCCCACGGTTTCTTTTGAATCTTGCAGAATCTTTTTCAGCTTGGTAGCACTCTGCATCTTTGTCTGGAACAATGATACAAATAAGCAGGAATTCAAAATGATAGTTACTTAAACCCAAGTATTCAGTCACTGAATTGAATGGAACAAATTAAACTTCTTATACAATTATATACTGCAAACATGTTGAGAAAACCACGAATTCCTTTAAACACGAATTCAATACAGCTGCCACGATTGTGGAAGATAAACTGGAATATAAGATAGTATGCAAATGACACTGCGGTATGAAACATACTTGATCACTTCAAACAAGGCCTTTTTGTATGTTGTGGAACATATGGTATGGAACTTAGATAACATCTTTGTAACAGATGGCCTAATTTTTTATTCTATGGCACAAATTAATTCTTATTTTTTTGACACTCTTGTATAGAAACTAATTCAATCAAAACGTGACATCATTAGAAAGACACTCACATTCTCTGCCAGTTTTTCCACAACTGCTTGGAGGTAGTTTCTGAACTTTGCTCTCAGCATTACAGTAACTTCACTAAGACGCTCTCCAGGAGCTGATTGTCCACCATCCGGGATACAGGAAGCCCATGATCTGAATTGGACTTCTATTTGGGGCCGGAGGACATCAAGCATTCTCTTAAACGAATTTAACAGAATTCCAAGCTGAAATGCAACCACAAAATGTTACCCAAATGCAACATCAACAAGGAGGCCAAACCAAAAAGAGTTATATGCTACACTTACCTCATCAGGAACAGCATACGGGCACACAGATCGTTTGGCAAGTTTCTGAACATATTTAAGGCCAAACTTCTTTGGTGCCAAATTCTCCTTCAAAGGAGCTAGAACATCTGCATATTGCTTGTCTAAGGAATCTATTATAGCCTTCTCAACATCAGCAATAGCCTGTTATTGAAACATATCAAACATTAAGTTCCAGGAAATCTGTTCCTAGTGGATGGAGGGTGCGATTAGAATGGAAAAATACCAATTTTAAAAAGAAAAGTTTGATATATGAGAAAACTGACATACATTCTCCAAAACAAAGGTATATTCTGGCCATCGGCAAATGATAACCTCATAGTCACTCAAAGTTCCTTTGAGACGCTCATACATTTCATCAACAAAAGGAGTTGTGGAATGTCGTGTCTTAACTCCCGACCATTTTACCTGCAAGTGCAACAGTTTAGGTACCTTATTGAACGGAAGTGTTAAAGAAATTTCCCACAAAATTAGACTACAAACATAATAGAACATATGCATGTGCTCTACATACTTTCTGTCCAATATTTAATGGATATGATCCAAAAACAAAATCTGGCATTTATACATGTTTAAGAAATGTACCTTGTCTAATTTGCATACTTCAAGCAAACTCTGGCGCTTATCTTGAATCCACAACATAATATAAAGGTGGAACAATTCTTTTGCATCAACTCCAGCTTTAATAGGACTAAAATAACGCAATAATAAGTGAGAACCATGAATTCTAAGTAATCAATATATTGAAAAGTAGTTGGGAAGAAAAAAGAATATTATTACAATATTACCTGATGTTCCAGCTGGTAAGGTCCCTCTGAAAATCTGCTGTGGCAATAACAAGTTCTGCTACGGGAGGTGAAGGGCCTGATGGTGGGCAAGCAATGAGAAAAGATCTCAATCTAGTGCATAACTCTGTGCTATATATGGATGATGCCAGATGTGGGAGGTCTATGAAACTGATCAATGAAAGTTCAGAACCATCAGAAAATCCACATTACCGGACACCAGAATAATTACCAAAGCAGAAAACGAAAATGCAGATTGTATGACATAAAGTTGCGATGCAGCTTCCATATTTTTTGAATACTTAAGAAGAATGATTTCCACTATGAAAAGGAAAAATGTGGATATGTCATGATTCCCTATGGCATACATTTGGAGACTTTTTAACAGTCCGGTGAGGGAAACAAAAGGTGAGATGTTACTAGACTTGTGCAACAAAAGAAAACAGAGTTCACCTGTGTTTCTAAACTTGAAAACCTTAAGGAACATATGATCAAACTATTTTGTGAGATGGATATGTTGATAGAAGGAGATATAGTCTAAACATAAAAGTAAACATCAATATCATTAATTGTAGACCTTAAGGATCAAATATGATCAACCTATTGTGTGAGATGGATGTGTCGAGATGGAATGAACAAGAAAACTTTAATTGTAAAATTTATTGAGAGGGATATAGTTTAAATTTAAAGGTAATCATCAATATCAGACTTAAACAGTTGTTTGCACCTTGAATTTTGATAGATATGATTTCAGATCATTCAAAATATTCATCAAATTATTTTATATCTGATGTGATTATAATATCAAAGAGTGGCAACTTATAATTTTCAACTGAGATCTCAAAAGTTAAAAGGCACAACAACGAGGTATATTTTGCTGCGCTAATTTAGGCCATTGAGATGTTATGTCCTGATAGCACAAAACCATTTCAACATCATAACCTAAGCACATGCATATATTTGAACATCCATGGCATCACTTTGTCAACAGCTTATCACATAGTAACACTAGTACGCAATTGATTGGAAAAATAAGAGCATCAAAACACGAGTTGGTTTCATGGAAAACAAGTGAAATCAGATCTAGATGTGTTCACTATGTTACAGGTAGTACCTGGGTAGTATATGCTGATTATGGATCTCAATATCAGTATGAATCTCATTCCTAATATTACTACACAGGAATTTCATTTTCTGGTAGGCTGTTGTAATAGTCAAAGGATCTGTCAGAATTCCTTCACTGTTGTTGGTAGTGTATTCATCAGTCTCAGTCAAGTGCCTTCTGGATCTCTTTCTTGCAGCAACCTGCAACCATGCTACCACTTAAAAACAAACAGATATATCAAAGACAGGAACCATTGTTACATAGTCCAAAAGTTAATCAAACCTGGAAATAGTGGCATAAAGCAGTCTGAACCTCAGGAGACAAGACATCGTGAAGAAGCGTGTAAAGTTTTACAGCTGGCTCCAATGCAGGTGCAGCATACCCGGTAGCTGGTCGAAAAACTTCCATAATACCCGAAAGCGATGATTCATCCAAGGACTTATAGTTCTCAAATGCAAGAGCCAGAATTCGTTCTATTTGGTCCTTAGTTTCTCCTAATATACGGTTCTGTGACAACCAAAGTATTAGACATTCTATTAAACAAAATCAAACAACATAAACTATTCAAAGTGTTAAATAAATATCATAGATGCTTCAAGCCAGTATAATTTCTACCTCTTGGAAACTCAACATGCTCTTGTTGTGGCCTTTCATTAAAACAGGCTTTAGCAAATCGTACACCAGATTCAGGCAATCAGCTGTTGGTGTTGCAACATCCATAACATATGATAAGTATCTGTTGGATTCACACATCAAAACCACGATTCATAATTCAAATTGGGAACAAATAGTGATGTTTACATTGCCAGATCATTTTTTATAGGAACAAGCAAACAATCCCAACAAATTGTTACCTTAGCTTGGTGTATACATCAGAAACACCATAATATGATGCAAATTCTGTTAAAAGCCATTTCCATGGACCATGCAACAATAGACTCCTTTGTTGAAAATGCTGGACCTTCATAGCAACTTCTAAGACAATGTCATATGCGACAGTTTCAGCAACAGAGCCACACTGAATGACGAGGCCAATAATATCAGAATCCTATTTTGTAGTACATATTATAAAATGAAGTATCTATATTATCATGTTCAGGGAATAAATTATTGATCATTCTTCATACAACATTACAAATCATTTACGGCACAATGATAAAGGATCTCTACGCAAAAGTACATTTTAAAGGACATAAATTATATATTTAGAGGCTACTTATTTATAAAAGCACACCTTGGGGGTCTCATCTGAACTTGTTGAATAATATACTGATAGCTGTATTTTTCCTGCAAGTTCATGCTCCGGTTCACGATAGACAGAAAACCACCGCTGCTTGTCAGCCTGCATTCAACATTTAGATGAGCCTTTTTACCTGTAGCACTATCATTAAAATTTATTCATCTATAACTATCATGATCGAGGAGAGTATTACTGGATCATCAGCAATAGTCGCCACTTGAGCATGGACTCGGCCAACATGCTGTGCCTTTGAATCAAGGACTTCAATTATTAGCTCATCTCCCAAACTCTCTGGAAAGCTGTAGAAGTTGTCAGTACCTCTCTCCAGCAGATATAATTAAAAAGAAAATTATAAATAACAATAAAACGGATAAGATAACATACAAGACATGAGTTTCGCCAGATCCAGGTTGCATTTTGATCACATCTTCTTCTGCTGAACTTTTCAGTCTCAACAGACAAGAGTATGTTTCTGATTCAAAAAAACAGTTAGTGGTTTTCATTAATTACATTATTAGGAGAGAATCAAAATTTATAGCTACCAAATTGCTGATATAACAGTATATATCAGAAAATTGTATCATGCAAATATTATGCTTATAAGGCTGCCTTATGAACAGACTTACAGACTACAAATTTCTGAACATAATGCCCAGATATAAAAGAACAATATGTTACATGCTCTAAGAATATAATATTTTAAATGGGGTAAGCCTCAAAACCATTAAAATTGTAGGAAACATTCGACTGTGTAGTTTGTTTTGTATCTACACAGGCAAGGTGAAATAAACGGTCACGAGAGAGAGAGAGAGAGAGAGAGAGAGAGAGAGAGAGAGGGGGGGAGGGAGAGAGATGAAGCTTCCTATTAACTTACCTTGCACAACTTCATATGAGGCTGAACTACTGCGCAGAGTAGTTACTCCAGTTTTCAAGAGTCCAGACACCTGTTTTATATACTGAGTACCAGCATGAACATATGCCAGACTTTGACGTGAAAAAGAACCATTCGCAGGTACACGAGGTGCAACACGAATATTTCGAAGGGCTTGCCATCCAGAAGTGATTTTAGACTGTAAGCTGGAGAAGCCAGATCGAATGACTTCCAGTTTGATAACTGGTGGCCTTAGCGCCGTAATACTGCACCCAGTAGGGGGCTCCAGTCCCAATTTAATTTTACGCACTGCAGATTAAAAGTTCAGAATGGTCTTATTACAAGGGACCTAACCAGTAAAAAAAACAAAAGCTGGCATGAGATACTACCTTGTACTTTCATCTTCCCAACTATTTTTTTAGGTTTTGGAGCAGCTTTCTCATTGGCAAGCTCTGAAGTGCGCTTTGCCAACAATTCTTCCTCTGATTGTAAAAGCACTTGCCGTAAACTACAGTTATGAACAAGGTAACAAGATTAGAAGTGTCAAAAGTGGAAAAGATAAAAGTCTAGACACTGGAGATAATGCACCTTTCTATCCTATGGAAGTACAGAAGGCGTATCAAGATTTCAATATTGAACAGGACACCAACTAGTCAGACAGAACATTGTTAACGTAATCGAACTCGCATGATAGTCAAATTTACTATCCTACGGTAGTACAGAAGGAGTGTTAAGATTTCAATATTAAACGGGACACCAACTAGTCAGATCAAAACATTGTTAACGTCATCGAACTCATATGATATTCAAATTTACTATCTAGATACCCATTGTTACCTGACCTTCTACTTTTAGCATTCAGCCAAAGACAAAGTTGCAAAAAAAGAAAAAGTGTAACAGTTCTGATGATGTGCTACAAAATAACACAGCATTGAATTGACTGGTCCAGGAGTTCGGTAAGATATGTTTACATGACGAACTTAAGCAAACAAGATTTGGTCCAAGAATGTATAAGGTGAACTAAATTGGGAGCAAGAATTTGCAGACTTACCTAAATGAATCTCGTAGTAGAGCGCATTCATTTTCTAAAAACATGGGAGCTTCCATGCACTCCATTGCCCAAGCATGAAGGCAAAGACGCACACATGCATCATATGCGATGACACCATGCCATGGCCCAAGAGCACTGTATTGATTTACAAAATGGCACAACCAGTCAATAATATCTTCTATGGTGGAGAAAAGGTTATCAGCATAAACACCATCTGCAGTTAACATAGAGATACCTTGCATAAAATATGGGAACGCGAGCTGGACAGGAGGACACAGCAGCTTCAGGTGTATTAACATTTCTGTGAACAGACAATAAATGAGCCCAAATGTTATGTATCTCTGTGTGAGGTAAGCATATGAATGTGAGTCTCGTGTTTGGAAAACGTAAAAGTAAAAACAGTATGCCTCAAGGGTGTAAGTTTGGGAAAAGAAAAGCAACACATAATTCCTAAGCAGAAGCTATAAAGGATGCCATTTGTGGAAATTAGGGACATTGAAAAAGCATATCATACCTCACAAATTGGTCTGATGAAGAGGTTGTGTGTTGTGATCTATGTACTCTAGATGGACTTTGCTGACTGTCCACTTTTATTTCTTGAGCTGCACCACAAAATGGAGGTGCACTAGGAACATCATCATCATCAGATAACTTTTCAGTCTGCACATTTCTGGAATGCAAACCCTGAAAAATAGAAAAAGCATTACTCGCACAAAATTTTGCTTTTCATGACGTTTACCATAAACAAAGGCATAGTATCCATCATATATCAACTAACAGGAAACAAGGATTTAAATGCCTCAAGTAGAACTTCTAACACATTGCTACTTTTGATGCCAAGCGACAATGCCAGTACAATAAAAGCAACACAAACCTTTTCAGCATTACTTCCCAAGTTCCTCTTTGACTGCACACTTGAGGCATATCCTTCCGAAGCGTAAGCTCTACCATGTGGCACCGCACTGTTGATGCTTCCTCCTCCTGCTTGTGAAGTAGAAAACTCTGAGCTCGCAGCCGAATCAGACGACTCATCCTCAGCATAACCATTCTGCCCAGCCGGATACCTCTCACTTCCCCTCACCAACCTCTCCGCCACAGGCTTATGTCTCCCCACAACAGTGTCCATTGACGAACTAACATCTGAGTACATGTAATCACTGCTGTAATGTGGCTGCCCATTCAATGGCTTCCCATACCTATGAGCACTAGCGGCACTCGGAATCCTCTCATCCTGCGGCGACGAATCCAATGAGTATCTACCCCCATACACCCCGTCTTCTTCTGAATCAGTACTCATGTCATTATCAGAAGCAGACCCAGTTTCATGCCCATCACTAGGAATGGCCCGAGAAACCGGTATGGCATTGGAAGGCAAGTGCCCACTTCGAAATTTAGACGGCGGGGGCAGCCCAAATCCTCTGCCTCCACTACCACTCCGGATATGTGTAATCATGGGATCAATTCTAGGTCCCAAATTCGCAGTTGCAGACATTGGAACTTCCTTCTTCTGATTAACACAACAAAAACCCACCCAAACCAAAAATAAATAATCAATAATAAAACCTAAAAGCACCAATCCTACTCCAAACAACACATGCAATGTTCATGTTCGAGTTCAAGTTCACACATGCCCAGATCCTAATAACACTACGAGTCTACAACTCAAAAGTAACATTCACTCAAACATCAAAACAAAGTAAAAAGGGCTAATGAGAATGTGAAGAACATAAAGAAGAAGAAGACCTCTCGAACCCAACGAAGGGCGCTCCTATCAAGTCCTTCAGTGAACATATCTTCTGGGTTTGTTCGTCCTTCACCTGCAACCAAAACACCAAAACAAAATTTTCAAATAAAAACCCAGAAAACCCCAAAATTCAAAAGCAAACAGAACCCAAAATTCAAACACACTAAAAAACAAGCACTCCAAAAATTTTAAAAACAAAACTCACATATGAATCCAACTTGTGGGTCTGGGCATTTAGTGTGTAAAAAAAAAACAGAAGAAGAACAATGTAGAAGGGTTTACAGAGACAAACAGAGAGAGAGAGAGAAAAGGGGGAGGGATCTTTCAGAACAAGATCAACTTAAATGCAAGACAGATTTTGGGTTTTTGGAAACAAAAAAAAATAGAGAGAGAGAGAGAGAGAGAGAGAGAGAGTTGGCTTCTGCTAAAAGCTTCCTTGTATAATTTGAGCTGTGGGAAAAATGGGACAGGACCTAAGTTTGATCTCTGTCTCTCTTTCTCTGTTTGGTCTCTTTGGTTTTAATCACACTATGAACTGTATTTTTTTATTTTTTCTTTTTTGAATTTTGGGATTTTCAAAAATGAAAAAAATATCAGCAAATCTAGGTCGGTGAGAATAATATGAGGAAAAGAGGGACCAAAACGGCGGCGTTTGGTAAGTGGAAGTGAAGTGAAGTGGGGGGATTGGACTGGAAACGTAAGATTTGTTAATGAAGATGTCCGAGAATAAAGCGCACGTAGGTATCCACAACGCAACGGGTAGATGACGTGGCAGACCGGAGCCGCTCCACCCCCGGTTTTTGTTGCTTTCCGGCGTCGAGAAAAAAACGTGATTAGATTAGTGTCGCTAAAAAAAGTCGAAGGTTGTAAAGTGGTGACACGCTTTTGGTAGTCCTTAATCTCAATTTCCCGCTAAACTAGAATCCCACTCACATGGGGTGTGGGGCCCGTCACGCTTTTCTTATTTCTCACCCTATTTCTTTTTGAAACTTTTGTTTGCGTGTGTGAAATGGAGGAAAAAAAATCATTGGGGAAGGAACTTTAATTTTGAATAAAGAATATCCAATTCATTAATCTGATTTTTAATATCTTCACTGCTATAATTGAAACAAAAGTTTTGGTGTCAACAATTTCACCAAAAATTTGAATTCCTATATTATTCATGGACAAATGAAAATAATGTATGCAAAGAAAAAACATAAAAGGATAGTATGGTAATATATTATATACAATATCACTTTCCTGGACAAATGAAATAATTTATGTAAAGAAAAAACATAAAAGGATAATATGGTAATATATTATATATAATATCACTTTAAAAACGCTAGATATTGATTTAATTTGAAAATTCGCAGTAAAAATGTAATCCGCGGGGCATCGCATGGGGCACATTGCTAGTAACTAATAAAAGAGAAGATTTATACCTTAAGACTTAAGCTATTGGTGGAGGCATGGGGGGCTTCGAGTGGGGACCCACGTGCAAAGACAGTACTGCGTCAATCACCACTTAAATCATACTTAGGTTCACTTTCTGTTTTCTAGTTCTTTACTGGTTAACCTTAATGCGGTAAACAAAAAAAAGTAACTTACCGTCTGTTACAATGATAAGTGGGTTTGAGTAATTGAGTTTGACACATGGTACTCAAAGTTGTGCTTCTCCTCCAATACGAGAGAGTCAGGTGAATCGAATGTTTTTTTGTGATCTATGAGATAAGATGATCTTGGCTCAAGTCTTGAAGATTAGTCTCCCAACACATTCTCCATATAGTGGATCTCGCCTATCGTATATATCGACTTGGCTTCGTCCAGAACCAAGGGGGCATTCTGGCATGCGCGTGCGTGCTATACTTGTAGATCTTCGGTTTACAGAGAAAAAAACGAGGACGACTAAAACCCCAATCACTCTCCTCCCCGAAGACACACCGCCCAGGGGAATGACCGCGGTCTTCAAACTTTTTGGATCCGTTTTTGAAAAATGTGTGTTTTACCTAGCTGTCAAAGTTAGCATTTTTTTGCAGCCCGTGACAGAGCCTAGAAGTGTTCGCCTGCTTGCCCACGTCAGCAACCTTTCCACCAGCATAGAATAACTACAGGAGACATTCGTGTTACTTTCGTCTGCACTGGTTTGTACACGATTGCCTTAATCCCTCACTTAGGGCATCGATACCGGTGGAAGGATCTCCACCAGACCGAGAAGCAGGCCGGCCCTGAGGGAGGGCAGGCTGTGCACCCGCACTGGGTCCAAGGAAATTAATAAAAAGGCTTGGTGTAAAAATGCCCATTTTTATAAGAATTTGGTGTAAAATTGCCCATTTTTTTTCAGAATCTGGGAAATTTATGCAAATTGTCGGTCAATTTTTTTTCCCACACTGGGTTTTGAATTTCTCAAGGCCGGCCCTGCCGAGAAGTGATCTTGGCTCAATATTGAAGATTACGACACAAGATATGAGGTTTCTTGTAAGTTGCAAGTATGTGTTATTGAGTTTGTAATAATATGGCGCATGATGAGGTTACTATATTATATTGATGTATTTTTTTTCCTCTGACAATTTATAAACGAATGGGTATAGGTAAAATGTCACAGGCTCCCCCTATCGTAATCATTACTATTTATGCCTCTATTATCATTAAACGGGTATTCTACTTTGGCCGGTCTTACACTTCAATTGATTAAATGAGGCCAGCTAGAGACTTCATATTCGTAGCTAAACTTTCACCCACAAAATAGATCAATCCCATCATCACATACCCTCTTCAATTAATAGGGTAATCTACCAAACGATGGTAGCATTGTCAAAATCCAAAAGTTCTTAACTAGGATAACTTGTGATGTCTGATGCCGATAATATTTCTTTGTTACGAATCCGATTTCATGTTTGATTAAGTAAAACACTGATCGAAATCAGTGTCATTGGTCATATTCAGTGCGCTTATTCTCTAATAAGGACACGGCCATGCATGTTCAACTTACACTAGGGCACTAATTAAACGTTAGGCCAATAATGCAGTGAAGCAAAAAGAGTGATGTGCTGACAGTTGGAATTCGACGGTGACTTGAATAATTGAGTCCCTGGATCCCTCATTCCATAGGTGTCCTTTCCACTCTCTTCCGTCCTCACTCTTGGACCATTTTGATCATTGACTCATTGAGACAGTTGGTATCTAGTATCTCATATTTTCAAATATATTTGAAATCTTCCAGCATCAAGAACACAAGTTTTGAGAAATTTTGAACCGGTCACTACAAATTCACGATGAATACTTTCAGAATCTGACACAAGAGCACACGGTGTAGTAGCATATAATTGTAGATTGTAAATGAGATTCAAAGCCGAAATGGAGTGTAGATTGTAGATTGTGTATTGTATTTTACTTATTATTAATTCCCCGTTTAGTTTCATAGTATAGATTGTATAACGAAAATTTTCAGATCCCTCACTTCTCTAGATATTAGGTGGATGAAATGGAATCAAAATGTGAAAATAAAATATATGGACCAATTATTTGATAACCCTATAAAGCCAATAACCACAAGCATGTGATCGAGCAGAGCAGACAGTGTTGACAGGGAATGAAGCTTATGACACAAAATACGATTAGTAAAATATTCTGTTAAACCGGCTTATTCCTCAGTATCGTCTAGAAATTGTTGTTTATGACAAAAAAAAAGGGTCCGAATGACAGAGAGCCTCAAACTAGGATTTTTATTTCCGCGTTTAATTTAAACCAGATTCTCGATTCTGAATAGACAGAGATACAATGGGACTGAAATCAAATACATGCTTGCTAATTCCTTTTCATGGCACATTATGGGAGATGTACTCTCTTTTCTGTTGTCCTGTTTTTCTATGGCACATAGAGATTGGAAACCTAAAGAAATTCAAGAATAGAATGCATCGACATTACACTCGTTGAGGAAAACTTTGACGCTTCGTGGTGAGCCGCAACTGCCTTCAGCAATAAGAGCTCTGTCGTTGGCCGCCATGTGAGCGATGATGATCTTGTAAATCATTTCGATCTGAAGCAAGCAAAGCAATTGGGTGGAGAATGTTAGCAAGTGGGTTTTCAAAAGAAAAGAAACAACAAGGGTGGCAACGGAATATTGATCATACATCTTCGGGAGAGTGGCATCGATCGGCTGTTTCATCTATTGTCAATGGTTCAACAGGCTCTTTGCAGCTGAAAACAAAAAGCAATGTGGTTGTTGAAATATGAACTGGAAATGGAGAGACTTGAGTTGGAGAATTTTCCAATTGTATTCTCAATCTAAATGTTTACAGATACAAGAGAAGACTAAATAGTCAAGGAAAAAGCAAAAGCTAACAACCCTAACCTACTGAGAGAAAAAGACTAACTCTACACCTAAACAACTTTAAACACCAGAAAATAAGGAAGAGAGACTACTTGAAGCAGAAAAACAGGAGCCCAAATCTGCAGAAAACGATCCTGCATCAAGGGCAGTTGGTGAAGAACAAACGACACTAACAGAAGCAAACGACCACCATCTATTTAACTGCAGACGACACTAGCAGCACCAAACGACAACCAAACAGAATGAGGGCTGCAGCGTGCAGCCCCCTGAAAGCATACTGCAACGCTCCTGCAATACCCCTGCAGTTCAATTGTGATGATGGTTATAAACAAGACAACCAGTCGCATTTGCAGCATATGTCACAATTTAGAAGCGGTCCCCTCATTAGGGTTGTTTGTTTTCCAAATTTTGCTAAGTTGTCACATTCTCTAGTAGCATTACAGGCAAAACCTTCCACATAAGAGTCTTATAATAAGAGCACCTACAGATCTAGGTGTCACTTCTTCTACAGAAACCGTAATCGAATCTCGGTCATTAGAATAAAGAGCTGATCGTGTTCCCTGTAAGACGTCAGTTTAGATGGGCAGGAAATTCAAGATAGCAAAGTACAATGACTCTCTTCTCCAGATAATCAGTTAATGTGATGAATCTAACCTGTAGCATTCCAAATACGTAGTCACCACATGTGACACCTGGTTCAAGCTCCCAGTCATGACCAGGAGGCCTATCCCTTAGCACTTCAATAAATGTCACAAAGAAATTGTGCACGCCATTTCTCAGTTGTTGGATGTATCTGCACAAGCAAGAACATCAGGCTTGAAAGTTATATCAAGATATAGACGAACTCAATAACGTTAAATGAAAACTCACGCATGCTGATCCATGCTCCCTTAATTTCCATACACTGTAAGTCCTTGATTCACCTGTAAAATTAAAAGGTGAGTTTCGAGCCATGCTGGAACTTACCAATTACAAGAACTTGAGACCTAAAAACTAAGGACCATCTTAATGACAGAGATTGGAAAGTACTACTTATAAAAGAAATTGACTGGAACAGTCCAGTGAACAAGTAGACTGAGCAACTCAGGAAACAATCCATGTTAAACGGATCAATTATCAACTCTGATCAAAAATTGATTGAACAAGTTATACACATTATGAGGGGTTTAGTAACAAAGATGTAGAAAACTTGGTGGAAGCCTGACACTAATCCCGATCATCATTATACAAAATAATAATGCAAAATGCTAGAGAAACATGATATCGCAACTTAAGGAATAGTTTTCTGGATAGTGATATTTCTCAAACAAAAAACAAAGCAAGAAAACAAAAGACTAACCTACATATTATCTCACACACACCCCATTACCATCAAGGTTAAATTCTTTACCAAAATATTCCATGACTAACTGCTGCAAATATCGTCTAAATAATAATAGGCTGTTCTTATACGGAAGAACAACCATATCCTGAACAAAAGACCAATTATTTGATAGTGTTGAGAGGGAATATAACCACAAGCATGTGAAAGCAACAAGCAGAGCAGACAGTGTTGACAGGGAATATGATTGGTAAAATAATATGTTAACCTAGCTTATTCCTCAATATCGTCAGTGAATGGTCTTGACTTAGAAGAGGAAACTAAAGATGTGGGATCTGAATCAATCGCCAGATCAGGGACGCGACGACGACGGAAAAAGTGGCAGCAAGTTATATGATCAACAGTCTTGCCGGCGAGATGGTTGCTTCTTCCTCTTGTTCATTACCAGCTGTTGAATTGAAGTACGATGTGTTTCTGAGTTTCAGGGGTCCCGACACTCGGAGGGGAATTGTATCTCAGTTATATGATCAGCTGCACAACAAAGGGAGAATCAAAACTTTCATGGATGTTCGAGATCTGGAAGTAGGGGATCCCATTTCTCCCACTCTCCTAAAGGCAATCGAGGAATCAAGGATTGCAATTGTTGTTCTCTCTCCAAACTATGCCTCTTCTCCTTGGTGTTTGGACGAACTTGCAAGGATCTGTGAGTGCATGAAGGAAGACAACAGAATTCTTCCACTTTTCTACGATGTGGAACCCTCTGATGTACGGCACAGGAAGAGAAGTTTCGGAGAGGCTTTCCAGAATCATGAAAGCTCCGGACGATACACATCAGACAAGGTGCAGCGGTGGAAAGAAGCTTTAAACAGAGTGGCTAGTTTCTCTGGTTGGGATATGAAGAATTACAAGTAAGCACCGTGATGATGAAACTATGAATTTTGGATTTCTTATTGCAATTTTGTTATGGATGTTTGTTTGACACTTGACTCTTCCTTCCTTGTAGGACGGATGGAGAACTTGTGGATGAAATTGTGGATTTTGTGCGCAAAAAGATTCAACCTTGTGGAATAAGTAAGTTCTTGTTGTCCACCAGAGATTTTGAAGAATTTGAATCGAGACAGGAGGCTACAAACAACGTTATGGAGGCACTTACAGATGCTGAGGTCACTGCCATTGGGGTCTACGGTATGGGAGGGGTGGGGAAGACAACCCTGGTTAAACGTGTTGCTTCACTTGCACACGATAATGGAGTTCTTAACCTTGTGATTCTTGCCCCCATATCCAAAAGCCCGAACTTCAAACAGATTCAACAGACATTGGCAGAGCAGCTGGACTTTAAACTCCAGTGGGAGACAGAAACTAGAAGAGCCGCTGACTTGCATGACAAGATTATGAGCAAAACTAAAATCCTTATAATCCTAGATGACATCTGGGAAATGATTGATTTGTCAAGAATTGGGATTCCTAGCTATGAGGAGCTCAAAAAATGCAATTCTAAAGTCTTATGTACTACGAGAAGGTTGCATGTTTGTAATACATTGAAGAGCCAAACAAGCATTCCTCTCAATATCTTATCAGAACAAGAATCCTGGAAGTTGTTTGTAAAAAGTGCAGGAAGGTCTTTTGAATCCCCCAACTTTGAAAATGTAGCGAGGAAGGTAGCTCGAGAATGTGGGGGTCTACCGATTGCATTGTTAGCAGTTGCAAGGGCGCTCAGAGGTAAAGAGTTGGAAGAATGGAATAACGCATCTCGAAGACTAGCCAAGTCACAATCGGCAACCTTCGATGACAAGCCAGATGCCTTTGAATGTATAAAGTTTAGCTATGATTATTTGAAAGATGAGGATTCCAAGTCATGTTTCTTGCTCTGTTGCCTATTCCCAGAAGATTATGAAATAAAAATAGAAGACTTGTTAAGGTATACGGTGGGAAGAAGATTCTTTCGAGATGCCGAAACAATGGAAGAAGCTAGAGGCACATTAGTTTCAATAGTCAAGTACCTGAAAGACTCTAGCTTGCTTTTGGATGGCCAGGGAAATATATACGTAAAGATGCATGATGTCATTCGAGATGCAGCCATTCATATTGCGACATCTGAACGTCAGTTTTGGGTGAAAGCTCGCATTGGTTTAGAGTGTTGGCCGCGCGGACTAGATCAAGGTTGTACTGCTATTTCACTGATGTGGAACCAAATTAGCAAGCTTCCCAAAGAAGAGTTGGTATGTCCTCGTCTCCAGATTTTTTTACTAAATGGAAATGCTGCTTTAGATGATATCCCAGAAACGTTCATCAAAAGTCTTGCTGATTTATGGGTCTTTGATGTCAGCTACACTAGTATTTCCATATTACCCCAGTCATTCAGTTTCTTGACCAACCTCCAAGCTTTGTATTTAGATCATTGCAACAAATTGATTGACATTTCTATAGTGGGGAAACTTAAGAATCTTGAAATTCTTAGTGTGAGAAAATGTCCTCTGAATGAATTGCCGAGAGAAATAGAACATTTGACCAACCTAAGGATTTTGGATACGAGTGGGGTCACAATTCCATGTGAAGTGATATCAAAATTGCATAAATTAGAAGAACTGTACATGGGTCACTGTGAATTTCTGAACTTGGGGTGTGAAGCTGAGGGACGAGGAGAAGAAACCAAGATTGGGTTCGGTGAGATAGCTAGTTTATCAAATTTGAAAAGATTGCATGTCGGCATACCTCATCACAAATGCATCCCTAACGATGTTGAAGCCAAACCAGATTGGGATTACTTTTCTATAATCATCGGCAGGCCCGAACCCCTTTTTCTAATATCAGAAGATCGGGATTCAAGATCATTGTTTCTTTATGGAGCAACCATAAGCATGTTACCTGATTGGTTTATCAACGCGGTGGCAAACAAAATAGAGAAGCTAGAGTACAATGACTGCGGAGGATCCCTTGTTATGGAGTATGATCGTGGGAGGTTACATGAGCTCAAGCATCTCGAAGTAAAAGGTGACTGGAAAGAATTGGTCAACACAACAGATCGAGTTCAAAAAGGACCAGTGTTGGAGAAGTTGGAGTACTTGTCTCTGGAAAATCTCTTCCACCTTGAGGAATTGTGTGTTGGACATCTACCACTTGGGTCTTTGGTTAATCTGAAGGTATTGAAAATAAGTGGTTGTGTGGTGAAAAATGTATCAAAATTTGTACAAAGATTGCCAAGTCTGGAGGAAATAGATTTATCCGACACGGACAAATTGGAATCTGTGTTTGGATGCGAAGGGTCTGGCCTGAAAGAATCAAAATTGAGAGAGGTGACATTGTGTGGACTACCTTCAATGAAGAGGATTTGTAGTGGTTCTGCCCCACGCGTAATGTTCCAGAGTATTAAAATTCTGACCATAGAGGGTTGTAACCGGCTGCAAATTCTGTTGGCATCTGATGTAGCCCAGTGTCTCTCTCAATTGGAAGACCTTCATGTAGCGGACTGCCTCTCGTTGGAAAGAGTAATTGAAGAAGTGAAGAAAGAGAAGACGATTTTACCAAAATTGAAGACCTTGCTTTTGGAGGGACTTCCTATGTTGTATGGTGCAAGCAGCGATACTGTTGATATCGAGTGTCCATCATTGGAATACGTGGGCGTGGTGGATTGCCCCCATATTTCATTTTCAATCTCTTATTCCGATCACTTGCAATCCTTAGAAAGCGGGAACGGGTATTCAGCCTCCGCTTCTGACTACTTTGGCAGCACCAACCCAGTCCGAGTACTCTATGTTATGCGCAGACGGGTAGAGCTTGTGGTGCCACCAAATGAGATTTGCATCATCCCACTTTTTTGATAGCCCAAGACATGGAGATTTGACGAAGGAGATCGGATCCGGGTCTTCAATTCTCGGGTTTCAGGTGACAGTGCTCAATTGTTGAGTTTCAAACAGGTTACGCAGCTCCTCAGTCCTCTGGTGCTTCTAGGCGGCCGCAAATCAAAAGCTTGGATTGGTTAGTTCTTGACGTGGAGTTTATGTGTGTTGGGTTCATTTTCTCTTAAAAACAGAATTTACAGAGATTTCTTGTAGTCATTGACTCATTTGAGAGAAGCACTTGATTGACGTTTTAAAGAACTCAAAGGATAATTGTATCTGCAAGTACTGTTTTGTTGAAAGAAAGAATTTTCTAAAGTAGTTCACTCATTTTTCATTGGGTACCTTGTGGCTGCAAATCGAATTGATCTAATAGAAACTTTGTTGGATCGTGACTTTCAGAACAACCAATCTGTTAACCCAACTACTAAATCTCATGTATAAAACTTGAATGTTTCTGCAGTTGAAACCAGTGCTTTCAGCTCCTCTGTTCTCTTTTATAACATTCTTTGCTTGAGATACTGTGGCAGTTAGAACCATTCATATTCCCAAAACAGAATCAGTTTGCTTTAATAGATCCCTTGTTGCTTCCTTTATATCTGGAAATGAAGACAGCATAATGTTAATGAGAGGTGATCCTGCTGTTTTTTCATTGTCAACATCTAACACGTCTGGAGTTGCAAGCCCCAATTCAAAAGTTGCTTCTGCTTCTGCTATTTTTCGTGACTGCAATCCAACTCTTTCTAACAAATCAAACACTTCTTGAAATCAGATTCTTCCAAGGGCAAGCATTTTTATTGAATGATATTCCGCGAACCGACGTGCTTGCACAGGGTCAGTGCCTACAAACTTTTTCAGAACAGGCTCAAAACCCTTACTATGGAGAAATGCAGAAACAATGGGGACCTTCATCTACCGCTTAAATTTCTTCAAAAATTTCATACTTGACCTGAAAATTCAACACCAGCAATTATAACTCACATGAACACTAAAGTCAAAGCCAAAATCTCTACCAAAATTTCAGAATGCCACAGTACGTAGATGAAGTTAACAATTAAATGAAGATCACTGGTTGTAAAAAACAACAATATTCATATGAAAGAAGATTCCTAGTAAACTAAACATTGATTAATGTACATAACAAGCAGGGCAATATAAGCAGTTAAACAAAACAAACCATACAACATAACAGGATGGGGATAAGAACCCAGAAATTGTCACAACTGCATTAAATAAGGACAAATTAACAGACTAAAACCATGGAGACTTTTTTTGCTTTTAAATTTCTCATTTTCTCTCTGAGAAAGGTTAATGAAGCTTATAATTACTGAGTCAAAACAAGTAAGGAAGTAAAGCGAAGAAGTTTAAAATGAAGGCATTTCAAGATGAGGAACAATGTATTTTTTCCCCAAAAACCTCAGTACACATCTAAGATATATGAGGCGCATTAATGGTACTTTATCATGTTTTAGACTTGAATTGGCATATGACATGTTATATCACCAACTACATTAAGTTTTCTATGAGATCTAATTTGAAAAGGTTCATGGTTACCAGAGGTAGTAACAACAAAACCACATAGCGGGTTCATTTTAGACTTTTAGTAGTATAACAGCTTAACAAGCAGAATTTATTCATAACAAAAATGTACTAAAAGGTCAACCCAGTTCAACAGTCTGACAAGAAAATGAACTATTATTTCATGACACATAGAGAATTAGAGATACAAGTAACTTTGCCAATTTTTACCATCACAAAGGCAGTCTAGGCTAACGCCTGCATTCTCCATGCGCTTATGGATTCATAGAACTTCTGACCAATGATAGACTGATACATCAAAACATGAATTCATCATCTGAAAAGTCTCACATTTCCAAAATCCTACGCTCAATTCCAGTATAAAGTAACATTGGAAGCCAAACAATTTCACCATCAGTAAAGAATATGTGAAGTTCCATCATCATATCATAAAAACTGCCCCCATTTAATCTTGCTCTTGACAACTTGACCATCTTATTGCATGATCACATACGGATCACTTGTTCCCTAAACACACCCCAAATGTCAAAACAGATCCAGCAAAAACGCAAGAAGATTGATAGCACAACTCATCACAGTATCCAATGATTGTAAAACACTAATGCAGAAGGGGGATTGAAAATGATAACCAACTCAAGGATCCATGGCAGGAAGATGGATGCCGTTCTTCAACTTAACCGATAGTCTTTTACATCAAGGATCTTCAAATCAAGTCTTTTAATACTTGGTAAGGAATACACTTAGAATCTCATTCTAGCAGAAAAAACGCTCCCACTGATTGAAGAGAATGTGCAAGAATGGAAAAGACACGGCACACCCCAAATTTCACTTAAAACCGGTAAAAGAGAAAAGGTGATGGCAATGGGAATACCAGAAGACTTCATATACCTCAACTGCAGCTCATCCACAAACAGCATCCAGGTAAGCTTAGCTTTTCACATAAATAACAGCACCAATATTACTAAGCCCCAAAACTCATGAGCCATCTTTACGAATTCAGATATGGCTAAGAGGGACACAACAGAAAGTGGGGAGAATTTCAGCAAGTACACGGGCCACAAGTATCTATCCACACATCCAACTACATTATCCTATCTTATGTGGTACCGAGGCGAGGCTAATCAAGGTTTGTTCTCAAACAAACATCTAACACCTCAACAAATACTGTTGCATTCTAAATTCCAATGGTACACTCCAAACCATATACCAAAAGATGACTATTAAGCAATATACATTATGATTATACAACATTATAAATCCTAATTTTCCAGATAATTTGAAACTAAAACAGGGATGGATCCCCCTGTAGCACCAAGTTTCAACAACCAGCTCAATCAGCAGGAGCAAACACGGATGGCTATGTGTAATCTAAAATATAGAAACTTTTGCTACTGGACCAATACAGAATTAAGATTATTTGTATATACCAATGCCATGTTACTCATATATCAAAGCTGGAGTAGTGCGATTGATCATGATTCATAAATAGCTTTAAATAAACCGAACAGTCTAACGTTTTTTTGCAATCCAACCTCTCGTACTAATCTGCTTCTGTCAATCCGAAAAGGATAAACGAAGCCGTCGCACCACCCAAGTTGTGCGCTTTCTGAGAGTATCAAAGCATCCCAGAACATAAGGGCACTCCAAGAAACCAAATTTCTCTGAGGCATTTGATCAAACAGGTGGTGGGCAGTTGAGATTCGGTCATATTTGGAGTACAAGTTGATGAGGGAGTTAGTGTGGAACATGTTGAGGGGTTCTGAGGTTCGGTTGGAAATGGATTGGCTTTGCCATTTGGGAACTTCTTCACTTGTTCGTTCGTGTCGGCTGCATTTTTCAAGAGCTTGATAAGAGACTAGTTTGCAGGCCTATTCTGTTGAGCGCCTTCGCTTCAGGAGCCCAACCAAGTTTGTAGACGGCGTTAGCGGAACAGTAGGTAACGAGACCCAAGTCTACTCGTCCACACCTTCATCTTCCTCTTCTTACTTCTCACCTTATTGGAGTTAATTAACCCAGCTCATCGTCTTCAAGAGGATTTCAACGATTCTTGAGGCAAAATAGCGAGTTTAAATCCATAAAGGGTAAAATAGTCTTTCTGACGACGCACCTGACCGTATTCGTTCGTTTTAAACTCGATCGAATCCAACGTCTTCTGCCGCGTTTCCGTGCATTTTCTTTAGGGTTGAATTGGTTGATATACCAGTCTTAATTTTCTAATACCATATACCAACTAATATATATTTGGTATGAAAAATCCATAATTTATACCAACCAATAACGTTAGTATACCAATTAAGTAATACGGTTGGTACTCGGTTGATACGATTGATAATAGGCTTGTACCAACATATTTAAGGCCCAAAAATGTAAAGGCCTAATCCAAATAAGTAATAACAAATAAGTGAAATAGCAATAGAATTCCAAAGTCTTATATAACTTCAACCAAATTACCAAATACAAAGTCATAAAATAGAAAGGCAAAGTCCAAATAGTCAAGCTGTTAAAGTACTTATGAATTCTCAAAAAAAATTGAAAAAAATAAATGATAGGTTTAAATGCGATATATGTTGACATGTTGTAAGCAGTGACGGTGCTACTGATAGGTCTAAGTATTTGTACTTGGGAATTCGATTGAATCGATTCATTCATAATTAAATATAGAAATTGAAGACGAGAAAAATAGTGTACTTGAGAAATAAACTTAGAGAGATTAGATTAAGGTTAGTATATTTATACGGTTTGGATTTATTTTTCAATAAATATACGGTTGAAATTTAAAGATATATATATTTTTAATTAAATAATTTAATATAATATAAGTTGATAGATACGATATACCATGGTATACGTAAAATCTATACCACATACCTACCATATTTTAAATGTTAGTACGGTATACTGTACCATATACCATGTACCAAGTATTTGGTATACCAACATATTTGGTACGGTTGATATACAAATTGGTTGGGATGGTTTTATATACCATTGCCACCCTTAGTTTTCTTTAATGCAAAATAATATACTCTCAAAAGATGATCGGATATGTTCTCAAAGTACTGAAGAAATTTTGAACCAGTCACTACAAGTCCACGATGAATACTTTCATAATTTGACACGAGATTACACAAGTATGCTACTACAATCGTATATTTTGTAAATGCGCTCACTTATCTGGATAACAGCTATTTCAAAGGTGGATAAAATGGAATCAAAATAAGAACAGAATGTGAAAATAGAATAGATGGACCATTTATTTGAAAACCTTATAAAGCCAATAACCACAAGCATGTGAAAGCAACAAGCAGATAGGGAATGAAGATCATGAAACAAAATGTGATTAGTAAAATATTCTGTTAAACCAGCTTATTCCTCAATATTGTCTAGAAACTGTTGTTTATGACAAAAGGGTCCGAATGACAGAGCCTCATACTGGAATTTTTATTTCCGCGTTTTAATTTAAACCAGATTGTCGATTCAGAATACAGACAGATACAATGGGACTGAAATGAAATACATGCTTGCTAATTCTTTTTTATGGCACATTATGGGAGATGTACTCTCTTTTCTGTTGTCTTGTTTTTCTATGGCACATGGAGATTGGAGACCGAATGAAATTCAAGAATACAATGCATCGACATTACACTCGTTGAGGAAAACTTTGACGCTTCGTGGTGAGCCGCAACTGCCTTCAGCAATAAGAGCTCTGTCGTTGGCCGCCATGTGAGCGATGATTTTGTAAATCATTTCGATCTGAAGCAAGCAAAGCAATTGGGTGGAGTATGTTAGCAAGTAGGTTTTCAAAAGAAAAGAAACAACAAGTGTGACAACGGAATATTGGTCATACATCTTCGGGAGAGTGGCATCGATCCGCTATTTCATCTATTGTCAATGGTTCAACAGGCTCTTTACAGCTGAAAACAAAAGGTAATGTGGTGATGGTTATAAACAAGACAAAACCAGTCGCATTTTCAGCATATGTCACATTTTTAGAAGCGGTCCCCTCATTAGGGTTGTCTGTTTTCCAAATGTTGCTGAGTTGCCACATTCTCTAGTAGCATAACAGGTAAAACCTTCCACATATTTTTGCCATATTTGTAAGAAAACCCACACTCAGAATTTATACAACAATTCAATATAAGGATGTGACACCAATTTTGGTCCGAGCCTCTGCCTTTCCAAGATTTAGTAACATTCTAGAATTTGACCGGTAAGAATTGTACTTAAAAATGATCTGCTGTCACATTCTTAGAGGTGTAGCACCCAAAAGCTTCCCCCCCCCCCTTTTTTCTACATTTGTAAACGCTTTGCAAACCAGAAATAAAAAACTATTTTCAATGCAAGTCCATAAAACAACCAACTTTGTTCTGGAGTGAATTGCATTTTTCCTTTCTTGTATAAATACAAGATTATTCGCCAGAATATAACTTAACAATTGCAAAGAATTTTTATTTCAGAACCTATGCCAAATTGAGTTTTGAATTGACATCATACCTGGCCTAAACAATTGCAAAGAGTCCTTATTTCAGAACCTATGCCAAATTGAGTTTTTAATTGACATCATACCTGGCCTCATTGAGTACTTGTAAAACCCGTTTCTGAAGAGCTAATACTTCTCCGGCTGCTTTCTTCCCGGCCTCCACACCTGAAACAAAAATACATGTAGCATTAACAAAGGCCACCCAAAAGTAAACACCAGTCATACATAACAGCTGACTGCAGTTAACAATGTCAATCGACGATTCTAGAATAGGTGGCCGCGGGAAAGTCCGACTTAGCGAATCACTTCCAGGCTGGTGGGCTCTGATCTGGACTATTACGAAAAATATATTGGCCCATCACTGCCCCACCCGGAGCAACTCGAGACATTTTATTTCCATCTTTCCATACATAACCGAAAAATGAGACACAAATGTATAATGCACGTAGAAAATAAAAATCCCTTTCTATCTGTCATTTCAAACCCAATGGCCTGACAGTTTTACTTACCAGGTTGATGGTAAGCATTAATGTTGACAAGTGAGGCATAAATCCCAACCGCTCTCTCATAAAGTGCTATAAGAGCACCTACAGATCTAGGTGTCACTTCTTCTACAGAAACCGTAATCGACTCTCGGTCATTAGAATAAAGAGCTGATCGTGTTCCCTGTAAGACGTCAGTTTAGATAGGCAGAAAATTCAAGATAGCAAATTATAATGATTCACTTCTCCAGATAATCAGTTAATGCGATGAATCTAACCTGTAGCATTCCAAATAGGTAGTCACCACATGTAACACCTGGTTCAAGCTCCCAATCATGACCAGGAGGCCTATCCCTTAGCACTTCAATAAATGTCACAAAGAAATTGTGCACACCATCTCTCAGTTGTTGGATGTATCTGCACAAGCAAGAATATCAGGCTTGAAAGTTTATATTCAGATATAGATGAACTCAATAACGTTAATTGAAAACTCACGCATGCTGATCCGTGCTCCCTTTATTTCCATACACTGTGAGTCCTTGATTTACCTGTAAAATTATAAATTGAGTTTCAAGCCATGCTGGAACTTATCAATTACAAAAACTTGAGACCTAAAAAAAACTAAGTCAGGACCATCTTTAATGACAGAGATTGGAAAGTACTACTTATAGAACAAATGCTAGAGAAACATGATATTGCAACTTAACGAATAGTTTTCTGGATAGTAATATCTCTCAAACAAAAAACAAAGTAAGAAAACAAAAGAATAACCTATATATTATTACACATACCCGATTACCGTCAAGGTCAAATTCTTTCCCAATAGATTCCATGACCAACTGCTGCAAATATCGACTAAATAATAATAGGCTATCCTTATACGGAAGAACAACCATATCCTGAACAAATCGAAAGGGAGAATCTTCAAATATCTATTGAAAATATATTATTTAGAGACATTCATTAATTAGGCAAACAATACCTTGGATCCCACTCCATCAGTAGCCCAATACCAGCATAAAGCAAGCAAAGCGGCAGGGTTATCCTTAATCTGAATGAAGAAAGAATGAAAATTATATCTTTTGCTTCCATTCCTATTTTAATCGGTATTAAATCGAGGAACAATAAAACAACCATAATCTCAATTAATTTTGCAATATTGTTCTCATAGAATTCAACTTCAATTTGAAGGTCATACTTGATCATGTATTATTAAGACACACAACTAAATATATCACCAGCAAAAACAACAAGAAATGGGTTTGATGCTAAAAGAAATAGATAAGGTACTAGAGTGGGGGTGTAAACGGACTATTTCAAACAGATACAAAATAGGAGGAAGGATAAGACATATAATATACTGAATATCAATAATCAGACTACAATTGAGCTATGATGCAGCTGGGCCAATGACACTATTCATAACTTCCAATACAAGGGTAACCCAGTAACCAGTATAATTTTATTTATTATTTTCAATATTTTAATGTGATGACCCAGTAACCCTCATAGATGACCTTTCGCATGTGCCACTTTGTATAGGAACCCCAACTCCAAATAAATATTGAAAAGATACTAACTAAACATTAGGATTTAGAAACTTCTAGCAATATGTTCAAGCAGATGTAAGGACCTCATGCTTACCACAGTGGTTCTATTAGCCTCATCCATCAACTTCCCACCAGCGAGCATTTCTTTAATGTCAATTCCCTGTAACAAGGAAGAAATATAGACAACCATCCAAGTAAATATACAAATTAAACTAACACCACGATCAACACTGAGATTTGAATTCTGTAATACCAACCTGAAGAGCTGCTGGAAGAAGACCAACTGCAGACATTTCAGATGTTCTTCCACCAACCCAGTCAAACATGGGGAATCTAGCTAACCAGCCCTCAATCCTAGCAGTGTTGTCTAATAATGAATTTTCTTGAGTTATAGCCACACCCTACACATAAACAAAAGAGCATGAAAAATAATGAGAAAATCTTCACGAGAAAAAAAAAAGACACTTGCACAATCGGTAACATCCAAATTTACGTAGAATGAGTACGACAAAATGAGTACTTTCAAATGAGTAACTGAACAGCAATTGGCATCCAGCTAGTCACCAAACCACTTAATATATTACGAGACACTAACCCCAGTTGTACCAAACAGACTCCTACATTTCCATTACAAAGCCTGATTTTCACCACAAAGCACGAATTGTAAAAAAGCATAAAAGAAAAACCTGGGATTAAAACCTGTTTTGCGAAACTCAGGCCAGCTTCACGGAAAGCCTTCTGTACTTCAAGTAAGCCATTTCTAGTTTCAGGAGTACCTCCACTCTGAAAATGATTGAAATTGATATTATATCAGAAATTGCATTTTACTATGAGGAACAAAATTTACAAAAACAATACCGGTCAGAATTGTGTACGACAGGCCTCCAACTTCTCTCAATTTAGCTCTCACACACTTAGAAGATTTATTTGTCTTTAAGTGAGGGTAAAAGAGCACTCTCTAGGGGGATCCTTAAATAAGCTCCCAAGTTAAAAACTAGGGAAATATTTAGAACTGCTACTAACACAAAAGAACCTCTAGGATCTCCAATCAGGAGGCAGGTTGTGTCCGGTGTTTCAACCATTCGCAGTGAGTGTTTACTGCATAATTGTAACTTCATATCATTAGCAAACACCAGCAGAAGAAAATAGTGAAGTCGGCTCAAACCTTTGAAATCACGATCACAAGAGTAGAAGCCAACTCTTGATCTAACTGGGCAATCTGATGATCAATTCCTGCTGGATCAGTATTGTCAATGAATCGTATCTGCCAAGAAAGAACAATGTCAATAATAAACACATGTCAAAATACCAAGGGGCTCATCACTACACAATTATACAGTATATTAAATCACTCTACTTATCAATGTACCTTCAAAGGAGGAAGGTCAGGCGCCAATGCCTCAGCAACAAACTGCGGTCCAAGCGCTGAGCCTCCGATCCCAACAGAAAGTATCTGAGTAAACCGACCCTCCGGCGACGACGGCGGCTTAATCTGCAAGATTCTCAATCCACCATTTCCTCAATTAGCCCCACCAACATTGCCACCAACAAATTCAATAACCGAATCAAAAGTTTCACAACTAAAACAGAACAACAGACACACTTTGGAATTACAATTCTGACCTTACCGCTGACGACATCGTCGGAGAACTTGAGCAGAACCTCGAGCGTGTTCTCAATCTGAACCCTAAGAAACGAGTTCGGCGCTCGCGTCGGGTCGCGGAGCCAGTAATGGCCGACCATCCTCTGCTCATCGGGATTGGCAATCGCGCCCTTCTCCAGCTCCTCCATGGCCTTAAACGCCGCCTGGAACCGGGGCTCCATTTCCGCCACGAACTCGTCGGTAAACCCGACCCGGCTCACATCCAAATACAACCCTAGCTCCTTGTGCTGGTAGAGCCAGTCCACGTACCGCCGCCACAGCGCCCTCGGATCCTTCTCCAGCACCTTCTTCTTCCTCCTCTCCTCCTCCACCACGCCGCCGTCGCTCTTCGCCACCTCCGCCGAGATCTCCCGCGCCACGGAGACACTCAAGCAGCTCCGATCACTCCTATTCCGCGCCGCCGTCGCGAACGAAACCGAGTCGCGGCGGAGCAGAGACGCCGGACGGAGGCGGGGCTTGAGAGCGGGAGAGGAGGAGGAGCGAATGCCGGAAATAGAAGCCATTAGAGGAGTTAAGAGAATCGGAGTAAAAATTGAGAGTGGAGGGTGCTGAGTCGTCAGTCCTCCATAGCTGGGTGTAGTTGTGTTGAGGAGGCGTGCTTTGTGTGCTGGGGAGTAGTGGGAGTTGAAATTTGGTTGGCTTTTAGTGGAGGGGCTTTATATTTTCGCGGGCGGAGATGTCCATCACACATTTTGATTAATTGATTGGCTGGGTGGTTTTGTTTTTGGGGTTTGACGGAAATGGACATGGGTAGGTGGGATTAATTACGGGAATGGCAGGGAAAATTCTGGGGGGTGTGGCCGGCGGGGACTCGCCGGTGGCGTGAAGGGTCAGGGTCCTTATCAAAGGGTCGTGAATAATGAGGCGTGGAATACAGTCACGACTCACGAGTTTAAATAAAGAAGGAAGATGGAGTCACGGCAAAGAGAATCTCATGAGTCATGACATAAGGCCAGCCGTTGCTCTCAGATTATTTTTTGGGAAAAATTTAAAACTTCTATAATTCAAGTCTGAGCGTTACTCTTCGGATTTCATCTATAAACAAACAAGAAGCGGTAATGGTATCATGTTGGTATGAAGAGATAGGTTCATTCATTAGACATTAGACATTAGGCATTAGACATTAGGCATTCGCTTGTTACAGGCAAGTCTATCAATGTGAAGCATAAATATGGTACATAGGCTTAGTACAGGCGTCTGGATTTCAATAAGGAACCCTGTAGAGAATCAAAGTTCAATCGATGAGTCCACGAATGAACTTTTAGTATTAATTATTCGAACCAAACGAGTCTTTAGTGATTTCAAGTCAATAAAGGAACACTCTAGAGAATCAAAGTTCAATCGTTGAGTCCACAAATGAACTTTCATTATTTGGTTTTAACATTCTCAATGTGACTTGAGTTATGGACGGCAGATAACTAAATTGTCGCATTCATGATTTCTTATATGCTTACTACTTTGGTGTTAATTTTTGATGTACGTCTTCTTGTGCTCGTTGTCATAACTCCTATCTATGTTACTAGCAACTAGGATAGAATCAGTTCCATAGGTTCGGTTTAAGAGCACTAACCGAAAATCAAAACCGAAATCGGAAAAAATATCTATTAACCACGATTTCGGTTAACCTACAATTTAGTTCGATTTAGTTCGGTTTCGGTTACATAATCTATTATTTGTAAAAACTTTTCATACTTGACTTAAAACAAAAGTTAAAATAAAAGTAAAGTAGTCAACTACAAGTTTAGTACTTCAAATTAGTAAATAAGTAAAATATATTGTAAAAAGTTAGAAACAACAAATAAAATCAACAAAGTTACGATAGAATATTAACCAAAACGTAATATTTAATGAGTTAAAGACTGTGAGCAATTACATTTTAATGCTGTAATCATGTAAAATCATGTATATCGTATATAACTCTTAGTCAATAAAAACATGACATACATCTATTACTATATTAAATATTAATGATTAAATATATATATATATATATATACATATGTCGATTCGGTTCAGTTCGGTTTTGGTCGATTTTCGGTGTATAAAAGTTCAACCCTACTAGCAACCTTACAAGAATACTTTTGTCAAAGAAAAATATGGTCACATGGCTTTATTTCATGGATTCTACTTATTGTTACCTTTCGCTGCCTACTAAAGCCAATGGCTTCATTATCATACAGGACGTCCAAATAGAGGGAAATAGTCCAACTTTAGGAATGAAGATGGAGAAAGTGACAAAGTGTATCATATGTGAAATTCTTCTATTTAGTAATTCACAAGCTCAAGACGTATACCCAAATGAAACTAACATACCAAACAATAACTTATATCTGCTGTTTACTTCTTTTCTTTTTCTCTTTTTTGTTAATGACTATTGTCACATACCTACATACCGAGCTTCATAGATTTGATCAAATAATGTGACTCGAGCAACTGGATTGCTCATAAAAGAAAGAATGACAATTTTAATCCTAGTGATTATCAAGCAAGATTGATTGAATGATAATAAACAGCGAGGAAAATATACTCTACTACCACACACATAGTTTGAGGCTTTGAGCCAACATTCTAAACATATACCCATCATGTTGTATTAGGCTAATGAAGTCACCAAACTGACCCAATCTATTATCATTCTGTCTAATCTAAACAAATCAGAGATAAAACCAGAATGTCACTAATGATCTGTAGATTATGGGCGACATTCCCTGATACAAAAATCGAACACAACAAAAAATCTCCAACGAAAAATCTATACCAAATAGCAGATCTTTCTTTTTTCCTCCCCAATTTTCCAGTTCCCCACCGACCTAATATTTCTGGTTCAAGTCCACAGCCGAAGAACATATCCCACGATATTATTTTTGATTTTTTCTTTAAAAAAAAGAAGACTGTTAATTTGCTATTTTCCCCCAAACCCAAAATTGGTAGATATCAAAAAAATTGAGCACTATATGCCATTTCACGCTGTTGGGTTCGCCATAGACACACAGGGAAACATAAAAGACCACCTCAGACTGTGTGTGGAAGATTATCATATTTATCTCTTCACCTTAATTCACTCAAACCCGTTACGCCAACCAACCAAACCATGATGTGGGATGAGTGGGGCGACAACAACTTCTCCGACACCGATGAACAACAACAACAACAGACCGACCAAGATTCCCACTTGAACTTCGATTTCTTCTCCGAGCTATCCAAGCCCAAGGTAAGGATTCCTCCTTCTGTTCCTGTTCCTCTTCCTATTCGTGTTCCTGTTCCTATTCCTGTTTTTGTTCCTTCATTTATTTTTTGTTTATTTAATTTCAAGCTAATTACAATAGTGATTTACTTTTCTTGATTAGGATTATTATAAGATACTTGAAGTGGATTATGATGCCACCGACGATACCATTCGCTCCAATTACATCCGTCTCGCCCTGGTTTGTGTTTTTTCTCAATCTGATTTGGTCGGATTTCGCAAATTATTGATTTTTATCTGTTGGTGTTCATAAAGTTTGATTTTTTTTGGTGACTATAGAAATGGCACCCAGATAAGCAAAAGGACCAGAACTGTTCCACCTCCAGGTTTCAAGAAATAAACGAGGCGTATCAAGGTCACTCACATTCTTAATTTCTTATGCTTTTTACTTTTCTGATTGAACTTATGTGTGTTTGGAATTTTAAGACTGTTAGAACTCGATAGAGTTTGTTGCAAAGCTTGGAGATAAGAGCATCATTCTAGTCTTCATTCTGGAACTAATCAGAAAGTTTGATATTCGAGATGTTTTCTGGGCTAGGAAGAGTAGAATGGTATGCTAGTTTTAGTTTTTGCAAGTGCATATGTTGAAGGGGCCTTGGGTGAAGTTAAATTATACCGTACTTGGCTGTTGGTCATTGTTTATGAGACTATCGTGTGAGATCTTGATGAGTTTTAAGTTAGTGGTTAGATGTGAAAACCTGGTGATGCCCGCTTCTGTTTGACAAGACTTTCAGGTAGATTGGTAGATAATGCGGGTCTGAGTTTGGTACTGTTGCAACAAACATTCCATGGTCCAAATTGCAGACTGGTTATGTCATTTTAGTTTTGTTGACTGTTGCTTGATGTTGGAGTAATGCTGGATCTGTGTGCTGTATTTATTTAGAATGGTGTAGAGGTGTGAAATATGTATTAAGTTTGAAACCACCTGGCTGCCGAAGTTATTGAAAAATAGGAAGGTAGAATTTGAATTGTGATACTGAATGATTCATAGCTGGGCATGCTTGCAAAAGAACTTAGCAGTCAAAGTAAACAAATTATGGAAAAGTCTCAAGTGATATGGACATATGGTAGGTTCATTTATAAACTCGCCAATTTGATAACTGGATATTGTTTTTGGTCCAAAACACTCGCATGCAAATCCAGTCGCATACCTATCAAAGAATTTCTGAAGTTAGATGATACCGCGTTAAAGTAGGCATTATCGGTTTTCAAATGTCTTCCCCTTCTGTATTTTTTTCGTCTCCTTTTGTTTTATTGTTTCAATGTTTTCTTATGTGGCTTTGGATAGTGTTTAGGACTGAAGAACAAGTTTTTACGTACTCTAAAAAAAACAACTTGGGTCTTTTGTTATTTTTCGTTAAAGACTATATATTGGAGGAATGGAGGATATAGGCTGTATTTTGTACCTTGAATGTGAGAAAATGTATATTAGCTGGTTCATCAAAATAAGCATAATTGAGGCGGTAGATGTTGGGATTAGTTCTCTTTGTGAATGCAGCCTTGCTATTATTACATGCAACAAGCTGAATATTCATCTGTCTCTTACTGTCTTATCAAAAAAAAAAAAGTGGAAAGTGTCGCGTAGTTTGATGGCGTAAGCACTCTTTCCACTTATATCTGTCGTGATGCATTCCGATAGAAACCCAAGAACATTAACTTTGTTTGCATGTGCTTTAATATCAACATTGGTTCTCCTAATGTGGTCTGAATTTTAGTGCTTAGAAAAGCCAGGATGTGGCTATATGATTGGCATTGGGCAAATTTTTGTTAGGGAGGATCTCTTATGTTTTGAGATATCATTTGCTTACCGGCTTTGTAATATGTATTGAATGAAATATATTCTTTGCTGATCAAATGATGTGTGTAATTGCTGTATCAGAAAACTTATGCCACATCACATCACCAATATTTAGCTCCAAAGATGATTGAATGTTTAGTTTAGTTGTTTTTGGACTTGTCTGTTTGGAAATTAGTAATTTTTGTGAAACAATGAACAGTGAGATGTGAAAGACTGACCCAATTAAGAGAAGATGTGCAAATAATTGGAATTCCAATTATTTGCACGAGTCTAACCAACGTATTTTGATTTTATCATACAGTCTTGAGTGACCCAGCTAAGAGAATAGAATATGACAAGCAAGGGATGCTTTATGTCTATGATTATAACATAACTGTAAGATATTCTTCTCCTTTTCTGCCATCAGACGTAGCTTTCGCTTGGTTTCCTTTTCGGCCTTTGGTTTTTGTTGTGACCAATTTTGGTTTGTGTTCTGCAGGAGTATCTTAACCGCTACAAAGGTCTTATATTGACATGCAATGGCCTTGGGATAAGGCATTCAATTTGGTAATTAACAGTATGCACAAACATCCTTTTTAGAGATGCAGCATAGTTGAGGAAAAGGACCCATTTGGGCATGGCACATATTTGCTGAGACTGCAAGTGGCATAGTTGAGTAAAAGGATTGATGTTTTAGATGTATTCCGGGGACTATCATCATTTCCTCGTGTATAAAATACAGAACAAGGATATCACCATCACTTTTGGCTTATGCCAATATGCCTCCCCCCATTTTACCTCTCTTGGAGAGTAGTATTTGTATAATCTTCCTAAGCTTATCCATTCAGTATGAGATATTCGACGGCCATGGCTGGCAGGTTGCACCTGCTTGATCATGATAGATCGATGATGTTGTACCCGGTCGACGGCTTTGTGTTGGTTGATGGTTGTCACGGTAGTAACCCTTGATGCTTTGATGCTTTATTGGTGGATAATTGTGCTAAGACACCTTTCGGTTATGGTCAAAAACTAATTTCATTGTGGCATTCTAGTATAAAAGAACAATACTAAGAACATGGATAACGATAAGAGTGCATTTTTCATATATACGCATACTTTTGTACCAAGCAACAACAAGCTTAACTCGACCTCCATATCTGGCTTGAAAAAACTAGCTTTCCTTCAATCCTCCTGCATAATGCCAGACGGGGTCAAAGGTTGCATGAGAAGAACAACCGGATGAATTTTTAATCCAACTTTCTTTCACTTCAATGTCTAGCATGTAAATATCCCTCCGATGCCACTTTTCGGTCCAGGGATCCAGATTATGTGCCTCGTATCTGTATGACATTTCCCTCCTCACCAGTGGAGTAAATCAGTGGCAATGCAGGTGAGAACCGCATTTTCTTTCCCATAATTTTCTCTTGAAGTGTCAGTATTTTCATCTGTGGGTTTTGCACGCCAACGATTAGGGCTGGGCAAAAAGCCCGAAAAAGAAAAAAAACCCGGACTGAACCGACGGGTCCATCCGGGCGGGCCAGGTTTTTTTCCGGACTCATGTGTTATGTGGTAAACGAGCCGGGCTTTCTTATGTCCGGACCGGTTCTAGGCCTTCAAATCCTTAAACAAAAAAAAACCCAGGACATTAGGTGTCATTATGTAATTGACTTTCGTAAGTGATCCTAAACTTATAGAATAGATACCATCACACTTGAACATAACCAAATAACCTTAAACTTAACTAATTCCAATCACATGGTTCTCATCGTCGTCACCTCGCAGCCTTTCTTCTCTCTCTCTCTCTCTCTCTCTCTCTCTCTCTCTCTCTCTCTCTCTCTCTCTCTCTCTCTCTCTCTCTCTCTCTCTCTCTCTCTCTCTCTCTCCCTCTCTCTCTCCATTACTCTCCCAAAACCCTAAAAAGTATTCCCTAATTGAAATCATATATTCGGGTTTCGATTTCAGATTCTTATGCTGAATTTGAATTGAATTGATATCCAACACTGAAAACCTTCCCACTTAATTATTGTTGTTGATTTTTTATCTGGGTAAGGATTATGTGATTCTTCTGATTCGTTGAGATTGCTTATTGAAATTCGAGTTCTTGAGATTGATGGGCTTGCTCTGCTTCCTCAATTCGAATCGTATCTGGGCACCGATTTAGGGTTCATGAATTGTGTTGTCAAGTCAAACTTTGATCATTTTAATTTCTTTGCATGACTAATTGATTGAGCCCATGTATTACATTTGAATGTTTCTAATCTTAATGCATGTATTCAATTTTTACTGGTTTTTACTTTTTAGAGGAATGTTGGTGATTGGTTTTAGGTTGATAAGTAAAGATATTTCCTTGATTTTGTTGATCATTGGAATTTGTATGAATCTCAGAATTCTTGTTTTCTAGGCGTATATTTCGTCACTGAATTTGAGTATGTGAGGCCTGATTGTGATCATTGATCATTATTTGTTGAGGAATTATGGTGGGATATGAACTAATTAACAGTACGATCTAACAAACACGAAGTTTATGTCATCTTTGCTGAAATAGGAGGATTAATATTTTTGTGTGTCCGTTAGATTTTAGTTGTCATTGTGAGCTCTGGACAAGTGGAATAGGAAGGAACATAATTCTTGCCGGTAATTGTACAAACAGAGAACATATAATGGATTTTCTGGTTTTGATATTGTCTGCTTGTAGTGCTTTTAACTTGTTGTATTGAGTTGGTTAGTTTGAAATTTTTGTGGATTTGATTGCAGGTGAGGACTGAGAAATTTGCAACTAGAAGCTCACCCAGCTTTGGATAAGCGTACGTCGAAGATCAGTATACTTAATTTGGAACGTGTGCATCAGGTTAAAGCTCATTTGTGCTTCCTTTAATTTGGAATGTGTGCATCACTTAATGTGTACTCATCTAGCTTATAGTTGCTTAACTGTTTTACATTGAGTTTATTCTAAATGTAGCTTGATTTGAATGCCTGCACCAATTAGTACATGTTTATGCATGAATGTCAGTACTGACTACTGAGAGAACTAGCTTTCACTGCCTCTGGTTGTGCTCCAAACTAAAATTTTAATACTCTGAAACACTATAAAACTTCTAGTTCATATTATGGGTCATAATAAACCGTCTGAGAATTTAGGAGGAAAAATTAAAAAAAGAAAAGGAGTAACGGCTATTAGCTAAGGCAGGCATGTGAGGGAGGCAGGTATTATCTACACTAGGTCACTGACATTAAACAATGTCCCCATTTCCATACATGTTCTTGGCAATCTGTTGAGGATGAAAGCTTATAATAATGTCATTATTCTATTGATATTGTTGGATCACCCGGAAATTACTGTGACATTATGACTAAATGGTACATCTCTTGGTCTAGAACTTATAAGGGTGAAGTTCCTCCTGTTTTGAGTGTTAGTTCCAAGTATTTCTCATGGTCTTCATGGATTACCAGCAAATCAGCAATTGAGATACACTTTGTCTTACAAGTTCGAGGTAAGTAATGACGTGCATTGGACTGATGGGAGAATGGCAAGTTAATTTTGTCAAGTTGAAGTCAAGGTGTGCATTGAAGATTTGGAGGATCTGCCCATCGATGAATTAGTTATGCATGCCTAGATTTTCTGGTTTTCTTTCAAAGTTTCAACCTTCAAGTTTCAATTGAACTATTGAAGAGTTTGAGCTTTTATTTACTTTGGTAATGTGAACTTTGGTTAATTTGGTTATTTTATGACTGTATATTTGTAATGGACTTATAGACAAACTGAACACTATATTTGACACTTCCAATATCTGCTGTTTTGTTACAGAGACATAGATTGTTGTCATTTTGGCTAATTTTGGCTATATTTGCTTTCACAAGTTTCACTACCAACCAGCCAAAAATAGAGTTAGGCCCGGAAAACCGAGCGAATTCGGCCCGGATGATACCGGTCTAGATTTTACCCGGACCCTGCAATTAACTGGCCCGGGCCGGATTTTACCCGGACCCTGATTTTTTAAGAACAAAATCCGGCCCGTCATACTACAACCAGACCGGACCCGGGTTCTGAAAAAATTAGCCCGGGCTGAACCCGCGCCCAGCCCTACCAACGATTTGAACCTTCTATAGCATCTCAGATCCATATTGGGGTTAATCCAACTCGCCCTTAATCGACTAATTCATCTGAGAAGTTCAAATGCAGGCAGCAGCTTTCTTTCTCTGCAAATTGATTCAACAAAAAGGGACCAGGATTCGGGCAGTGGTTTGAATCCCATCTCCACCAATTGAAACAACGCCATAATTGCATCCTCTGTCATTCCGGCCTCACAAAGGCTAACCAGCAACTCATTTGAAGTTGCATAATGTGGAACAAACCCCCTGCCCATCATCAATTTCAACCACTCTATACCTTTGTTTAATTCACCTTTCTGATACAAGGAATTCAACACGATTCTGTAGCTTCCCTTGTCCAGATAGATACCCTCATAAGGAAGTTTGTCCAGCATCTTAAGAGCATCTTCAATTCTACCTTCTCTACATAATCCTCCAAGTATCACATTGAAAGTCACAGTGTCCGCTTTGCACCGTCTTCCTCTCATCTCTTTGAGCATCTTTATCGCTACATCAACTCTCTCAGTCCTACAGTAGCAATCAATTAAAGTAGTGTAGACAAATGTATCTGGTGCTATACCGAAGCTCGTCATTTCATGATTTTCATCCAAAAGTTTCTGGGCTTCTTTTAACCTTTCCTCCTCACAGAAACCATTCATCAGGGTTGAATAATTTACTACATTTGGGTTGCATCCATTGCTCTTCATAAAATCTAAAACCTTTCTCGCCCTATCAACTTTCCCAGCACGGCAAAAACCCTTCATCAAAATTGTATGTTAGGCCATCAGGCATTATCTGCTCGTTTGAGATCATTTCCTCAAAGAATCCATTGCTTCTGTCAGTCTTCCACTGTGATATAGACCATCAATTAGAGTTGAGTAAGTAATCAAATTAGGATCCGAAAGCTTTGATTTTTTCAATTCCTTCAAAACCTCAAAGGCAGATTCAAGATCCCCATTTTTGCAATGGTGCTTAACCAAGATGTTGACTATGCATGTATTCAGCTTCAAGTTAAGACTCTTCTTCAAATGCATGAGAAACTTTTGGGCCAAATCAACCTGATTCGCTTCGATAAGTAGATTAAGACAAGTACTAATGCATTTGAGAGACGGCTTTTCCCGAACTATTGGCTGGATGACATGGAACATTTCAAGAACTCTCTCATGCATAGAAAATTTGGAAAAGTGCTTCATAAGATTAAGGAATATACCCTCATAAAATTTGCAGGTATCGTACTTCATTTCATAGAGAACTGCATCAACAGCATTGAACTTCTTGGACTTAGCAAGCTTATTGAGGACAGTTGCATATGTGGCATTGTTGTGGTCGAAACCCTTCTGCTCCGAAACCATGTTAAAAAATTTCAACGCATGTTGTGGATCTCTCTCACGTTTTATTAAGTTGATGGCAGCATCATGAGAAATGTATTTGGATTTCCTCCTAGTTTCGTTCCTGTGGTTTCAGGAGGAGGATCTGGTTGGTGAGCACTGAATTTTGATAACATAAGAGGAGAAATCCATGAAACAGACGATAAGATTGTGGAAGGAGAGGAAGAGAACCCTCGGGGCCAACTAAAATAAACTCTCCTGAAATTCATGAAAACTGCAGCTGCTTTCATAGAGCCCTGCAAAAGCTGAAGAGGATGAGGATCTCAAATAGACAATCATGTAAGATTATTTAGAGTCTGAATGTAAAACCAGTACTGTCAGTGCAGGATGTTGCCCAATAAAAAAGAACAAACAGATAGATCACAAAAGTTAATAAATTTAGCTTCTAGCAGGGACTTTGAAGTCGAGTCATGTTATTGTCAGAAATAAAAGGAACTAAAAACTGCACCGTGCAATGCATACATTGAAAGCTGCATTGTACTCGAAAGAGACTTCATCTTGGGTAATCCAAACTAGAACTCCTACACAATGGGAAGCCATTAATCAAAGGTGACAGTAAGTCAGTAACCCAAGTTGATTCAGTTCATTTCTCAGCCCTGTTTGCAAACCTAAATGAACTTTTTCTATATTCTCATTCTCACCCTAAAAAACTAAGTTGTTCCATCTAAATCATCCACCAATTTAATAACAATATCTAATCATATGTCCTTCCTATGAACAATGAATGCCAAAGACCAATCAAAGTTGCAACTACAACTGCCTTTACATATAAAAACATGTTGAGAATGAAATACTTTTATACCTGAAACATCCCCAGATAGATTTTAGTGGTCGAAGTAGGTCACCGACGGTCGGAGCAGCCTGCTATCGGCAAGTGAGTTCCAAACTCCAAAGTGTGTATCTGTGTGTGTTTGAGGAGAAGGACCTGTGAAGGAGAGTGGCAATGGCATGACATATTGGGCTTTTCTAGTTTTTGACTATCGACCCGGCCCGAATTTTGTCTTTCTGCCCTTCCTTTATCTTGGGGTTTTACACCATCGAGGCTTTCATGAGGATTTTTCTGAAATACCTAAGCCATTGTGGTTATCGTTTGAGCCTCTTCGACTAATTGACTTTTGATGTTTGTAGCTATTGAATATTTGTTACACCCATAATGTACCCCTTCGGATTGGGCGAATGAAAATTACTCCTCATAAGTAATAAAAGAAAAATGGTTAAATCGGCCATTTCCTATATTAGTTATTGTATCATATTTAGCCGTCAAGTGTAGCGAATTAGCACGGTATGATTTAGTTTAGTGATATTGTTTTTCATTCGTGTCAGTGGGAGGTTGTAAATTAGATTCACAAAAGCTACTTGTGACATTTGAGGTATTTAGCGGTATAAGAATCCATGGCAACTAAGGATTAGATTCAACTGATTTCATTTTATGCATATGGCAGATTGCGGATGGTTGTGAATTAGTGCAATTATGAAATTAATTTTTTTTATAGCCAGATGATTTATGCAGTCCAAAAATTGAATAGGAAAAACAATGAAAACACAAATGATCTTAGTATTGTATAGTAGACTTTAGGGCACCGAACACACAAGATGATGCGAAATTGTGGAGTCATTTCAGTTTCATCCAGTCAACAGTTAGACAATTCTTTAAATACACGAATAACAATAATACATATGTGGATCTTAAAAGAGATGACCAAATCTAAACTTGGCTTGGTATATCACAAATTGGTTGATCTAAGGAAGATCCAACCAAATATGGTTGTGATTTACGAGTTTTTTCATCATACTTGCGTCATGATCAATTTATTGACACCATTTAGATTTGGAGGATCTAGACAGATAAAACCAAATTCGGCTGAGATTTATGAGAGACTTTGTGGACTTGTATGTCGACACCATTTGTATGTCGGTGTTGATCTTAATAAGCGGAAGTTGAGGTGATGAGTTTAAAGGTAACTAAATACTGAAAAACATAATTGTACATTTTTTGTACGTTGACGACAACAAGCATACATTGAAACTTTCATTAAGTGAACACAATTTTGCCACATAGTTTAAACCCCAAAAGGCAATAGTGATGTTTGAACTCGTACAATTTATCTTATTTGTCATATTTATAGAGTAATAGCTCTTTTCTCTCAAGAAAGTCGCACTCGAACCTCAAAACTTCTAACCTAGCTTAGGTCGGCTTCCTTATGATCACCTTCGTATGGTCATCATTTTAAGGGGCTGCAAAACCCGTTCATACCATGTCTAACACCCCCCAAGCTTAGACCATAACATCAGATTGCTTAAAAAGAACCATACTTTATAGTCCAGTCACATTGATCCACAAGCCTCACAAGTCTAACTTCAATCGTAGCTAAACAACATTGTGAGAATCACCTCTCATTTGATTTGATTAAATTTATCTCCTATTTTATTCCATACTTTTGATAAACTTCTATATGGGTCAAACAAAAAATTTACATAGGAGAAGCATATGGACAAAATTAGGAATATGTCAAAATTCATTGTTTTTCACGACAAAATAGCTTAATTAAGGAAAAGTAATCACTAATTTCCGAAATTAAGCACATAATCATATCTGACCTGACACCACCAATTCCTCTCAGATCCAACGGCCATCTTTCCCCCATAACCCCCTGGGCCCCACCACCCCCTCTTTTTTTTTCCCTCTTATATTCTCTCCTCCTCCCTCAGTCATTTTCACCAAAGCTCTCTCTCTCTCTCTCTCTCTCTCACTTGCTCCAATGGCGTCCGTCATCCCCGATAACCTAACCAGAGACCAGTACGTGTACCTGGCCAAGCTCGCCGAGCAGGCCGAGCGCTACGAGGAGATGGTCCAGTTCATGGAGAAGCTCGTCGTCGGGTCAACCCCGGCGTCGGAGCTCACCGTCGAGGAGCGCAACCTCCTCTCCGTGGCCTACAAGAACGTGATCGGGTCGCTCCGGGCGGCGTGGCGGATCGTGTCGTCGATCGAGCAGAAGGAGGAGGGCCGCAAGAACGAGGAGCACGTGGTGCTCGTCAAGGAGTACAGATCCAAGGTCGAGGCCGAGCTCTCTGAGGTCTGCGCTAGCATCCTCAAGATTCTCGACTCCAATCTCGTGCCGTCGGCGTCGAGCAGCGAGTCGAGGGTGTTCTATTTGAAGATGAAGGGGGACTACCACCGCTACTTGGCGGAGTTCAAGTCGGCTGAGGAGAGGAAGGCTGCTGCTGAGGACACCATGCTCTCGTACAAGGCTGCTCAGGTAACCGTCAAAAACAAACGACGCCGTTTTAGTTTTGATTTTTCAATTTCCGGTCAGTTTTAGTGGTTGTGAGTCTGTTAAATTGAGGTTTAACTAGTTGTTTCGGAGTAAATTTAAATTTAAAATTGCGTAATTACGGTGCGGAAGCGTGGAATTAGTGAGGATGTGAGTTACTGTGAGTTTAATTGGGGTGAAATTTATGTTCTGGTAGAGTGAGTAGTCAAAATGAAGTTTGAATTTCGAAGAATCAGAGTTGAAACCTTTGAATCAGTGAGTATATGTCAATATGTGTGTGTGTTCACTGTGTTGTGACTGAGAGTGTGGTTGAGTTTTGAAGTTTCAGTATTGATTGGGAATTGGAATCTGATGTTTTGGGTGTTGATTTTGTTGGGAAGGACGTGGCGGCTGCGGATCTGGCACCAACTCACCCCATTCGATTGGGTCTGGCTCTGAACTTCTCGGTGTTCTACTATGAGATTCTCAATCAGTCTGATAAAGCTTGCAGCATGGCCAAACAGGTAATCTTTTGTATATCTCTGCGTGTTTAGGGTTTAAGTCTGTATTTATACAATTTCAATTTTCTACCCACCTGTTTGATTGTCGTTGGAGTCTGGGTTTTGCGGTGATATATGAATTTTGGCGTCTCACTCTTACACAGTGTCTTACTATTGGTTTGTATGTTTGTCTAAGGGATCTATGCTACAGTCTCCATTGACAATTATATGATGAGTGTATCTGTGTATGGGTTGGTGTTTGCTCTCGTAATTGTTATGTATGTTTTTCTGGATTGGTTTCTGAATTGCGTGCTTTATAAAATATGGGCTAATAATATTAATAACCTGGATTTGGGTTGCTTGATTTATGACTTTGTGAGAATTCTCCTCAATAAATTGTCGATAAAAATGAAAATTAGTTCTACTTGACTTTTTGTGTATGCTATAGTTGTTTTTCCCATGCCTGTTGTACTATGTATTATTTGAATTATTGGGGCTATATTTGTTTATTCATAGTACCATGTGTTTGTGCTGGGCAGTGTCTGTCTGCCTGTCTGGGTAAAATGTTGTTTGAGTTTATGTTTTGTTTATTTTTTTTGAATGTATGAAAGAATATTATATCCTTAAGTGACTGTATCTGTCTTCTTGTTAGGCATCATTTTCGTCATATTTTGGACACTAACATGCTTAAGTTCCGATTGGAATAATATGCTTCTTTGACTTATATGAATTTAAAGTTGAAAACTAGATCATTTCATGTCTCATATATTATAATTTAACTAGTGACATTGCATTCTTTGTGAGATTATTTTAGCTCCCTCCCATTGAAATGGCTCTTTTAACATTCTATTTGGTTAACGGTTACTAAGTTGCTTGTGTACAATTAGGCATTTGAGGAAGCTATTGCTGAGCTAGACACTTTGGGAGAAGAATCCTACAAGGACAGCACTCTCATCATGCAACTTTTGAGGGACAACCTGACTCTTTGGACCTCAGATGTGACGGTTAGTGCTCCTTATCCTAAAATTTGCTTCAATGGACCTGTCATTCCACCTCTTGTTGTTGATGTTTGTGAATGCTGAAAGAAAGTTTACCAAATATATTGATTAAATGCTTTATATACAGAACCTGATAGATGTTATATTTTATGTTATCATTGCAGGACGGGTTAGACGAACCATAGATAGCTGGAAGGGTCGTATGCTTCCTGATGGAGGAGTTGGGTGTTGAATGTCATTTACTTTATTTGAATCAGCTGATTGGAAGCGTGTTGATCTGTATATTGGCCAGAACCGAAACTGAACTTGTTATTGAATTGTTTAGAAAGAGTGACGCTAGCAGCAACCAGCTGTCTTCTTTCAGCAGTTATAAATTTGGGTTTGGCTTTACTTTTTTGGTCTCTTGGGTTTGGTTTTATGGAAATGGAATCATAGCATATAAAACTATTGAGGATAATCATGTTATTAGAATAGTATGGTCGGCCAAGTTGGGTGGTGACTCGAGTGATGCCATTTTGCCTGGTCATAGAGATTCGAATGTTCATCTTTTCTCTCGAAGCTGGGGCTTTCATCTTTTGCTTCGAAGCCTTCGACGGTTCCCAAAATTGATATCATCAATTTTTTCTAATCTTTTCCTTGGGTCACTGGTCGATGCTGAGCTCATAGCTGCCTAAAAGTTGGCAAAACCTGTGTTGGAGGCTTAAATTCATGTTTCCTCGAAACCGCAGCAACCGAAGAAATTTGTCCCAAAAAGAAAAATTTAGAAGCTGAGTGTGATATGATATGCCTCCCGTTTTCGTCTAACTTGGCAATCGTTAAGAATCTTAGTAAGATTATCATTCATTTGGTTGCATTATTAAACGGGGTCTTTCAATTTTCCAGAAACAAGAAGTCTTAAAAGACAATTGGTTGAGAAAACAGTCATCATTGGAGCATATTCTCTATGGCCTTACAAAGTTCTTTAAAGTTAATGCTGCCTTTAGACTTTAATGTTAAGCATCAATCAACATTATAGAATCTATTCTCAATTGAAAACTCGTAGGCTAACAAGCACGGAAACTTGTCTGCAGTCGCGCTTCGCGCTTCAGAAAAAAAGTGGTTTGGAAGCGATATGGAAGCGTCAAATAGGCCGGAAGGAAGCGTGGGCAATTTTGTAATATTGATTAAAACCTAATTTCTCTCTTACCTCCCTGCAGCCTCCCCGTCTCTTACCTTTTATGACCATCGAAGTCGTTCATCATCTCCAGTGCGTCAACAATCAACTCTTGCCTGATCTCAACGGATCGAAAGAGCTCATCTCTCAAGTCTCAATCAGCCTCTCACAATTCGACCTCTCCACCAAATTTGTGTCTTTCTTCTTTAGTTCTTCAATTTCTGAAATCAAAACATAATTTCAATCGAACAAAAATTTCATGTATTGTAGATTCGTAGTGGGTAGTCAAAACTCAGAAGTTTTTCTGTATAATCCGACGCTGAGTCCGTCACCAAAGGCTCCTCACCTAGATTCGCAGTTGCATACTAGAAAGCTAAGAAAAAGGCAAAGTGAAGGTACGTGCCTTTGCCCATAATCCGATCTCAAAATTTTCTTTTTAGTATGATGATCGACTTTGTGTGCTTGATTAAATTGAGTAGGAGAGTTTTCTATTGCTTGCTTAGTTAACTTTAATGTTGAATGCATGAACATGCTATAGACTGGGGTTTGCTGCATTGAGTATTGTTTTGCTGCAAATATACTGTTGTTTGCGGGGTTTGAAGTAATGCAAACCCATTAGCCAATATGTAAATTAGTAGTTCCAATCTCGTGTGTATAATTCTTGTGAAGACATCGTTTTTATATCAAGAACAATGTGAAGCTTATATATATTGTTGTATGTTTCGAGAATTAATAATTTTACAAAGATGAAAGAAAATGGTATGTGTGCAAGCCTAAATAAAATAATGAAAGACCACAGATGATGAGAAGTAGTACCAGCTGTATGTTAGTCTGTGTTGATGTTGTTTCTTTTTCTTTTTTTTTCCTATAGAAATATGAGCCACCAACCTAGTAGCAATGGTTATGCATCTGCTGCAAGTATTAATGCCGAACAAGGTGATGTGGATGATAAAGCTCCTTTGTGGATTTATGCAAATAAGATTGAAAAGATGCCTAGGGGAGGATCTTGGAGGTTTCAGTGTAAGTTTTGCGAAAAATCATTTGTTGGATCTCACAATAGAGTGGCTACACATTTGCTAAAGGATGGTGGAAAAGGTATTAAACATTGCTTGAAGGTCACTCCTCAACAACATGCTAATATGAGCAAGTTACTAAATGATTGCAAACAGAGAGTCAAAAATGCAGCCCCTAGACCAGTTCCATTACCTTCACCATCGAGGATTGCATCAACTTCTTCACTTGATTATGATATGAGTTATCATTCTAGTATTCCAACATCAAGTGCAGCGGAGCCAAATAAGAGGAGGGGAATGGGTACAGCTTTGGAGAAAGCATTTCAAAATAACTCTAGGGAGCAATGTGATGGTGAAGTAGCAAGAATGTTTTACACATGTGGTTTGTCTTTCAACCTTACAAGAAATCCTCATTATCGCTTGTCGTATGTGCGTGCTTCTAGCCTTCCAGGATATGTTCCACCTGGTTACAATGCATTGAGGACTACACTTCTTCAAAAGGAAAGGAAGAACCTTGAGCTTCATTTACAACCGATCAAAGACTCATGGAATGCTAAAGGGGTGAGTAAATGTAGTGATGGTTGGTCTGATCCGCAAAGAAGACCCATCATTAACTTGATTGCTGCAAATGCAAATGGTCCGATGATGTTGAGGGCAGTAAATACTCAAGGTGAAATAAAAACTAGGGATATGATTGCTGATTTGATTATAGAATGCATAAAGCAGGTTGATCATGAAAATATTGTTCAAATAGTCACCGATAATGCTGCGAATTGTGTGAAAGCCGGTGCAATTATTTCATCCAAGTATTCTTCTATCTTCTGGACACCATGTATAGTGCATACCTTGAACCTTGCTGTGAAGAATATATGTGCATCTTCGCTGCAAACAAGAAACAATGACGATGTGTATGATGCTTGTAAATGGATAGGGCCTCTTACAGATGATGTTTCTTTCATCAAGAACTTCATAATGAACCATGGGATGAGGTTGGTGATGTTTACTGAGCATTGTGATCTTAAGCTCCTTACAATTGCTTCAACCAGGTTTGCCTCCACACTTGTGATGTTTAAGAGATTTAAGAAAATAAAGGCTGGTTTGCAACATATGGTAATCAGTAAATGGGATGATTACAAGGAAGATGATGTGAGGAAGGCTGTTACAGTGAAACAAAAGATTCTAGATGAGATGTTTTGGGATGAGCTTGATTATGTTATATCTTTTACTGAGCCCATATATAGTATGATTAGACGTTCAGACACCGATAAGCCGTCTATTCATTTAGTGTATGAATGGTGGGAAGATATGATTCATAATGTGAAGAAAGCCATATATAGGAAAGAAAGGAAGCAACTACATGAGGATTCAAGCTTTTGGAATGTTGTGCATAAGGTGTTGATGTCTCGTTGGAGCAAGAGTAGCACACCTCTTCATTGTATGACACATTCATTAAATCCCAAGTAAGTTTTCCCATATGATTTGATTAGAGTTTTCTCATATAAATGTTATAATCTTTCTTAAGTCTTAATTTCTCATGCAAATGTGTTGATATGTGAATGTGAATGCAGTTGTTGGACATGTGATAACTAGTTACTGCATTATGGAATGTCTCTTGATATGTGAATGTCTATAAATTCCAAATTACACTTTTAGTTGCTGGATATGTGAATTCATTACATATATATATATATGGTGTTGATAACTTGATATTTGAATTTACTATATTTTTGTTACTTTTCAATATGATATAGATTATGATTGACTTTGTCATGGTAATTAATTAGGTATTATAGTCCGGAATGGCTATTAGAAGATAGCACCCGAAAGGCTCTTCATCAAGATATTGATATTACTAGAGGAAAAAAAAACTGCATCTTGAAGTATTTTGATGATGCAGATCAACGGAGAGAAGTTAATGTGGAGTACTCCAATTTTTCCTTGTGTATGGATGATTTTTGTAATGTTGATGCAATGAATGATAGGTCCATCTTACACCCTTTGAAATGGTGGGCTGTTCATGGAGCTTCTTCACCAAGGCTTCAAGCCTTAGCATTCAAGTTGATTGGGCAACCATCTTCATCCTCTTGTTGCGAAAGGAACTGGAGTACTTACAAGTTCATACATTCGGCAACAAGAAACAAGATTACTCCACAAAGAGTAGAAGATTTGGTGTATGTACATACCAATCTTCGCCTTGTATCTAGATGTAGTGACTCTTACAAGGAATGTCTGTTTCAGATATGGGATGTTGGAGGTGATCAATTTGATTCATTGGATGAAACTAATCTTGGAAGGCTTGAGTTTGAGGATCTTTCTCTTGATGAACCGACTTTGGAGGCTGTTTTGTTTGATAATGTTCAAGAGAATGTTCATGAGAATGATGTCGTTGATGTATAAGTAGTATTGTCTTTATTTTTATTGAGTTTATTTGGTTGTGTAACAATAACATTGAATTTGCTATGAATCAGATAATGACTTTGAATTTGCTATTTTTTTGTTTTTGTAATATTATATATACAGGTTAATATCTTTAATTATATATTATTTTATTTCGCGCTTCCGAAACGTCCCTGCTTCTAAGAAATTTTGAAAAAAAACGCTTCTGCGCTTCCATGTCCCTGCTTCCGATTCCATGCAGTTTAGCTCGTAGGTTGTCGCGTCAACTATTCAACAATTTGTCCAGCCACTCCACCAGTTTGCGTGGCGTCAAGTCTTCATTCATATAATGTGGAAAACCCAGTGTGTGTCTTTGCATTGATTGATTCAGCCGAAATCTCAAAAAGCCGCCTTTAATTCTACAACAATATCATTTCAACAACATTGAAGCCTTAAATCTTGAAAGAAAAGAATGCAGCATATTGATTTTAGACCCAACTGGAAACAATAGGTAACCACTTTGGATGTGTTTTACCCAACAAAGTTGGCAATTCCTCAACGTAACCAAGTCACCGATGTCATTCCTACTTCGTTTGGGAAGTTCCTAAAGGACAATATGTTATCAAGGACAATCCCATCTTCCATAGGAAACCTTACCCAATTGAATAAGCTCTTTCTTCTGATCTTACAAGGCAGCATTCCTCCAAGAATAAGAAACTGGCAAAGCTTGCAATACATGAGACTATCACAAATTTGGAGGCATAAAGAATGCAATGTACTATTTGCATTGCATATTTCTTAATGTGTAAATTTGGAAGATCAAAATGTTCTATCTAAATACGAGAAACCTGACGGAACAACAAACGCCCAGGCCTGGCCTTGGGGCAGTGCAGGCCGTGCGACTGCACAGGGCACAAAATCAAAGGGAGGACAACAAGTTTTTGTATATGTACTTCTGTAGGCCGACTTCTAAAGAAGGAAAAAAATTACTTGCTAATTGTCGTTCAATTTACTTTTCTTCCTCCTTTATTGCATCAATTATAGAAAAAATTCATTATAGCAATAAAAGATGATGATTGATCTTCTCCACAATCAATTAAATACACTACTCTCTTCATAAATTGCTCACAATCTACTCAATATTTTTTCATCATCTCTCAATTTTGCACTCTCACCATTGTTCAAATTGCTCAAATTTCTCATAATTTTGTATATACGAGATGGATTCTCTCAATAGTTGGAGTTGAAAATTTGTTGTGTTTTCTCCTTTTGAAAAATTGGGTAAGGATGCTTGATGTTTCTCACTTTGTTCTTGTTTCTGGCTTCATGATTGAAGAGCGAGAGGTTTTCCCTTTCCCTTTGGCTTCATAACCTTCATTCAGTATTCATTGTCTTGGTTATGTTCACAAGCCCAGCATATTACGATATTGTTTATAAAACAATGCGCTTTACACTGAGCCCTCAAACAAAGCAATGCAATGGCTCGAAATCGGGCAACTGGCCAAATAACCACAACATCTTGCATATCCTCACACATGAACAAAATTGCTAAACCCAAAGGTCCGAAAGGTGTGTTCATCATAGGACATTTTCCTTGAAGTCTATAATGGGCGCTTGCAGCTTCCCCGTCGGTGGCTTCCCTCTCAATTGAATGGAGACAAACCACCTTCGGATTAGCCCCTTGTTGATACAGCTGCTTCTCCTTTTCTTCCATAACCTGAGCTGGAGAAGGAATCTTTTATGATGGTGCTGCACTTATTTTTTTCTCCGGTTAATTAAGCTTTGGAAGTTTACAAGACTTTCAATGGCACCAAGCTTCATTCTTTTTTTTTTCAACTTTCAAAGGTTTCTTTTTCTTATGTTACAAAATTGTTGTGAATATATGATATATAAAAAATCACTTTTATTTTTTAATGAAAATATTTAAAGGGCATAAATTTTTATTTTCGCACAGGGCATTAAATCTCTCAGGACCGGCCCTGCAAACGCCTGTTCAATATTGCATTAAAACAAACCACTATTGATTCAAAATTGTGCCGAGAAGTCTCTATGTTCATTTCCATGAGGCATGAAATAGACAAAAATAAGACACCGAATTATTTTAGAGGTCCTCCATCTTCTCCAAAAATGTTTCAAGCAAGCCATGGCCAATAACCAATTTTGTTGTCCCAATGATGAAATCATAGGCCATTCCTTCCTGAGAACTGAGAAAACGAAGGGCGGAAATCTCTGCAAATGTTACACCTCCAATGAAGATAACAAGTACAAGGGGGCGCTTCTCATCAGCTACCTTGTTTATATTGGTTGCTTCCCCCTATAAGTTGCCAGTTGATGTGCTGCTTGAGAACATGCCTCTCTTTGTTTCTGAATGTGGTCCAGGTAACAACTTTATAATTTTTTTGATTGGACGCCAGCCAAATCTAATAGCATGTTGAACAAGGCGAATGCTAAGAGGTGCATATCCAGAAAACACATAGTTGATGCCATAGGGGTTAGCTGTCTCAGTGTCTTTAACTACAAGCCGTAAGGCACGCTTAACTATCGGCCAATTGCCTTTGAATTTCGTCTCATCACTCTCATGTTTTATAAGCAATCCAGCCTTCTGCAGATTTTTCAATGTGACACGGTGCTCAAATCCTTAACATTGGAGTAGTTCATTCCTCAAATGGTCAAAATTCTTTTCCGGCAACCCTGAGTTGGTGATAGACATTAAGATGAGAAGACGTAGGACATTTACGAGAGGTTCTTGCTTATCCATCATTTTTTCAATGTAATCTAAGCACATTTTATCAAGACTCGCAGTCTACGAAATGATAGCCTCGAAGTGAAAGTCGTCAAATGCTTAGCAATATTGATATGCCTCGCCACTTCTGGATATGAGTGCATCTTTTTGACAAAGTTCTTCACTTCAGAAATAGTCTGTCGATTTGAAGTCACCTCATTGTAGTTCTGCTGCATAGATAGTGCTTTCTGGTGTTGAATCTGGAGGACAACTTCAAAGTGAAGATCCCTAATCTCTTTATACAACTTCTCACTTGAATTAAGTGGAACTTTCATCTTTGCTCCCCTTTGTTTGACATCCATGACAATTGGATCAACCTCCACAGAACCATTATTGATATGCAGAAACTCATCAACAATGCCCTCATATGTTACCTGCGTACACATGGGAGTAACCGAGTAACCATGTCCACCTCCCTATCAAAAAGGATGACAATATCCATCTCCGGAACAACAACATCAGATGAGCTAATGAGTTCCTCTATTTGCAGGCGGTTTAGAATGTCAGCAACACGTACTAACGCATTTCCTTTCGCTCTCACATTTGGTATCACACCACAAGAAAACTCAAGCTTGTGAATGGCTTTCGCAACATGCCAAAGTGAGCTCGTATCGCCATCAACAAGGCATTCCTTGAGAGACAAATCAAGTTCAAACGACAAAACATCCTCATCCAATGGAACAATATACAATGGATAATCTCCTATACTCAACAAGTCATGCACTTTTTCCACCTCAAGGAGCTTCTCACAAGCAACTGCACGACAAGGCACAAAGTATAGATAGTATTTTCTCTGCAACTATGAACTTGTGAACTAATGTACGTATTTTCTCAAACTAAGCCATGAAGGGACAAGGAAAACCACTTTGGTACAGTCAATTTGAATCGTTTCATCCAAAAGATGTCGCAGTTCAACCCCATGTTCTCTGAGAAGTGCAGGGTGGATGATCAATGATATTGAACCAGCGAGCTTTGGATCAATCACCAAACACTTCCTCCCTCGAATACTCTTGGAGAATGTTAATGAGCTCTCTCTGGGAATGTTCCCTCAGGTATTTGAGATTGAGAGGAGCATTGTCCAATTTGGGACTAGTCTAGAAGTCTTCCAAGTAGAGCTTTTTATCAGTTAGGAGTATCGGCTCAAAATCTTTAGTGAGACTTTTAATGTGTAAACACTTGTGAGACGAGTAAGGTAGAATAGTCTAGAGACTAGATAGAATCTTAGATATGATACAAAGAGGTCTTGATATCATGATATTGCTACAAACTTGTAAAATGTGTATTAGTACATGATACATGATACAAGCGAGGTTTGAATTCCTAAGTTGCTACAAGCTTGTAAGGAGTGTTGAAGTGCTCGGTATCATATTTCCATCCTCAGTGAAAAATATGAAGTGCATATGCATGTTTTTACCTGAGTGCCATGATGACATGTTGGGTCTTTATCTTGACTAGGGCCTTCAGACTTCACTTTTGGGTTTTGACTAAGCTACTTTGGTTTTGTTCTGTTCAACAGAGAATTGTCAATATATTTTGTACCTACACAATTTGTGTATGTATTTTCGTAGTGTATGTAGTGTGTACATGTACAAAAGACTCTATAGAGCTTTAAATTATCCAAAGTTTCCCAATAGACAACATAAAAACTATGAAATATTGTTTTCTTTTTCTTTGATTTGTAATGTGAGCTTCTATTCATACCTCTAAATATGGTATCTAGACCTCCCCGCCACTTAATAGACCTCCTATATATTTTTACAAATAATCGATTTGGTATCTACACCTCCCATTTTTTCCCACAATACCCCTGGTTCAATACACTCAATAAATACAGTCCTCCAAATATCTCTGATTTTTCAAGGTGATCGAGAGAAGAAACAAGTCAGAATTCATACCCTAGACCAACGTTCTTTCTTTCTCTAATTCATAAAAACTCGTCTCAATTAAACTCTTTTTACACATGTACTGATGTACATAGAGAATTCAAATCATACATGATTACTAGTAAAAAACCCACATGATCAACATTATTAATAATCAACCCGATTTCCAATCCCTAGAATCTCAAATAAATAAAATCAATAAAAATAAATACTAGTCAAAGTCATAGCAAGTAGGGGTGAGCATAAAAAACTGAAATCTCGATCTCGTCCCGATCCCGTCCCGAAATTCATAGGGACGGGACGGGACGGAGGTCTAAAAACGTTCGTTCCGTCCCGATCCTTTCCCCTTTCATAATAGTGGGATGTGACGTGGGACGAATAATTTCTATCTCGCTTCGTCCCGTCCCGTCCCGTCCCACCTTTAATGAAAACTTAAAAATTCTTATATATTTGTATCAAAATGAAACTAATTTATGTTCTTAATAACTCCAAAATTATATCAACTCAAATAATAATGGTAAATTATAATATTTTGAACATAATATGCATTTTTTTTGTTAAAATTTCATTATTGAATGTTATTTTGTTAATGAAAAAGTAAAAATATAGGTTTTTATTTAACTTTATAGGAAGATGTGATTTGTCTCATCTCGTCTCATCCCGTCCTGTGCCCACCCCTAGTAGCAAGGTTTGATTGAATGTGCTTTGTTGTGTATTTTAGGGTATACTAATAGATATAGGTTAATTTTTTTATTTTTAAATATTAGTTTGGGTACTCTTTAGTAATCAGACATTGGTTTACAAAGTCAACTATCAATTGAAAAAAAAAGGAGGTCTAATTACTAATATTGGAAGTATGAATAGAAACTCATTTTTTTTATTTTTTAGGGAAATGAATCAAATTCATTGGCCTAACAACATAACGATCACAAGGATCAAGCAATTGGACTGACAAGCCAATCCAAAGGCTACCTAACCAACTAAGGAAAAATAAATGTGCACGTAGCACTTATGCAAACTAGAGAAAAAACCAGTTCAAAGTAAGAAATAAATGTCCAAAACAAGTGGACATAACCAATGTTCAAAGCAAAACTAAAAAACAAAAATAACTCCATTCTAAATCTAGAGTACTCAACAAACCTAACTAAACGAGTTGAACATCAATAGAAGCTCACTTTGTATATTGTGAACAATACAATTATTTCTTACAACAATACTGTAGTTACCATATTCACTACAGAATGATCTCATTACTGTTTTTTATACGAGAATCCAAGTGAGGTTCACACGGAGGCATGTACGCTGGGGGTGGGCGAATGCTTGTCTCAGTAGTGCCCCCGTTCTTGACTATGAAAGCAGTGTCCATACCCCAACTCAAGTGTCTATCAAAATGACAATGCCAAAACCATACTCCTACAAAAAAAAGTATGATTAGTAACCATAAATATGTCCTAATCTACCAGATATCATCAAGCTCAATAGTTTTCACATCTTTGCATCAAAACCTGTAGTTGATGAGTCTTCATATCTCTCAAATGTTGATAATTTAATAGTAATCTTAACCATCTATCTTCTGTTTGTGTTTTGTATCTCTGATTTTTCACATACTAATATCAAAGCAGGGAGTAAAGGCATACCAGGATTACTTGCTGTAAATCTGATTGCTAACCAACCATTTTTTGGAACTCCAAATGTATTTACTTGAGGAGGATCAACAAAATTAAACCCCTTCGGATCAGCCTCATCGTCATAGTTTCCATAACCAAATCCAACCACAAAAAAGCTATTTCCATGCATATGCATTGGATGATTAACGGAGCCCTTCATCACATTAGTCCCTTGGAACACAATTTGAACTGATTCGTTATAATTCAACACCTTCACCTTTGTCCCTTGCACGGTGAACACAATATCATCCACGAAAGTTTCCTCTGTGAAGTTATAATACGTAGGTGGCTGGTCTGGAAAATCTGATGTGTAAACCCCACTTATGTTTCTGCAACACAATGTCAAAACGAGCAGGTTAAAATTGAGATTAATGGGGCAGTAATATTAATCTCACTTCCTTTTCTTGTATTTATCCATTTGGAGCAGAGTTTGGAAAACAAAAACCTGTAGTAGGCTTGAAGGACATCAGTTCTTGGGTTTATCCAGCTAACATTATTCAAGCTTGAAGAGATTTGTTCGCTTGTTTCACACCGTGGATATGTACAAGTAAGATCATTCATCGAAGCTGTTATGAACATGCTAGTAGTAACGTTTAATGGGACATCTATAGGGTATTTGGGATTTGCCAAGCTTTTAATCTGGCGGGTGAATTTTATTGCTGCAGTAGAGTCCAAGTACATGGGGAGAGTATTTGGAAAGGAAGGAGGTGTCTGATATGAGTAGTTGCCTCTGTATTCAAGGATTGCAGTAACATTGACATGATCAAAGCCAGTTACTTCTGCATCCTCACTTGAGTATTGTCTAGCAGCCAGATAGTATTGGCCAGGAGATTGATTTGCTTTGAGAAGGACATCCATTACTTGTCCAGGACTCATTACTATGTAGGCTGTGTCTATGGGTTTTATATAGGCTCCGTCTAGGCCAACAACAGTGAGATTGTGTTCAGCAACTGCAAAGAAGTGTTCGGCGTTCATGTTTGCATTGATTATGCGAAGAAGATAGGTCTTGCCGTAATCAACCATTCGACGATATGTTGTTCCTGCAATGAACAATTTTTCGACTGGTTTCATCTTGTGGAAGCTAGCATTAGAGCATAAGTTTGAACGAATTAGGCATACGTCAACTTACCATTAGAGCATGGACAGAAATCTCCTGGTTCGCCATTTATAGTATAAGCATCTGAATGAGGCAAGTCACTACCATCATCCATACCTTCATCAACCAATTCTTTGATATCTCCCTCGTACCAGGATGCTGCATATATGCAAGGATCCACATAAAGACGAAAAGAAATTAAAAAACTTACAGGGGTCATTCTGCAGATAAGTAACCGAATATTTGCATATGCAGATTAGCATATATCAATCTCACCCTTACGATTCAAATATACTAGATTAACCACTCATAAATTGCTTGAAAACCTATCAAAATTGTAGTTAAAATGTTTACACGTTCACAATTTAAAATTTTGTCATCACTTGACCTTACATTTAACATCCAAGGTTGAGACCAGGAGAATAAATTTTGTATCTTAAAATATTTTAATCTCAACACTACATCTGTGCGCGCGCAAAATTGAATAGCAAATGACATCATAAGTGTACATGCAGTAGTTAACATTTTGCGTACCAATTATAAGGGTTTCATCTTCATCCGGTTGAGGAAATGGAAATGTGGTTCCAACACTTGGTAAGATGACAATGGCACCATGAACAGTGGCTCTTGTCCAATCACTATGAGCATGCCACCATAAAGTTCCTTCTTCAGAGGATAAATAGATTTCATAGGTGAAATTTGTTCCAGGAGAAATTGGGCACTGCGTGATGTACTCAGGACCATCCGACCACGGATTTCTTGGTTGTTTAATCCCATGCCTATACAATCATATAGTAACTAAATAATTACAAAAGGGGAGAAAAATATTAACAAGAGTAGTCGATGTGATTGAAACTTACAAAAAAAAAATTCAGAGGCAAACTTATCGACTAATTTCCATTTGTTTCTTCCTTGGTTTCTCTGAGAGAGAGAGAGAGAGAGAGAGAGAGAGAGTTACCAGTGAATAGTGAAACCATAATCCCCTTCGTTGTGAACGTTAACGTAAATAGTATCCCCTTTGTGAGCCCGTATCTCTGGACCTGGAAAACTATCATTTACTACTAAGATGCTCTTTGTTATACACAGTTTGGTGAAGTTTTTCTCCCTTACCTAATGTATTCAAAACCAGCACAGTTAGACATCCATGTAAGCTAGTGGATCAAGCTCAAAACTTAGTATACGTGCATAAAATGGGTTAATTATATGACAACCGCGCGCTCAATAATTAGATCGATATCCATGCAAAGGTATAATTGCAAGGCTATCTGTTATAGATTAGTATATTGAGATTGACACTGATCGAGCTAGCTACCTAGAGATCGAGGTGAACTGGGAATTGGCTACTTACAACGAAATCATAGAAATGTACTTCGCTGTCAACAGAGGAGATGAACTGCACGATAAGATAGAGAAACCACAGAATCTCAGTCACTAATATCGAACAATTCTTCTGGGATTTCATGTTGTTCTTTCTTGAATATGATGAAGAAGCTGGATAGCTTTCTCTCTTGTTTTAGATGCTTTAAGTTATATAGAGGATTACATCTTGGCATCTTAACCGTGGGCAATAGCCAATAATTTTGACTGTCATATACTAGCCATACGTACACTTACATTAATTATTCAATTTCCGAGCAAACAGTCAAAATCACTGAACACAATCGATTGCGTCTTCCAGTCAACTAAGAGATCAAATACGTACTAATGATTTAGACCATAACTGCACTTAAGTTAAAGAACAATATGGCAAACACAAAGAGAGGATCATGCTTGAACAGGTAATGGCTGATGCTTCACTAATTGACCAAATGCATTAGAATTGGTTAAACTTGGATTAGAGACTATTGGCTTCTTTGCTATTTCAGGAGGTGTTATTCCACGTGATTGTTGTAGGGAGTTGTTGTAGTATATGCCGTGGTCTAATGCAGAACACAAAATTAAAGATCAAGCTGACAACCCTTCTCCACCAAACACCGTACTGAGCATGATAGGTAATCGCAGATAACCTTTTTTGCAGCCTACTAGTCTTCGGTAAAAATGGTCATGCAGAGAGAGAGAGAGAGAGAGAGAGATTATAATAGTTACAGACTATCCTTTACCTTTTTAAGGAAGTTATTGACCAAATTACACATCAGAGAGTTCATACCAAGCTGGTAGCTTTCTCAGCTGGTATCACTATACATTGATAACCAACGGGTTGGTTATTTGATTTTGTCAAATTTGAATTTTAACGGATGATGTAGAATATTATAATCACAGTCCAACCCATCAGTCAAATAAAATAAATATTTAATTAGAATTTAACTATTATTTTTACGATGCATCTTTCTTCTATTGGGACTGCATCTCTTGTTCAATTCTGCTTCAAAAAATAAAAATCTCTTGTTCAGTTCTCAATCTAGATCCGGCTCCTGTTTTTCTCCTCTCCTTTTCCCTTGTCTCCTCCATCATCTTATCCAAATGCATAAACATATGAAGAAGGCTCTACATGAATAAACCCCTTCATCCTATCATCCATAGAATCACTGCCTTTTCTTGGAGCTTATTCTTCTTCAATTGATGAAAGAGATTCTGGAGACCAGTCGATAGTTTTGATACTTGAGTGATGCGAAGATGCAACATCAGTAATCAAAAGAGAAAGACAGGTTTCTAGGGAAGAAAGAGAGGGAGAGAAATATTCATAAACAAAGAAAGACGGTCTCAACCGAGCAATTTGACAGTGGAGTAGAGAACTGTCAACCACGGGAAGCCAATTTGTCCCAACCACGTATGCACCACCTGGATTTAACCAATGGGTTGCAACGAATTGAAACAGCCTTTTCTTTTTCATATCGTTTTGTTCTCCACCTGTCAAATAACTTTATCATGTTAATTATATTCATGTCAATCGTCCCTAACTTTCTACAAGAAAGTCGTGTGCATGCATACACATGTGGTTCTCTTGAATGGAAATAATTATGAACTTTAAAGTGGTGCCGCAAATTGTCGAATAAAATTATAGCAATCAGCAGTAATCCCTGGAAATAAACGAACGAGTTAAGACAAGTTAGGGCCGTTCGTCGAGTGTTAGCATCTATGGAGCTTCATACTAGGTTCCAGTAGCACCATCGACGAATCTAAGTTCAGACCGGTTGTCCTACTTGAAACTTACGCTGCGCATAAGAGGGCAATATTTATGCATACATTACCTTACACAGTATGAGAGTAACCAACGGAACACCCAGAGACTATAAGAGTTTCACAATTACTTAGCAACCAACATTATTCAAATATGGGATGCTTGGACATGCAAACTCATGGACCATCTGGTTGACACTTCAAGAAATGCTCCAATGGTTTCATAGGTACTTGAATCCTTACAGTGAGCTTGCAGTCAGTCCCTTGTGCTGTTCTTGATCCATTCTAGGTAGTTGAAACTGCCAGCATTGACGGGCAAGGCAATAACTTCTGGCACACTGATAAGGAAGACAAGAACAAAAGAAAAAAATTACTTCCATCTATCTCAAATTTACATTCAGCCAGGTATATCGTAGACAGATTCTACCAGATAAGTACCATGACATTTGGAGCAAAATTCATTAGTTTAATTATGGCTACTGCAATTCCATGTATATGACATCTCAGCAAAGTTCATTGATTATGTGAAATTTATACGATCTGTGCTTACTCATATGGATGGTTTGACTTAACATGCTCTGTGAGAGCTTCAAAAAGGGATTGCCTGGTCTTGATTATAAGAAGCTCCTCAGAATCTGTCTGAACCTATCAACCAATAGCAGACAGTGAAATAAGAACATAAAAATTCTTATACTTGATGCTTACTTGTCCAATTAAATAAAATCTCGAACAAAATAACAAATGAAAAAGAGGAGGACCATCCACCCTTCCTTACAATCATGTGGTAGTACAGAACTATGGTATGTGATGCTTACCTCACCTTCCCACTGATAGATGGACTGAATGCCTGCACAAAAAAATCATCATGAGTCAGACATGATTGGGCAAATTTGATGCCATATTAATTCTGAACTCAAGATTAAAATGCAATGTAATACCAATCAAAGAGGTACAATTTTCTTCTCCTCGTTGCATGCCACGTGTTGAGAACCTGAGATGTATATAGCTTTGATATTTCACAAGCATCAGCATTCTCTTTAGTTAAGCTTAAGCAAGGGAATATGTACTACGTACTCCAATTCTAGCAGTAATATATCCAAAGCTCCAGGATAGAAGAAGAAAAGGTAATAGATGCAAAGCATATGTATTGACTACAGAACTAAGGGCCACAACATGTTGAAAGAAATATCAGACATTACAGGAAGATTTTATATAAACTTGTTTCTGCTTTCAGTATTGTCTATTCTCACTTTGTGTTTTAAAAAAAATATCAGTAATATCAACAGATCGAGCAAATTTGACCTTGGCAGCCCTTAGTTACAAGTATGACTTTAACTGACCACATATAAAAGCAGGAGATGCAATGTAGCATCATAAAACAAAACTACGCTGAAGTTGATACCTGGTACTATATTAAGTTATTAACACATGCGGCAAGTTTTTCTCTGACCAAGCTTTCAGCTAACTTCTTTCCTGCACAATGCATGCGATAGAATAAATCGTGGCTTAAACTTCAGTGTTTCATCTTTGAAGGAAATCGCAATAGGTTATGCAGTCTCGAAAGTTAGAAAAATAGTACTATGTATCTGATCAATTACAAGAAGAAAAGTAAGAAAGACCAAGGACTCACATTTTGTTGATTTTTGGAGTGTAAGATAGATACTAACTCTCCTACTTTCTATATAAATTCACTCACTGAACCCACTACCACAAGCCAGGGAAAATAAATTAACAGAACAATGTTCAGCAAATACTTTTTGACCTAACTCATACATCAAATGACTACCAACAAAATTTCAATTGGGTATAAGCTCATAATTCATCCGCATCCTAAAGTTGCAATGAATTTATGGGTACTTAACTTCCACACAACCAACTCCATTTAAGAAAAATTAAGTTTACCAATCCTACACTTAAGATACCTAAATACAGGCCAATTGTTCTTAAAAAATAAAAAACACAAGAAATAATGCATCAAACTATAAACTAGACCCTGCATAATAACCTCTTGAACTCCAACTATAACTCTTTGATCACTCACCTCATCTATGATACAAAATTGTCAAACCCCAATAACACCATCATCATTTCATAAAAATCCAAACTTTACAAGAAAAAAAAAAGGACTAACCTACTTCTTTGTTGGGTACAGTGACATAAACCACAATGCTTGGTACAGTGGTGCTACTACTCCCTTGATTGCCTTTGCTTGGCTACCAAAGTTTGATCTGCAAAACCCACAATTGTCCACAGACTAAGTTACCACAGTAAAACACAAAACAACTGAAAAAGTGAAAAACCCTTTGAGAATCAGAGGAATAAGTTTTACCTCAAGAGAGGGGCGGACGGGAGAGAGTGAGGGGTACAAACTGTTGCTCTGCACGCGGCGGAGAGGAGATTGGGGAGGCCGAAGCTGAGCACGCAGAATGCTCCGAAGAGAAGTAAACGACGTCGTAGCGTTGAGGAGGATGAAGAGGAGAAGGAGAAGGAAGAAGGTATTGCTTTGGCTCTGAAGCAGAGTCTGGAAGCCATTTGTGACAACCAGTAGCTCGGTTTTCTGGTATTTTGGTTGCTCTTCATCATAATTGGGCCTGTATTAGGCCCGTCGAACACTTGACTTGGCCCAATATTAAAGGCATTAGTCTCAAACCCAAATGTCTTTAATCACAAAATGGTGTGAATTAACGTGTCTTAGCTTAGAGACTATGGCTATACCATGGCTATTTTTTATGATAATCAAAAACTACATACGGTGCGACACACTTGAAAAGGACATGAAATAAAAATGAATTCATGTTGGTCATAATTTTCTTGTTGTTGTATTTACTTATATGTGTACTTAATATCTAGTTAACATTATATTTTAGGTGAATTGTGTTTCGAGACGATTTGTCAAAATTATTCATAATATGAATGAAGTTAAACCCGCGTATATGGTTGTAAAACTCATCAATCTACCTAACTGCTAAACAATAGACACCATCCAGATTCAGATCCTATTATAGGGTTGTAAGGACTATGAGTATAAGGAAACACATAAACGGAAAATGAGATACATCAAGTATTGTTTGGAGCTATATAAACCCGAGAGTCCCCAATGCTTATTTTTCTTCAGTTCCCAATATGTTCCGTCTTCACATATCAAGGCACCATTTACTGTGGTATTTAAAGTATAAGGGGTGAAGACGACTTCTAACTAATAAACAGAGGCTGAAGTTAAGTACGCGATTAAACAAGCAAAGATGTGGTGACAAATGAAGCAAAGGCATGAGTTGATAAAGAAATGGTGATTACTAATGTCGTCGAGTGGTGAGGTTTTGTTGGATGCTATGCCATTTTCTAAAATGGTGTTAGCATCTCCACAGTGAGATGCATTTGACTAATTAACTTGGAACTAATCGTAGAACTCAGATTCCCAACATGGTAATTAGTTAAGTAATTTACTCTAGCTAATAATAAGGACATTTAGAGTCTCAAAAATATATCAAATGTACTTCCTCCATCCAAGCATATGGTCCAAAATTAACTGCAAAACACAGAATCCCCAAACTATAAGCTGTATAGTAACTGTTAAAAAGACTTCATATTTTATAACCAAGTGACAAATTTGAACTGCATTGGTCAATCGAACCGGTTTAAGGCATCTTCCAAAGTTATAACTCAAGTAGACATAAGTAATAAGTCGGTTCTTTAACAAGATTAATATAAAATTGGCGGATTAGCACTTCGATCACTTCTAAGACAACAATTCAACGATAACAGCAACATAAATTTATGTTCCGGCCGACCCATATGGACTAATTTGTTCTTCATCTTGTCAATGCATTAATCTTTTAATAGTATATATCTCTCTTCTCAAATGATGTAGAAAAAATTAGTTCTTGACTCTCTTTGTCGCTTAACATAATTTACCTATATAGATTGGAGAAATACGGAATCATTAGATGCTCTACATTTTCAATTTACGAAAAGCAATTGTCTAAATAGATCGACTATGAAGGCTTCGTCCCAACTAATTAGATAACTCAAACCATATGGTTTAGAATTGGACCTTTGGGAAAGTAAAAAAAAAGGCAATGAGTAAAAAAGCGTATAATTTAGGAATGGTACCCGTTGTTATCATAGGCATCATCTACATCTAGTTTTATGTGATAGTTGTTGCAATACAGTCACGTCATTCGAAAAAAAAAATTAATTCGTTAAATTTTTAATCCACCACTGGGTCACAAACTCACAATGCTAAAATTAGTACTTAAAATGTGCTTTATCCAGAATTACTTGTGATTTTTTGGTAACTAAATTTTAAATAATAGAAAGGTTTAGTTGATGATTTTCCAATTTTCCTGAAAGGAATTAATTAAAAGAAATCATTTTCCGTTCCTAATTTAGCAGAAGGCTTGAGTTTGATGAAAAGACAAAAAGATTGGAACCTAGAGAGAGATGGTAGAGTATAGTCGTATAGACAAGAGAGATAGCTTGGATGCCAGTTCAATTTAGTTTTGGAAACAAGTTAATAATATTCTAATCACAGAATGTCACTGGTAAGTGGTAATGGGAGACCAAACTATAAGAGACAGGGAGGTAAATATAAAATGACACGAGAGGCACGAAAAGGGAGGACACTGTGGACCCGATCGTGTTCCACGTGGACTTTCGTTGTCGTGGAGACACGGAAGAAGTGGCGGAGGTTCTGGACGCTGCGGATGGCGGACCACGGCGTTGGAGACTTGAAGCTGCCTTTGCATTTCCGCACTGCCATCCTTCTCATTGGCATAAACACTAACCAAGGTTCCATCACAAAGTTGGAGTTTAATTTTCTCTTCTTGATCCTAGTGAGGGTTTTCATTTTTCGTAGTTAAAACATCTAGTTACGAATTTGTTACTCGCTAAACACATAAGTGTCATTTCTCATCTTGATCCAAGTGAGGTCTTCTTTTTTCCTAGATAAAACATGTAATTTACGAACCGTGGATACGTACGAGAAAAATTGTATATTATTTAAGTTTGTTTATCGATATAGAACATATTAGCCTAAGTAAGTTTAATGGATTTTTTTTTTTGCAATCTTTTCTTTGAGATAGATAAATAAATGTTTTAGTCGCGCGACTTTATATTATAACGATGGTGGTAGTGATTTAATTATTATGAGGCTTTTAGTCGTTTTGTGCTCTTGTGAATTTGGATTAGAGATCACCTCTAATTTGAATTGTTTGTATCTTTACAACTAACAGCTTATGTTCATTTTATTTTGCATTAATATTCCATGGGGGAATTTGAACCTAACTAATCCTTCTCAAGTCGTTAGCATGTTCACCCCAATCGTCAAATTTTGAGAAATATATGATTGGTCTTATTGGTAAATCTTTTTAATAGTTGCTTTAGATAGGTCAAAGATTTTTTAACTAATGAAGTGGTGAATCTCAATGACCATCCAAGTCTAGTTTTAATTGCAAGGTAGCTTGCAAGATCGCATTTTTCAATTAAGGGAGTGCTTCGTTGTTAATGGGTAACAAAAAAATAGTTTGATTATATATAATTTCATCGGGCGTGATTCAAATGACTTTGTTTATGAGTGGAGCGGAACATATTTAGAGATAGGGAACTTGAACATCTATAGATAGTCGATCATAAATTGTTTCTCATATATAAAGGATTTGATGACTAACCGAATGATATGATTTCCGTCAAGTTATTTACAATGTAAGAGCTACGGCTACTCCCCTTTTTACACTGCTTTTGTGACATGTGCAGTGCAACGATGTCTTAATGCATCAAGTCACACGATTACATTTACTCTTCGATGTGTTTGTGCATCTAGTTCGAGATGTTGCTCTCTCAGTTCTCTTAGATGCGTTTGTGTATTTTGCTATCTTTTTATTATTTTTCGATACTTACATCGCTCTTTATATTTTTTAGTTTCTTAATATAATTCGCCCTCGTTTAAAAAAATATATCAAGATGGTAGTAAATGTAAAGACATATATAGATTTGGTCGTTTGGATCGACTCAGATTCATACTCATCAACCCTAAGTAATACTAATCCTGATTTCATGTCCCAGAGAAAGTATCAACTGAAATTAAAGTTCAAAAACTTGTTTGACTAGCTGACTGAATTAATTCACACACAACTCCACATTGGCCGGTGACCTCTAGCAATGGAAAAGAGAACAATGTGCGAAGGGATGAGTTAAAAAAATTGTGTGGTGGGTGTGATATATGGAGTGACACACTCTGTAGAGCTCGGATCTCAAACAGCTAAGACTCCCCTTGAGATTCATACCAAAAGGAAAAGTCTTAGATAGGACTCATAAGGAGGAGGGGCCTCACTATCGCCTATCTTCTGAAAAATAAAGTGGGAAAACAACATCTTTGAAGTTAGCACAAATCTGACATTTCCAAGTGTTTAATATTTGGGTTTTAATGAAAGAAGAAATTTTTTGAATGTGAAACTGCAAAAGAGGAAAGGTGAAATCCAGAGAGTAGCAATTTTAGAAAAGGGAGGATTTCAAAGAATGCATGAGGGAAAAGGGTTAGAAATTTGTGCTAAAGTCCCTTTCTTGGATCTATATTATTTGAGCATGTCTTAATATTGAATCCAAGGAACAAGCATCCAAGGTTAAAAAAAATTATCATAGTTAACTTGTACTCTAACATGTGGTCAAACCCAAGTAACAATTTACCACTGTTGTGGTCATTGTCATTGTTGGATAAAAGTCATACTGTATGATGGTTTCTAGTTTATACACAGTCAAAATGAACAAAGTCCTAAAAAAAATGGGATCCCATTCAAAGGGTTTAGACTTTAGGCCTTTTGGGTTTTAGGGTTTTGGCAAAAATTCACCAAAGTACAAGTTGAGTGACATGTTTCAGTACAAGCTTTTGTTGGACTGCAATGCTAATTTAACAATCGGCATTGGATGACCATAGGGAAATCCCATCAATAAATGACTTGTATATATGAATAAGAATCAATCAGCATTCAACTTGCAAAAGAAAGCTTGAATCCCAAGTTTCAAACTAAGCAAAGCCTAGTCGAGGGGCATCTGGGTTTAGGACCTCAGGAAAGGGATCACTACCAATTTTAACCTAGTTAAAGTAGTAATTTTCATGATTCATGTTCCCCCAAGACTTAAGCCTAGTAAATAATCAACAGCATTCTCATGGAATAAAGATACTAAGTGCATTGACTGACCTTGTCATTTCCAATATGGAAGCCGATAGTCATTGTTCGTATCGGTCTGGAGCATCTATACTATAAACTATTTGTAATTTTCCTTGGTGAATATTTTCTCTCTAATTAAGTGTCCTAATGTAGTAGGGTAAAGAACAGTCATTGCTGAATGTTATGGAAAAATTGCGTACTTTGGATTTCATTTGTCACATCCCAAAAGGAGGGTATATAAACGCTCATAAAATTCTAAAAGTGAAATAAAAAGATAAAGTTCATATCTTTTTGGGATTTTTTGGGCACCATAAAGACAACCCTTTAATTTCCTCCGACACAACTTTTGATGCATACTTGCATGTGTTACATACTGATATAAATTAGGTTAGGGCTAAATTAATCAAATAATAGTGATTTTTTGTATTGAATGAGGAACTCAAAATACTAAATTAAATTTGTTGTGAATTGAATTTATGACTTCTCAATTACAAAGAAGATATTAATGTTACTAGACCAAATGGTACCAGGCAAATAACGGTGAATTGCTTGTAACTTTTTTGCTTAAACAAGTACATTTGTAGTTATTTACAAGTATATATATCTCATGTGTGTTTGTGTATATATATAATTGTTTGATTGTTATGTCAATACTTGTTCCTTTTATAGAAAATGGAGGGGAATAACTAAGCTTAGCTGATTTTTGGCAGTGGGCAGTGTGCAATGGTTATGAATGCCACATGCAATCTTATTCTACTTCTAGACCCCAGGCTTATGTTAATTATGTAAGGAACTATGTATTCTGTAATGATCATCGATATATTAAGCGAGGAAAACATACAGAGTAAATAATGAAAACCATAACTATGACCTAAAACCTTACTTAGTTCTAAAGAGTAAGCTTCATGTCTAGTATCTGCGATGCAAATGAAAATAATAGATGATTCCTTTAAACTTAGTTTTATTACCCTTTATGGATAGTAGTTCATTTCCAAGAAAAGACATATAAGGACTGGAAAACTTATCTACTAAATATTGAACACATTAAGAGAAGATCGGCCTTGTGTTACCCTTGTCAGGTTCCATGTGAAGCGAATCTACTCGCAATGGCCGCAGTTTCCTTGCCATCGTGAGTCTAACCGCAGGGTGAAGGGTCTCTTACTTCGATACTGATGGGCTGCCTAACCTGCCTTGACTTCTCACACAGCTGCTTGCTAAACTTGCACTAAATGTTTTATGTCCTGTTTTCGTTTCTTTTTCAATCTCATGATCAGTAGATGGAAAGTTACCTGTAATATGGGTCTATACGTTACTGCTTGACAGAAAATCGGAGACGCATTTAAAAAATCGCTAGTCAAAATGACTTATAGCTATTTCAGATCATATGTGACTATGTGAGCAACAAAAACTTAGCATTGTTGTCTGCTGAGGTGTGTTCTGTCAAAACTAAAACGTTTGGTTTAAATATCACAGTCCAGTCAAGAAATAGATACATGGTAAGAAAGTAAATAAGGTTATTTAGTTACAAGTTGTAACGGAAATATCTTGTCTGAAAAACCGACGTTTTTGAATTTTTTTTTTAATGTAAAGGTTGGTGCGGCTGCCCTTAAGAGTTTGTTAATAAAACAGTTGAATACAATGAGGGAGTAGAGATATAAAGCCTAAACCTCAAATACAAGGAATGAGATTACAACATGACTAACAAAAGCTTTCTCTAATCCAATGTATTCAAAACATGCACTAACTAGGAAGAGTTGACATATTAGACATCTTGCCGCTTTATAGTAGTGACATTTAGCTAAAACCAATAGAGTGCAGTAGAACAATTAAGACCACATTCTAAATGTGCTGTCGTCCATCCATCGACACTGCATTTTTGAAACTTCTATATACAAGGCCTCCTAACAATATATGTATACAAGTATACAACATGATCGGAATGTCAATATAAATAGGACAACTTGTCACACTAAAAATTACATCATAGACTCACTAAAAAGAGGGCAGAAGACAATGTATATTGCAATACAAAATCAATAACAAATATCAGAATTGATGGGGTTTTGTTTTGGGTAATAATACAATCGTATATAATGTTGGATGCGATTGATTGATTCTATTTTCCAATTTTCATACACATGCTCCCACAATTGACATTCATCATGCAGCAAAACTAAATGATGGAAATAAAAACAGAGCATGTTACCAAAAACCAAAAAGGAAGAATTGACTTGGATGGTAATTCAATGGGCCTCCAAATAGGGCGAACGCTACTTCAATACTGATTATAGGTCGGAAGTTCGAACCCTATTTTGGATAAAACAAACATAGAAAGAGTTAGGCCCCAACATGGAGACTAAAGTTTCAGTTTTCCTTTTTATGTAATAAAAAAAAGGAGTTTAAAACAAATAATATTATCAATCTTCATATATCAATTAAAAAGTTATATGAGTTTTGATAAACTTCGTTTAGGATTTGAGGGAAACAATTGTTCAATTAATGTTTGAATTTTTTGTGTTGAGTTTAATATTTGGTGAGTTCCAAATCAATGAATGAAAAAAACAACATTATAAATTATAAATTTAGGAGTGAAGTGAAAATTAATTTCAGATGGATTATGTAATTATTATGAATTTTTCGAGTTGTCTATAATAATTAAATATTATAATTGAAAATAAATTAATGGATAATAATTTGATTAAATTATAAGTATTTTCGAAAAAATAATGAGGTTTAAATAATATTTCGACATTTGTAAAAGTAAAATTGAGGGTTATTAAATAAAGATATTTAAATATTATTTTTAAGGTATGAATAGTAACTTCTAAAAAAAAGGCAAGAATAAAAAAATCAGGGTAGGTAGCAATCATAGCATTTGCAAAAAATAAAAGGAAGAATAAAAACAGAGTAGGTAGCAATCGTACCATTTGCAAAAGAAAAGCATTTGCAAAATTAAGCATAAGGTGGTGGTTAAGCAAATTTATTAATGGATTCGATATTGCCAATGGAAAATATCCCCAAAAATTAAGAATAAAATTCCAGTAAATACTTGCTCCCACGCACACTGTTTGAGGAGGCATTTTCACTCCATTGACAATTCAATACATCTGTCACACACAAAATCCTGCAATTTCTGTTTTTCTTTGTCAATCCCGTTCTTTCTGATTCCGTGTTGGTATTGCATTGGTGCCCTTCACTCTCTCACTCTCTCACTCTCTCCGTCTATGTCTCTCTACTCTCTACTCTCTCACTTTACCCTAAAAAAGAGCCACTCATTTTCTTCATAAGCACCTCTCAAGCAGCAGTCTTTTCAGCCCAGGCTTTAAGACAGAGGGAGTGCGGGAGAGAGAGACCATAGGAGAAGAGAGGGTCTGAAATAGGAGTCCTATTGGTTTCTCTTCATTTTTGGGTTTTGGCCTTGTATCATATCTATTGTTATTTCTTCTCTTTTTGATTCTTTGGTTGATAGCAGGTTTCAATCTTTGTCATCTGTATGCACTCTCATGAACACAGACTGAACATACAGATAAAACCCAACTCAAAAGCTTGAATCTTTTTTGTGTTCTGGTTTGGTAGTGAATGAGATTTACTTAATCCCAACTGAGGGAGGGAGAGAGAGAGAGAGAGAGAGAGAGAGAGAGAGAGAGAGATTGTGTCCCCTTTTGTTCTTGTTGCAATGGCACCCAGTTTTGACTGTGTAGTTTCAAGCCTGCTTTGCCCAGAAGACAACTTTTTTGATGATAATGATTTTGGGTCTTTGAGGGTTGAGGTTGAGTCAGAGGAGGTTACTTGGAATCATCAAAGAAACCGTGATCAAAACCGGGGCTTTGATCATGATGAAGAACATGGGTTGTCATTGCAGAGTAGTGATGAGTATTTGGCTTCTATCATTGAGAAGGAATCACACCACTTGCCTCGTGTGGATTACTTGAAGAGATTGCAAAGTGGGGATTTGGACCTTCGAGCTAGAAATGAGGCTGTTGATTGGATTCAAAAGGTTGGTTTTTGTTTTTGTTTGATTTCATGGTTGTTGAATCATGCATTTCTTTCAATCATGAGTTATATCATCGATCGGTAAAAGTTTTGATCTTTGCACTGTTTTTGGGACTCAAAGAAATTAGAGCCTGTTTTACAGAAAAATTTGAAACTAAATCTTATGGTTGGGTGTTTGATGGTAATGGGTTAGAAGTGTCTATTGTTTGGACATGATATTATGTAATGCCATAACCTTAGTTTGGTCTGGTTGAGAATCCTTTCTGTTTTGCTTTTTTGGGGCCAAAGCCATTTGGAGAGTTTGATTTGTGTTCAGTGGTATTGTACTTTACCTTGTTCTATGCTGTAAATGCCAAGGATCAGAGTCACCCAGCTAGCAAATTCTGACTTCAGTTTTGCATTGTGGCTTTAATTTTCTTCTGTTTTCCTTTGAACTGTCTCTACTCAATCTTTTGTTTGATTACCAGCTGTTGACTAATTGGTCACATTGTTCAACAGGCAAATGCCCATTTCAGCTTTGGACCTCTTTGTCAATATCTGTCTGTAAGCTATTTGGATCGCTTCCTTTCGGCCTATGAAATACCTGTAAGTGGGGAAAAAGAGGACTGACTTAGTACATTGTCTGTTTCATTGCATCAAAGTCCATTGCTGATTGCATCTATTGTTTTCTGCATAAACCAATATGCAGAATGGCAAAGCTTGGACTTTGCAATTGTTGGCTGTGGCATGTTTGTCCCTTGCAGCTAAAATGGAGGAGATTGATGTCCCACTCTCCCTTGATTTGCAGGTGAGGCTTGGTCTCGTTTTTATTTGATCCTTCTAAAACCATCTGATTTAGTTATTTGGGTCCTAAAGATTTTAGCTTATAACAGGTGGCCGAGTCTAAATTTGTATTTGAGGCTAGAACTATTCAAAGAATGGAGCTACTGGTTTTAAGCACATTGAGATGGAGAATGCAAGCAGTTACTCCATTCTCATTCATCGACTCCTTCCTCCTCAAGCTCAATGAGGACCAAATCCCACTTAAAGCTTCAATCTATAGAGCAGTTCAACTCATTTTGAGCACAGCTAAGGGTACCAATTTTTTCCTTGCTAAAATGTTAAATTTCTTTTAGTGAAGCCATGAATTTGCACTATTCAGCTTCCCATATTACTAGATGTTATAAAATTATTGGTGAAATGAAGAAATTGTTGTACCAATAATGAAAGAGGGGCTGATGCTTATGGTGGATGGGTATGCAATGCAGGAATTGTTTTCTTGGAATTTAAACCTTCAGAGGTTGCAGCAGCAGTGGCCATTTCTGTAGCAGGAGAAAGCAAAGCATTAGATCACACTGAGACAGCAGTCTCTGTGCTCATCCAACATGTAGACTTAGAAAAGGTGCATAAATCATTGATGATGGACTTTTGCTTTTGCTCTTATCATTTTGGTGTTGATTACAAATTTACATAATAACATACAAACATCAAACATGATTACTGCAGATATTGATTTTGATTTTGATCTTGGTCTTGGTCTTTGCAGGAGAGAGTGCTAAAGTGTGTAAGTTTGATTCAAGAGGTGGGATTAATGAGTGGGGCCTTCAAGAATGGTAGTGGTTCAATGCAGTCTGTGCCACAAAGCCCCATTGGGGTCTTAGATGTTGCATGCTTCAGCTATAAAAGTGATGATCACACCACAGTTGGGTCATGTGCAAATTCTTTTCATAATGACTCCGATACTAAAAGAAGGAAGCTAAACAGACCATATGAAGTGGAGTTATAAAAGCAGCCAAGTATGGGGTTTAGGGTTTCCATTAAGTAGAGTGTTGTTGTGATGATGAAGGAAAAATGAATAGACAGGGTGCCTGAAGAAAATATGGGAGTGAACTGAGAACTAAAAGATGAGAGGAAGGGAATTGAATAAGTTAGGTCATGGGCTAAGGATGGAGACTGGAATCAATATGTCTCATGCTTTTGGGATGAAGAAGAACCTCTCCAGCTGTTAAATATTAGACTTCTTAACAGCAAGAGGCTGTGAGTAGAGAAAAGGAGGGGAAGGAAGAACTAAATGGGGAGAATTTTATAAAAGCTGGTGATGTTTTGTGAGAGATATGGTTTGTTTTTATGTTTTGGGTGTTTTATTGGTTTAGGAAAAGAGAAAATATGGAACAGAGAAAAAAGTATTTATATGATTGCAGGAATTTATATAATTCTTATGTTTCTTTCTTTGTCAGTTCATGCTTTTTACTTATTTTTGTGAATTTAATTTTAGTGTCAGGATGACCTGGTTGTGCTTTGGTTCTGTTTGACTGAATGTTTATATTAGACTGAGGGTTATGGGGTCTGCAGCTTTGGGGATCAAGTGTGTTGTGAACTTGGAACTTTGTGAATGCAATATCCTAATCAACCATTGAACAAAAAAAAGAAGAGTGACCAATTGACAATTATTGTCAGAGATACAAATGTAGAAGATAGTGGCTTATCACCCACCTTAACATTTACTAAAGGGAATGTTATTTGAACTCCCCAACTGTATTTTTTAACAGTAGTGTAGAAAATGCATGTGGCGTTTTAATATAATGGATTTACATTCTATATGAAGTGCAGAGAAAAGAAATACACAGAATATCTTATGTAAATGATGGGGAAGAATAACATCAATAGCACATAGATTTTTGACAATTCTAAGCAATTTTCTAGTTTAGATAAAAGGAACCCTAAATGCAAATAATAAATATGGCCTACTTTCGCTTCTATGCTAGGGAGTATCAAAGAAGTGTCATTAACAATGAACATCATATTAGGTAAGCCTAAAGCTGAGAAAGATTAATTTTTGTGAAGAAAAAGATGCATAACATAGCATACTGATTTTGTTGAGGATATTAATTTTTTAAGGAATGAGAACGAGGGCTCTCCTCTCTCTAGCTTGGAGGCAGCAAGCCCTTAACGTAGGGTTTTGTGTGTTGTGATCGACGTCTTCCAGTGAGGCTCCCTCCGTTTGTGAAGTAGTTCAAGCGCTCCTTACCAGAGCGGGCACCCCTCTTCTTCAACATGTCCTTCACAACGGCGTGCGGGGGAAGGTGGATCGAGTTTTTGCTAGGTTATCAATTTCTCCCTGATGACGTTGGTTTTTTGGTGATGGATTTGGAGAAATCCTTTGCGTCTGGGATCCGGGGATGTTGTGGATCGCTCAGATCTCGAATCTTTGTTGTGGTAAGGTTGTTCATCAGCCGATGCTGTAAAGATCAGATTGGGGGAGGAAGCTTCACTTTGGTGGTGGTGGTGGTTTGGCGTCGGGCACTATTGCCGTGAACACGGCGGGGTGTCGGTTAAGGCTATCTAGAGTGCCCTTCGGGCTGGTATAGTGGCCAACGCTGGTGTTTGAGTGGAGCTTAAAGACGAGACTAGGGAAGTGTCTTGTACCAGTGGCTGGGAGGAGACTGGAGCAGGCGGCGGGTGAGGCTTATGATTGTGGTCGTCGACCTTGGTTGTTGACTCTCAGTTGGGTGCCCAAATCAGTTTGGGGTCCTGTCACCTAGACCTGGACTATCGCCCTTTTTAGGGTGATATGGGCTCGTTTTTTCATGCCCATTCATTTTTGGGCTCGTGTTTGGGACCCTGGAGGACGGTTTTTGCACAATGTATACCTTGTCTATTGGAGAGGCTCCTCTTGAGAGTGGCTCCTCAAGATGCTTCGAAGGCGCTATCGGTGTAGTAAAAAAAGTGAGCCTTGTCTCACAATTCTCTGCTTCTCTCTTGGATTCCAAGTTTAGGGTTTATAACATTAATATTGCTATACTTTATTTGGTTTATTTCACATGGTTCTATTAATTTGACGAAAGTGGATTATGTTTATGCTAACTCCTACATTTCCTATTAATGACAAATCATCGCTCATTTAAAAAATAAACATAGCATACTAAAATGTTTTAGCCATTTGATTCTTTTCCTATACTTGAAAATTAAATTCTTTCCATTCAGTGAGAAACTTCTTTATTCTTTCCATTTAGTGAGAAACTCAGAACAGAAAAAGAATAACGTATCCCATGTATTATGTTCATCCAGAAACACACTTGTCTTGCTAGATTTTTCTTTGTCATGTGCACCTAGAATTTTACAAACAAATTTTAGGGACACTGGTGAGTGTCATATCACCTATTAGGATAATACTAAAGAAGTTGCTACATGGGAAGCATTATTCCCCCAGAAAGAAAGAAAAACTGTAGATGGTTAGTCAGCTGGGTATTATATTAAGCAGGAGGTTTGATAATCAATTCAGACAATGCAGTACAGAACCAACAGGTTCCAGGATATATGATTTTCAAGTTACCGTTTATGAGATTAAAAAGTTGCACAAATGAAAAGAAAAAACAGACATAGTACAAGATGTCACCCAGAAAAAAAAAATCCCTGATCGATAATGTGTCACGAGACATTTGCATTTCACCGAGTAATATCACAATTTCATTATTTAAACGACCCTTTACACAAACATACTACTTAGAATCCTGAAAATGAGTAATGGAAAATAGACAGGATTCAAAATTTCAAATTAATCAAGTAATCAACAATGGTCCATAGATTCGAACTGAAAATCTCAACAGCACTAGTTTGAACGGTACGCGTGCATTGGTGCAAGAGCTGTAGAAAATGCAGACCCTAATGTCCAAATCATTTAGATAATGGTTTACCAAAAAACAATCATTTTGATTATGTTATTATATGAAGTAAAATATAAAAAGAAGGAAAAGCTCTATTATATATTCTTTTGGACATCTTTGGTAGCAAGCAGAGTCATGGTAAACTTATTTTCAAAAAAAAAAAAAAGAGTTATGGTAAACTTGTCATCAAGTGTTCAATTGGGTTGGACCAGATTGCTCAGACATTCAATTAAGAAGAGACAGTTCACTGTGATTCTGAACCCATTAAAATCTAGATAGTATCGGTCTTAAAAGCAGCAGATGAGGAGGAATAAAAAATACTACTCAAATATCAGCTCAAAAAAATAATAAAGAAAGAACAAGAAGAAGAAATATAATTTTTGGTCAATTGTATGAGGAGAAGAAGCGAGATAAATGTGACTTCACATTACTGATTATCCTATATTCCTACCAACTGAAGTTCAAAACTTCTAATGAAGTATATATCTTCTCAGTTTCACTAACCAAAGAAGGTTTGAGAGAATCATTGGTTTGTCCAGAAACTGAAGATGTGCAGAAATGAGGGTTGAACTAATAAAGTGATTTGGGGTTCCTATTTAAAATTAATTTACAATGAATGAAGTGACTCAAATTCTTATAAACTTACAGATTAGGTCTCAATTTCCAATGTGGAATGTATAACCTCAACACGTCCCCGCACGTGTAGCGAATTTTCAAGACATACATGTGAACAATATTTGAGAGACGTGTAGTCCGTGTGGCCATTTGGGCTTCACGTCAAATCTTGGAATAAAATGGTGGTGTAATAATGAAAGTTCAAAAATGTGATCTCTTTAGTCTTAGTACCTCGGAAACTATGTGGCTAGTGGCTACCAGCAACAAATGCTGATGAACACATTCAAGTTCTTGAATTAAGCTTTCAAGTAGTGACCAACATTGGATTAACATTTTTAACAAGTACTCAACTGAATAAGAAAAGTGATGTTGCTAGGTTATGTAACAACCCACGATTTATCATATGATTCATACTGGTCATCTATTCTTCTAATCTCGTAGGAAGGACATGATCATCAGATAATAAATGTAAAAATGTTACAACTACAAAATAAATTGTGATAATAGATATGCTTGGGGGATTCATAGAAGAAGAACATGCTCACCAAATAACTCCATACCGAGCAGAACTATTCGACACTCTTATTAAATCAGAACGAGAGCGCTTTGGAAAAGACCTCAATCTGCCATCAGCATTTTTTTTCGAAGTATAGTTTTTCTAAAACCACACCATCCAAGCTCTTAAATCAACAGAAAACTTCAACCAGAGTCAATAAAAGCATGAATCATTGAACCACAGTCTCAAATCAAGAATTTGGGCATAACTTCCATATGAACAGTACTCGATCATAATTCATGCACACGATGCAGATGCTGATAAATCACATACAAAAATCCCAGTCATAATCGGGAGTTATATCAGATTATGCCCATTCCCTAAAAAAAATCACAATTTATCCGGAACATAAAAAAGTAATCAAAATTCATTGTTTATATCAAAATATGTAACCGACCAGATCAATCGAAAATTCACGTAAGAATTTTACTGTTGGTCAATCGTGAGAAAACAATCAGATCATATTTTTCGGTCATATACACAATCAATCATCTGCACCAATCCCACTCGCTATTATCGATTCATAATCAGCTTTGCTTCTCGTGAAATAGCCAGAAATAAAGAACTGAACTAGTCGAAATCGAAGGCGGCTGACCTGATCGTCGTCGACCGGCGAAGAGGAAGATCCGGCACCGATTCGATTGCTCGATCTCTACAGATTTGGGTTTTCTGCTTCTCTCTGCATTTGATTTTGGGGTCGGTTGGGTCTATAAAGGTGGATGTGAGCTGGCACCGGCGGTGGGAGAGTTTATTTCCTATTTAGATTTAGGCGGGACACCTGACTGCTTTTGATTTCAAGGGTCGCGCTCATTACCTACTTTTTTCTGGGCCAACTATTTAAATGGGCCTTTAAATTTTAGGGCCACGTCTGGACTGATGTTAGTATGGGAGACGAATCCCTCTCAATTCCGGTTGGGCTCTTTTGTGTAAGCCCTTGGATTGTTGTAGACGGCAGCATATCACTACTAGATCCTTTCAAAATTATCTCTGTGGTAGTCATTTTCTTACTCATGCTACATTAAAATCATTAGTACGTTTTGATTGATGAGTTATGTATGTTGGAGAGGAGAGATCCCACATCTAAGAAGTGACAAAGAAAATAAAGCTTATAAGTGGGTGGATAATAACCAATTGTACCGAGGCCTTTTGTGATTAAAACCCAACACCTGTGAGGTGGCTAAGTTGGGACAATATCGGTACAGTTGGTCTACGGGCCACGCTTGTCGCTGTTTAACAATGTACTGCACGACGATCTCGATCTCTAGTTAATACAATCATCTCTGATTATTGCGCGACGATTGAAAGGGGGTGGGTCGGGAGTGTGAGAGAAAAGTTGATTTTTTTAATCTTCTGTGTTTTGTGAGAGAGACTAAGAGAGGGTTGAATGAGAGGTTGGGAGTGAGTTCACGTGAAACTTTTATGGACCAATCAGTGTAAGATAACTGATAAAAGAATAATAGTATTTGGTCGACTCGATTTACTATCGGTCGGTCCAGTTGTTGAACCCGCTTTCGACCTTGTTTAAAGCGATTCGGGCAGTTCAATGCATTATGTGTACCTATTTCGTCCCGTTCGGTGGCCACACCTCTTCCTCCGGTCCGGCCGCGGTTCAGCCGATTTTAGACCCCAGGTATAGTTTCCACTCGGCCCTAGTTATAGAGGTCATGTATCAACCCGGACCACAGGAGCAAGCATTTACACATGGACCCAATCTCAATAGGTCAAGTTGAGCCTAGAAACTAGAGGGTGAACTGATGAGAATTTCAATTCCTAAAAAATTCGCGATGGACAAGACCATGGAGCCATGGATTAAGGACAACAGTACAAGACAGTACTAATGGACCACAAAACACCAGAATTTCAGCACATCCAGGCCTGATTTGTTAATGTAGAGTTGGCTATAATGGGCTGGAAAAGTAAACTCAATTTTCTATTCACACCCTAAGACTTGGAGCCTTGGACTAGGAATTTATAATTGACCACACTAATTAACTGTGGGGGTAATTGTAGTTGACCCCGCTGTCGGAATCTAAAAGGACGTGATCGCTATCAGTCTGATATTTACTGCACAACGTACTTTTATTATGTAACTGACACTGCCTGAGTTTGATGGGTTCCCCACGCGCAATTGACTTACCGTTTTACTTTTCCAGTCGTTATCGTTTCACTTTATCGGTCATTATTTCTTCACTTTGCCATTATTTCTTACCATCACCCCTAGATTTTGTAGTATTTCTAGCACTCTAACCCTAATTTCCGTTAGGGACTAGCATTCGGTGTTTTGTTGTTGTTGTTGTAGTCTTGTAGATGATGTTGGAAGGAATCTGGTTGGATATAACATCGTTTTTTCGGAAATAGGTACACGTTTAGTTACAAATAATCATTAGTATTTATTAATGGCATGGGCAGACCTTCGTAAAAGAATCACATGTTTCCAATTTTCGTCATTTTACCTTAATACTTAATAGTCTAGCAATTGTAAAGATTGATTTGGAAAATAGTGGAGATATTTAAATCAAATGTTATTCTAACATGAAGATTCAATTTTTAAATCAAATGTATGCATCATTTGTCCTATTAGAAATGTCACCCTCATTTCAATTGCCAAGGCAAAGACATGGTTATTTACAATATTGAGATTTGACATTCGACGTTGATATGGAGTTTTTTACTCTAATATGGGGTTTATGATTATGGCTTAGAAATGGCTAGGTGTGATGTATGTGCACATAATGATCAAATTTAGTGGGAAGAGAACAAACCATATGACCTAAAAGAGTGAAGTACCTAATTAGTTTGTTAATGCTATGAGACTCATTTCTTGATACGTGTGTGCGCCTAATACATGCATGTGATCTTAGGGATGCTAAATATAAAGCCTACATTATCACGTACATTCAACAAGTTTGGCAATACTCGTAGTATAACAAGTTATTTCAAATATATTGTTAATAGCTACAACTTTTGACACTAGTTTGGTGTATGCTTTTGATAGAGATTGAAAAGTGTTATGGAGACTTGCAATTATAAGCTATATCAACTAAATTTTTTTGTCCAATCTCATGGTATAAACTTCTATTTCTTACGACCTAGCTAATACGTTGGAGTGGCATTTTTTCTATGTGGAGGAACTTACCACATTTGGTCACTCGATTTGTTATTGAGAATAGTATGTGATTATAAAGAAAAACTCTGAATACATGTCCATCACTATCAAACCACATGTAATTGCTAAAGTTGGTAAAAATTAAAACTTATACATCGACGAATGTACAACATCTACCGTGGCATTACTACTGAACCACCCGCATAGTCATATTCAAAATAGCGTGATAGTTGCTTCAAATTTCATCTTGTTGCAAAGTAAAGTATAACAAAGTGATGAAAAATCGAAAATATGAAACAGACAGAAATTATATGGGGCGGACTGTAAATACCCAAAATTCAGGGAAAGCGGGTCAAACCGCGAAACTGTAAAAACGCAAAGTACTACAAACAAAATCACCGCAAAGGCAAAGTTTCGTCAGTAAAAAGGTTAAAAAGAGAAGGTACACGCCAGAAAAGCACGCTTTAACTGGCGGCTCCATGCAATAATTTCCAGCTCATACGGTAGACCCCACATCTCACGGGCAAAGTTCTCATTTGCCACGTGTCACCCACCGCAGTTTCCACTGCCCCACCACAGTGACAGAGAAGCCGAGCGCGCGCGCGTGCATGGGCTGACGCCACGGCCCATTTAACTACGGTTTGACCAAATACTGACTCGCCATGGAAACACGAGCCATGCGCCCCATGCCCCGATACGGTGCATATCAAGCTCTGCTGCTTTTCACGGTCATCATTTCTGTCCTCTTCGTAATTTTATCCTCCACCCGCCTGCGGAGGCGCGTGAAGAACGACACGTGGTGGGGAGATGACGTGTTGGGTCGGTGTGGAGTTTAATTAAAGAGGGTTTCGGAGGAGAGTCGCGTGAGACTGCTTGTTAACTGTGACGGAGATTTGGTGGTCTGGGTTCTCTAGATTTTATTTCCTTTTTTTATTTCTTTTTTTATTAGCATTGGATTATTTTACTGCCTTTGTGTTACAGGGTGTGATTAGTTTATTTACCCTAGCCTGTAGTGAATGTAATCTATTTTTTTTTATGTTCCCTGTTATCCGTTTTCTTTGTCAATTTGAGAATGAAAATTATGAAATAATAATTTTCAACATTCCTAATGCAATTGGGAGGTTATTTATGTAAATGTGCCGGAATTTTATTATGTGATGCTATTAAAGTTGTTTTTTTCTTAAAATTTGTAGCGAGTAGGTCCTCAATTATTTTAAAATCAGTTTTGATTGGTTCATCATTTAACTTTCTTAACTTATGTCTATTATTTTTTGTAATAGTCCTGTAACTAACAATTTTTAAGCGGACGGAGTGTGTGAAATCTTGTTATACCATCGAGTGTTCTATTTGTTGTAGTCTTATTTTGGTGAAATATATATTTCATTTTTCTAAAAAAAAATGAGTTTACTTTTCTTTCTTTTTCAATTACTTGTAACTAGTGTTACTTGCAATTTTGGCTATACAACCATGGTACAAGGGCCATAACTTCTCATACTTTCTTTATAACCCCATTGTGGTCAATACAATAATTACAGCACTGCTATGGGTGGATGAACTTGACTTAGGGGCTCCAACCAATTAACAGAAAGTTACCCTTGTTTGGAAAATATTATGGAAACACTCTGGCCTTTGATTATATGTCATTCTCCCTTTACAACCTTGATTTGCACAGAAGAGAAAAGTAATGTGGAAGCTGCTAACTTAAGCAACATAATTACTCGGGAGGATTGTGAACCAAACAAATTATTACCGAGAAATGTACGCACGGGGTGATTCATTAGAGCTTAATTAGCGGCCACCAGTGCACTAATACAATGTCTTTCCATTAGTTATTCAAAAGAATGGCAACGCTTTCCTTAACTTAGTATTTGATCTTATTATGATGACCATACTGAAAGTAATTTTGTTACTCGAGTGGAATAATAAATTTTTAAACCACACGAAATTTTGTTTTTATGATTGTGCAGATCGTAACATCTAGCATCATAGTGCTTGTTTTATGAGCACGTAAGAGAATTTTGAAGTTTCTGATCTCTTGATAATTATTTTTCGTTTGATACAATTGAATAACAAACTAATGCTCAGTAGTGTTCGAGTCCAATTATATTGAGCTGGCACAATATCTTCCATGATCCAAATTTTAAGAAAATAACATGTAATTATTGCTACTTCAAAAGGTTCCTAGTCTTCATATATTCAGTACGTGATATTGCTATAGTTCTATACGGATGTGAAGGTTACCTTTCGACATCACATCTATGAAGCTATTGATAAGGTTTCTATTTTCTTGCTAGAAAAGGGACCTCAAACGTGCAATAAGGCAGATATTTCAAGTGATCATCACGCTTGATGTTTACCCACTTATAACATTTTCGCAAAGCAAGCGCCACAAGTTTTGTGCGCTTTTAATTGTGATTGAAATACTTTCAACGAACATATCATTTTCATTATATTCTGATTCTTAACGAGAATTAATGTACTTGCAAGATAGGATCTCTAAAAAAAAGTTACAATTACTCCTATTTTACAATATAACATTTCATTTTTATGAGGTCAATAAATTGTTTCACCCAGCTAGAAGCACTTGACCATAAAAATGTCATGTAATTTCCCCACTATTTCAAAGTAATTCACGAGAAATTCTCCTAACATAAAAACTTTTAAAATGCGAGCCAGATAATATAAACTTTAAACTCCACCGCACATAATTGAGTGAAACATGCATATAGCGATATAACTAATTGGTTAAGAACCAAATCGTGCCAAACTTTCACATCAAGACCTTAATGATATCGCAAAGATAATTGAAACTTGCCCATCACGAATTAATTTTGAAGGAAGCGTGCTTGGTTGCACGTGTATGATGATCTAAAATTCAAGCGTAAACCATATTTAGCTACTCAATCAATCGTGCAATCTCGAACAACTACTCCATACATATTTAGCTTCCAAAACCCTCCTTAATTAAAAAAAAGAGATGTCGATGAAGACGGGGGAGGGGTTGAAACTTTATAATATAATGGACAATTTTTCTTTTGGCAAAATAATTAGTGCATGCATTAGTATAAAGTAGAGTGGGAAAAAGTCCAAGGAAGTGGGTCGTGTCACTTATGTATAGCTTAAAAAATATGAGAGGAGTGAAGGGCATGGATTCCTTCCTCCTTTTGCTATTGTTGCTTTAGAATTAGTTGTTTTTTTGGTGTTGATGTTTATGAGAAAAGCACACGGCATAAGAATAATATGAATATGATCCTTTTTAGTGCGGGCTGGTGGAGAATGGAATTGTTTTAGCTTTCCAAGCGTGAAGGTTTTTGTTGGAGAATCCACAACCAAATGGCTCCATGGTCTCATGACCCACCTAAACTCAGAATTAGTGTTGATGCCAATATTGGTCTCTTCAAGAAGCAACTCTCCTCTCTATCTTAGATATTATAATTTAGTTAAATAGATGTCGGTCAATCGCAAATTCAAATGTGTCTTTGTATTCCATGAGTTACAATCTTAGCTTGAAGAAAAAGGAAGGTGAACGACGGTCTCCACAAAGGATGCGAGGTAAATGATCGTTTTTGTGTTAATCATACATAATATGTTAAAGGATGTTTAGATAGGCCGAATTTAGAGTGGATCGACTCAAATATGAATTCATTTGGCAACGCAGTTTGTTGGATATCATCAAATTCATCAGTAAATCTATTCAAGCTCTACAAAATCCTTCACTATATAGTACTCGTAATGTATCGCCCGCTTTTAAAGTCAATTTACATTTCTAACATCTAAACTCTAAATCAACAAGTTAGCAACTAAGGTAATTCTACTAGATTTTAAGAAATGCACAGTTCATCAGATCAAATTAGTTGTCACAATAAAAGTTATATATATATATATATATATATATAATTTTTAGATTTAAGAGCAAAAGGCAAATGTTCATCGATCATGCTCGGCAAGAATTCTCTATTTGGTTTTGAACCTGTTTGGGCCTAAAATAATACTCCGATATTATTTAGATTCTTTAGGCTCGTGGACCAGTTTTTTGGGAAAAATCTATCGAAGAGCAAGATTACATTCCTTATTATAATAGATTTCGGGACTGATGCTGTATAGAATCTGAGTTGAATAAAGAAGGTGAATCCAAATCAACTAAGAGGTTCTCAAGACTTGATCCGCAAGAAATAACAATCTGTGTTCTCTATATAAAGGGGTCGAATGTGCAAAATTACACACACACACAACGTCAAACAAACTATCACGCAACCGCATAGTCAAGTCTCCCCACGGAGCAAAAGTCCGATTCACTTCGGCAACCAAGTCTCCCCACGGAGAAAAAGTCCGATTAGCTTCGGCAACCAAGTCTCCCATCGGAGCGGAGCTACCCAGATGTACGTCTCGCGCTGCATGTAGCAACAAGTCCGATTAGTTTCGGCAACCAGAGTTAAGTCCATCGAGTCGCTAGCCTAGCTTATAGCAAACACAAAAGTATGCACTTGTCAGCAATTCCCTACAACAAGAGAGTCACGCTATCAACGACACATTATAAGCTCTGCTTTTTCCCAAGCGGTCTAAAGTAAGATCGGCCATCTACTTGAGGTGGAGTGAAAGGTACCTAGTAACTCCGGTTGTGTATAGGTCATTCGAACTTCAGCGGTTTATCCACAACTGCGGAATAATCGTTCGAGAAGAAGACAGTACGTGAGCGCAATCATCATCAACAAGCAAGAGTTGTACCTAACTCAAAGGTACTTGCACGCCAAGCAACAACAGAGAACGAAGGTTAGAACCATCTAGGGTTCAAAACCTGAGCTTGCTGATTGTTCTATGAGGAAATCTTTTTCTCAGCTCGAACAGAACCCATGACCATGAGCTGATAGATTGGAAAGCAAGCTAGACCTAAAATCATAAGCTTATGATTAATTGTTGAAATAAATCGTATATGTCAATCATAAACGCTATATATGTAAACCAAAACATATCTCTGTTACGAAAACAAAGCATACAATTCAATGCCTTCGTTCCACGATTTGCATTTCTTCCCAACATCGAGTTGTATAGAAACAAACAAAGGGACATATGCTATAATATGACGTAGCAAGATATATTCGACAATTTCAATAAATAAAATTAAAAATTATCATCATATTTTAAAAAGAGTGTGGTACATCATGTTCACATACTTGATAAATATCTTACACAATTTATTATGTTTGTCGTTTGAGCTGAATAATATAGTCACAGTGGAATAATAAACAATCCAAACCGTACGATAAGGCGGAAATTAGAAAAAAAAACTTGTGTGCAACCTAGTATGTACGTGTGCGTACGAACTCTCTCTCGTTTACGTACTTTTCACAATGTAAACAAAGTAACAAACAATTTAAACTATTCTAAAGTTGAATAAACTAATACATATCATCTATGCAAACAATTAATATATATCAATCTTTTTCCTAGTTGATTGCATCAAACAAATTAACGGCTAATCATGAGACTACTAACTTTTTATCATGACTGTTCATTTGTTTGATTCAATCGGTCAAACAAATGATTTTTGTTTGCATTGATTTTTATTAATAAATAAAATTTTAAACGGTTTAAATTATGTCATTTATATTCTCCAAGTATGTAAACGAGAGAGAGTTCAGATACACGCTTATATATTAGGTTGTGTATACGATTTTTTTCCTGAAAATTAAAAATGTCTTAAAAATCTAGCGTAATTTGGACAAATACCGTACCTATAGTGATATTTTTGTTTAGAGTCATTTCAACTAAATTTTCAAACATTTTGTGTGGTCATGGTTTAGAAATAACATAATTTTTAAAAAGAGTGAGGACATCCACGTAATATGGAGGGTCCATTAGGTGTGATTACTCAGCCAAAAATAGTGAGTATTTTACTGTATTCAGTATTATATTTGTGCGATACACTAAACCATTCTTCTGGGTGGGCAAGCTGCTGCTAGCTACTCAAAGCTTCAACTTTCTTTTCCTTGTCAAGGGGAAGTGTTGCAACACTTTAGTCGAGTGGTCAATCCACAACCACCATTCTTGTGCCATTTTTATTCTCATTTTATCCAAAAAGAGAAATTTTAAAATTTCAAAGTGGCTAATGGCTATGATGATGATTAAATAACACATAAGACGTGCGGAGGAAAGCAAATTTTGATGGTTTTTCTTTCAAAAAATTACAAAAAAAAAACCATTAATTAAGCAAGAATTGTTTATATATTTTAGATGAAGATTGAAAGAAAGGTAGGAATCCTTTGCTTTACATGTAATATTGTACGAGGGTAGAGTTGTCAGTGCCTCCAAAAGAGTAGACCCAATGAGATTAGGAGGGGAAGGAAAGGACTTCTGGACTTGATTGGGCGTGATTATTGTTCCCTCCACTCCAAACAAGAGGGCATGAAGGTATGCCTATAATTATCAATTTTATTAATAATACATTAATACTGCAATTTTAATATATAATCAGATCTTCTTACCTGTGCAATAGATCTGTTTCCGGTGATCAAATCATGGGTAAGCTTTTTTTATATATAAAGGTTTTGGTAAAACCCGTGCCATGCTTAGCTCACTTGTTTAGAGCAAATGCTCCACTTGTTTAGTTTTGTGGTTTTCTAATTGTAAGTTTTATAATGTTGCACAACTGTTTGGTCTGGTTTTTAAAGACAGTCAAATATCAAATTAGAATCCTATGATAACACCAACACTAAGTTAAGCCATGTTTTATTTTAGGCTTTGGTTGGAGAAGGACACTAAATTTTTTTTTCCATAAAGAACAACAAGGATGTACTTTGGAATTAAGACGAGACTAAAAATTTCATATGCATATATTTTCTTGATCTCATCTCCACTTAAACCATCTCCAACATGTCTTATAAAACTTGAATTATCTCTATTCTAGAGGCAATACATTATATTTTTACTCTAACAATTCATTAAAATATCCTCTATTATAGAGAAAATGGGAAGAGATAAAATGAAAATTTATACATTTATAAAATTCTTAAAATCGGTATAATTAAATAAAAAATCTCAAACTTTATTAATTGTCTTTATAATTCATTTTCTCTACCTAAAAAACATTAATAAAGTCAAAAACTTTATTTTTCTTTAATTTGAATAAATATATAATATTTCTAAATATTCACCAAATTATACAGAAATGTATTGAAGTTTGTCGAATAAAATAGAATAGTTATTGGAGTTTGTGACTTTTTTATAGAGATTTTGTGATAGAGAATTTATACAAGAAGTCTTTGGGATGCTCATAAGAATATGGAGCTTCTGCCGATTTTAATAACTAAGCCAAGACTTCCTGTACCCAAAAAAAAAAAACTAAGCCAAGACTCTAAAACAGAAGCGGCTACAGTGACCAATCTCAGGTCTTCTATGTGTCGCCGAAGAATGAAGACAGAGAAAAATAAATTACGTAAGTCAGGTTTTAAAAGCTCAACTTGTGAAATAGGATCTTGTTATTGAAATCATCATCGGATGAGATATTCTGTGACTCTTTAGAGAGGCAATTGCCAACAACTTTGGATCTTCCACCTTAGACAATCAGCTAGACCATCTGTCGGTCCTTGTGACCGATCAAATTTAAAGAAGACGAGACCTCGCAAAATTATCATTTTGGAGTTATATGATGCAAATTAGAGCGAATAAGGATTTTTTTAAACGAAGGATTAATTTGCTTAATTTTAAGATTTTGGACAAAACTATTAAATGTGGCAAAAACAAGGAGTAATAAGGAAATAAAATAGAGACCCGGTGCCATGAACAAGGAAATGGAAAGCAAAACGTAGGAAAATGCTAGGTTCGGCCGAGAGAGGCTCCCAAAAGGGCAAGGATATGTCACTGGTCGACTATATTATCGTTTCTTCCAAGTCAATGAGTAGGGTTGTAAGTAGACTCGAGCCGCTCGTGTTCGACTCGTATTTGGCTCACTTTTAGCCCGTTCGGCTCAAGTTCGTAAAGTTAAATGAGCCGAATTTAAGCTCAATATTTAGTCTGACATTGAAAATAAACCGAGTTTGAACAACAAGTATTCGGGTCGCGAGCTAGCTTGGGTTTGTTAAAAGCTTAGTTCGTTTATTAATTAACGTTGACTTATTAACTTATAGTATATATATAATTTTTATATGATAACAAATATAATATTACTTCAAAAAAGCTTAAAAGGTTTATTTTTAGAATAATTAGTTAAAAACTTTGAATTCTATAACAAGTTTGATGTTATTTTTAGTTTATTACAAATAAAATGGATTTTATGTGATGCGATGACATTAACTTTTGAATTTTCTTTTTAATTTCTAAAATTTAAAATTTTAATTTCGTGTGATTCAAGCTTGCTCGATTTGAGTTCGATTCCATCTAATAAAATGAGCCGGTCCGAGCCCAGCTCTAGCTTTTTCAAGTTGAGCCGAGATTGAATATGAAGCAACAAAATCAAATTTTGGCCCGGCTCGAGCTCAATCAAATGAAAACGAGTCAAACATGAATAACCTAGTATTCGGCCAAACTCGGCTCATTTACACCCATATCAATGAGTTTCGTTGCCCAATTGTTAAGAAAACACAGGGGTACTAAATTAGAACACCTCTTACTAAAATGCGTTAAAAATTACACTATATATGTATAAGTGTTGGCTATTCAAGTATAATGTCATTTCTCGTGTTTTCATTCATGCACGAGATTGTGATATGAGTCATATGATAGTAATCTGTACGGTCTAATTAGTGCATATTTAATTTTCGGCTTATTGCATATACTAATGTTGTCTCTTTTTTGGTAATGCTTGGAACTGACTGTTCATCTTCGTAGGAATAGTGAAATTTAATCAGTGTGCCAAACACTTTTATAAAACTACTCTCATACTCAAAATTATAACAAGATTCATTTCTACGTATTGCTATGTCAATTCATAGATCACAACAACTACCGCAGTATTCGGAAAGATAAAGAAAAAGAAAAATATGCACCCGACTCTTCACTCCGAGTTCGAGCTAGGAACTATACATTGATGCATACGTTGAAGGCTAACAAACATTTGTGCATCACATGTCATCAAAGAAAGTATCGGGGGGTCCTATACCTATTGGCCTTTTAAGCCAACCCTAAACCCTATTGATGGATAATATTAGCAAGCAAAGATGCAATGTCAGGTGGAGTGTGAGTTCTGATATATATCACATTTCTCATACGGTCATACCCAATCAAAATCAGTGGGACCTTATCTGATATGAATCTATAATTCGTGGTTTGAATGGTCAAGCTCCAAATAATTGGTGGTCTTGAAAAACATTGGATTCTATCCCACTTTTTATCTTATGATCTGTGTGGGTATATGGCCTAAATTACCTTTTATTTGTTACTTTTACCATTTGCTATTCGTGCATCATTTCATGGCTTGCATTAGTTTAACTCGGACCCAAACATGAATACTTGTTGCCATCTAATTTGGAGGCAATTCTATAATGGTTAAACGACCCAGTAATGCTCAAATTACGTCAAAGTGGTGAATGTAACCATTCCAACGTAACATGTAGTTGATTCTAAATGCTTAATATATAAATACAGAAAAATAATTCTTTTCGTATAATCGAAATAAATATAGTGAACGGTAAATATAAGAGATGGTATCAAGTCCGGTTTTGAGCACAACTGATGACCAACAAGGAGTCCCCTTTGACGCATGGGTTATTATAGTTTAACCTTTTAACAATAGCAACTTTCTCCTGATTGACATAAGTGCCAATTTGGAGCTACAAATAAAATTTCCTAAAACAAATGCCAAGAGACTTGTAATATGAGGGCATCTTCGAGCATCTCCACAATAGAATTTCTATTTAAAAATGGAATGAATATAGCAATTTTTTTGGTAATTTCAGCTCCAGAAAAATTGATAAAAAATGACTAAATTTAACAATTACTAAACCCAATCAACAAATTTGTTAAATCTCTCCTCTATTTAACCTGAGCCAAAGTTTCGATGTTCATATTTTTAGCAATCGTTGATGGAATAGAGCTCATATAAGAGATTCCTAAATTTATTTATTTTGGTCGAATTTTTTTAATAATTTCAGCTAAATTTAACAAGAATTTTAATACTCATAATAGAGAAGTACTCCGGAACTCGTATGCTGAGGAGCAAGGATCCTGTGCAGTCTCAGCAGCACATCCCACCAATGCCTTCGGGGTTCGGTTCCAACCCAACGATACGAGTCAACATCGCAACAGCGCCATTGACCTCAACGCCACTCGCCGAGTGATGATAAAACCACCCACGGATTTACACACAAAAAAAAAGAAAAGAAAAAGAAAAAAAGAAAGAAAAGAAATTGATCCCCAAACAGGGATATGTGTGCAAAATCAGATTTCTATATAACCTCTCCCACCGCCCTCCCCGTGCTCTCACTCACGCCATAAAAGCTTTTTTTGACTGCCTCTGCATTTCTGTACTCTCTCTCTCTCTCTCTCTCACCCACTTTCCTCTGCTTCTTCTCCCGAAAGCTTCGCCTGTCCGATTTGATCTCCGTCCTACGCGCGCACGGATTATCCAATCTAGCCTCTCCGATTGCCTTTCGCTCTCTGTAAGTCAGATTCCGCATAGTTTTGATTATATATGTGGAAATCTATGGATCCGTAAAACTGTGATTCAGCCAAACGCGGCCATGGTGAAATGATTTATTTATGTATTTTCGATGGAATGATGTGATCGCAGGGGGTTTGGAGGAGTTTGCGGAGATCTAGCGGTTTTGGTTGGAGCCGGAAAAGCATGCGGTGGTGGCTGACTCGTTCTGTTGATGTGTTTCGCAAAGTGATATCTCTGAATTTGTACTGTAGAGTCATTCTGTAATTGTTTCTCGTTTTACTCAAGTGGATTACTGAATACCCTCCTTTGTTTTCGAACTCAAATTAACCGCTGATATATTCCCCATGGGATCCTCTTTTTTCGTCGTCGTTCCTTGCTATGTCCGCCAGATTAGTTGAATCCATCTCTAAATTCTTGTTTCAGTTCATTTTCGGCCTTTTCCCGGTTTCTTGTAGTTGTTTAAGCTTTAGCTCCGTCCAGCTGTTTTTGGTATTCTCTCTTTTTTGAATCGTGGTATCCCTTTTGTTTCGGTTGGTTACGTCTCTCGATTCCGGTGATCAATCAGCTTGAATTTGGTTTTTTTCTGTGTTCTTTGAAATTGTGGTGCTTTGGAAGTCTGTCGGTCTTCCTAAAACATATTCAAGTGCGGGGAAATTTTAAGTTATGGTAAGCCAATCAGCGAGCCAAACAAGATTTCGAGCATTGAAACATGAGAATGGGATTGATGGGAGCGCCACCATAGTTATTAGAGTAATAGCATGCTTTCAACCTCTTCAGGATTGCCAGGTGAGTCTTGGATTCCTCATCACCCGTCTAATCTTATCTTGTTGCTTTTGTTCGTTTAGATTCATTGTTTTTTGTTTTGTTTTTCATGTCAAAGATTAGGCCTGACATGCGGTTATTTGGTGTTTTACAGGCTGAATATTTTCGTCATTTGCTGAAACCTGTCACGTAGATAATTTTTGTGCTTTGCGTTCAAGTTAAGCTGGAGATTTTAGTCTTTGAATTGTTGCTGAAAGAGACATTAATCAACTGTTTCTAGCTGTACATAACACTTTCTGGTATGTTTTACATATTCCACTTGGTGAATTTTCTGATTGTTGTTCGCCGTTTTTCTCCAATTCATTATATAATGTTTTTTTCGGGTACAAATCGTAGGTAGTTGATTTGATTGGATGGGTGAAGATTTTGGATCTTGGATGCCCCAGCTGCCCTGTTGGCGGCCACCTGATCCATATTCCTTCGGTGCTCCTTTTGCCTTGGGGCAACAGAACTTCAGTTCTGCATATAGAAATCCTGGCACTAGTATGCTGTTCACAAATGGAACTCTGCCAGTGTATGCATCGTCTGGGTTGCCCCATCCGCAAGTACACAGACGAAATGAACCTCATGGTTGGTTCTATTGCCTGCCCAGTTTCCAACAGGGCTTCATGCCTGCAACACATACTGTTCTCGGAGAGAAATTTTCTACTTTTTCCTTCCAAAACCCCAAGGTGACATTGGCACCCTGTGTAGACCCTGACAGTAAGCAGAAGAAATTGCTTGTCAGCAATCCGTCAGGGGATCAAACAAGTTTGGCCTTTAATTCTGGAATAGTGAATCCTTTGCAGTGCCCTACTTCTTGGTACCGGTACCAAGAAGGCAGGTACCATGTCAATGGGAATGATCATGCATGTAATAGAGATTTTCCAAATCTCTCCGGAGCAATTTTGACTAATGAGTTCCAAGGAAACCATGAATCTGGTGATCAAAGTGAGATGCATGAAGACACGGAAGAACTGAATGCATTGCTCTACTCAGATAATGAGAGCGATTACTCCGAGGACGATGAAGTTACTAGCACAGGTCATTCCCCCAGTACAATGACAATTCTTGAGAAGCGGAATTGGTCCGAAGCAAGGGATGAAGAAGTTGCTAGCTCTTGTGGAATAACTAAAAAGCGGAAGCTATTTGATGGAGGTTATGATGTGCCGTCTGTCATGGACACTGCAAGTTCCAAGAAACCCAACAGAGTAGCTGACTTAGAGGATGATGCAGATTCCAGTTGTGCCTGCAGCAGAAGTTCTGGGTCTAGAGAATCAGATTCCGAGTCCAGTAACAAGATGAAAAAGGATAAGATTCGCGAGACGGTGAGCATTCTGCAGGACATAATTCCTGGTGTCAAGGGAAAAGATGCAATGGTGGTGCTCGACGAAGCCATCCTCTACTTAAAATCGCTGAAGTTCAAGGCCAAAGCTTTCGGACTCGAGTCTCTCTGAGTCCCAACCCATCTGTTCCAGTAGTATTTGTAGTAGCAGTGACATTATCAGTTCTTGTCGTTTAGAAGCAGTTAATGTGAAATTGCAGAATAAGTTGGTGGTGTATATGCAATGCCTGTAGACATGGTAGGACATGAGGCGTGTTCCAGCTAAGGCGGTGGTGAAAAATGTAGCTTGAAGTCGAATCCCTCTTGAGGTATTTTCTTCAATGATTGGGTAGGATTGGAAATCAGCAGAGCTTCAGGGTTGGTTATCATGAGCAAGAAAGACAGTGGTGCTTTACATAATGTCCCAATAAAGGGCGGTGAATCATGATTTTAGGGTTAAGATAAAGTGACAAGCGCACCTGGGCATGGGGTGAATTGAAAGACTGGGTAGTTTTATTCCGGAGGGGCCCTAAAGAGAGGAGAAAGAGGTGCACGCCCTTGGTTGTATTTGGGTCCCAACTCTCACTTTCTCCTCCCTTTTGTTTACTTGTCCATGTTTATCATCTGTGGAGCTCCCCGCTTTTCTGATGTCCAAGTTTGCATGAGCAAGAGCGCGCCTTCTCCACTCCTTCATGCAACAACTTGCCGATGGGGCACATTGGGAGCCCGACCGGGGGGCCCTAATCCCCACCATATCTCGCATCGAGCCAGCCATGTGATGGAGACTAACCTAGCCCTTATCGGAATTTCGCTGTAAATTTGATGGCTGAATAGGCTTTGAGATCATATCCTTATTTGGGGGTTGGATATTAATGTTGTTCTTGGTGTAATAACAGAACGGGAAGCATAGCTGGGTTGGGCGTAATTTAAGTTGGGTTGGTGTTAGTGTTGTCCTGATGTTTGTGTACTTACGTCGCATGCACGCATTTGTGATACGACAGTGATGTGTTGTGTGATTCTTGATTTGTGTTTGTGTTTGTTGCAAAGTTTCTTTCATTATGCATGTGTGGGGACAACTGAATTGCATACTTGCATTATTAGTGTATGGAAAAACAATAAATAAGCTCTAATTATGATTATGGTGCGATTCACTGTGACGTTTTTTTTTTGTTTTTTTATATAAAAAGTCTTTCAATACATGAAATTAGAAAATAGTCAACTATTGTAAAATGAGAAAAAGTTGGGTTTTAAAAACTTTTAAATTGTTGCCCACCAAATTAGCAATATTTACACGCATGCCACTGATGCTTATATTCGAGTTTGGTTTGACAACTCCGACGCAGGTTGGACTCATGGATGGGACGACGAAACAGTTCGAATGGGGAAAAAACATGGGGAAGACAATCTGGGAGAAGGTGGGAAGACGTTGGCATCACCGGGTTTGGATCCAGACCGTCGCCAACTGGATATCTGGGAGAAGCAAAGCCGAAGAAAATAGAGTCGCTGAGAGGGAGAGGAGGAGGAGGCCATGGCGATGTAGATAAGATCGTCGTCGCAAGTCGAAAAAGTGAGGATGATGTCAGTGTTTCCCGCCCGGAGAAGCCAGATCTATTGTGGTAGGATTTTGTTTTAGGGTTTCCACTAGTTATCCGGGAAGAGTAGAGCACGGAAATTTGGTTTCATGACAGAGCTGAGATTGCAGAGGATAAAGATGACAACATACTCAAGCAAGTCATTGAAGAAATCCCTCGATTGGAAGCAGTGGAAGATGACGACGATAATTTGAAGGCAAAGATGGAATTACATGTGTTTGAGCAGTCGGAGAAGAAGATGATGTTGATGACATGGATGCCCAGAGAAATTTCTAGTGCCCATAGCAGTTTTTTTTTCTTGTTCTTTTAAATATAGTATCCCATTTCCAAGTAATGGGTTCCATGGTTCTCCAGCTCGAATGAACCAAGTACTACTTACTATTTATTTATGAGTAACGGTACAAAAAAACTAAAAAATACATATTAACTTAATATCTATATTATCTAGTCTCGAGTGGAGGCTCGAGACGAAGACTGAAATTATTGTTTATAAAGTATCTAGATAAATTTACCATCTAACTCGAGTGAAGTGCTCGAGGCATTAACTAGAGAAGTGCAGAAATAACGATAATACGATGATCATTGTTTCCTAAGTAAAATTGAGCATTAAATAATTAAAAACATCACTAACTCGAAAAGATAACGGCTCACCCCACCGGGTAGCTCACCTCTTACTTGATATGTCGAAGTCGAAGCCCACGTGCTCCCAGTGACGATTCTCGTGCTCTAGTCGTAGACGTAATCCTAAATCCCGTCAGGAAAGAACGTCAACAACTAAACAATACGAAAGTGGAAAACGTTACGATCATTGTGGTCAAATAACCATTTCCTCTTTTGACTAGCAAAGGTCAAAAGTTGACCTTCACGTTGACTAAATTTACGGAGTCGTCGATTTACGACACCGATTGATGATAAACGTACTTAAGGGCGTAAAGGCATTTAATACCAACATGGTGAATTATTCTATTATATTCCGACACAATTCTAAGTAGGTGGGCTTTAATTCTCGAACAGGGCGAGAGCCAAAGTTAATTATCTAATCGGAAATAAATATCACTATTTAATATTTATGTTGCCGTAATTCAAGTTAAGTTTACTAAACTCACCACAAGGTGAGAAGTATTATTTATTGACATTTTCCTCTTCGTTGAAACCAAAAGTTATTTTGTAAAAGAATAAACAATAAAATTAGGGTTTTTCATCCCTTGCATCTCTGATCCACTTCGGTCACTAAACCGGTCTCCAACTATCTCTAATCACAACCAAAATCGACATGCAAGTAAACATTAAGCTTCTGAACGATAACCCGAGCACAACTACATCAAAATCAGTGGGAGTCGAGAAGGTTTAATCCCTCAACGAAGAAATATGACGAAGGCAGTCGCCGTGGTGCTTTGCTGCTGCAAATTCGAGCTGATGTTGCTCGCCGTGGCTCTCATCCAAGCTTGCATCATTGATCTAAAGCCTCGCAGTCCTCCTTGAGCTTTCCTAAGTCGCTAGTTCGTAGAAACGCAGTCACCGTAGCTTCAAGCTCCATGGCGGCGAAAAACAGAAAAAGTGAAGAGCTTTTAGGTTCGATTCGAAATTGAAGGCATCTGCAAATAGGTTCTGAGTGGAATAGGGCTCAAATATTTACCATAAATGGACGGAAGGATTGCGTCAGAGCCTAGAACCTCGCCAGTGTTGCACTGTCAGAAACTCGACCTCACCAGAAACTTGCTTGAATCTCATATGAAAGGACTGGGTCTTGTAGTGCTCAATGAGGGGAAGAGAACGATGGTGGTTCCGATGCCAAACGTGGCTGGCCGAAGACACTAGGCGGTGATGAAGGCAACCGACTTTCTGGGTTTTAGAGAGGGAGATAGAAAGATGAAGGGTTAGGGAGAGAGAGAAAAGAGAGGTCATACCGTGTTTTGCAAGTATTTAGTGGCGTTGGTCTGGAGGTTAGCAGCTTGGCAGTGTTCGTGGCTCATAGATTGCGTTCTATTCCCGAGGATCTTACTCCACAATGTCTCGGCTCTCTGGTCTCCTAGTTGGATTCAGTTGATGCATTTGGCGTACTTTAGTGATTCTCATCTTCCGACCTTGTCTTTTACCTTCTTGTAAGACCGAGTTGGCACATTGAGACTTAGACACGTTCTTTGTTTGATGTTTGAGTCTAACATTACTACCTTCCGCATTTCTATTTATATGCGTCTATATTCCATTTGCTCCTTATTCTTATCGTTAGTTTGTTTATCTTTAATTCATAGCCTTGTAGTTTTGAGTTGAAAAGTAGTCGACACGTTGGGTTCAACGTGTCAGTTGCTTATTAATTCGGGGGTACGGCAAATAATGTTACATTTTGGTCCCGGTATGTGACAACGAGTGTGATAGCGATGTGACATGGGGTGTGACAACGAGTGTGATAGCGGGTGTGACAGTTATTGTGATAGGAAGTGTGATAGTGGGTCTGCGAATGTGATTGTTAGTGTGATATGTAGTGTGACACTGCGTGTGACATCACGTGTGATAATGGGTGTGATAATGGGTGTGACAACGGGTGTGATAGGTAATGTGACAACAAGTGTGACAACGGGTGTGACATGCCGAGAGAAAATGTCTAAATATCCGAAATTATGTTAAAATTTAAAGGAGATTGATATGAGTATGCTCATAATGAAAAAATGACTATAATTAGAGAACCTTGAGTTCCTGTTTCGCCGGAATTGCTTGGAGCACCTCTATCGACAACGACTACCCCTAACGAGGGTTGTTGCACTTTATACGATGGTTAGTTTGGAGCGAGTATGATATTAAATGAAAGAGGGGGGATAGATTTTTCCAACGGTACCAACCATTCTCAAATCTATTGACGAATGATAATGTTATAGCCGAAATTAGAGGAAGAAGAAAAAGTAAAATTGTTTAAAAAAGTGACTATTGTTTGAGGATGAAATACTTGTATATTATTGAATGATATGGGGGCCTATATATAGGCATTTATAACACCACAATCCCGTAGGATTCGGAGTCCTAATCTACTACGGAGATGCTAATCTATCTCCTAACAGGAAACCTATTAGGCTAAGACACACACAAGGGTAGAATAGTAATTCTCCCGGAACACTCCCCCTTGTGTCGCATGCCTAGGTTGCATGGTGCACACATCGTTGCCTCGGTAAAAACCTTGTCAAGCAAAACAAAAACCTCTTGGGTAAAACAAAAGCTTGATCGAAGGGAAAAAGAGCACAACGCACCAACTACTTAAGGATCTTAACATGTGATGTAGACTCCCCCTGAATTCTACCAAACTCTAGTGTTCCGATAAACGACGCATGCCAATGCTCTTCACATGTTTCACAAATGTAGATTTAGGCAAAGACTTAGTGAACAAATCCGCAACATTGGATTCTGAACTCACTTGATTGATCTGAACATTCAAGAACTTCTGTTGTTGAACGTTGTAGAAGAACTTAGGCGAAATATGCTTGGTGTTGTCTCCCTTGATGAAACCTAACTTCGTCTGCTCTATGCAAGCAGCATTATCTTCATAAATGCACGTAGGTTGATCAGTTGTAGAGATTAATCCACAAGAATCACGAATATGGCGAACAAGTGATCGTAGCCAAACACATTCTTTAACTGCTTCATGGAGAGCGATGATCTCCGCGTGATTCGAAGAAGTAGCAACAAGAGATTGCTTTGTGGATCTCCAAGATATCGCCGTATTCCCAATGGTAAACACATAACCGGTTTGAGAACGAGCCTTGTGAGGGTCAGAGAGGTACCCTGCGTCGGCATAACCAACTAACAAGTTGTTTGGAGTCTTTGCATCGGGGGATAGAGCTGCACGGGACCGGTGGCTGCTTTCGGCACCGCGCACGGTCTCCACGCCATGGCGGCCGGCGGCGTCGCTGCGGCGTACGGCGGCAAGGCCGGGGTCGGCGACGGCGGTGGTGTGGGGAGATACCGTGGCGGTGTTCTCTCTGTAATAGGGGTAGAACGATCCCATGTCAAGGGAACCTTTCAAGTATCGAAACAAATGCTTGATTCCATTCCAATGACGTAGCGTAGGTGCGGAGCTAAATCTAGCCAATAAGTTCACTGCGAAAGATATGTCCGGTCTAGTGCATTGAGCAAGATACAATAGTGCCCCAATCGCACTAAGGTATGGAACTTCAAGACCAAGAACGTCTTCATCATCCTCTTTAGGACGGAAGGGATCCTTCTTGATATCTAGACTTCGGACGACCATGGGAGTAGACAATGGACTGCATAGATCCATATTGAAACGTCGAAGCATCTTCTGCGTGTAATTTGACTGATGCACTAAGATGCCGTCGGCCCTATGCACAAGCTCAAGGCCGAGACAGAATTTCGTCCTCCCTAGGTCTTTCATCTCAAATTCCGACTTCAGACAAGACACGGTCTCTTCAATCTCATCAAGAGTACCGATTATGTTCATGTCATCAACGTAGACCGCAACGATGACGAATCCGGAATTTGTCTTTCGTATGAACACGCATGGGCATAGTTCATCATTCTTGTAACCCCTTCTCACCAAGTATTGATGCAACTGATTGTACCACATTCTTCCGGATTGCTTTAACCCGTACAACGAACGACGTAATCTGACTGCATGAGCACTCCGTGGTCTGGAGGCACTTGATGGAGGTAAAGGTAGTCCCTCAGGAGCTTTCATGTATATCTCTGCGTCAATATCCCCATAGAGATAAGCTGTGACCACATCCATAAGCTGCATGTTTAGTCTTTCGGACACTACCAGACTAATAAGGTAGCGGAAGGTAATGATGTCCATAACAGGAGAATAAGTCTCTTCATAGTCAATACCAGGTCGTTGTGAGAATCCTTGTGCCACGAGTCTTGCCTTATAACGCACGATCTCGTTCATCTCATTACGCTTACGAACGAAGACCCATTTATGTCCAACAGGTTTGACATCTCTTGGAGTCAATTCAACCTTTCCGAAGACTTCTCGCTTCGCTAATGAGTCAAGTTCTGCCTGGATTGCTTCCTTCCACTTCGGCCAATCTGCTCTGCGTTCGCATTCAGCTACAGAGCGAGGTTCAACGTCGTCTTCAGATATGATCTCAAGTGCGACGGAATAAGCGAAAACGTCATCAATGCATGTGGTGGCTCGGTTTCGGACCGACTGCTCACTTGTGTAGTTCACTGAGATTTCGTTGTTCTCTGGCATCAAACAAGGTTCCATAGCGTCCCACGGAAACACTTGAGTTGATTCATGGACATAGTTGTAATCAGAGATAACTTCATACGATGGTGATTCATCGTTGATGACGCGCTGTGCCTTAGTCATTCGCTTCTTTCTAGGTTTTGAATCCCTAGAGTTTATCGGTCTCCCCCTTTTTCTTTGAGGAGCCGAGACCGAAGCTGCTCCATGCTGGGCCATCTCAGCATCGTCGCCACAAGCGGCGCCGGCAACACCACGGCGTACGGTGGTGCCACCGTCAGCCTCCGTCCCACTGTCAGGGGCGGTGCCAACGTTGCTAGGTCCAGGAGCTTGTCTTCCACGCCCGTATTTCGGGACATCCAACCGTGCCGGTACGTTCGCAGCGGGTATGTTTGATCTCGTCACTTTAGCAATATCTACAAAGCCGTCGGGCATCGAATCCGCGACTTTCTGGAGGTCGATAATGCGTTGCACTTCTAACTCACTCTGAGCAGTGCGGGGATCATAATGAGACATAGTGGGGACACACCACGTCAATTCCTGACGTTCATTTGGAATGATAACATTCCCATCTCCCCCTAACGACGGGAAGCATGTCTCATCAAAGTGACAATCTGCAAATCTTGCAGTAAAGAGATCTCCGGTGGTTGGTTCTAAGTAGCGGACAATCGTTGGGGAATTATAGCCAACATAGATACCTAATCGTCTCTGAGGACCCATCTTAGTACGCAGCGGAGGCGTAATAGGCACATAAACGGCGCAACCAAAGATGCGTAAGTGTGAAATATTGGGTTCGTAACCAGTTACCATCTGGTACGCACTAAACGCTTGGTTAACCGCGGGTCGGAAACGAATAAGTGTCGCTGCATGCAACACTGCATATCCCCACGCAGAGACCGGCAGGTTAGTACCCATAACCATTGCCCGAGCAACAAGCTGAATACGCTTGATGGTAGCCTCTGCTAGACCGTTCTGTGAATGAACATGAGGAACGGGATGTTCAACTTCGATCCCAATAGACATGCAGTAATCATCAAAAGTTTTGGAGGTGAATTCTCCAGCATTATCCAAACGAATGGATTTGATAGGATAATCGGGGTGGTGAGCCCGAAGTTTGATGATCTCAGCTAATAACTTAGCAAATGCAGCATTCCTTGTGGATAGCAATGCGACGTGTGACCAACGCGTCGATGCATCAACCAATACCATAAAATATCGAAAAGGTCCGCATTCTGGTTGAATAGGTCCACAAATGTCACCTTGGATACGTTGTAAGAATGGAATGTTCTCGGTTGAAGCCTTAGCAAAAGAAGGACTTCCTTGAAATTTAGCAAGAGAACAAGCTTTGCAAAACGAGCGATGGGCATCAGAAATTGCCATGGAGGCATGGGAAAGCACGGGAGGCATCACAAACTCCTGTGAAGGAGGGGATGCCGCCACCGACGGCATGAAAGCCGTGGAGCTGCCGAGGGAGGCATGCTCGGCCTCACCATGCGGTGCATGGGTCGGCACGGCCTCACCGTGCGGAGCACGGGTGAGATGATCGTCCAATCGCTTCCGGGACTTGAAAAATGGATGACCATGTGAATTCTTAAGAATTATAATCATCATATCACGTCCAGGGTGCCCGAGACGGGCATGCCAAAGCATATAAGAGTCCGAATCACAAAAGTTGCGTTCAACCGCATATGATTCAAAGATCCGAATGGAAGTAAGATACAAACCATTCCCAAGACTCTTCATCTTCTCTAAGATGCGGCGATGGCCTGCTTTCTCAGTGGTAACGCAAAGATATTCCTCTCCATTCTCAACAAAAGTATCGAGGTGAAAACCATTGGCACGTATGTCCTTAAAACTTAGCAAGGTGCGGGGAGACTTCGGCGCATAAAGAGCGTCGACGACATTAAGAGTCGTACCATTAGGCAACATGAAAGAAGCAGTGCCTCTTCCTTGAATGATGGATTTCGAGCCAATCATTGTAGTCATCGAAGAAGTCGAAAACACTAGATCCGTGAACAACTGCCTGTGCCGTAGGACAGTGTGGGTGGTTCCGCAATCAGCTAGACATTCGATTTCACCGCGTGACATCTACAAAATGACAATTAAGAGAGTCAGCGACACAGGAACAATTCTATACAATACGCCGTAGGATATTGTAAGAAATGGAATCGAAACAAAGCGCGATTCCATCGAATGTATCACATGGCAATAGTACTACATTCTTCAACTAAAGAGTTGGAAATCATGGTATTGAAGCAGTGAAATACCAAACAGTAAACGAGGGTGGTCGAAACCATCCAAGAATGGTGTGGAAAACACACACAAAGAGTACCGGTGAGTGCATATAACGGACTTGGAGAAAACCGGAAAAACAAACCGGAAAACCATGTCAAAAGAACTCAAAACCGGGTGAATTTTGGACAAGGAAAACGTGGCAGCAGGGGCTGCTGTAATATGCCGGAAGAATCACGAGAAAACGACGAAAAAATCGTCGAAAAACTCGGTGGAAAACCGGCGGCACCTATTGCCGGAAAAACCGGCCGGCGGCTGTCGAAACTGGCCGGTATGGAGGCCGAGACTTCAGGTCCGACAGGGGACGCCGGCAGGAGCCGAGTGGCGGTGCCGGAAACGCCGGGAAATGGCCGGAAGACGGCGAATACGCCGGCAAAACGTGCCGGAAACGCCGGAATAGTAACCGGGGCCGGCCAAGGCAAAACGACGTCGTTTTCGACGTTCCGAGGTTCGTTTTCCGAATTTTAAGTTCCAAATTCACAATGTAGTGCTATTGGGGTCCCATGTGACCCAAAAAGCGTCCAATTTAAAAACCACGTGAGTTGCACACGTTGATCATCATGCTAAGTGTCAGATAAATAAAATTCTCAAAGAGATCGTCTTGTAAGCAAGAGTTGAGGAATTTTATTGAATGCCAATCTTTAATACATCACACATGAACTTCTAATTCCAAATTCAAAAGACTATTACAAAGTCAATGAAAATAACAATGGCGGTCGGCCATAACAATACTTGAATCATAAAGCTAAAGAAGCTAAAACGACTAATCAAAGTCGGGAGTATCCATGGTAGCAACCGGAGGCCTAGCTTTAGAAGCAAGGGGCTCGGGTTTCATGGAGATATGGTGAGTCTCGATCTCATGGTCCTCATCCACATGATTCGATTCGGGTTGTAGAAACATCTTGTAGGCGGAGTAAGCCTTGATCATCTCTTTGCTAGCGCGACAATCGCGATTAAAGTGCTTAAATGAGCCACATTTGAAGCATGGAGACTTGCCATTACCGGAAGCGGAGGCATTAGGAGGCGCACGGCCTCCTTGGAGTTTGGGACGGGGGCGGCCTCCCCCTGAGGGTGCGGCGCCGCCACCATCACGGGTCCATGTATTGGACCGAGGCCGAGATCGGCCTTGTTGCCTCCCACCACGAGAGTTGTTATTTTGGTGCTGATATGGAGCGTTCCTTGATTGATTCTTTTGCTTAGGAGCTTTCCCATAGTTAGCCTGTGGCGTAGAAATTCTTTTAGTGCCAACAGGTCTATTGTTGTTGTTGAGGAGAATTTCAGAATGTCTCTCCTTCTTAGCTAAGAGTGCCATTAAGTTGGCAAAAGACCGGATCTTCCCTTCCTCTACATGAGTGCGGTACGTATGAGCTTGAACCTCATAGTTGATTGGAAACGTGTCCAATGTCTTATTGAGAAGATCTAGGTCGGTCTTGATGACACCAACAGTGCCAAGATCGGATTGCAAGCATAGCATATCCTGATTGAAATCATCCACTCTCTTATAGTCCAATAGACGGATGTTATCCCATCTAACGGTCAATTCAGGAAGAAGCTTATCATGAACGTTGTTGTACTGCAAGCGTAGTTTGTCCCATAATTCTTTAGGATCTTTTACGTTCAAGTATTGCCTCTTGAGAGTTGCATGGATGTGACGTCTCATAAAGATGAGAGTCTGAGTCTTAGCCATAGGTGGGAAATCAGCAGGAGGGTCGGCAAACATGCCTTCAATCCCTCGGCTCTCGAACGCGAGTTCCATGTCGGAAACCCAGCGGTGGTATTCCTTTCCTTCTAGATCAAGAAGGCCAAATTCCGGTCGAGATGGCGATGACATCTACAAACACGAATACAGAATCGATTAGATTCAAGTATAATAGGAATTAGAAGGGGTGACGTATATGGTCACAAGAAAAATCGATGCAAGCGGCGATACTCATGATCGCACCCAAAACAGCGGTGCACTCAGGCGACCACACGAAAATCGATTAACTTCCCTTTCAAAACAATCGTGACTCCCCCAGGACCGTCACACAGAAAACATCGACCAAGAGGGGAAACCCATCCCTCTATAGTCTCATCGGCGTTATAAGAAAGGCCGGAATTAAGACAAGAAGAAGGCTAATAGCGCCCGATATAATATATCTATACGTTCAAAAGCGGGAACGTTTATAAAAATTTACCTTGGAAGATTTGTAGTATACGGGAGTAGCTTCTCTTGAGCGAAGTCCTTGCTTGTGACTTTCACGTCTCTTGCGTGAATATGCGGGAGGAGCAATTTTGAATGCTTTGAGGCGAGCAGCGAGCGGCGAGTGCGGCGAGCGGCGAATGCGGCGAGCGGCGAATGCGGCGAGCGGCGAACGGCGAGCGGCGAGCAGCAGGGCTGCAGGGCTGCGGCGGCAGGGGGGGCTGCGGCGGCGGCTGGAGGCAGCGGCGGGCAGGAGCGACGGAGGGAAGAAGAGAAAAAAAAAATTTCGGAAGGCTCTAAAAGATTCAGGGTTTTAGGGCTTCGTGCTGATAACGTGTTTGAGGATGAAATACTTGTATATTATTGAATGATATGGGGGCCTATATATAGGTATTTACAACACCACAATCCCGTAGGATTCGGAGTCCTAATCTACTACGGAGATGCTAATCTATCTTCTAACAGGAAACCTATTAGGCTAAGACACACACAAGGGTAGAATAGTAATTCTCCCGGAACAACTATTTTATATTTTTATTCCAAGCTTGTTGATTATTTTTAAATTTCTAGTTTAATGATGACATTTTTATAGATAAATGATTATATAAACCTACCACATATCCCACGTGGCGTACCGTTTAATGTTATTAGTTCATTTTTTACTGTGATTGTTTCTAATTGGTTCTTATATGTAAATAAATTTTTCTTATTTTCACCGCGTGCATGTTAATTATACCATGATGTAATATAATTAACTGTATACACCACATGGCAGTGCCACGTGGTGTAGCAGATACACTGAATAATTACTCTATTTTTATAATTAGAAAATAAGTGGCGACTTTTTTTTATAATTTAAGATGAGAAATGATATTATTTTATAATTTGCCTTTTTTTTTCCTTTATGCTAGGAATAATGTGGATGAAATGTTGCAACGTAAAACGTTGTTGTCCTAGTAATTTTAGATAACTTAAAAGGTCTTTGGATATTCCACTAGATAAATTATTCTGAGCTATCATTGGAATAAAGACATTTTCTTAGAAGGGAATTATATACATAAAGTGTCAACTCTAAAGTAAGCTTGGTATGGATATGATATAATGCTGCAGTTGCTACTGATCAAGAAGGAAATCTAAAAAGAACCCTAAATTATGGCGCGATTGAAGCCGCAAGCTTCGAGAAGTGGGAAGAGCCTTGAGCTACTTTCGATTCTTGGTGAATCAAGAAGATTGTTGAGGACGTCCACTAAACCGAATACTCCTTTTAAGAAAATCTCATTCGCTCACATATTATAAGAGAAATAAAATTCATCACTAATATTTTGCTAAGCTCTACATCTATGCCTTTATATGCAGTTGCAGATCTAGGATTCGAAGTTTGGGAAGGCTTTAAGTTTTAACTGAAGGCCAAATTTTGTTTTTGTCATTACAAGTATATAAACATGCAAACTTTTGACATTAATGAGTCTTTTAAAAATAAATTAAGTGTTCATGATTACAGAAGAATATTATTAAAATTAATGACAAATTAAAATATCGCATAATTTTTTTCTCAAATTAATTATATTGAAACTTAATCACTGATATTTACAATTTTAGATTCAATATGTAGAATAACAAGAAGATTAGAAGAGTTGTAATTAAGAATTTTTAATATTTTAATAAAAATACTTTCATGTAGAAGAAATGCACTAACAATCTAATTTTACATATATATATATATAATATATTTACTTTTTTTGTTAACACTAATATAGGAAAAAATTTGGAGCCACAAATGTTGCATGGGCTGAGTGTGTATATGTATTCAAATACATAGAATGAGAGCTTGGACATGAATCATAGAAGACGTACGTTGGATTGGTTAAGAGGTTTCACTCATCACAGTTTTCAGTCTTCTAATACTGCGTCTAGTCCTAATATATATAAAGAGAGAAACTCGTGATAAAAATAAAAATGCACGTGATGAGATTCGAACATTGGTTATCAAGAGTACTTATTAAGTCCTTAGTCATTCCAACAAGTTATGTTTTCATCATTTTAATGCACACTTTAACATATATATACATCTAAATACTTTCAAATTTATATTTTTTTTAATAAATATACATATATATTAAAATAATATTTAATTGACGTGTCCACCACGTGTCCGTGTCAAAAAAAATTTATATATGCCGTGTCTACGTATCGAATCGTGTCCGTGCTACTTGGCCAATTTCTAATGTTATGTGTGGAAGAAAATTTGAAACGTCAAAATTTCTCCACCCTCCATATTCACTCAAATGTGTTCATGTTCAACCTTATAATCAAAACAATCTTATACAAATTCTGCCGACATTAAAGGTGAGTAAGCACTGTGATTATATAGGTAAAACTGTAATACTGTTGTATATACATGTGGTGCATGTGTGACAGTAACGTAACATGAAACTCACCATTCAAGTACAGTAAACCCAACTGCGTACTTTCATAATATGCTCGACATCACATTTATTATAATCTTTTTTTTTTGAAAAGGACGAGAACTCCATTATCCGGGAGCCTCCGTTATATTATTAATAGAATCATAAAATAAAGGGAGGGAGACATTATCCCTAAATCCCACTACTTATAAAAACATCATCAAGAAGAATATCTTAATAACAAGACTCATTATAATCTTGTAAAGCCAAGGAGTGTCGACCCTTCACCCTTGAACACAACCATATATCGATTTATCTCAACTATCAAGAGCCGTAAAATCCCCAGATACCCACTGCGGCTCCAGCCCATGCAACATTTGTGGCTCCAAATTTTTTCCTATGTTAGTGTTAACAAAAAAAGTAAATATATATTATATATATTTATAAAAATTAGACTTTTAATATGCATTTTTTCTACATGAAAGTATTTTTCTTATTTAAAACATTAAAATTCTTAATTCAACTCTTCTAATCTTCTTACTATTTTACATATTGAATTTAAAATTACAAGTACGAGTGATTAAGTTTCAATCTAATTATTTTGAAAAAAAAAATATTCGGTATTTTAATTCGTCATTGATTTTAAGAATATTCTTCTATAATCATGAATACTTACCTTATTTTTAAAACACTCAATGATGTCAAAAGTTTGCACGGTTATATATTTATACTGACAATTTTTTTTTTTACTTTTAGCCAAACTTTGAATCCTAAATTCACTACGGCAGATACCTTTCTCTCTTCATTTTTATTTTTTAAATAAAGGGTTAGCGCGGTTACTTCTTTTCTTATATTTCTTACGAGTATCGATCCATCCAGACTCTAGAGTCTACACCCTTCGAACTTCGAAGTAATCTCAAAGTCGAAGCATGAAGCCACGAACCGACACCTTCCTGGTTTCAGCTTGGTAAAACGGCGTCGTTTTAGGTGCAACACTAGAGCTTTTTGGCGGTTACAATAAAACCTGACGTGTGAAATGAGGGCCCCCACAAGGAGCCGTAGTCACTAGAAAGCACGACACGGCCTCACCGGAAAATGCACTCATCTCATATCAATCACTCCCTCCCTATTAATACCGATCATCATTTCCTTATTTCTCTCCCAAATTTAGAAGAAAAAAAAAACAATCGGAGATTACGGGTAAAAGCTTCACCACCGTCGCCGTTGTTCGGGTTTCCAGTGCTTCCCGTTCGTCAATGGACGCCGTGCCTTTTTACGACGGCAACATCCACGGCTTGATTGAGAGCCGATACCTCGACGTTCGTCAGGTAAGTGCTGTCTTTCACCTTCGCGATTCTTCACCGGCTAGGGTTTCGATGATCTCTGAATTTTTTTTTTGTGTGTAGGATGTTAATCACAGCTTGCAGATGCACTCGTCTTTGGTACGGCGGCTTTCTCAGGAGACCGAATTAGAGGTTTGCTTCAGCTTCGCAGCCTCGTCTGTGTAAAATCTTAACATCTCTCATTTTCTCTGTGACCTTTTATTTTGTTATCAATTATGATGATTTGCCATATAGATGAATTGTGAAGTAAAGAATGTGATAATCTAGCCTCAGTATTATACTAGTAATCTAGGAATTTGGAATATAGTGAATTCCGGCATTCGAAGAATGTGTAGTATTTTACTGTGTAATTTTAAAGGTGCTGAACTAGTGAGGCAAAGGCTGTTGGCAAAGATGAGGATAGGACTACTGATTTCACTTAAAGTAGATGGAAGTTTATTAGGGAAGTATATTACAGTATATTATAGATGAAGCCTCATTATTGGCATATATATATATATATACAAAAACAATGATAAAAATATAGGTTATTAGGTTTCTACCGTATCAAACATGTACAACGTTTCAGATAAGCTGGTTTGAGGATGGGGTTTGAATATCTGAAATGGTGGCCAGCTTATGTTGTCTTTGAAGTAATGACATTAACTTGCATTTGTATTTGTTATACTTACTGATATTTGTGAGCAATTCTTTTTATTATGTAATTTCTGAGGCAGCTATGAAGAGTTTTCTACATTCGTAGATTATTAACATTTTTAATTTCTACTATTATCATTTTATGAGACTCTGATGTTGCACTGTCGTGTTGCACTGTCACCCTGATTAAGTATTCATTTCTCTATATCTATCTCCCTTTGATCTACAGGGTCATCAGGGCTGTGTTAATTCGATTGCTTGGAATTCTAGAGGTTCACTTTTGATATCTGGATCAGATGACACACGGGTATGCTAGTCTTACTGTCACTTCACATTATCCCAGGTGATAGATTGGTAATAAGCTGATAGAAAGATTAGTATAATGGATAGGAAGTGTAGAATAATAGAAGGAATTATGATGTGTTCAGGATACACTTTGTGATCACAAGTACTTTTACTTTCACTCTGCTTGCTTTGTAGGGATAAGAAAAAAATTCCTTTTGGAAATTGTGTTCATATTTCTTTACATGTGCTTTCTGTCACTGTGTCTGCATGGATCAAGTAGTTTATATATATGGAGCTTATCATAAGTTACATTCCTTGCAGTCACCTTATTGTCATGGCAATTATGAACTTAAGTAATGCTTCTGAAGGTCCAAAACAAAAGAAGATGAAATTTCAAGACTTGAGGTTATATATGCATTGCAACATGCAAAAAATCGTCAATACCTCCATGTTGTGCAGATAAATATTTGGAGCTACTATGGTCGAAAGCTTTTGCATTCTATAGAGACTGGGCACTGCACTAACATATTTTGTACAAAATTTATCCCTGAAACTTCCGATGAGCTTGTTGCCTCTGGTGCTGGAGATAAAGAAGTAATGTTTTCAACTCAATTGTTAATTCTATTTGCTCAGAGTTAAGTAGTATTTATATACCTTATGTTTTTGCAGGTCCGATTATTTAATTTGTCTCAATTAAGTGGGAGAGGACCTGAAGATAGTGCTGTTTCTCCATCAGCTCTATATAAATGTCACTCAAGAAGAGTAAAAAAGTTAGCTGTAAGATTTTTGAGTTGAAGAAAAGTTTCTTTTAATTCATTTCTTAATACTTTTACTGAGGAGATGTTCATTTTTTTATGTATGTCGAACTTGTCTGTTTTGGTGAGTTCCCACACTTGCTGCATTTCTTTATCTCAGGTCGAAGTTGGAAACCCCAATGTGGTATGGAGTGCAAGTGAAGATGGAACTTTGAGACAGCATGACTTTCGAGAGGCCACTTCTTGTGCTCCTGCTGAACCTGATAAAAAATGTCGTAGTGTTTTAGTAAGTGCTCGTTTTATTTAGAGCAATCTCAAATCCATTTTTTTATAAGATCCAAACCCCAGTTGATTTTGTCACTCTATAACTTAGACCTTTGGTTATAGATATGGCTGTTTTTGCTTACCAACTTCTTACCATCAAGATTTATGTAAGTTCAATCATTTAGTACCAAATAGCCTAATTGGTTCTAACCTTCTGTGTAGATATTAATATTCAATTGAAAATTGGATTCCACATTTCCATCCCATGAAACTCATCAATACCAGGAACCATAATTGATGCCTAAATGTAAAATCTCATCTGCATTAGTTATATGTTATAGATCACTTCTCTGGTGCTAAAGCTTTTTTATTGCATCTTTCTTATGTAAACTTATATCTCAAAACCAGATTCTTAGTTGCTTCCCTTATGGCCCCATTTCTTAAAATCATCTAGAATCATTATTTCACATATTGTTCTTTATTGCAGCTCGATTTGCGGTCTGGAGCAAAGAAGTCACTAGCTAAACCTCCGAAAGATACGTTGGCTCTAAAATCTTGTGATATTAGTTCCACTAGGCCTCATTTGCTACTAGTTGGTGGGAGGTACTTCTTGTTGATTCTTATCATAGAGGTTAAGTATTTGAGCTACTTTTTCTATTTTGACTGATTTGTTTTCTCTGATTGCAGTGATGCATTTGCGCGTTTATATGATAGAAGGATGCTGCCTCCTCTGACATCCTGCCAGAAAACGATGTCTCCACCTCCTTGTGTTAATTATTTCTGTCCAATGCACCTCTCTGATCGTGTAAGTTTAATGCTCTTAATTAAGCTGCTGTAAATTGATCGTGATCTTTGTGGTAGATTTAAATGAACTTTTTTTATTTTGAAATGTGAAGCTCTCTCTTTTTTTTTTTGCATCCAGTTTCTTCTTGGACAGAAAGATGTATTTTCCAAGATTTGTTTTTTGGATTTTGATTAGTACATTGAAATTAAAACAAATTGCTTGCCAAACATACATTTTAATGCTATTTTAGTTTTATCTCTCAGGGAGGTACAAGCTTGCACTTAACTCATGTTGCATTTAGCCCAGATGGAGAAGAGGTTCTACTTAATTATAGTGGGGAGCATGTATATTTAATGAATGTTAATCATGGTATGTTAATCAAGCCTAGAATAATAAAGTGGGTACGATATGAAAAAACCAGCTAAATAATTTTATTTGATTTTTTAAAATTTGCAGCTGGTGGAAGTGCTGTCCAGTATAATTCAGGTGATGTTTCAAAGATAATGAGCTTCACACCTATACTGAATGGGCTAGAACTGCAGCAACCACCATCCAGAGTCTTCAAAAGTCGTCTTCCTAAAAGACGCGAGGCCACTGCTATGGTGTGCATCGTTTCTTCTAGAGTTATTCCTTCTTGTCACTTTTATCTTTCCGCAAGTTGGTCATAGCTTAGTATCTAACACGTTTTCCTGCAGCATGAAAAGTGCAGTAAACTAACTCAAAGTGCTCAGAAGTCCTTGGAGGAGGGGGATTTTTATCATGGCATTGAGGCATGCAATGAGGTGCTGGATGGATATGGTGGCGATATTGGCCCTATACTAAGGCATGATTGTCTCTGTACTCGTGCTGCATTGTTGCTGAAGGTTCTTTTGATATTAAGCATAGCTACATGGTTTGTTACTGGTTCCTTATTTTTTGAGATTCTCTGGTGCTTACTTCTTTCCCATTTTTCTTTCTCAGCGTAAGTGGAAAAATGATGCTTATATGGCCATAAGAGATTGCTATAATGCTCGGAAAATCGATAGCTCATCTTTCAGAGCTCATTACTATATGTCTGAAGCTTTGTCACAGGTAGTATTGTACTGCAGTTGAGTGGGTGATTTTCTGAGCTTTTAGTTTTTCATTGGGTGGGCCAGGGGTGGAGGAGAATTGCAGTTAGGAGATAATTGTATCTATATATGCGGCTCAGATTGAGATTATAATATTTCAATTTTAAATCTACTTCAATATCGCTACCGAAAGATAAGTGCAAATATATAAAATCTTTTGATCTTTGATTTTCCACCTACCATAACATCGAGTTGTACTAATTCCAATTTGAACTAATTGAGCATTTTAAAACACTACTAGCTCCTATTCTTCTTGCTTGCAGACCTGTAGCAAAAGCAATGGTTTTTCAAAACAAAGTATCAATTATTTTGAAGAGCAGTGTTGCGAACAAATTTCTTACATAGAATTGGGTTTGTCTGTTACAATAGTAGGAGTAGTTTAAAGGGAACTGTAGCATATATAAAGTTTCGCAATCCATGCCTTAATAGACCCTGAAATATCTGTTCCAGAGTATCACACGGCATGATCTGGTGCTTCTTGCTCTTAAAATGTTGTCAGCTTCTTTATTATCATAAATTTTCTGTTTATACCTAAGAAACATTCGTTAGATTATGAATGAAGTGAAAAAAGCTTGATACGTATGCACTTTGGAGTTTGGAGTCTTTGCTTTAGGTAAAGTGTTGTTTATTGATGAATGCTATATTCCTGCAGTTGGCCAAACACAAAGAAGCTCTAGAATTTGCTATGGCTGCCCAATCTTTAGACCCATCGCATTCTGAGGTACTAGCACTATTGGAGAGTATAAAAAGAGAGCTTGCTGCAGGTTGGTGACTGTGACTCTTGTGCATTCTCTGGTTCCAAGTAAAGTAGATTGCATTTTTTGGTACATTCTCTGATACTTTGCTGCAGCAACATAGATTTGAATTAGCTGCTAATTTTATCTAGTATAGTAACGGTGTGGCCTCTATAGGTTGAACGGATAGACAGTAAAACTAGTGGGATCTGTCTTTTCTCTGATAGTCAATGCCCCTACTTCTTGCCTTGTTTTAGGGCTTACTCATGCTTTAATGACCTCATGTCTTATATGATGGGATAATCTGCAACAACATAATTATTGATCATCCTTTTCTAGTTTTTTTTTTCACTCCTCTCTGGCCTGGTTGGGTGGTCCATACATCATACTATATAACTAAATTTTATTTGAATAGATATTTGAATAGAGGCCAATTATTATTTTTATAGATAGATTCATCCTTTCTTTAGTTGAATTTCATGTTTGAAGTTTTTGAACTCCCACAGACTCCATGTCCGATATTAAGAGCAGTGTATTAGTTTCACTGTCGAGTACAGCAAGGAGAAAAAGCTGCAATTTTAACTTTTTGGTTCAACTGTATGTTGTCATCAAATTAAACATGGAAAAAATCAGTTTGTTAGAGGAAGCCTTTATGTATAGTTGGAATATAAAGAGATCAAATGTACCTCCCACTGTGTCACTGCTACGTTCAAATGTTTAAGACTGCTGCAAATAGTCCATAAAAATGAATTGATTGAGAATTTCAAGGACATTATTTCTTGCGTCTATATCTTTACTATGTAATCTAACTGTATAGTTCTGTGATTAGCCAAGTCTGAAAAAAATGGCAAGCCTAATGATGGAGCACCCAGGTCTGAATCTCGGGGTGGAAGAGTGCTATCACTTAGTGACATACTTTACCGATCTGACAGTAATAGTGAAGCTTCACAAGATGGGCCTAGATCTGAGAGAGAGGATTCTGATTATGACGAATTGGAATTGGATTTTGAAACGTCAATGTCAGGTGATGAAGAGCAAGATTTCGAGCCTAATATTCTACATGGAAGTGTAAATCTGAGAATTCATCGAAGAAGTGATTCTTCTAGGGAAGTTGAGAGGGCAAATGGCTGTTGTGGATCTCAGTCGTCATCATCTCAAAATGAAGGACTCCCATATCAGGTCCTTTTCATCTTATGGTGCAACTCATTTCCAGATTGGTAACATGTCATTGTTTTGTTGAGGCACCCCTTTTTCTTTGGTTAATGATGAAAACATATGCGGCATACCTATGTTGTTAAGTTCTTTTTTTGCATAGGCCTTATTCTATATGGAGCTGTGCCAAGTTATCTATCTATACTCTTAGTCTTAACTATGTTTTTCAAGGTTGGGTTGCAATTGTTTTTCATCTTTGGTATAACCCATAAATGGTCCAATTACGAATCACTGTTTACTGTAAAAAGTGGTTCGCTTATGTTTCTTTCAACCTGATTTTCACATTGCAAATGTTTTTAATGTGCTTTATTATTTTTGCGATCCTATGGCCTCTAATGAAGGATGCATGAACTCTGCCATTCAAAAATAAAAAGAGGGATGTATGAAGAGAAAAATTTGACTTTTTATAGGTTTGGCAGCATAGGATGATTCTTTTACTTCAAAATTTTGGATTTGGTTATTTAGTTTCCTATTGTCAGTTAGTTTGGATAACTTCTATAGGAGACTGTCTATAAAGAGGCCTTATGGTAATGTGGTTTTAAATGATAACGCTAAAAGAACCACATTTTCCTTTAGCTCAGTCAATCACGATGGGGCATTAGCCACTGGACATTGTACAGCCATAGTTTCAATCCATTTTAAATGCTTTTTGAAATGGAGTCTTAAAGAAATGCCACATAACTTGTCTAGGTGTTGTACAGAATTATGGCAGGGTAGTATTGGCCTTATTGATTAAAAGCTGTTGACTTTAGTTCTGCGTATACATTGGGTTGTTGTTGGTGATGTGGTATTGCTGTTGTTGTCATGAGTTAGGTTTATTCTGCGTTTCTTTCTCAAGTCTGTATCAGCTTTAGCAATAGGGAAACTCAATTTTATAATTCGTACCTGTTCTTTTGTATTATTGGTCAAATTGCCTTCATGTAGGATGACTTCAAAGTTAAACCTACTGTTTTCTTCCTTTATGGTGATGAAATTGTTTGTTTAAATGAATGCAATTCACGTCTTTTATTTTTCATTATATGTTGCAGCCCGAGGCCGTGGTTGATATGAAACAGAGATACGTCGGTCATTGCAACATTGGAACTGACATAAAGCAAGCAAGCTTTCTTGGCCAGAGAGGTAGTTCTATCTAGTGTTGATCTATAGTATGTTAGGGATAAAAATGTCATGAAATATTACATGTCCTTGGTCATTCTTCAAGATTCAATGTTACTGTTCAATGTAGAATTTAGATTTTTGGTAGATGTCTAGAGTGCTTCCTTCAGTGATCTGTTAAAGACATCCTCATTACAACCTGTGTGTTATAGCTGTGGCTCAAAATTTGTTGGTTATATTTTCTTGTGATTCATCTTTATGTTTCAAAGATTATGCTTTTATGAGAGGTCAAAGAGCATCAACACACATGATGCCTCAGTGCTTGATGCCAAGATTAATCTTGATTGTTCACTTTTATTACTAATACATCAAAGCAAAAGATAAGAGTTTTTGGGGAACTTGTATAATCATGAATGCTGTTTTCCTCATTGTTTGGAAGGTGAATATGTCGCTAGTGGAAGTGATGATGGCAGATGGTTTATCTGGGAAAAACAAACTGGCAGACTTATAAAATTGCTTCAAGGAGATGAAGCTGGTAACTCTTTTCCCTGCAGCACAAAACAATTAATGGGAGTAAAACTTCCTCTAGCTGGTTTATTAACAATTTTTTTCTTTCCTCTGCAGTTGTGAACTGTGTGCAGTGCCATCCCTCTGATTGTGTGGTGGCAACTAGTGGGATTGATAACACAATAAAGGTGCATATTATGAAAGCACTCTTTTGAGTTTGTTTGTCTGTTCTTTTTTTTGTTTCTTCTTTTTTCATTTTTTTTCTTCAAATTGAGGGAAACAGACTAAATATTGTCTGGTTGGTTGTTGTAGTTATGGACCCCAAGTGCTTCAGTCCCATCTAGTGTAGCTGGTGGAGCTGCTGGACCAGAAACTGCTAACATTTCTAATGTTTTGGTGGCTAATCAGCGGAGATTGAGCCATAATCCTGAAGCCATCCTGTAAGGCTTATCAACTTCTGAACTGTTCATTTCCAAACAAAAAAAAAAGCTTCTGAACTGTTGCCCTTGCTGGAAAAAAAAAAGTTATTTATAAATTGATTTTGTATGTTATAGAAGGAATAGGTTATGCTTCCATATGGTTTTCTTTCATTTTTGTCTTTTATTTTGGTCGGCAAGTTTGTCCACATATTTGCTTGTATAACTGGCAACCTTTCATGCTATGTCTCTAGGTCTATGTTACCTATAAATACAGTGCATTTTCAACTTTATATTCTATGATTTCCACCTGAGTTCTCTCTTCTCCTGAGCCTTTTTTAGAAATGTTCAATGGGAACTGTAGCTGTTCAACGCTGCAAGTTCTTATGCATGCTCAGATCAATCTACGCATGTCCATGTTTTTGGATGGTTTTGCTTTGGAACTGAAACTTCAATTTTAGTCTGAAGCTGTTGAGGCGTATGCTTCAACTTCTGAGATAATGATGGCTATGCAGTTGCAAAAAATTATGCAAGTTCTACTGCATGATAGCTTCACATATATTCATGTCGTTGCGAACACTGCTTTCTTGATTTATCTGGAAACTTCAAAACCTAGTGTGAGTACGTCTGAGGTCTACACTTCAAACTCTGAGGTGCATCTAAAAAATCATGTTTGCCTGAATGGTGGTTATGTTTATAGATATCTAGCCCATATATATCATTTCATCCAATGACTAATACAATCTCTGCTAGGTACAGCCGTTCTGATCTATTTGAGCATTTTCGAATGCATGATTTTACTGAAGGAAGCATGCACCCGTTTGAGTGTGCTCAGAGCTAAAAAGTGTTATAATGGGAGGATGGAGGTAGAACTCATATCTTAATATCTGAAATTCGTTTTTAATGTTATTCCAGAGGTTAATATACATGATTTGTAAGAGATTCAATATAGTGGCCTTATCTCGACAGGTCACAGTTGTGATATGTTCCCTGACACAGGCAAGCGGACAAACATAGTATACACACACAGGGAATTCAATTTGATTATGTAGTCTTAAATGGGAATATGATGATCGATTCAAAGTATACAGATTTTGGACATAAGTTTGGTTGTTAGCTAATGTTCCACTGTTCTGTTGTTGAACTATGAAAATTACTTTAGCAGAGTGAGTTTTGTTAGGTATAAGGATTGACAATGTGTATGATTCTAGAGCAGTGATGTTATTTGTCTTGGTACAGATATATGCTCAACTGTAAATGAGGCGACCGGGAATGTTGCGGTTCTTGTTTAGCAATATGGGATAGCCAGTTGCTGGTATGCTGTCTTCAGCGCTAAAGTTTTCCCTAATACAATTTGTCACTATCCCCCTCCAAACATTTGCCTTGTGAATCTGTATAGTAGTACAGATTCTCAACATGTCTTGGCTTGTCTGATGTTTTTGCTCTCGTGCTTATTATGTACTTATTTTGCTTATTTTCCTTATTGTGTATAGGATATGAAAGCAGATAATAAAGTGCTGGTTGATATTTGATAAATATATGTATATATATATGTATATTAATAGGAACTCTTTACTTTTATCTGAATTCCACAAACATGTTCGATTGTTCGTTCTTTTCGCCAAATTTCATAATTATGTTCCGTGGGCCTTTTTTTTTCTTCTTCTAAGAATTAGGGTTTATATCAATACTTGCTTTGAAGTTGTAATAATGGAATATGTCGTGTTACTCGTTCCAATTATAGATTGCAAATAGTTTTAAAGCCCGATCTGTGAAAGGACTGGATATACTCTACAGATTTTGTGATCGCAACTCATGATGTTCCTTGATTCAGTTGATTGACTCGTATAATTGTTTGATGTGTGCATCATGAGTTAAGAAACTTAAAAAATGAATCTGTCAATACACACTATTATGTCGCTAGTTTGTTTCTGAACAGGATGCTTATAATTGTAGTGTTTCTCAATCCATGCTGGCATTGGTTCCTATGTGATTTATGAGCTGGCGACTTTGCGCAGAGCAGCGCTTCTATTGGTCTCGCAGAGGTGGCAGAACGCATGTTATGTCTACATAGACAACGCAAATGCCATGATTCGTGATCCATTCATTATATGAATGCGAATTGTGTCCAAAAGGAAACGAGAGAAAGAAAAGGGGACGTAAATGAACATTTAATGCGAGTTTTAATGGTTGCAATTGAACGTGAAACTTGTAAATAAAAGGATTCCATATACCGAGTCCAAAGATTTTGATAGATCTATATATAGCAACCAAGTTGAATTAGATATTGGAGAAAACTAAAGTTAGAGCAGCTGCAAGAACACTGTTAGGATAGTGTTTTCAATTATACATTACACTGTCATTGTAAATTCAATACTATATAATAAATCTCATGCCGAACATTCAGTTCACTCAATAAATTAATTCTTTTTTTTATGACAAATCAACCGATTTTTAATATTTTTTTTGTAGTCTGAATAGTCATTACATACTATTCTGTTGTATTCATGCATTAGACAAGATGTTATGAGTTTAAACTAAAAACTAATATGCGGTATAGATCTATTATTTGATAATAAGCTCAAATCAAATTAAGTTTCCCTACTCTATAACTACTACAAGCATAGCAATAGATAAAATACTAAACTAAATTAAAATATTGAGTTTAGACCCAAACTTAAAAACTCAAGCTCAAAATCTATCTTATAAAACCCTAGACAAGGATTGTAGCTTGGTTGCCGCTAGCCCTAGCTGCAACCACCCATCGCCCATTGCTAGCCAAGGAAGCAAACCGGCATCGGTTGTTGCTATTTTGCTTCATTTGAATTGGTCTCTATCATGCCTTAGAAGATCTGGATGCTGCCTCAAAGATTGATTGTTGTCAAGTGTGGTTGTATTATTCAATATGATATCACCACCACCACCACTATCGAGCAAACCATGATCATCTGATGGATCCATGAACGAGACATCGATGACATCTTCACTAGCAAGAGCCAATGAGTTAGCAAAATTGATGGTGACTTCCTCAAGGCTGGACATGGTGATCGGTGAAAGAATGTAGGTATGGGAGAGATGACAAGATAGGATAACTAGTAGAGATAGTAGTAGGGCTTTGAAAACCCTAAAGGGGGAGCGGCTAGGGTTCTGCTCATAATAGAAGAGAGATAAAACTATTGTACCTTATTTAACAGAGTTTGTTAGTTAACTTTTTGTTTTTGAAGGTCAGCCATTTATTGAAAATCGAAGAAACTCAAGAGGAACATAGTTTTGCTACAAAATCATAAAAAAAAAGGAACTGAAAAATAAAAGGAAGCCTGAGCTAGAGAACAAGTTTTCACCGCCAATATATGTGCCACTTTGTTGCCCCTCCGGCCAGTATACTGAACCACCTAATTACCATGTGGGCTCATTGTCTCAACAACATCATCATAGAGTCTCCCCAACCACGTTGTATTAGGAGCATCATAACCAAGAAGCTGGCGTTGGACTTCCTGAGCATCAGTTTCTAAAATAGCAGGAACAAAGCCATACTCAAGAGCACAACCCACCGCCCTGCTGCAAGCAAGAAGCTCTGCATGCTCAACAGAAATAAGATCGCTAGCTGGAATAGCACCACCAACTAACATAGTACCTGCGGAATCCTGAACCACAAAGCCACACACACCACTTTTGGTACTCTGATGAAAAACACTGTCCACATTGATTTTGAACAGTCCCACTAGAGGAGCTCTCCAGACTGCAGAGATTCCTTCTAAGATTGACCACTGGAACCTTAGAATTTTGAGCCCTGAAATTCTATAAATAAGCTAGAGACTGCACACTCATATTTGTCCAAACCATGGACTTTTGATTCCAAGTCCTCTCTTTACGTTCCTTCCAAATGCTCCATAGAAGAAACAACAACTCTCCAAACAGAGACACTGAAAGTTCCAGAGGACAATAATTTAACCACTCCAAGGCACTAACATGTATAGAACCCCATCGATAGCAAGCATCTCGGATAATAGGGTTTACCGAAATCACCGATTTTGGAAAAGGACAATCACAGCACAAATGAAGAGTAAATTTAGTAGTATGCTCACACAAAATACATACCATAGTGTCGGTCTCCACATTATGAGATTGCAAACTGCCTAGAGAAGGAAGAATATCCAAGTTAACTAGCTCCAAGCATGCACCTTAGCTTTACTTGGTATCTGTGTCTTCCACAACTTCTTCCGAACCAGCCTCAACTGTTTGAATAATTCGGGAATATCTAGAGGAATGAAGGAAAGCATACCGGTATGAGGATTTAAAGGAGAAATGGCCGGTCTTTTCCAGTTTCCAAAAACCTGTCTCTCACAATCCAAGAGCTAAGAGGAATAGCAAGAATCGGATGTGGAGTTTTATGTCTAAACAAACTTTGAAGTAAGCTCACATTCCAACTACCCGGAGCGGTGATCAAGTCACTTACCCTACACCGACGTCAACACGAGAGAGAGAAGAGGGGCGGCAAGGGAAGAGCCACGAACCCAATTATGAATTATCTGAGAAAATATTAATATGTTCCCCCGTACCAACCTGCCAGTAGGAATTAAACGCTCACCCTTATTATGTCCATCATATGCCCACTACTATAAGTAAATGTTAAGTGTCATTTTTCATAACAAATTTATAACTATAATATTATAAAAGACACTTGACATTTATTTAAGATGGTATACATGAAATTAACATAATAGGAGTTGACGACAAATTTATTTCCAAGTAAAAGAAAACAAAATTAGATGTAACAAGGAGTTTAGCAACTCGAGGTCTATAGAAATAGTTGTGAGTGAGGATTCAATTAAACACTTCGATATAAATGGGAATCTTTCAAAGCCAATAAAACACCGACTCCGTAGTAGTGTACTAGTACTTTTTTTTTAATAATAGGGCAAACTGCCCTTAATTTATTGAAATCAAACTAACAAATGAGGGGGACAAAAAACCTGACCTCCTATGTCTGATAAACTCTAACAAAGAGGATAAACAAAAGCTCAATCCGGTATGTGTACACCCACCCATGCAAAACCATATATATAAAAAACTCATGGCAAATAGCAAACCCTCAGCCAAGAAACCCTTAATTAAAGGACGGGATGAAGCTGATAGCATTGGCAGACAATTGTGAGATACCAAGAATAGAGAAAATAAACATATCGTGATGTTTCTTATAAGGATGAAAAAAATGCAGAGTAGACTATCTGAACAATTCCAAAAGATGACGTTGGGCTTCCAACACATTAAAAATTTTACATTCGAAACGCATCAGATTCCTAGTTATCCAAATAAACCAAATTAGATTATAAGAGACTAGAAACTAAAGTCGACGTTTAAGTTTTGGGAACGTTGAAACACAACACCATTAAACACTTTATCAAGGGTACCCCAAGGCGAGAATGAATGAGAAAATAGAAGGCAAACTCATTTTCATAAAACCACAATTTCATAATAATGCAAAAGAAGATGTGTACTCGATTCCGCATGACTTCCACAAAAGGAGCAACGAGATGGAAGTGAAAAACCTCGTCGTTGTAAAATATCATCGGTTAGTAAACGCCCATGAAGAGCCTTCCAAATAATAAGAGTTTTGCGGGGTTGAATTGCTTTACTCTAGATCACTTTATCTCAGTCTTTATGCCCAATATGGTTTGAGAAGAAAACAAAAACTTATTTTGCTGTCGGAATTCTTGAAGAGTAATGTGGTTAGTCTAGTAGTGCTCTAGAGCATATGAGCGGGAAATAAATTTGAGTCTGAACATTTTCAATTTGGGGCTCCGCCGACCAAAACGCAACCCTAAAATCTCAATCATCTCATCTCCACCACCCAATCAGAAACCCACCCGAAATCTTCCACCGCCAATATGCGAGGTGCTCGCCGACCAAAGCCATCCATGAACCCACGCCCTCCGCCGCCGTCAACTCCACTCGAACACTTCCGCCACCGCGACTCCGACGCCAGCTTCGCCAGCAGCCGCCCCTCCTCCCTCGGAATCGGCGGCGGCGGCTCCATCTCCAACAACGACCTCTACAAAGACCGCTCCTACCAGCAATCCGCCCTCTCCGCCATCAACTCGTATCTCTCCTCTCACTCCGTCCAAGCCTTCCTCAAATTCCCCATCCCTCCCGGCCGTGAAATCACGGAAACCCTCCGGTTCCTCGTCTCCCGCCTCGACTGGCCGTCGCCGAAGCTCGAGGACGACCTCCCTGTGATCCTCAAATCCCTAAAATGCCCCTTCAAGCTCAACAAGTCCATGATCCGTAACCCTACCGTGAACTCGCACCAGTGGCCGAATCTCCTCGCCGTCATCCACTGGCTGTTCCAGCTCGTGCGCTACAACGACCACCTTGATGAGAATTCCGAGGCGTTTCTCGATTCCAACCCGGTGGGGCAGTACACATTGCAGAGCTACCTGCATTACATAAGGGGGCAGGACGACGAGGCCGAGGAGGTGGATAGGGAGTTTGTTGGGAAGTTTGAGAGGCAGCGCGACGACGCGGAGGAGCAGGTGAAGGCGCTGAGGGAGCATGCCGCGGAGCTGGAGAAGAAAGTGGAGGCGATGAGGTCGGATGCGTCGCCGGTGGAGGCGGTGGAGAGGGAGAGGAGCACGCTGGAGGAGGATGTGGGGAAGTTTCATCAGATGATTGAGAATCTCGACAAGAATGTGAAGAAGCTGCAGAAGGTGTTGGAGGAGAAGGAGGGGGCGTTGGCGGCCAAGAGGGAGGAGAAGAGGAGGATTTTGGAGGAGAATGAGGAGTTGAAGAAGAGAGTCGAGTCGCAGAGTTTTAATGAGAGGGATGTGGAGAGGATGAGGAGGGAGTTGCAGGCTGTGGAGAGGGATATTGGGGAAGCGGAGCTAGCGAGGAATGTGTGGGAGGAGAAGGTTTGGGATTTGGAGAACACGCTCGGCCCCAAGGTTAAGGAGCTCGAGGCTTTGGCCATGGAGTGCAACCAAGTCATGAGGAGGTTTTTCATCCTTCTTTATAGCTTGGTTTTTCAATGTTCTTTATTGTTGATTTGTTATGTGGTCAACTAAATTTTAGTTCCATATGGTTCGCTTTGATGCCACATGACAGTGTTAGCTGATCCAATAGCTCATGGAGCCATCAACATATTTTCAATGTAACGAAACACCTTGTTATCTGTACTCTTATTTTAGGTTGTTTCCTTCACGCCTGATTTTCTGACTGCTGTTTGCGTATGTATGTCAGTTATGAATTCACAATCTTTTGGTGAACTGATTTACTTCTCTGATGGAATTGGCATCTCTTTCTTTGTAACAGGTTGAAACTTTGTAATGGCTTTCAGTATGTGCTGAATCCTAAGGGATCTACAGCTGCTGAGGTGATGGGGGTTGACTATAAGTCAACTTTGAGGCCTGCACTTGACTCATACTCCGAGAAAGTAAAGAAGGATTTAATGGAGACATTGGATGAGTTGAATTTGCTTCAGCATCAGTCAAGTGCACTTTCTGCTGATATTGAGGGAAAAAGAAATGACATATCAACACTTCAGTCACGTCTTGATGAAGTAAGTAAATCAAAACTAAATATCTCATACGTTAAACTGTTTGTGCATGGGAAACAGAATGCATTCTTTTATTACAGGATATCATTATCAATTTTTTTTGTTTGGCATTCAAAAGTTAACTATACTCAACTAAAAGCTTTGGGTACATATTACGATAATACATATTACCGACATGAATCTCATTGTTGATATTGTTCTATGTTGCTGAGTTCACTCCATTAGTTGGAGCTATTACAAAAGGGATGCAAGACTGGAAATAAAATGATAGTTGATGTCAGGATCTGCACTAAATAGCATGTGTAATTCACAGAAGTTTATTAGATATGATGAGTGGCCTTTTTGTGTGAGAAGCGAGATAATAATATGCTGGTATTTTTCTTTGTGCAATAGTTTGAAATAGTCGAATATATGAATATCATATGCAAGAGAAGTCTCCAGATGCAAATAGTCTACTTATATGTATGTAAGTATGCATGTCTGTATGTTGTCCAATAGTTGGTTGCAGTCATTGTATTCCTGATCTGGGGTTCTACTTGTTCCTAAAAAAAAGGCTATGATATCCAAATATTGTCAGATTGACCCGAAAAAGAAAAAAAAAATATCATCAGATTTTCATCTTACGAACTTTTTTATGTGCAAATACTGAATATCTAACTTTGTTTACATTATTCTGTTTATTTTGCCGCATCTTGTTTTATTCTTGTGTAGCTTCTACCTTATGTCTTCTGTTGAATAGATCACCTGGATATATTTTATGACTGTTATTTAGTGGTGGTTTGACACATGGTAGTGGCTAATATGATGTAGTCTATATTTATACTGTTCTTGATATGGTTTGAGACTTTGAGGTGAAAATTTGTAAAATAGGCTGGGTGAGCTGGACAGGAATAGAAGGGGTATTTGTTGATGTGAATGGAAAGAGTTTCATCTTTGGTTTTCTTTATAGCCTTATATTTCGGATTGGGATTTTCCTTTCTTGCAAGCTGCTGTATTTTAGATCTTTGGGTAGAGCTTTTGTTTTTGTGCTTGGACTTTTTTCTGGTGATTCTTTCGCTCCTGCATCCTTTTTTGTTTCTTGGTGGTAGTTGTGTTCCTCAGGAAAAATAGAAAAGGTTGAATGGGCTATATATGGAAATACCACTGGTGTTGGAAGGAAAGCTTGCTAAGAGAAGTCTAAACTAGTCTACATTAATTGTAGGAATATATGCTAATGATGAGTATTATAATGAAAATTATAAGGTTATAGTCGATTCTGTGGTCAAACCTTGATAACTTTTATTGTGATGATCTAGATCAAACAAATGTCTTGTTAGCTAAATAAGTCAAGAGGACCCAACTGCCATTTTCAACTTTTTGATGGGAATTTAGAAAGGAGAAGTTTAAATTTCTGAAAGCTGGAGGATTGGGAAAAGCATACTTTTTATTTTTCAAATCTGTTCTTAAAAATTTGTAGGTGAGTCTCTAGAATAACTCACTTTTCAAATAAAAGCAACTTCTCTGATTTAATCTTATTAGAATTGTAGTCTAGCTGCACAATCTCTTGTCAGTCTTGTGTAGTGTAGCAAATGATTCCAGTCAATCATTTAAGGGACCAGGCTTTCAATTTTCCATAATTCTTGTACCAAAATAGTTTTCGGATTTGTTTGCTTTCAGATGAGTTCAATAGGTTCAGTTGGATGTGATTTCCACACCATCTGTTTGAGTTGGGGTTGATTATTATTCAACCTTGTGCTGGATAATGTAAGCATGTTTGGCGTTTTGCATTTTTTCCTTTAATACAACTTTATGTATAGAAAACTTCTTTTTGGTAAAACTGCAAACTCTATGATCATTTGTGTAGAATTAATCAAATTTTTATATTATTTAATGTGCTTAGCGAACAGAAAATACAAAGTATGAGTGACCGGGTTTAGTTTAATGTTTTAAAGTCATGGGGTTTGGTGTAGGTGTCTCAGACTCTCAGTATATTAGGTTGAGTGAAGCTGTGGCTCTAGTGCCTGTGGTGACTGGACTAAAGCAGAATCTGTGGATTCTGTTGATGCCAATGAATGTTATGCTCCTCTATACTTTGCAAATACTATCTATTACCAGTCCCTTCATATGGTTGTCATTAGCTTGGATAAAAAAGTTTGTATCAGTCTCTGGAAGGCAATATGTATATCCCCTAGAGGAAAGGGTGGCTCTTTATTGAATATAGGTCCTGTGATGACTTATTAACTTTGTCATACATTGTGATAGTTTTCATGATTCTTACCGTTTACAATTGGAACTTGGGGTCATGATCTAGCTTATTGCCCACAGTTTACATGGGCATAGTATTTTGCAAAAGAATTTCTTTGATTTGACATTGTACTCATGAATAATTTCTTCATCAGGTAGAAGCTCAACTGAGTTCGTTGCGAAAAGAGACACAGGACTACACTCATAGATGTGAAGAAGAAGTTAGAAATATGATGGATGAAGTTAAAAAGGAGGCTCATGAGATGAATAATGTGGAAAGAGAAGCAGCTGAGATTCTGAAGGTCTGAGTCTCTGACCTTGTTTGCTACTATTTCTTTGTCCACTTGTGCTAAAGGTGCCCTTTTGCTGGCTTCAAGGAATCTAGGGACATACATTTGAGCAAAATAATATGTTCCTGTAAGGCAGAAAATAGCATTATTGCATATATGTCTGTTCAGAGTCTTATGTTACGTTAACTAATCAGATATTTGTGATTTTTGCAGACCATTCCTAATCAATTTCTTGTTTTCTTGTAGACGTCCAAGTTGAAATTGCAGGAAGTAACTAGACAAAGTGAAGAAGAGACTCAGAAGTGTGCTCGCAAACTCATTACCATAATTGACTCAGTCTCAAAATACAAAGAACATGTGCATACAAAGACTGCAGGAATGAAGAAAGATGTATCAGATACTGCAGCTATGTTATCAGACATTCATAAAAGTTCGTTGCAATCCCAGTACAGTTTTCTGTTTGATTCAAGCCAAGGCAATGAATTAACTCAAGCCACCAACGACAGTCAACTCCAGTAGGTTGGCAAACTTGTGGCCCTTAATGATCATCTTTCGCCGGATTTAGTGTGTGCTAAATTATGTGTTTTGGTGTAGATGCATGATATGTGTAAATAGATGCCTGTATTATTATTGTAATGCCATGTTCCCTTTAGTAATTTAGAATAGTGGAGAATCTATCAAGTAACATGATTACTATGTTAGTGCTTTGTGTTTGGTTGATCAAATGAAGGCTTAGTTCAGAGTTTGATTTCGATATTATGGTATGTACACTTTCTGGATGCTGTTACCTCCTACTTGAAAGAGGGGATTGGAATTCCAACGGTTGTGACTTGTGAGTGCATTTCTTGTGATATCTGAGGCAAAGTCACCGTTCATATCAAGAATATTGAATCATAGAGGCTTAACACTCAATACAACTTTTCCAACGTGTAGTGTATAATATAGCTTGAGAGCCTGCATTGTCTTTTACTTTGTCTTTCAAAGTTTGTCACCTCTTTGTAGAGCCTGCAAATAAGGTCTAAATACATTGTAAGACTCCGAAAAATCCACTGCTTTCCCACAAAAATTAGCCCCAACAATTCGACGTTGATATGGATTAGTAGCACAATGAATAAATTTAAATTATGAATTGCCCTCCACATAATAACTTTTACTTTGTGAGGAACGCTCAGACCCTCAAAGCATTTGTCTATAGCTTCTTCTCTCCATTATAACTGGCTACCGCTCCTTGGCAATCACAAATAAATGAAATAATAATGGCAAAGGTGGCGCCGGACGCATCGTTCCTAGTTTTAGATCTGAATCTTTGTTTATAAATTACGTAACAAATTATAGAAGTTAATAAACTTTGTCATAAATTAAACTAGTCAATGCATGCAAATGACTCACTGAGATAAAAATAAAAATTGTGCCAAACTGCACCCTATCAAATCGCCTATGTCGACGCAATGTCGGGTCAACTGTTTTCATTTTCTAACTTTTTTCTGCCCAAGTCTTGTTTTTAAAATTACTAAATTTACTTAGATAAATAAGAACTATGGCTACTGCCTCTGCATATGTTGGAGCATGCAAGCACCCGTATTCCAAAGATTTTTACAACCAATTCACTACCGGTGAGTTTACAGCGTACTTATACATGTATAGTTTTCTGTTCTATTCTGCTCGACTTAAAATCCCCCTAAATTCATTTCGCAGATTGAGCGTTATATAAAATGGCGAGCAATACGGTGGTTGCCTCCAACACTATTGTCCTCGAAGTTCTTAATCAACATAACTTTGATGATTGGAGTTCTCGGGTTGAGATTTACTTGTTGGCGGAAGATCTTTGGGATGTTGTCAATACGGAGCCTCCTAAACGAGAGGAGGGAGAAGCTCAATACGAGGCTTGGGCGACAAAGAATGCCAAGGCTTTACATGCAATTACAATTTCATGCGGGACTCTACTGTTTTCTTTGATCAGGGAAACTCGCACAGCCAAGAAAGCCTGGGAGGATCTGGAGAAACGCTTCAAGGCTTCTTTCATAATAGATCTAGAAAAAAGAGGTATGCTCCCGTGTAACCCAAGAGATTTAAATAAAGGACAAAATACTTGTTACTCTTTAAATTTTATCCCTAAAAACAGTTTTGTTATCCATATTTCAAATTAAATAGATCAATCCATAATATCTCAATTCTCAACAATTACGCCCATTTCGCTGAAGTGTCAAATATAAATACATTGAAATAACTAAAACACCCTCATTTAAAATCAAGTTTCTTTTTCTCTTCTTCCATCTTTCTCACACACACTCACAAACGAAAGTCTTAAGAAATTCATAGCTACCTCTTTGTCTTCTTTCATAGGTTTTATTTTACATTCACTCACCTCTCGCTCTCCAAATCTCTCTTGTTTCTCCGTTCATATTGAATGTCCTAGATGTGCGAATTTTTCCAGAAAGTTAAACAATATCAAAAATTGAGTTTCATTTAAAGTGGCGAAGGCGTGGTGGATCTAGTGGGATACTTGTAGATGCATGTTCGTTTATGACGACTCTCGGAACGGGAAAAACAAAGAGAAATAAAAAGAAATGAAAAAAAAACAAAAGAGGAAAAATAATTAATTTTAACTAGGACCTTTTAGTCATTTTATTAATTTAATTGATCATTTTATGATGAAATAAACTAGACTGTTGATAAATGAGAGATTAGAGACTAACTTGTTTAATATAAGTGGAGGATACAACTGTTTTTAGGGATAAAGTCTAAAGAATAACAAATATTTTGTTCTTAAATAAAAAACTATCTTTGCCCATCCATGCAAAATTTTATCTAAATCATACTGTCTTTTTTTTTCGAGAAAACAATTTTAATTTTATCTTGATAATCTATAAAAAGGAGAAGTGGGTAAGTGGGGATAGTGGGTAGTAATTAACCTGGAGACACTATAAAAAAAAGTAAACAAAGAACACAAAATGATTGCGGCTCAAAATACCACAAAACCCCTCACAAATGTTATAATTAAAATGCCATATTTATGAGGGGATTTGTGGAATTTTGGACAAAAACCACACTATTAACACCCACGTTTGAGCCACAATTTATTTGTGCTCTTTGCTTACTTTTTTTATAGTGAGAGAATTTGCCCAGAGGAAGTTATCCTCTTTCTTTTCTATTCTTTAAATATTGTTTATCAGTATTTGTTTATGTACCATAATATCCTTCTAATATTAAAAATTATAACTTTCAACATATATATGGTATGTGGGGTTTTGTGTATTTTCACAGTCCTTGTGGTTGACAAACCAGTTTACTTTATAACAATAAGAAAAACAGATATCAATTAATTGATCAGCGGAATAGATTAACAAACAAATAAAATTGATCTGATATTATTGTAACGACCCTAAAATTTCGAGCCTAAAAACTCAAAATTTCAAAGTCGTTAGAACACCAAAAACAATCTCAAAGGAATCGAAATCATATAACGTGCACAGCGGATCATCTCTGAGTTCCAAATACAACTCAGTCAAACCGATTATTACAAACCAAATTTATAATTCGACATTACAATAAGATGGAAAATGTAATAATCCTCACAAACTCTCACAAAGCTTACAAATAAATTCACTCAAATTCTCACACAAATCCACGCCAGAAATCTCACCACGAACAGGATACGAACGACTTCGAATCTCCGAAGTCGTCGCTCAATCTCCGCTAATCAGTACCTGCGGAATTATCCCCTACACCATTGAATTGGTGCACCGGGATTGTAAACACAAACCCGGTAAGCTTATAGCTCGTATGAGTAAAATGACAATACAGTTCGCATATCAATATATACGAAAAATCACAATCAACAATATAAATGCCCTCATGAGTCAATGGACGGCCCATCTGGTTGTCCCAAAGAAATATAAAATAAAACGCTCATGAGAAATTAAGTAACCCTTCTGGTTACCTAAATGCATTTATAATACGGGTACCAAGAACGCTGGTACACATCTGTTACCCCTCTCGTAATACACCGCTGATATTGGATAGCCACCCGCTACCCAACATCCAAAACAATCTGAGTACCCATGAGCAGATAACCACCCGTTACCTCACATGCAGTACTACGCTGATATTGGGTAACCACCCGCTACCCAACATCCAAAACAATCTGAGTACTCATGAGTAGATAACCACCCGTTACCTCACATGAAGTACTATGGCTGACAGACTAGAGCTCTAATTGTATCGTAACTTTCGCCCGGCCAAGGCTAGGTTCCGACTTGCCAAACATGTACAATAATCTCACATCATATTGTACTAAATCACGTCCAAAGACAAATTAACATTTTAACAAACTCAATGTTAAACTCACGTACAATAATCACACATCATATTGTACGTTTCAAAATTATGCTCGATATACTCGCAATAAAACTCATAACAGTATATTATATAGAAAACTATATATATTCGTACTTATTTACCATTCATACAATATATATATAGTTTACTATATCCTATACATGTCATATTTCACAAACACATGCTCATTACACAATTTCTCGTCATTGAAATGACATTTTCTAATGAATTAATAACAGTACATAACATAATGAACTATATATATATATATACTTATTACCATTTATACATTATATATGTAGTCCACTATATTGTATACATGTTCGTAATTCATTATTAAATACCCTTGCAAAATATTGTATCACCGCGAGGGTAGATTCGTAAATACGTGAGATTTTACTCACCTTATCGACTCTAGCGTAATTCCACAATTCCCGATGATAATTCCTTTCATCGATTTAACGATCACCTTGAAAAGATAAGAAAAGAATTTTAGAATCGTTTCGTAAGCCTTTAAATGCCGAAACAGTAATAATCGGTTACTGTTCAGCAATTTTCGGTTTTACGAAATTACTGTTCAGTGTTAATGTTCACTGTTACTATTCACGGTTACTGTACAAATATACGATTAATACGTATTTCTGTACGTATAAATATTATATACGTATTTCTGTACGTATAAATATTATATACATATTTCTGTACGTATAAATATTATATACGTATTTTTTGTACGTACAAATATTATATACGTATTTCTGTACGTACAAATATTAATACGTATTTTTGTACGTATACGTACTAATTAAATGTAAATACAATCTCAGTAAATAAAATTTACTAATTACCTTTTACAAATTACTTTTTACATTTACTGAAAGTAATTTATATTTACATTTACCGAAGGTAAAATTTAATTACATTTACCGTAGTAAATAAAATTTACATTTACATTTAAGTAAATTACCAAAATACCTCTATCGGAAACACTGTCACACCGCCGCACGTGGCGGCGCGTGGGGTACACGCGCCACCCGCCGGCAGGCCGCGCGTGGGGCACACGCGCCGAGCCCAGGGACGGCGCGTAGCACGCCACCGCCGCCCCATTTCTCTCCCTTTTTCTCCCCTCTTCTCCGCCACGGCCTCACGCCGCCCCTAGACCATCCACGCCCTCACACGCGCCGCTTAAGGCGGCGGTATCCCCCTCTTCCTTCCTCCTCCCCCGATCTGCAACAAATCCTTCCAATCCCAACAAAACCACACCAAACAACCATACAAACAATCAATTCAACTCATCCTTACCTAATCCACGCCTTGGAGTCACCGGAGATCGTCGGAGGGATGCATGCCAGCGGCGATGGAACTTGCAGACCTCGGGTTGGAGCGGAGAGACTCACGCGGACGCGGGGAGGTGTGGCGAGCTCGAGGGTTGCTGCGGTCGTCCGTGCGAAGCTTCCCAGGCCGGCGGTGTGCGACACAGACAAGTGGAGGAGGAGATCGCCGGAGCTGGTTCGAGAGGGAGAGAGTGAATCGGGTGAGAGGGAGAGGGAGGCGGAGAGAAGAGAGAAAATGAGGGGTTTCCACTTTTGGAAACCCTAGCTCACTAAACATCCTTTTTATACTAGTTTCCAAAATCAGAAACAACTTCTAACGTTAATAACTTTTACGTACAATGTCCGATTTGAACGCGTCACATATCCACGAACTCGTATCGACGAGTTCTACAACTTTCGTGAAGGAAGTTTTCGCAACCGAGCGACGGAATAAAAATCGATAAAATCGTTCGGAAACGTAACGTTTTTCGAATCAAACGTTCTGATAACGTTTCCGTTTCCGTTCCGTAAAGTTGCAAACAATTATATTCTTTTAAACTGAAATTCATGTCTTTATAGAACTCAAATTGATTCAAATAATGTATTGAAATTTAGGGTTATTACAATTATATTAGTTGTTAACAACTATCATTGGGCGTGTATCTAGCATTTAGTCGATCAGTCTGATAAAAAAATTGAATGATTTTCATAAGAGTTGCACATGTCATTGTTGAACCATTGGTGATTGGTAATAGCCTACCATATATTATCACCGTGATTGTTAGCAACATTTTTTCCCCTTTTTTGAGAGACATTAATGTTGTTGCAATAAACTGACCCAATTTCTATTAACACAGAAACTCATTTAAGATTCCTGTTTGTTTGTCAGAGAGGGAAGAGATAATCAAATCTCTTAAAATTGAAACAAATGATACAAGGGTGGATTTGACGCAAGCTGATCATGTACTGGAAATAGAATCTAATGGAGGTATGTACTATTTCTTTAGTGGACTAAATCATTCGGACATACAACAGATTAAGTTAAATGAGAGCTGCTGCTCACTTAAGATTGGTTGAAAACTTGAAATTAAAACAAAAGAAAAACGATTAATCATATCTTGATTGGGATGCATGCTAGGAAATCAGAACGATCCCAACTATGTCTTCCACTCCAGCTATCAACCTTTCTTTGATTCTGTTGAGAATGATGATTGGGATAGTGCTAAGGCGTGCCTTGCGGCGCTACCCAGTGCAGTACTACGAGCAAGAAATCCAACATATAACGGATGGACAGCTCTTCACATGGCAGCGTGGAATGGGCATGTGCATATTGTAAAAGAATTGGTGTCGTTGATGACTCGAGAAGATCTGGAAATTAGAGATGATTATGGCTGCACCGCTCTTTACAGAGCAGTAGAAGCGGAGAATGGGGATGTTGTGAAAGAGTTGATACCGGTGATGACACAACAAGGCCTGGGAATTAAAACTAAAAGCAATATGTTTGGTGCGACTGCTCTTCACATGGCAGCTTGCGAAGGACATCTGAATATTGTAAAAGAGTTGGTGCGGTTGATGAGGAAAGAAGATCTGGAAATAGGAAACTCGTACGGCTGCCATGCACTTCACCTAGCAGTTTGGAAGGGGCATGAGGATATTGCGAAAGAGTTGATACCCTTGATGAGTCAACAAAGCTTGAAATTACAAAACACTTCCGGCCATAATGCTCTTCACTCCGCAGCTTTCAAAGGACATCTGAATATTGTAAAAGAGTTGGTGCGGTTGATGAGGAAAGAAGATCTGGAAATAGGAAACTCGTACGGCTGCCATGCACTTCACCTAGCAGTTTGGAAGGGGCATGAGGATATTGCGAAAGAGTTGATACCCTTGATGAGACAACAAAGCTTGAAATTACAAAACACTTCCGGCCAAAATGCTCTTCACTACGCAGCTGGCCAAGGATATCTGAATATTGTAAAAGAGTTGGTGCAGTATATGAAAGAAGAAGATCTGGAAATAGGAAACTCGTACGGCTGCCATGCACTTCACCTAGCAGTTGGGAACGGGCATTTGCATGTTGTGAAAGAGTTGACGACATGTATGAGCTTAGAAGCTCTGAAAATAACAAATTGGAAAGGTCATACAGCTTTAAGTTTTGCAATACTTTTATGCGCAAGTCGTGGAGACGAATTTAGTGAAGGAGATGTGATCGAAATAATTAAACCCATGGTTAAAAAGAACCGAAATATACTTGAAATTGTCGGTCCTGCCAATAACTCTATTCCAGTTACCTACGCTTGTAGGTTGTTTAAATTCCAGTTGGGCAGCTATCTCTATACCAACACTCCACAGAAAGCTTTAGTACTGCCAGATAATGGAGGGGAAGGTGCTGCGCTAATGGCGATTTGTCTTGCATCGAAAAAATTCGGTAAGACATTTATATCTAATCAATCCCTTGCGAGTACGTAGTGACTCCATAAACTATTTGATTGCCGGGTATAATTCTCTTCTTTACCTCGACTTCAGATATAGCGTGGGACTTACTTTCAAAATGCCCAAGCTTGGCCACAGTTAAAACTTCAACTGGAGCCACTTCTCCCATCTCGATATTGTCTCGTATGCATTCTGCACACTTAAGTGAAATGCGATTCAACTTCTGGCAACAATGGATCTACGACAGTGAGTACTACTACATTCTCTTCTCTCGTTGAAATGGGCAAATAATGGGTCAAATTACTACTAAAAATACATTTTTTCTTCCTTCTAATAGGGATAATTATCCAAGATCCTGCTATTACTGACATTCGTAGCTCGTCTATAACCGTTTCAAACTCGGAAGATGATGAAGATACTCAAAGGAATCTCGTTTTCTCAGGTAAGTTGGATACAATAAGTGATATATAACCATAATTTATATTATTAACCTCTAACACATGTCGTAATATAACCCTAATATACTACTAACATCTTAACACATGTTCATGCATGTGCCAATTTTTTTTTATTTGTTTATTTTAGATAATTAATTTTTTATAAGATAAATGTTGTGAAGAATTGGTTCCTGATAGGTGTGCTTGATGTTAGGAGTTAAACTAAAATATTTGGTCATATTCTATATATGAAAATGGTCACACATCATAAAGATGGGACTAATACTTCATGTATTGATTGTATTCTCCTATTTAAAGGAGATCTATATTATATTTAATAACATATAAATTAGGATTTCCGAAAATTCTTCCCTTCACCGTGTGAACCTCCACCTTTCAGCTCAAAGGATGATGTGACAGGCCTACAACCACAAATTGGAGTCAAGCCACCTTATTTGACTAACAGAGGTTTCAGGCGTCTCTGTTTCGATGAGGGGTTTGTGTTGGCTGCAGACATTAGTGGCTTTCACCATAATCTTTATTAACGATGATTCCCTTAATCATTCTATTCAAGTAACTCAATACCCATATGGAGACAAATTCGTAGAAAATAAAGGTAAATTGTTGCAATTGGTCTGTTAATGGAGGAGCTGAAGGCACGATTCGAAGATAATCTTCATTTGAGCTTGGGAACAAAGGGGAGGAGCCTGACCTTTCCTGGGTTCAATCGAATCACCACCTCTTCTTTCTTTCAATCCAGAATGTCATTCTTGAGCACATGGCCTTTTGGGGTCTGATTCCCATAGAAATTGGTGTTGAACTGTTGATAGAAGGTGAACTTTGGCGAGGAACTTCAAGGAAATGACGAGAGTTGAAAATCAGTGATGATCGAGGTCGAAAAGCATGTGTACTAGAGATTGAGATCGTCTAGATTTATGTAAATCATTCGACTTACAGTGGAAGTGAAACAAAACTCAATCATATCGGCCGCCTCATACCTAAGAGCTTATATCTTCCACCTCCATTAAACGAATCTAGTCATGATTCTGGAACCCAGGACCGTTTTTCCGGAGTATATTAATTGGAGTTATTATGTTATCTACTTTCTCAGATCAGGCTGCTATTGAGAAAGATAACTGATTAATGGGTGTGTTTAATTACTGTTATTAGAGGAAAGTCTGGAAACAGAGGCTTTCCATTCACAGATTTGCAGGTCAATAGCTTCATGGAGATGAAGGGAAGAGCCATTTTGCCATTTTGATGTGGGCTCTGATAATTTTGACATCTTCACTTACTACTACTCATGGTCCCCAGAAGTTTAAATAGCTGGTTAAGTAATTTGATATGGATCATTTTTTATTTAAGTAACTTAAGTCTGTTAGGGGTTATTATACACGCGCCGTTAAACCACATATATGTGAACCTCCACCCAGTGGAGGGAAGAACCTCCGTAGGACTTCTCCTAAATGTCACCTTGAGCATGTTTTTTCAGACCACGTTATCAGGCACGAGGTTCTAATCCTAAGTTTTGGAGAAAAGACCACCCAAAATTTTTATATCGCTGTCGTCGGCCTCTTTCATGCGCCGCCCCCCTAAACTGGAACGAGTCCTGGACCTTCACCTCTCCCTCTAGCCTTAAAACCGTTCAATTTCAAGCTAGAATTGTTGTAGTTGCGCCACGACGCCTCTACGCCATCGCTGTCGATTCCGGCTTCTCCATCTCCACCACTGCAACAATAGTAGTTCAGCCCTATTGGCTACTATTGCATGACTCGACGGGAAAAATCCAATTAGGATTTCCCACTGCCAGTCCTCCAGTGATGTTGCTGCTGCCCCGAGGGTCTGCTACATCTCTAGTAGCCTCTAACCATCTTGGAAAAACTAAAACCTTCTCGGATTTAGGGTATTCAGTTCGGGGTAAAGATGTCGCCTCTACTTTTCTGGCATTCTGCCATTGTTGTTGCCGCCGTGGTCTCTGCTGCAACAATGCTCCAACTCTACTGCTTGTGATACTGTTGTCAAATTTTAATAACTTTGCAAGTATACGAATCAGTCGTAGTATAGCTTATGCAAGTATTAGGGGGTTCCAGCTAGAGATTCATAATCAACTTCTAATCCTAATTAATTGATCAAACAAACACAAATAATGAAAAGCAAATCGAAATCTAGAGTTTTGAAAGTTAATATAAGACAACAAACACTAGGGCTTCTAAGTTCACCATCACAATCTTATTCAAGTATGTACTCTTATAATTATTAATTGTACGTCAAACTGGTGTCAAAATTTTTTTCATATAAGTCGTAGGCAGAGTACTTATACGCATAATTTCTCAAAAACATGAATACTACCTTATGACAGAGTATAGTTTTCAAGTTACTCTCAGAAGTATGACATCTACTATAAGGATCAATGAAGTTCAATAAGAATAAAAGGACTCACACAAAGCTAATAAAATATGACATAAGCTATTTTACCAATTTGTGGTCTTTATTCACAAGAAGCATTCAAGATTCAACATGAATGTAACGCCCCAAACTGCACCTCACCAGCTTAAGAATGTCACAGTGTTGTGAGTCGATAAAACGTAAATCGAAAGACGGATTTATATTTTAAAGAAACGCAAGACAATTTTTATAATTTGTATAAGAAAATTTTCGAGAATCACAGAGAAAGCTTAAAATAATTTTGAGGTGAAAATCATTATTCCCAAAATACATTTGTTCGTCTAGAACTTTATACAACTGATATTCTAGAATGATGAACTAGAATAAAGGAATACCAACAAAGCTAAACAAAAAACTAGCTTTAACTAAATTATGAAGACTACAAACAAGGTAATATAATTTACAATGAAAAACGAGAAACGGTTCGACAAAACCTAAATAACCCACCCTGCCACATCCTCCACTATCCCGTCTCAGTGCACATTACCTGCAAACACACTGGTGTAGGGTTTCTCGATTAGTTTCAAAAACATTAACTGGGCCTAGTGTAAAATCAATTTAAATCAAGACTGAATGAATGACAAATTTTAATAAAAACCTTGACTCGAGAATCGGTGCATAGATTCTCAATACGGCATGCCAAAACCAAATGTTACATGATGGCCGGTCCTATAGACCCACTACACGACCTTACCTCATATCCATTTAAAACAGATAAGCGTAGCGAGAACGTCCACTACCAAGTTACACAACGTTTCGAGTCCGTCCTTAAGATCAGAACTCGCACGACTAGTGTAACTAAACCCTCCATAGGTTAAGGGGATCGAACCCAAGGAAATCAGTGTTACCCTTCGCTCTCAAGCCATCACAATCACTCACGGTTCGGTTAATACTTGAAGTAATAAAATAACCAAACCAAAACATGCACCATTTTATAAATAAATTGTAGAAAGTTCTAATCGAGATAAATAAAGAATCCCTACCTGGATTCCAATGCTTTCCCTAGCGTACTCTGCGAGTCATAAGCTTTCCACTTCCATTCACCGGGTAACTGAAGTCCCTTGTCCGACATAGTAGTCATTAATAACTTGACCACAGTCAATACTATTATGATGACTAATAAATCGTCTAATTAGAGAATTGACCATCATTGACCAAATCAAAGCGAAAACATGATTTCAACGAATACCACTCGATAATGTAATATCGACAGATACTCAATTATTTACTTTTATCTTCAGTATTTGTCGAATACTAGTTAAATAAAATTAATATGAACACCCATTTCATTTCTACCATTTTACCATAGAGGTAAATAAATAAGGAAGAAAGGTAGGAACCATACCAACTTCCTAGACTTGATCATGGTCTCACTAACAGTAATATCACTTAATCAAAAGTCATAGTTCTTGTTCACATTTATTGCTCCCAAAATTCTACTATGGGCACCCAACACACCAATTTCTAAACCGATGCACACTTGCACAATTTCAATCATGCACATAACTCACTACCCATCCAAAATCACATCAATTCAACTTGTAAAACTGGACGTACACATGATATCCAATTCATCTCTCAACAATTTCTATAATTACAATTACAAGGAATTAGCCAAACTTCACAGAATACAAACAACTTCCATTGATTTCCATTTACAGGAAACTACACAGATTCTATGATATGAGATAATTCTAATTCACATTTCACTCAATCAAACAAACAAGAAATCTCAAGGCGATTATCACACTATCCTCCTGTAATTACAAACAGCCAAAAAGGTCCAAAACTATGCTCACAGATCGAATATCTTGGATATCAACATAATCCATTTTCAACTCCAAATATGTGATTACAGCAAGACACCACTATAACAAACTAACTTTGAATTCAAGCTGCAATCTACCTTTGGAACTTCCAAGTAGCAGAAGATTTCTCACGAACTCAGTGAAGCTGAAATCCACCAATTTGGAGTCAAGTGATCAGCTCGATCCAGAAAGCTCCCAATATGATTCACAGACGCTAAGAAGATTGAAATCGAGCCAAGAAACACCCAACAAGTCCCGAGGTTGAAGAACGACGAAGAACATGAAAAACCCAAAACCCAATTCATCAAAACTTCACCCAATCCAAAATATAATTATACAGACTTATAGCACACGAAGAGATGAAAAATGATACCAGATACACCCAAACAGTGGCCGTAGACGCCGGAAAACGCTGCAATGTCGCCAGAGGGAGTCGACTGTTCCTTCTTCGATTCTCACTCCTCCGTTGGAGATAGGAGGAGCCACGAACGCAGGGAGGAGGGCTACGAGGAGGTGGTCACGATGGGACCGGTTCGCCGGAGGGAGACGGCCTGACGGCGGCGGAACGACGCGCGCGGTGCTCTGGGTCGCAAAAAATTAGTCCATTAGATCAAATGGCTGAGATTAATCAATCAAAATCGATGGCTCAGATCGCACTGTAACAATTCCTGATTTTTCAAATAATTCTTTATATTTCCGAACTTCGGAAAATCATATAGAATAATTTGGGAGCCTAGAAATTTCCCGAATATTTCTACTTACTCTTTGTAATGCATACGACATTTAATCCAGAGATTCACTTATTTGAAAACTCTGAAAAATATTCTCGAGCTATTATTTTAATAATTACTGAAATCATAAAGTAATCACCGTACAATCTCAATTTAGCTCGTCAATTTTTTTCCGGGGCTCACAATGGACATCTACCTACTCTCGCATCTGATAACTTAAAACAAAACTTTAGATGTCGTGAATCAATATCATTTTAAAATAAGCAACAATTTTCTAGAATCTAAAGACTTAACATGATACAAAACACTTCAAAGTTATTAACTGCGGAATTGAAAACAACCAAGATACACACAATTCTTCTCTTATTATAATGCTTAAAGGTTACAACCTTCGTTGTCTACACCTTGCACCATAACTATTGAAATCCAAAAGAATACATTGGATAGTTTTCTTGTGAGCACGAAGCTCATAAACTAACCAAATGTTATACATCTTGATTATATCTTATTTAATTTACCTTCTTTTGTGTTTAATCTATATTGTTTTATTAATTTTGGGGAAATTCAAAGAAAAACAAATCATAGCATTTCCACTCACTAATAATCTATACATTATAACCAAAACTGTTTTTTTTTCTACCAAAAACCATATGAAAATACATTAATAACCCTAGACTATGGTTAAATAAAATAGATTTTTAATCTATGAAGGATATAGTCGTAAACGTCAAATAAATAAATAAATAAAAATCAATAAAGAAATAGATCAAGAAGTCATGCTGCATACATATTTAACTTCTCTTTACAATAACTACATTTTATGGTTAGTTTAAAAAAAAAACAGGTTTTTATTTGTGTGTGGGTTGATGCTAGTAATTATAAGGTGACCCATTGTTTACATATCATAGAAAGGTCACCTTACATTTAACAGTGGTAGCTTACAATGTTGTCATGGACTCTTCTCATCGCTCCTATGAGATCATAATTGGAGTTGGAGTCTTTGTCATCATCCATGTTAGCTTCTTGCATTGCGGCCCCTCAACCCGACCTTCAACCTTCTATAAGCCATGACTTGGTTGTCCAATTTTAGGTGTTGCCCTACTCCTTATCTCAATTAGCATCATCGTCGCCGTCGTCCTCAACAACTTTGTCTTAAGCGTCAAGTACGATTACGCCAGCCATGTTCGCACTCTCAGTACCCTAAAGGCTTACAACAACAAGCGCACTCTCCGTTTCATCGCCAACGTTGTTCTCTCCCTGGACGGTTCGGCACGCCATGAATATTGTCATACCGATATGCACACTAGAGTTGCAGGCTAGTCAAACTTGTAGTTACAATGTTGTCCAACCAGTAGTCATCGATGCAAGCTAGCTAGTAACACTCGTAGTCATGTTGTTACACCTGTAGTCACACTAGTTGCTACAGTGTTGTGACAATCTTATTCACACTGGTAGTTGCAGATTAGTCACACTGGTAGTTTCAGGGTCGTCACACTAATTTTTATTTATTTAGTAAATAACTCACACACCCTTACATATGTCAGTGAGGTTTAAACCCGTGACCACAACGTTGTTAGCTAAACTACATACTTAACCAACCAGACCACAGCCATACATGCCAATGATAGATTTTCATCTTGATATTTGTGTTAAGAATGGAGAGGAATAAATCTGTCAGTCATTGACAGTATCTTTTTCAAGCTTCGACAGTAGCTTTGTTAGCATGCAGACATAGTTTTCCTTGCCTGCAGTAGTAGCTTTATGTAACTCAAGATTCTTTGAATCATGGGTTCGGTTTTACTGTCTTCTCGGTTTTGACATGATCATTTTTGGTCATTTTGAACAAGATATGATGATTCGAGTTCTTTGAAATTCACATTATCCTCTATTTTTCATGTTCACGAAGCGATTGGAGGACCATCTCACCCATGCTCCACACGGTGAGGCCGAGCCTGCCTATTTCGGCGGCTCCATGGCATTAAGGCCGTTGGTGGCGGCATCCCCTCCTTCACAAGAGCTTGTGATGCCTCCCGTGTTTTCTAATGCCTCCATGGTAATCTCTGATGCTCATCACTCATTTTGCAAAGCATGTTCTTTTGCTAGATTTCAAAGAAGTCCTTATTTGCTAATGCTCCAACCGAGAACATTCCATTCTTACGAAGTATTTAAGGTGACATTAGTGGACCCTATCCAACCGAATACGGACATTTTTCGGTATTTTTATGGTATAGGTTAAGAGCATCGACGCGTTGGTCACACGTCGCTTTGCTTTCCACAAGAAACGCTGCATTCGCTAAAGTTTTTAGCTATGATCATCATACTAAGGGCTCACCACCCTTCTCATCCTCTCAAATCTATTTTATTGGATATCGTTGGAGAGTTCATCTCCACGACTTTGATGATTTCGTTTTGCATATCTACTAGGATCGTCATTGAACATATTATTCCTCATGTTCATTCACCGCACGATCTAGCAGAGCTCGGACTTGGTTATGGGTACTAACCTGCCGATTTTTGCATGGGGATATGTAATGATGTTGCATGCAGCGACATTTATTCGTTTCAGACCCACAACTTGCCAAGTGTTTAGTGCGTACCAGATGGTCACTGGATACGATCCCAACGTTCTTTTCACTAACGCCTATTTGGTTAAAGTTGTTTATGTGCCTCTATTGTAGTTATCTCAATGGGTCTACTTGAAACGATTAAGTATTCTGGTTGGTTATGATTTATGAATCACCAACACTTGTCCGCTATTTCCAATCTACAACCGTTGATCTCTATCCTGCGATATTAGCAGACGGTCACTTTGATGAGACATACTTCCCGTCGTTAGGGGGAGATATGGAATGCTCTCATTCTGGTTTTAACGCCAGGAATTGACGTGGTGTGGCACTATGTCTCATTAAGATCCCGCACTACTCAAAGTGAGCAAATGTGCAACGCATTATCGACCTCCAGAAAGTCAAAGATTCGATGCTCAATGACTTTACCGATATTGCGAAAGTGACGAGATCGCACATAAATGCTGTGATGTGCCGGTAAGGTTGGAACTCTCAGAATATGAGAGAATTTCATATGACCTGGTCCTAGCACCGTTGGCACCATCCCTGACAGTGGGAAGGAAGCCGGCGATGGCACCATCGTACGCTGTGGTGTTGTCGGCGCCCGTGGCATTGCACCACAAAACAAGGGCGGCAAACGCAAAGATGGACTAGTAAGGGTCATAGCTTCGGTCTTGGCTTCTCCCTAGATGAGGGGGAGACCATTATTCTCTGGAATCAAAACTAGAAAGAAGCGAAGTGCGTAGGCACAAGTATTTCGCCCATCATCAAGAGATATTCTCTAAACATGTGTATCAACTAACTTTCTGTGGGACGCTACAGACTCCTTTTGTTGATGTTAGAGAAGAATAGAAATCTCACGAATTGATCGTATACAGCGCGCGCATGTGTTTAATGGATTGATCTCCCATGATTGATGATGTATTCGCTTATGCTCTTATTTCGTTGTAAAGCATCAACGATGAGCAACTTGACTGAAGTGGAAAGAATCAATACAGGCTGAACTAGACTTGTTATGTTGGTCGTTGTTCGTAAGTGTAATGAGAAAGATGAAGTCATGCGATATATGCAGGACTTATGGCGCAAAGATTGTCTCATTATCCTAGTATTGACTACGATGAGTTATATTCTCTCGTTATGGACATAATTGCTTTCCGCTACTTGATCAGTAGTAGTGTCCATGAAAACTGATTTGCAGCATATGATAGTGGTCATAGAATATCTGTAAAGGGATCTTGACGCAGATATGAGAGTGCCCGAGGGACTTTAAATGCCTCCAGACCACGGAGAGCTTATGTAATCAGATTGCGACGTTCGAGAGAACGTAGTACAATCGGTTGCAAGAACTCATACCCATATGTGTTCATATGAAGCTAATTCTTGATTCTCTATTCCGTCTAAGTATAGATGATGAAGAGATTCAATGAGCTATACATTCATGCATGCTAGTGTTGTTGGGACACTATTGCTTTCATTATGACGTGATTAACTATGCGCCTATGCATTGTCATTGGACTTGCATTGCTTCTTTGACATGGGTTTAGTTCTACACTTAGTGAACCAACACAAATCCTATCCACACCAACGCCGCCAGCAGCTCCAGCAACATCAACGTACGCCTTGGTGTAGCAGTCGACACTGGTAGCGTAGAGGATGCGTACGGTTCCGTCTTGGACCAAAATCAGTCCTTCATTGGTCCATTCCCCCATTCTTTTCGCGAAAGACACATTAAATGTGACAAATCAGAATCTGTCCAGTTTCGTATGTCAAATTCAACGAGACCTACATGACAGCTCGCTCGATGAAATATGGTGAAATTGGTACCGTTGGAAAGTTCTATGTGTCTACTTTCCAGGGACATCAACCTTTCATTCATAGCTATCATATTGAGTGAGTTATGGCCGTTTTAGCAAAGTAGGACAGTTCTGTCCGGAAATTTGCAAGTCAGTCAACTTCGACAGAGCATTGTGAACTGCTCCGATCGGATGAGGTTGTGAACCTTATGTCACTGGAAAGCCACGGGTGTCTACTTTTCAGAACATTTTACGATTCGCTGATACCTATTTTGACGAAGAAGTTATGGCCGTTTAAGTGAGTGAAGGTCATTCTACCCGAGAATCTGATTTTCATTGCAAACTCTTGTTTTGAGTTGTTATGCAATCTTGTTTCCTAAGATCTAAGTTTGGCTAAGTATAGCATGGATGATCTAAGGATGTGTGGCTAGATTAATGATTAATCATTAGCCCAAGACTACGTTTGAGAAGCATGTAATGAACGTTGTATACGTTGTTCTTTGTACTCCATGATTATGGCACTAATCAGGGGGAGTTGTTTCGTAGACTTCAGGGGGAGTCTACCTCACATGATGCTATCAAATGTAGACGGTGCGTTGTGCTCTTTTTCCCTTCGATCAAGCTTTTGTTTTTACCCAAGAGGTTTTTATTTTGCTTGACAAGGTTTTTACTGAGGCAACGATGTGTGCACCATGCAACCTAGGCATGCGACACAAGGGGGAGTGTTCCGGGAGAATTACTATTCTACCATTGTGTGTGTCTTAGCCTAATAGGTTTCCTGTTAGGAGATAGATTAGCATCTCCGTAATAGATTAGGACTCCGAATCCTACGGGATTGTGGTTTTGTAATGCCTATATATAGGCCCCCATATCATTTAATAATACACAATTATTTCATCCTGAAACAGTATTGAATTTTGTATTGCCTCTTGATATCAGGTTTTGCCCAAAGGTTGTGAAACATGAAAGCAAAATCCACGGCAAGAAATATGTTGCTGAGACTGTACTTTATTAATCTCTCATTTGCTATTAAGAATATGTTTATTTTAGGGATTTTATACAGGTTTTGCTATTCGATTGGTTTTGAAGGACTTTTTCTCTTCTTCCTTACCCGTATTAAGAGTTAGGTCGTTGGGTCTCAAGCCCAAATATTATCGATGAGCTAAACCTAATAACGAGTCACAAGTATTTCCGTTACCTTCCACACCACACCCGTTCTTGTAATCTCCAAGTGCATGAATGTGGTTTAAGTCCACATGTATGACATGGTGTTTATGAGTATTTACCGTCCAAATATGAATTGCGCTCGAAAAATGCATTGGGCTTGAAGAATGCATTAGGCATGATAGCTGGATTTTTAGGCATCAACACTCTAAAACGACCCTTTTATCATCTTTGCAGTAGAGGGATTATTGTCCCTTGAGAATTATGGTTATTAAACTTTCAAAACTATAACATGAGGGTAAATTCAAGTGAAATACAATTTAGTTAGATGTTTCGATTATTATTTTTTCTCAACTCATATTTAGATAATAATTAAGTAATTGGACACATGTCATGAGTTTAAAAGTAGCATAAGAATGGTGGTCGGAAAATTTGTTTCCTGGTTAAAGGCCACTAATGATGTGTGCCTCTTGTTCCTATTTTTTGTAGTGATATAAACGTTAAATTACATGACAAAAAAATGAGCACTACTGTGTGTTGTAGACTAGAAGCTATTGCCAACCCGATCATTCATGTACTAATCACTCTCTTTTTCTATTCTTTACTGAATCAAAGGGCTAAAATATCTGTCTTCTAGCCATAATTATAAATGAAACAGCAGAGTATACAACGGATGACATTGTACCTAAACCTCGTATCTATCCTTTAAGCATAAGAAAATTGAAAAGTGATAATTTGATATTGACATTTTGATACCATTATACCATTACGCTTATCTTTATTAGTTTATTTCGTTTAAATGTAATTATTTTTATCGCATGTGCGTATAAAATTCTGAGAGCTCTTATTAATAAATTTGGATTTCGCATGCAGCTATGAGTGTTGTTAAAAGACTTGTTAAGAGCATCAAAGATATTATGGGTATGCTACCTTCTATACTCACATTGTTCTTCTTTATTTATTTTTTTTCTCATTTAATCTTTCATTGCATTTATTGTTTTGCTTATCAGTTACTTGAAACCAAGCTAACATTATTTTCTTGTCAAAGTAGGAATCAATCGCATATATAAAATGAGGGTGATCCATGATCAGATGCTCAAATTTATAACTTGCATGGCCGGAGGTACCCGAAATATGGAGAAGACTACACCTGCGCAATATAACTTTATAAGTGAATCAATATTCAGCGCTATCGAACAAGGGAACCTTGAGTTTGTCACTCGTGTGTGTAAAGAAAATCCACACCTTCTGCATATCACGGATAAAAAACAAAGGAACATAATTCATTTCGCAATAGAATGTCGTGAAGAAAATATTTTTTCTCTCATCTACGGTCTTGAGAAAGAAAAGAGAAATCAATTTGGATGTTTCTACACGACTTTTAACAATACTATGCTTCATGCTGCGGCAGAGTTATCTCCTGTTTCACAATCCAAACACATTCAAGGTGAAAGTCTACGGATGCAAAGAGAACTGCAGTGGTTTAAGGTAAGATATATATATATATATATATATATATATATATATATATATATATATAAAATCCTTGTCTACTAAAGAGGTTTTACCATTCTTACGGTGCAGATTTGTTTATAGACCAGTTTTTTAATTGAATTTTCACATCTCTATTGTTCAATATACATGTTATAACATATAGATCATCTCTACAAACTTTAACCAATTTAGTAATCATTAAGGTACTCATAACTGTAATTTTTTACTCTAAATATGAACAGTTCAAGTTTGGCAGAACTTAATTCGTTTATTAGTTTTCATCTTGTTAGATACCTTAACAGTCACCAAATTTGTTGGAAATTTGTAGAATGATCTATATGTTATAACCTAAAGAATGGACGGTGAAAATATGAAAATTTGATCGAAAAGTTGGTCTAAAGATGAAATCCGCACCGTAAAAATAATAAGGACCTTATTATCCAAGAAACTTTGTATATCTATATAAGATTTAAAACGTACATTCGCTTCTGATATGAACTATATATACACAAGCGTTTTCTCGTAAGCACCTCCTTATTATTCTTATGATATAGATTTCATTTTAGACAAAAACATTCTGATCGCGTTTTCACATCTCCATTGTCTAGTCTTTAGTTCATAAGGCATAGATCATCTCCATAAAATTTCAGCCACTGTAATAACCGTAAATGTACTCATAGTTGCGATTTTCTACTTAAAATATGAACAGTTCAAGTTCCGCAAAATTCAATTCGTCCATTGTTTTTTTTATTTCAATACTTTAACGATTATGAAATTAGCTAAAAATTTATAGTGATAATACATACGTTGATACCTAGATATTGCACGGTAAAGATGTGAAAACTCGATTAAAAATTTAATCTAAAATGAAGTTCGTACCATAAAATGAATAAGGATGGAAGTCCTTACCAGAAAATGATTATATATATAGACACACGCACATACATATATATATATACGGGATATATTTATATTTGCATTGCTTATATATTAAATACTTTATATATATATATATATATATATATATAAATCCAAAAACGACGTACACTTACATCACTTTTTTTACTATACAAGTATATATTATCTTTGTCAAATTATGTGAAATTGCCACTACAATCACATAATAAGAGTAAAAAAGAAAGTTTAAATTTTCGACTTAAAAATATAATTATTAAATCAACATTTGTTTAATAATGAATATAACACTTGACTATTGCAACAGTAATATCGAGTAGCCGCCCTCCCTCCTTTTCTCTCTAGGACTGAGACCCTCTCCTAATATTGCTCTTCTAATGCTGCATAATAAGTCAATCTGGATCCTCTATTTTCATTCAACGACTTTAGATTGATGAACTTTTTTTTTTCTTTTCTCAGCGACTCAACCAATTAACTCTCTCTCCCCAGTTTTTCGTCTCTCTCGACATCAATCTTTCTTTCTTCCGCTGAATTTGGTTGCGTCCTTTCCAGGACCTTATGATCTATCAATGTCAAATAATAAGAGATACCAATCTGAGCAAACCCTAATGTGAAAAACTACCTGGGCATAGCTTTGATTCCCATATGATCATACTCTCTTGTTGGGTATACGGCTACGCCCACCACCCCCGCCGTACTAATCCTCTCACCTCTCATAATCTCATTTTCTATTGCTTTGAAATTTAAATTGAGAATTTAACAACTCAATCTGCTTGGGTTTTGATTTTGGATCGTTGCCTTTGCTACGTCTTTCAATCTCAGGCTAAGAGCAAAGAATTTGGAATATAGAGTATGGATTAGAGTATATGAGGATTTTAATATGTAAAAACGCCTCTTTTTTGATTGACCATAGGTACGAACAGTCAAATCATGTCCAAAACAGACGAAATTTTTACAGGGTCCCAAAATATATATACCGATCACATCTGTTAGTGTCGATCGACCATATTTCGAATTGGAGTTGGCGATCACCTAAGTGTCCACTAAGATATTATAACCTTTATATTACGTTTAGAATAAAACTATCGCATTATGAATGGACTATATGAAGGAAACTTCTCAGGATTGATTGACACCAGCCGATGTTTTCGGTATATATTTTCTGTAAATTTTTTATCCAATTCGGATCTCGTTTGACCGTCAGAATTTTCGGTAAATCGAAAACACCAGTAATATGCCATAAGGGAAGACCTATTACAAATATGCGAAAGTCAAAAACCGTTTGCATATCTGTAATCACCTAATTTTTATTACCTATCGTGCGCGGTCGCATTGAAAATATCCATTTGGAAAAGCCATAGTCAATGGGGTTTCAATAAGTCAAAACGTCTCTTTTTAGTTTACAGTTGATACGCACGGTTAAACCATGTCCAAAACGGACGAAATGTTTATGGGTTCCTTTTATATATATACCGATCACATCTGCCGGTGTCGATCGACCATATTTCGAACAAGAGTTGTCGATCGCCGAAGTGTCCACTAATGTATCATAAATTTTATATTATATTTATAATAAAACTATCGCATTATGAAGCGACTATATGAAGGAAACTTATGGAATCAATCGACACCATCCGATGTGATTGGTATTTATATTTGATGACCATTTTAAAATTTCATCCAATTCGAACTTCGTTTGACCGTCGGAATTTCCGGTAAACCAAAAACAATACTAATATGCTCTAAGAGGAGACCCATTACCAAGAAGCGAATGCGCAAAGCTGTTTACATATTTGGAATCACCTAATTTTTATCACCGATCGTACGTGGTCGCAACGAGGAAACCATTTGACAAAGCCCCGGTCAATGAGGTTTTATTATATCAAAACACATTTTTTTGTTGACCGTAGGTACGGACGGTCAGACCATGTTCAAAACGGATGAAATTTTTACAGGGTCCCTAAATATATATATCGATCACATCTACTGGTGTCGATCGACAATATTTCAAAATTATAATTTATTTATGACTTTTTTTAGAATGTTATCTAATAATTTTTTATATTATTTCAAACCTTTAAATTAAAGTATAATGTTTTTTTTTTCTAACACAAACCCGCAAGGCCGGTTTAGGTGGGCGGGCTTGGATCTTCATATTTTTGAAAATACCTGGCCCGGTCTGGTCCGTCACTTATTTAAATGTACTAAGGCTCGACCCGGCCCGTTGACGAGCTCTAGCCTAAAGGATTGAAAAACAAACTTAAGGTGTCACACCCCGAATTTTCGAATAAGAAAAATTCAAAATTCAAGAACGTAATACTCAAAATCAAACACAATTAATTTAATTACCACAAGTATTCAACCTTGAGCACAAAATAAAAACACAAACTTACACGAATTTACAACAATGCATATCTCAACTTACAAAAGTCCGATGGCTACGAAGACTTCTCTAAACTCCTTCCCCAACCTTGAAAAGCGCTCACCTGCACGTATAACTCATACACCATTGTTTGGTGCACCGGGATTGTAAACAACAAACTTGGTAAGCTTTTCAGCGCGTATGAAACCAAAATTATAATTAACTCGAGAAAATAATCAACTTAAAAAACTCAACACAAATCATACACCTTGGTTCCATTCCCTCTTGGATGCTAGAACCAACAACAATAAGATGGAAATAATATCCATTCAACTCACAAAAATCTATTCCTGAGGTTACAGCGACCCTCACGTCGCCCACATGAATAGATTCACACAACACACACATCTATTCATGAGTTACAACAACTAAATTGTTAATCCATGAATAGATTGGCAATAAAAACTAGAACTCTAGCCAATCATCCCAACACCCGACCAAGGTGTGGTTTCGACATTTGCCTAACGCCACTAAGGCAAAACAACACAAAATTAATTTTCGCCATTGTGGCTGTCACTAAGGCAAAACAACACAATTCACAATGAAACAATATTTCTACCGGAAGATACATTTTCTTTCCTTCTAGTCCAATACCACAATAATAATCCAATTTACCGGAAGGTACATTTTCTTCCCTTCCGGTCTCATCATTCACATAATAAACCACAATCAACATCAAAATAATCCAATTTACGGGAATGTACATTTTCTTTCATTCCAGTCCCTTCCGCCACATTATCAAATAATCACATTCAATTAACCCAAAAAAAACAATAATAACCGTATATAATATAATATAGCAACACGTATACTGTTATTACCATTAATATATATATATATATATATATACACACACACAAATAGACTATACTATACTATATCAATAACCACAAGCACAACACAATTTCATTCTCAACATTAACCATAGTCCATAATCACCAAAACCCTTTAAAATCATTCATAAAATTACCATTTACTTACCCATGAACCTTTGATGATCAAGTTCATGTTATTTTAAAACCAAAACAACTTTTTAGAGCCATTTAAAAAAGACTAATGATATATGGACTATGTTAACAACTCAAATTAAATTTGATACAAGTGAGGTTTACTCACCTTAAATTCCGCTGTGTCTTCTCCCATCAAGTGCCAATGCATATAACACACTACCTCAAGCACCTAATCATAATGAAATATATCAACTTAGTAAGACCACACAAAAGCGATCGCAACAAGCTAAGTACCAACACTTAACCCTTAATCCGAAGAGTTGCTCACAAGTGACAATCTTCATCCGAGACCTCCTAAGGTCTCCAAATAACTTGCTTAATAACAAATTAGTACTGCTAGGCACGATTTTCAAAGTTCATGTCTCCACACACTAGCTATTTGCATAGAAATGAACATGGAAAATACCTCATTTGTCGATTTGATAACCAACTACAATTCATGTCCCCAAGCTCGCACCAACGAGCATTAGTTAAATGAGCACCCTACGTGCCCCTAACAACAACCATATGAGTCACAACACGTCATATTACGTGGTAGCTCATGTGCCTCATGCTCTACCTACCCACAACATTCCACATTTACCACCCAACTCGTCTAACAAAGTGGTAGCTCATGTGCCTCATGCTCATTACTGTACCTGAACCACACCCACCTCAAAGTGATCGAAATCCGTCAGAATGCCACCGTAGAGGGAGGGAGATTCAGCTCAGCAAAACACACTGCTAAAACCTCAATCAATCCTTAATATGAAATTCAAGGCTCCAACCTCCAAAGTAATGAAAAGGTTATTAATGGTCACAATGGAACGTACTTGTAATGACACAAGCCCAACATGAAACTACTCACCATCATAAAGGGATGAAGCACATTGCTCTGCCACTGTGAATTAATGAATCTCAAATATCAACTTGAATTAGGGTGACTCACTGCAACAAAGAGCTAAGTGAGGAGGATGAGGAGGAGTCATTCTTAGCCACACCGTCACCTAGGTTCACCGGAACTCACAATAACAGCCAAGTCAACGTCGAAGATATATCCACTCTTCCATGCTTCGATTCTCTCAAACCAACATGCAATGGCGCAAGCCATCACCACAAGGAGGCTTGCTCGGTGGCAAATAAAAGATCTTGACCGATGCCGGCGCCATGAACTGCCTAAAAAATAGGGTCAAATTGCGAGTCGTACTACTCCATTGCCATAGTCAGTTCTTGCAAACGACAGCGAACCAGGTCAAACCACCACCATAGGGAAGTGTGAAAGAGGGAACTGAGTCGATATGGCCTAGTTGCATGATCAGACGACGCCAGACGACGCTAGAAATTCCGGGTCAGGTGGACCGGGTTCGGGTTGGGTCTGAGGAATAATTTTGATTGTGAAGAGAGTGAGGCGCGTGGAGAAAAGAGGAAGAAAAGTGTGTTCCACCATAATGAAAACCCTAATGGGGAAACGTTCTATTTATACTTCAAATTTTCGGAACACAAAACTTCTATTGATCATAACTTCTTCATATGATCTCCAAATTATGCGTGTCGCATGTCTACGAACTCTATGACTTTCATGAAGGAAGTATCCTAAGAATACTAACGAATCAATAGTCAACTCTTTGGCCTCTCATTAACGTTTCCGAGTAATTATTCGCTCAGTCACTTCCATTTTCACTCGCGTACTATAAAATCGAGCCACTACTAAAGTAATAATTTCCGAAAAACTTACAGAGTAATTATAAATTTCTGGGATATTACATAAGGTGCCTAAGGAGGATGGTGAGAATGTGGGGCCCCAGAGAGCTAATAAAAGGAATTTTGGTGGTAAATGTTTTCTGGTTGTGGAGGAGGATGTTGTGAATCGGTCAACAAGCGTGTCAGAGAACCAGAATAAGCACATCAAATTAAGATAAACAACCACAAAGAAAAGAACATAAGAACACAGATTTAATGTGGTTCAGTAAAAGCTTTGCTTACATCCATCGGATAGAAAACACTTCCACTATATTGATAATGGGTACACAAGAAAGAATAAGAAAATGAAGACTCTCATCTCTTCATATCTCTCTCCTCTCTACCCTCTATCACCCTCTAGCCGAGAATGAAATACAATTTGCTCTTTATTTATGTGATGTCTAAACCAAGAGCATAACCTATCTTTACATAGTCATAAGGACAAAAACTTTCTTCACCAAATAGAAATCATATTCCTAATAGTGGTAGGCTATAAAGCCTCCTCCTTCTCTGTAACCAACACGAATTACAGGTAAACCATCCATAAAGATTCTCTATTCTTACCGGAACATCATACTCTAAGAAACTATCTTAGGAAAAACACATGGGCTGGAAACCCAACAGGGGATGTGCAAACTAGTGTGCTTGGTGGTAGATCAGCTATTGCTATGGCGGAGGTATCCTGGAAGCTTGCTTCGCAGTCCTCTTCCGAGGAGGCCTAGCGAGGTTCTAGATCATGAAATTGGTGAACTTAGTTATGGCTTATTGGCCTGCAGATGATTGGAATTTAGTTTTTTTTTAAGTTTTATTTGCTTCACATGATTTCAGTTTTTGAAGTCCTAGAGGATGTTTAATGTTTATGTTAATGTTCCTACTTTATTAATATATGACGCATGATCACTTTTTCATAAAAACATTTAATTTCCTAATTAAAGGGATTAACCTGAGTAGAGAGGCTGACCAAAAATAACAATCCGGAAAATATCTAGCTATATAAATCCGACCAAGAAGAGAAGAAGGATTTTTGACTAAACCCCAACCTTGTTTTGATAAAAAGCTAAATTATAGTGGTGTATACCCATCGCACCATCTTCATGGGCTAACAAAGTTTTCTCTCTGGACATTCAATAGATTTTCCATCTAATTTACTGCTCCACAAAATTTAGCGCACATTTGATGGAGAGAATAACAAAAACTCTTATTTTAGAAAAACAAAGCAACTCATTGAGTAGGATGACAAACCTTGTGCAACAACTCGGATTAAGATATCTTTACCAGCTCCACTTAGCAACTTCCCTGGCCAACCTTTAATTTACTTGTAAGTTGGTCCTTAATATAAGCAAAAATGTAAGATGGTCCTTAATATAAGCAAAAATGTAAGTTTTAATCCGCCCAACAACAGTAGGCAATCCTAGATATAGTTTTTACCTTATTGGTAAAAGCCGTCGGCTGACTCGTCTCCACGTAAATCTACAACAGTGGCCAAGTTTGGCCACTGTAAAAGCAAGTTCCACGCAATATCTAATCATGTACACCAATTTAATAATTTAAATAGTCTGATATATATATATATATATATAGTCTTTATCCAGAGTGAAGCTTCACTTTGAAATTATAGAGTGCAGTTCCAATTTTGACACACTTTTCGGTCAATTGTTTCCACCATAAGCGATTCAATATTTAGGTATGCTATTTAAGATCATCTCTACAAAATTTCATCTAATTCAGACATCGTTAAGGTATTGAAATTAGATTAAATCAATGAATAAATTAAAACTGTTCAACGTGAACCGTTCGTGTAAATCTCAATTTTGAAAGCTCAAACCATTGTCAAATTGGATGAAACTTTGTAGAGATGATCTTCAATAACATACCTAAATATTGAATCGCTTATGGTGAAAAAAATTGACCGAAAAGTGTGTCAAAATTGGAACTTCACTCTGGATAGAGAATGTATATATATATATATATATATATATATATATATATATAGTAAAATGAGATATAATTCAAACACTCCATCGCAAGTGCTTACCAAATTTCTTCTGTTCTAAACAACAGCAGTGAAGGGTAGCACCCTAGCGCTGGGATTCGTTGTCTGGAGATATTCATTGTCGATAGGTTTTGACAATGGAGTAGATTTGGTATGACCGTATGGCTATGTTAAATTTCAAAATTGCCTAGTCATATGTCAAATTTGAGTTTTGACAAAAAAATTTGACAATCTCGTTAGACATCCTCCAAGTCCAAGTGTGACTCACACTTCTGACTGCTCGATCATTCTTGGGGTTTTACCCCCTACAATTCCGAATCATTTCCATTGAGATTGGGCGAAAAAGTGCCAAAAAACACCAAACCCTAGCAGAGTTGGTTTTGCAGTATTTTGTTTTTTATTGAAGTATTTAAATTAGAGGTAAAAATGTCAATTTGCACCTCAAACTTGACCATAATTGTCAGTTTGCACCCCGAACTTGCATTTGAAATACCTTCTAAATTTGATAAAAATTACCGATTTGCACCTCATCCGTTAAATTTAATGTTTTTGATCTAATTTTAAGTCACATGTCATTCATTTGAAGGGCAGTATTGTTATTATATATTTATTCATATTTAATAATAAAATAAATTAAAAAATTGCTTAAGAGGAGCACTTGTTACTATGTTTTTTTTGTTTTTTTTTTCTCGAAACATTATATATTTAGAAGTAGGGTTAAGTATGTAGAAAAAAGATGTAAATAAATAATTTGATTAAAAAAATAATCCTCATTTTAAAGAATATTTTTATTTATTTTTAAGAAAAATATAAATAAAAATGTCAACATTACCCCTTATATGCATAACATGTGACGCAAAATTGGATAAAAACAGTTAAATTTAACGGATGGGGTGCAACTCGGCAATTTGTTTACCAAATTTATGAGGTAAATTAACTCAAATATAAGTTCGGAATGCAAATTGAAATTTTCGGCCAAATTTAGAGTATATTTTAACAATTTTACCTAAATTAGATGGTGAACCATTTAAAGCATACATATTAAATTATTGATAGTGGTAGGGCTAGAACATTGATTAGTTATTTTGCGCGCACATTGATCATTTAGTTTTCTCCATATGAATTGTAGGAGGTGGAGAAAGTCGTTCCTGAACGAATTCATAATTATCGAAATGTCACAGATGATTTGACGGCTCATGAACTATTTTGTAAGAGTCACCAAAAGTTGATGGTGGAGGCAGAAATATCAATGAAAGGGATAGCATCTTCTTGTACGGTTGTAGGTGCCCTAATTATTACCGTGATGTTTGCCGCAGCATTTACAATTCCTGGTGGAAATAATGGCAACACAGGCATTCCGATGTTCATACATGAAAAATTGTTTTCAGTATTCATAGCTTCAGATACCACATCCCTCATTTCTTCTACGACTTCGGTCATTATATTCTTGGGAATCCTTACTTCACGTTATTCAGAAAATGATTTCCTGACAAACTTACCCGGACAAATGTTGATAGGTCTTTTCACCCTTTTCATCGCTATTACCACCATGATGATCGCATTTTGTTGTGGTCTGATCATGATGCTTCATGAAAAATATCCATGGATCGTTGTTCCAGGCTGTTTAGTTTCTAGTATCCCAGTTATCTCGTTCATGTGGATGCTGTTTCCCCTCCTTTTCCGGACTCTCATTTCTACTTATGGACCTGGGATATTCAACAAGAAAGTCGACCGGTGGTGTTGAATTCTAGTCCAAGTCCTGGTGTGTGTCTCTGGAGTTGCTGCCATCAGAAATAAAGCCAGAGTCGGTTTTTCATTCAAGCTGTATTTATATTCAGCTTTGAAAATCGTTTCGGATCGACTTCAACGGCTGTAAAATAAAAAGAACACATGTACTATGTAGCTCTGAGTCTGACATCCATTAGTTCTCTATGCTTCATTCTTTGTAGTGTACTCCGTTTTACAAATTAGTATTTTCCTTGAAGAACAAACGGGAACAATAAAATTGTAATTATAAATTCAGCTACCTGAAGAAGATAATTAAAAGCTAAATAAAGAAAGATGTCTCAGATTCTGCCGCTATGTTATCAGACATTCATAAAGGTTGGTTGCAATCCCATTAGTTACAGTTTTCTGTTTGATTCAAGCCAAAGGCTCTGTATCAACTCAAGCGATCAATGACAGTCAACTCCAGTAGGTTGACAAACTTGTAGCCCTCCGGTTTTTCGTCTCCCGCATCGACTGGCCGTCGCCGAAGCTCGAGGACGACCTCCCTGTCATCCTCAAATCCCTAAAATGCCCCTTCAAGCTCAACAAGTCCATGATCCGTAACCCCACCGTGAACTCGCACCAGTGGGCATCTCCTCACCGTCATCCACTGGCTGTTCCAGCTCGTCCGCTACAACGACTACCTTGATGAGAATTCCGAGGCGTTTCTCGATTCCAACCCGGTGGGGCAGTACACATTGTAGAGCTACCTGCATTACATAAGTACGACGTGGCCGAGGAGGTGGATAGGGAGTTTGTTGTGAAGTTTGAGAGGCAGCGCGACGAGGCGGAGAAGGTTTGGGATCTGGAGAACACACTCGGCCCCAAGGTTAAGGAGCTCGAGGCTTTGGCCATGGAGTGCAACCAAGTCATGAGGAGGTTTGTCATCCTTCTTTAAAGCTTGGTTATCCAATTTTCTTTATTGTCGATTTGTTATGTGGTCAACTGAATTTTAGTTCCATATGGTTCGCTTTGATGCCACACGACAGTGTTAGCTGATCCAATAGCTCATGGAGCCATAAACTGATTCTATACTTATGTTTGTGCTTTAAAGTAGTTTGCTTCATATTTTCAATGTAGTGCAACAGCTCTGTTATTTGTAGTCTTGTTTTCAGGTTGTTTCCTTCACACCCGATTTTTCTGACTGCTGTTTGCCTATGTATGTCAGTTGAGAATTCACAATCTTTTGGTGAACTGATTTAGTTCTCTGATGAAATTGGCATCTCTTTCTTTGTAACAGGTTGAAACTTTGTAATGGCTTTCAGTATGTGCTGAATCCTAAGGGATCTACGGCTGCTGAGGTGATGGGGGTTGACTATAAGTCAACTTTGAGGCCTGCACTTGACTCATACTCTGAACAGTAAATAGTAAACGGCAATTACTGAACAGTAAATAGTAAACGGCAATTGATGAACAGTAAATGATAAACAGTAATTATGTGAACAATATCAGTTGTACTGAATCGACACCTGAGGTTTTACGTATCGTTTCTAAATGCTTTATCATGCTATTAGGTGATCGACGAAAGGAGTGAGGGAAATCGCTCTCGGTGTCGTGGAAATTGCACTTAGGCAATAAGGTGAGTAAATCTCACTATGACGAGTTTACCCTTGGCGGTAACTCACATTTACGTTTTCTTAAAAGATCGAACTATGACATGTATATAATATAGTGGGTTGTATATGTGTATAAAATGGTAAATACGATACATATATATATGAGTTGATATATTATATACTGTTACGTTCTTATTTCCAAATGAGTTTGTAATGTGGCAACTATATTTATATTATTGAGCAAGAGTCGCTTGGTTGTAGTACAATAAACATGTGTTCATTGTTATATTGTACGTGATTTTAACATTAAGTCTTGTTAAAACGTTTTCTGGTCTTCGGACATTTGTTGGCAGTAGTCGGAACCGAGCCTTGGCCAGGTGTATGTTACGATTCAGTTAGAACTCTAATTTGTCTGTCGGTGTACTACATGAGGGGTAACAGATGGATTGCCTGGATCTCATGAGTACTCATGTTTTTTGTTGATATTGGGTAACAGATGAGTTGTCTAGTATCAGTCGGCGTACTGCATGAGGGGTAACAGAAGAGTACCTGGGTCTCATGAGTACCCGTTTAAATATAATTTGGGTAAACAGATAGGTTGCCCAATGTTTCATGAATGCACATATTTTCAGATATTATTAGATGACCAGATGGGCCGTCAGTGTCATATGAGTACAATTATCTTTAAATGTCATCGGTAATTTCTTTGTATGCGATGTGTGTTATATTGTTGGTTTACTCATATGAGCTGCAAACCTTACCGGATTTGTGTTTACAATCCTGGTGCAACTATTCGATGATGTATGAGATAGTTCTGCAGATGTGGATTAGCTGAATTGAAGGGTTTCTCTGAAGATTTTCGAAGTTTATTTATTCTATTTGTGGTGAGAATTTGAGAGGATTTTACATTTCTATAATACTTAATTATAAACTGATTATGTAATAATCAAGTCAACTGAATCGTACTATGAACTCAGTTTCAATACGCTGTTACTATAAGATGATTTCAATATATTTGAGATTGTTTTAGAATTTTCATGGTTTCGATTTCGAGTTTTATCACTCGAAATTTCGGGGTTGTGACAGGACTGTCAAAAACAAGCATTTTAAATATTTTTCTTTCCTTATACAATAACTTTTTCTTTTTACCATCAATTTATTTTTTCTTTTCTCTTTTTCTCTTGTCAAGCATCCAATAACAATATATATTGAGAACTTTATATTAATATATATATATATAACTATAATATAAATTTTATAATTCCAATAACAATTTTGGATATATGATTTAATGAGATAAGATTGTGCAAATAAATTGATAATTCTTAGAAAAACCACAAATGTCATGATTGACCAATAATGGCTAAATCTAATACTAAAATAAAAAGTTCCTACAAATACTAAATCAAATACATCAGAATGCTCTTGGCTTACCAGGAGGATAAATGAATATGGGAACCTGATGCCATGAACCCAAATCTGTAACATAGAAGACAAGTCTCAATTAACCAAAATTCATACAACCCATGAAGCAATTCACAAAACCAGATATAAGGGAACAAAAACCCATTAAAATTGAATCTCTTAGAGGAATTAGAAGCTACAGATCAAGATTTTACAAACAAGTGTTACCTGAAAGACAATTAAATTAGATCGGCGATATTCGTAGACAATCAAAAATGGCCGCAACTTCCTTTCTGTCGAAGAGAGAGGTGAGAAACCACAGAGTTAAATAGACGCATTTCTAGTTTTCGCGGTGTCGCGCGACTCGCTTTCCAACCGGATTAATTTTAATGACACCTTTTTTAGCAGGATTTGTAATCTTGGTTTAATAAGATTTAAATTTTTTGACCCAACAATATCTGGGTCACCAAACATGTCATCGGGCTAGATTGGCAAACATTAATCAAATCCAAGAACTATATCCGTGCAAACAAACACAACCTATGAGTTTAGTTTCCAGAACTTTTAAAATCGCATCAATATCATTTTCCTGGAATAAGTTATGGCTGATTGAGTGACCGGAGGTTAGCCTGTACGATTTTTTGATTTCGGTCTAAGATTTTTATTTCGAGACCCGGACCATATCACCAAGCCTAGGGACAACTTGTGAGGGTTTTCTAACCCTAATGACATCAGATAGAATGTTTTTTGATGGTTGGATGACTCATTTAAAGTCTGAGCCATCAGATTAAAAGAAAATAATCCAGAATCAAGATGGATGCCCGAGATAATTCATGAGGTTGCTTAGCCTTGGAGAAGAAGTTGTATGAGCTATTAATGAAGCATATTTTGAGGAGGAGAACACGCAAATACGTTCAGTATATATAAAGGGGCTCATAACCCTTCTCAGACACAGAAAACAATACCGATCTCTCAAATCTGGCCTTCTTCTCCTCCATCGTCAGTTTTTATTCTCTCTAAGGAAAACTTTTCATGCTTCTTATTTGTTGATTTCATGACAATGAGATGTTAGTTTTCCTTTGTTAGGGGCTGGTTTCGAAGCCCCAGCTATGTAAGAATCTTGCTTATTAATTCTAGTTATCTTTAATCTATGTCGTTGTGTGAGATTATTGATTGATTGATTTGGTATTATGGAGAACTTTTAGACGTTTATGTTCTTTGTGTGCACGCTTAGGATATATGCATATAATTGTACCTAGGATCAAATTTCCGATTCATCTAATAGTTTTAGAATCAGATTCACAAGTAGTAAAAGCTATGAACAATAGCCAAGATCAATCAATTTGTGTTATTGACTAAACATGCTACTTTGTACTAGGATTGGCACAATTTCGACCAAACTTTCACATGTTCTTAATGCTTTAAATATGTTATTGATATCTACTATACCTTGATTGCATATTTAAAAGGACTTAGTCTAAGCGCGATGTCGGATTAGGTTAGTAACGGAAAGACATGTGTGAACTTTGCTCGCGACGATCTTGGTTTGCCGGTTGAATTCTTCTCATGACATATTAAAGGTATCTAGGGATAATAACTTGATTTTAGCATGGTTGGTGGTAGAGATTCTTTTCCTAACTTCATCATCATCATAGTTTTAAAACCAAAACCCCAAATCAGTTTTTCCCCCTTCTGTCCCCTGTTTGGTCGTATTTATTAAATATAGCAAATCAACTCTGATTCCCCTGAAATTGTGTCTGTGTGTCTAGTATAGGTTTCTACATTTTCGTAACTTTTGGAGTAGTTTAGGTTAGGTAGTTAATTAGATTTTTGACTGCTGTTCTTTAGGAACAATAGTTACTTTTGTGTTACAGGTTTAGTTTTCTTAGGTAGTTGTGTGTGGAATTAAATATCCTCAATCCCCGGATTGAACGATCCATGTTTGTTTTATACTAACAACTTCTTTATAGGGTTTATTGAGTGGCTATTTTGGCTGTATCACTATGTCAACCAAAACGTGTGTGAATATACGTTAACATCATTTCATCATAAGTTATTTTAAAATGAAATTATATAATTTAGGAACAAGAAAATAAAAGTTAAAATTAGAATAGAGATAAAAAAAATTGCTATTTACGCACCTCCTTCGTGATAAGAGCCAATCATAAAACTTATTTTAGGGGTGAATTTTTAAATTTAATTAATTTATAGTGATTAAATAATAGAAAGGGTGTGTGAATAACAATTTAGGGTGTGTTAATAGTATATCCCAAAAAATATATACTCTGCATATAACCACTTGCCTATACTGCTCGCTTCCTCTTTACAAGTCCCGTTCACCTAGGGAAAATTTGGTCAACAACTCTTGGATCAAGCTAACTTAAATCTAATGGCTGGGATTTAATGATTTTTCTTAGTAACATTTATCATCTTATTTTCCATTAGTAATTACTTTCTTTGAGAAAACAGACGTCACCATCTTCTTTTATTCGAATTTCGATTACGAACATCTTCTCCTCTTCTCCAACTGCTCTAGCTTCACTGGAGATGGAGATCTGTCGTGTCCTCTTCCTTGAAGTTTACAGACTTTGGGGAAAATTTCACATTTGTCTCGTCAGAGAATCACTTGCAAAACCATTTTAGTATTGGGAGGTATGGGTTCTATCGACTACGTACTTTGGGTATTAGGAAGAGTAGTGCGGATCTACAAATTTCTTGGGTTGCCGTCTCCGGCGAGCGAGTTTGCTTTCTGCAAATTTCTCAATTTAAAGAGAAGAAAAGAAGTGAGAAACTGGAGTAACTATATCAATTTGAGACTTGTGTGAACGGATTGGCAGAAAGGATAAATGATGAAGGGAGTTGAAGGAAACACAAGATGATTGATCAACTAGGGGCTTGAATTGAAGGTGGAAAGAGGAAGAATTTTTATTTTTAGTTTTTTGATTTTGGGTTTTTGGTATCAAACAAGATCCACAACCGCCACCACCCCACCATACGAGCTCTCTATTCTGAAGAAGGTAAATGCCAGGCAAATGGAAAACAGTGGAAACTTGGAAAGAAGAAGACGTTGGGTAGAGAAGCATAAGCCACCGAATATCTATAGTAATTAAAAATAATTAAACAAATAGAAGATAATAGGTTTTGATCAAATTTACTCTACCGTTAGATCTGAATTGGCTTCATCCAAGGGTTATTGACCAAATTTTCCACAGTAGGTGATAATTGCTAGTATCTTATAAAGTCATCTTAATATTACAATTAATTATCAAGTCTTAAGTAATACTACAATGAACACACACCGGATGGGTGTGGGGTAAATTTATTTTACAAAAACTGTTTAAAAGTTTTATAAATAAATAGAGATTAATGCAAGTACCTTATTGCAATTGGTGGAGATAAGGTTTTTTCACGTAGGTAGTACGTTACCAGAGATATGAGTGGGTAATTACTGAACATATGGGTAGTGGTTATTTAAAATTATTTATTTTCTTTTCTTTTCAATTATATGCTGTTTTGTAATTTAACCATTTTATCCCTATTAATTTTCTCAGTGTTAATGTTTTTTTTTAATATTTCTGGGTTAAAATGGTACACTTTTTATGTTTTGACAGCAAACCTAGTTTGAGTTATAAGAGTATAGATTACATGTAATTATCAAGTACAAGTAAATTTAATATTACAACTAATTATCATATTATGTTTAATTAACTAATAATTAGAGTCAAGTCTTTCACAATTTCTCTTTATATGATTACAGCCAAGACAACTCTATTTGTACTGGTCTCATGACACATACTTTGTGTCTGTGTGTGCAATCTTGCGTTTTTTTTTATAGAGAAATTGTGGAAAAATAAAATAAAACTGATAATGTGTTTCAATACATTGGTAGTTTTTATCCATTTGGACTGAATTGTAGGATCGTGGTTTTCTCCTTCTTTTTCTCATTATTTTTTTCATCTTTATATATTACAAATTACAATTATATCGTTCCAACTATAACTAGATTGATTTTAGAATTTAATAAACTTTAGACAATTTGGGTACTTTAAAAATTTAACGATCTCAGCTACTTTCTTGCTTTATTAATAGAAGATTTGTGAGGATACGTAGTAATCAGATCAAACTGGAAAAGAACAATTGCAAGCCATGCATTATCTTCAAATCAATACAGATCTGTTGTTTCTCAAGTTACAAAATGAACTGACATACAAAAAAAACATTCTATAGGTAAGTGGTAAAGTAAAATAAAAATATAACTGACAAGGTTGTATCCAAAAATAAAATATGCTGACAAGGTAAAAATTATTTTGAGAAAGCTGTACGTTGTGCATGGAAAGAGATGAGTATGGTGAATCCGTGAATGTATAAATCAAAACCTTAATGAAGTGCTTCCGGGCAGACCAACGGGTCTGGGATCGGAGTACTGTTGGCTTCTATGGGCTATTCTGATTCTGATGTTCAACTACTTCTTAGTCTTCTAACCCACATGCAGGGCTGCTAGCACAGGTTACATGTTTTATATACCTGGGATAAGGTCAGATGTGGCGAGTGGGATAATGCAAAAGAGTATCTTGCGAAGACGCTGCATGATGATAGTAATGCACTAAAGGCTAATTTGGGATTGTTGCGACTTAATTTTTTATTTATTTCTACTGCACTGTGAAAAAATCAAATGTGAATTAAAATATGTTTGTATTTGGTAAATATTACTTTTACAAGTGCTGTCAATAAATTATTTGGTAATAACTACAGTAGATATGGTCAACGACAAAAAAAAATATTGAGAATGATTGTAGAGGTGTTATTTGAGAATTTACATAAAAATATTAATATTTATTGAGCTTTGAATAAAAGCAGCTTGTAAAAGTAACATTCAGGTTGCTTCTAAAAACTATTGTGGTGACCTATAAATTCTGCAAAAAAAAAACTGATTTTTATAAAATTATCAAACACTATGAATTTTAAAAATGGACCTAGAAGTTGATTTTTTTAGAAGTGAAGTTGTACCTTTAAGCAAGATATTCAGAGTCTGGATATACGGCTCTTCAATTAGCAGGCAAGAAGGGACGGCTGGATGTTGTGAGAAAGTTGCTTCCTCTGATGACAAAAAAAGAAGATATGGAAATAACAGACTACGGTGGTTACACTCTTCACGAAGCAGTTTACAAGGAGCATTTGGAAATTGTGAAAGAGTTGCTGCAGTGAAGAAAAAATCATCAAAATGGCTGAATACATGGTTAATAAGAACCCGGAAATACTAACAAATGGCCTTCCTTTCCATAATTTAATTCCAGTTGTGGAGGCTTGTAATGGATTTAAGTGGGATGTGGTTCGTTATCTCAGTTCCGTTACTCCACTCCAGGCTCTAATATCTCCATACAACGAATCACAGCGTCAGGGTGCTACCCTTCAGCAAAGAAGTTTAGAACAGAAGAAGTTTGGTAAGCACTTGCGATGGAGTTTTTGAATTTATGTCCCTTGCTATATATATGATTCATACCAATGTTTTAAAAAGTGAAGACGTACCCCAATGCGTTTTCTTGAGAGTCTTGAGTTTTAGAACTTAAGCCGCATAAGGCTTACGTCTTATGTTATAAAAAAATAAGTAGTTAAATATGTAAATATATAATTATACACATACAAAAAGAACAAATATACATAAGAACTTTCTAATTTATTGCATTTAGATATAATGAAATTCACAATCCAAACATTTTAGATAGTTTTCACAAATTAAACACATTATATAAATAAATATAAAAAGATACTTAAAAAGATTATTTTCTAAGGCGTAGTAAAAGACGTAAAAAAACGTAACATAAGGCGTAAAAGGCGAGCCTCGGTGTCCAGACCGAAAAACAGAGGCGTTATGTAAGTAGCTTTAAGTTTTTTAAGCCTCAGACGAGTTTTTTAAAACATTGATTCAGACTATTTAAATTAATAACTTGCTGTACATGATTAGATATTGCGAGCAATTTGCTTTTACGGTGCCCAAGCTTGGCCACTTTTGCAGATTTACGTATAGACGAGTCGGACAATTCTCCTATCTTGGTATTGTCTCGTATGCGTCCTGTATTCTTGAGGGACATAATGCAACGATCAGATTTTGGCAAAAATGGATCTATAACTGTAACTACTACATATTTTCGAACGTGATTTTTCAGTTAGTAACTGATCATGTGTATCAAACTATTAATCGTAACAATTGTGGCTCCTTAAACAAAAACATGTGTTTCTACGATCGACCTCTTTTGATAGGTATAAACAGATCGGCTGCCTCTAACGATCCTGATGTTTCTACAAATGTTTCAAACTCAGACTATGATCAAGGCAGTCATAAGGATCTCATGAGCTCAAGTGAGTCGCGTATCTGTTATCTTTATATCTTATAAAGCCAAAAAGAGTATATGAAATACATGTAAAAACTAAATTCATTTGCATATACGTACTGTCGAAATGTATATGTAATACCCCGAAAATTCATATCTAATTTTCAATGAGTGTCGTGATATTATTAAGTTGGTCATTGTCCAATTTTATTTCACGAGAATGAAAACGAAAGGGTTCGAAAGATTAATTGTTCGGGAACGTTCAATTTGACAAGTCTAAGAGTTGACTTTTGACTCATTGGGTTTCTTAGAAAACTTCTTACATAAAAATCGTAGAACTGATACGAATTCGTCGACATGTGGCACGCCTAAATCGGAGTTCGTATGAAGAAGATACAAATCAAAAGGTATTTGGACATTTTTGGAAAATAATATAAATAGGAGAATTAAAGAGAAAAAAAAGAAAACAATCAGACATTCGTATCGGTACTGTTCACCCCGAAAAAAATCCATAAATTCTCTCCCCGAGCGGCCGACTTTAGGCTGTCAAATCTCCGTCGTCCGGCCACCATAGAGTGGCGCACCAGTCACGTTTAAAAGGTTATTACGTCCCCTGTCGATTGGTGGCAGCGCCACCCGCTATCTCGCCGTCGTTTGGGAGCGGTGAAGCCCGGAAGTTCTCCCGAAATTGCATATTTTGCCGAACTTCAACTCGTCGGATCTCCCTCCTTAGGCAACCAATCTGTAAGATTTTTGTCCCATTTTAAAGGTCGCCTTCCATACTACAAACCCTCCAAAAGATTTAACCCAAATCGTTTTGTGCTAGAAGAATCGAAAAAAAAGAAATTCTAGGTTTTAAATTGAGGCTTTTCGGTTTTTGTTAAATTGAAATATTTAGGCTCAGAATTAGACTTGTGGTGAACTAAGAAGTTGTTAGGAATGTCATTTAGATTGTGGTGGTGAAATTTAGTGGTCATTAGTGGTGGTCGATGAACAGTGTCGCCACGTGAACAGTAATGTGACCATAGTTCATGAACAGTCACTGTGCACAGTGTTCATGAACAGTACGAACAACAAATGTGAACAGTGCATGTAAACAGTAAAACCGAACAATGTTCTATGAACATTGTTTTATGAATTTAGCTGTACTGAAATCGTCACCTGATATTTTACGTATCATTTTCTAAGTATTTTATCATGCTATTAGGTGACCGACGAAACGAATGAGGAAATTACTTTCAGTGTCGTGGAAGTTGCACGCAGGAAATAAGGTGAGTAAATCTCACAATGATCATCATGATCGAAGTAATATTATAATTATTGAATTTAGTTTGAGTTGTCACCATAGTTGTTGCATCCCTAGTTATAAAAATTATTTTAAAAATATGTTTTGGTTTAAATTACGTGAACTTGATCGTCTACGTTTCGTGGGTAAGTGAAACACTATTTTAATAAATGATTTTAAAAAGGTTTTAGTGATTATAGACTATGGTGAATGTGAGTAAATCTCACTATGACGAGTTTACCCTTGGTCGTGATTCATAGTTACGCTTTATTTTAAAAGATCGAACTATGATATGTATATGATATAGTGGGTTGTGTATGTGTATAAATGGTAAAATCGATACATATATATGAATTGCTTTATTATATACTGTCATATTTCTATTTCCAAATAAGTTTATTTATAGCACTGATATTTATTTTATTTAAGCATGAATTACTTGTCTTTTGTGCAATAACATGTGAGGAATATATTGTATGTGGTTTTAACTTGAGTTATGTTAAAACGTTTTTCTGTCTTCGGACGTGTTGGCATGTCAGAACCTAGCCTTGGCCGGGCGACAGTTACGATTCAATTAGAGCTCTAGTTTGTCTGTCAGTGTATTGCATGAGGGGTAAAAGATGAGTTACTTGCTTATGAGTATCCACATTTTTGGATATTGGGTAACAGATGGGTTGCCTAATGTCTGACGGCGTACTGCATGAGGGGTAACAGATGAGTATTTGGGTCTCATGAGTACCCGTATTATAAATGTATTTGGGTAAATAAATGGATTGCCTGATTTCTCATGAGCACTTATATTTTCAGATATTATTGGACATCCAGATTGGCCGTCCTGTGACTCATGAGTACATTGATAATTAAATATTTTTCTCTTGTATACTATGTATGTTATATTGTTGGTTTACTCATACGAGCTGCAAAGCTTACCGGGTTTGTGGTTACAATCTCGGTGCACCTATTCGATGGTGTATGTGATAGTTCTGCAGGTGTGGATTAGCAGAATTAAAGGGTTTTCTCTGAAGATTGTCGAAGATTTCTTTCTGCTGTTTGTGGTGAGGATTGAGTGAATTTTACATTTTCATTGGTTGTGTATTATTCAAGTCGATTGAGTCATGATATTGACTCAGTTTCGATACACTGTAATGATAAGATGATTTCAATATATTTAAGATTGTTTTAGAGTTTTCATGGCTTTAAAATTCAAATTTTTATTATTCGAATTTCGGAATTGTGATAGTATAAGGTACCAGGAATCGATGATTATGTGAAAAAGTGTTTTTCACCTTTTCAAATAACAAAATATTGCTTCAACTTGCCTAAACTGATGGACTAATTAAGTAATTATTATATATCCAGTTTACTAGCTTGTTAACCTTTTAACCATATTGTCTATGAAAATGGCTCAAACAACGTCTTAATATTTGTCTACGTTGTTTTTTGTGATAGCTTTAAGCATCCAAGCTCCGGCTGATTCTAACCTTGGTAAAGTATCAATAAGAGCAAATGCACCGCATGAGGTGTAATAACCCTAAATTTACAAATAATTTTTGAGTGATTGGAATTCTATAAAATTGTGAAATTTAAATAGAATGAATATGATTGGTTACGACATTACGAAACGAGTAACGGATACGTTTTCGGAACGTTTAATACGAAAAAACGTCGTTTCCGCAACGTATTTATCGACTTTTATTCCGTTGCTCGGTTGCGAAAATTTTCTTCACGAAAGTCGTAGGGCTCGTCGATACGAGTTCGGGGATATGTGACGCGTTGTAATTGGACGTTGTACGTAAAAGTTATTAACGATAGAAGTTGTTTCCGATTTTGGAAATTAGTATATAAAGGAGGTTTTATCAGCTAGGGTTTCCAAAAGTGGAAACCCCTCACTCACTCTCTTCTTCCGCCTCCCTCCTTCTCTCTCTCTCTCTCTCTCTCTCTCTTTCCCGAGTCTCCCTCTCCCTCCCTCACTGCCCACCGGCGATCTAACCTCACCGGCTGCCGTGAGTCTCACCACCCACCCCAAAGGCGTCGCACGACCACCCTCAGTCACCCCTGGACGCGACGAGCCGCGATTCGCCACACTAAAGCTCTCCGAAGACATCAAGCTTCTGCAGACCGCCGCCGTTCGAACCACCATTTCTGACGACTCAAGGGCTCGGAGGAGAGCACCTCAACACCGATCCTCACCCTTGACACCCTCAGTCACCGAATTAGGGGTCAAATCGCATCGGTTCGAGTTCATCCCGAAGGATAGAACATTGTCGGCGATCCGAGCCTCTCCGGTGCTAGATCGGAGTTAGTAGCTTCAAATTGAGGTATGGATGATATGATTGATGGATTGAGTGTGTTTGTTGTTGAATTTTGAATGGTTTGGAGGCAGATCGGAGGAGGTGAGGAGGAGGGGATACCGCCGCCTAGAGGCGGCGCATGGCAGCGAGTGGGTTAGCTTAGGAGGGGTCTGAGGTTGTGGGAAGGAAGAGGAGGAGGAGGAGAAGAGTTTGGACCCGGCGGTGGCGTGATGCTCGCCGTGGTTGGTGTCGACGCGTGGGCCCCACGCGCTGCCACAGTGAGTGGCGCGTGAACGCCACGCGCGGCCTGCCGGAGGTGGCGCGTGCACCCCACGCGCCGCCACGTGCGGCGGCGTGAACAGTGATTCCGAGAAGGGTAATTTTATAATTTATTTTTACGTACGGTAAATGTAAAAGTAAATTTTATTTACGTACGGTAAATGTAAATTTTATTTACGTACGGTAATTGTAAATATAAATTACATTCAGTAAAAAGTAAATTCAGAAGGGTAAATCAGTAATTAATATTTACTGAGACAGAATGTATTTTTGAATAGTAATTATACGTACAGAAATACGTAAACAGTATGTACTCGTACAACGATACGTATTGGTTATGTATTTGTACATTAATACGTGAATAGTAATGTGAATAGTAATCGTGAATAGTAACAGTAACCGTGAATAGTAGCAGTGAACAGTAACATTGAATATTGACGGTGCACAGTAAATTCGTAAAACCGAAAATTGCTGAACAGTAACCGATTATTACTGTTTCGGCATTTAAAGGTTTACGAAACGTTTCTAAATTCTTTTCTTATCTTTTCAAGGTGATCTATAAAGCAAGAAAAGGAATTATCTTCGGAAATTGTGGGATTACGCTCGAGTCGATAAGGTGAGTAAAATCTCACATATTTACGAATCTACCCTTGCGGTGATTCTAAGATATTTGCAAGAGTTTTTAATATTGAATTACGACAGGTATACAATATAATGGATTCTATATATATTGTATAAATGGTAATAAGTACATATATATATAATTTGTTATATTATATGCTGTTATGAATTCATCTGGATTAGGTCAATTCGATGACCAGCATGTGAGTTTAATATGGAGATTGTTAAACGTTTTGTCTTCGGACGTGTTTATAAATTATGACATGTATAAGATATAATGGATTTTATATATATCGTATAAATGGTAAATAAATACATATATATATATATATAGTTTGCTATATAATATACTGTTATGATTTTTTATGATGACAAGATATATCGAGCATGTGATTTTGATTTATACAATATGATGTGAGATTATTGTACGTGTTTAGCAAGTCGAAACCTAGCCTTTGGTCGGGCGAAAGTTACGATACAGTTAGAGCTCTAGTTTGTCTGCCTTAGTACTGCATGTGAGGTAACGGGTGGTTATCTGCTCGTGGGTACTCAGATTGTTTTGGATGTTGGGTAGCGGGTGGCTATCCAATATCGGCGGTGTATTACGAGAGGGGTAACAGATGTGTACCAGCGTTCTTGGTACCCGTAATATAAATGCATTTGGGTAACCAGAAGGGTTACTTAATTTCTCATGAGCATTTTATTTCTTATTGCTTTGGGACGACCAGATGGGCCGTCCATTAACTCATGAGTGCATTTATATTAGATGATTTGTGATTTTTCGTATATATTGATATGCGATTATATTTTCATTTTACTCATACGAGCTATAAGCTTACCGGGTTTGTGTTTACAATCCCGGTGCACCAATCCGATGGTGTATGGGATAATTCCGCAGGTGTTGATTAGTGGAGATTGAGTGACAACTCCGGAGGCTCGAAGTCGTTCGAATCCTACTTGTGGTGAGGTTTTTAGCGTGGATTTGTGTGTGAGAATTGGTGTGGTTTATTTGTGAGATTTGTGAGTGATTGTGAGGATTATTACATCTCCATTTTATGTATAGATTATAAATTTGGTTTGTAATAATTGATTTGTCTGAGTTGTATTGAGAACTCAGAATTGATCCGCTGTGACATTTTAAATGATTTCGATTTCATTGAGATTATTTTGTGTTTAACGACTTTAAAATTTTGAGTATTTTAAGCTCGAAATTTTGGGGTCGTTACATGAGGCAAGACCATCATCTTGCCTATTGTTCAGCTCGAAATTTTGGGGTCGTTACATGAGGCAAGACCATCATCTTGCCCATTGATCATCTTGACCATCAACATGGAGATCAAAACTCTGGTCGATCACCTCCATTGTCAGGTTTTGCCATCTCCTTTGGTCAACCAATACCCATTATTTTGTCCACTTTGCTTCTCTCTTTTCAGTTTTAACCCTATTAATATAAGGAGGGGAAGAAGAAGGAAGCAAGGGCAAACCTGAGATGAAATTTTGTAGAATATATAGATTAAAAGCTCTTGCCTTTTACGGTGCAAAAAAGATGGAAGGCAAAGGCAATTGGAGAGGCAAAACATCACCTCTTGCCTCTGCCATTTGATTGTAGCGGTGCATTTGCTCTAAATGTTTCAAATTCAGAGCTTAATCAAGGTAGTTAGTGTTAAGAATATTACATAATTAAGATATGATTCTTTGTATCTTTGTAAATCTTGTAATCTAGACTGTATCTTTTTCTTTCCTAGTTGGTTAGATTAACTTGGTCTCCATGTTGATAACGTCTGTATCAATGAAAGATATAAATTATTCCAAACCAAAACCGCTTTTCTTATATGGTATCAGAGCTGGTTGAAATCCTTTGCTCTTTATTTCTTTTTTGCCGTTCCAGTAGTAGCCATATCCTTTTCCTTCTCTTCTGCCTCCAATGGCTATTGAAGACGAAATTAATTCCTCTACCATCAATGGTAGCACTTCCTCCACTGATGAGGCAATCAACCCTTTGTTTCTTCATCATTCAGACCATCCAGGTCTGCTACTTGTTTCCAAGAGATTAACTGGAGAGAACTACAATTCTTGGTGTCGTGCGATACAAATTTCTCTTAGTGCCAAAACCAAACCGGTTTTATCATCGGAAAAATCAAAGAACCTTCTGCGACTTCAGAACCAGAGGAGCACGCTCTTTGGCAAAGATGCAATGATATGGTGCTCTCATGGATGCTTAATTCCCTTGAACCTGAAATTGCAGATTCAATCCTCTCCTGCACCACGCCACATGATGTTTGGGAAGATCTCAGGGAGAGATTTGCATTGGGTAACGCCCGTAATATATTTCAAGTCCAGAGAGATATTTATAGGATTGAACAAGGCCATATGACTATTGCAACATACTACACAAAACTCAAGGGTCTCTAGGACGAGCTTTCTTCATACCAGTGTTTTCAGATGCGACGCCAAGGCGTCGCCGGTGCGCACCTTCCGGCGGAGCGGAGGAGAAAAGCCCCGTAGCTTCAAACCCAGGCGAGGTGATGGAAAGGCAACCGCCGGAGCGACGGAGCGAGCGGCGGTGCGACGCGAAGCGACTTCAATCTCCAGCCCAGCAGCTACACGGGTCGGTTTGGGTTCATTGAAAGACTCCAGAGAGTGCTCCGGCCGTCGTCTTGATTGAAGAGACCAGTGCTCCGAGGACGTCGCAGCCTCGCAGGATTTCTTCTGGCTCCAAGAGACGAAGAGTCAAGAGTGCTCCGGCCGTCGTCTTGATTGAAGAGACACCAGTGAAAAATTTTGGAGTAGTAATCTGCTGCTCTGCGCCACTTCTTGGTCGTCCAGAGATCGGAGACACGTGGCGAAGTAATGGCGGCGATTTGGTGGGGGTGGTTTGGGAGAAAGAGGGGTTGGGGTAAGAAGCAGAAATTGTTGTGGCCACAGGACTGGTTGGAGATGGTGGTGACGTAGGCGAAGTGGACAGCGAGGAAGAGGACGGTGAAGGCGAGGAGGCGGGAGACGGTGGTTTTTAGTTGGTTGGGTTTCAATGGCGGATGATTCATATCAAGAGGAGAACCAGAGAATGAAGGAGATTTTGGGTTTAGGGAGAAACGAAAATTAGAGGGAAAGTCGATCTCTGGAGGGTACAAATGCGTGGCTGATGGTGATTTGTTGAGGTTATATCGCCGTTTTGTGTCAAGGGTTAATGGACCAGGCCTGCTAATGTGTATGGGCTTGATGAGCCTGGGTGGCACCCTTCTGGACTCGCTTCTCTCTCTTCTTAGAGTTCTAACAATTTAGAATTTTGGAAGGTTTTGGATGGTGAGAAAAGAATGATTGAGAACCCTTTTGTTTGATAGAAAATTGCATTAAATGTCGGTACTATAACTACTATTAGTTAAGCCTTCTGATATTTTAAAATAAAATCCAAATTTAAGAAGAAAATGAAAACATTGGATTCATTACTTAGGAATGAAGATGAGATTGAAGACCTTATTTTACATCCACATATTGATGCATTGAACATTGATGATTGTAATGATATTCATGTGGGTGTGAGTGGATATGTCGATGAAGATTGAACAAGAAGATTGAACGCATTGAAGTGTAGCTCTTGCATTTAATTTAGTATGACTATATATTAATTCTATAATTTGATTATAACCTTATTTTGGATGAATGTTATGGTTATAATGACATATATATATATATTTTGAAGGATATTCATATTATTTGAAAATGTATTGTATTAAATTAATGTTTGTTAGAAAGGCGATCGCCTTAAATCGCCTTTGCACGCCGATGTTCTCGCCTTGTAAGGCTTGACCATGTCGCATTCGCCTTCGCTTTCGCATCTGAAAACATTACTTCATACAACAACTCTGTCAGATGCATCTGTGGAGCACAAAATGATCGCAGTAAGTTGATGCAATTTTTTATGGGTTTAAATGAATCTTATGCTACTACTCGTGGACATATTTTGCTAATGAATCACTTGCCCTCGGTCTGACAAGCATATGCCTCTCTCGCTCAAGAAGAAAACAACGAGAGATTGGTTCCTCTGTTCTCACTTCTCCTGACACAACAACAATGGTTGTTCGCAACAACAATTCTTTCAGACTACGGCCTCAAAATCAAGGTGCTTATTCTCATCCAAGTAAGCATTGCACCTATTGTGATAAGGATGATCATACAGAGGCAACATGCCACAAAAAACATGGCTATCCCCTAGGCCATTGATTCTATAAAGGACCACGTGAAGGTAGTTCTTCTGGTCAGCGTTGAGTGAATCCCTCGGCCAACAACGATGCTGTTGTTCCAACTTTTTCAGAGATTGAGGCATCACTTCCCAATCTGACTGAAGTTGTAGATGCCTTGTACCCTAAGCCACCAACTCCTCAAGTTAATGATACCTCAGCCACCGAGTATGCGTCAGGTTTGTCATTAGTTGATCCAAATCGATGGATTATTGATAGTGGATCGACACATCATATAATTAATTCTGCACAATTTTTTACTAGCATCAAGAGTTCTTCTGTTCCATCAGTTTCTTTACCTAGTGGTGCTAACGCAAATATAACCATGAAAGGGTCCATCACTATTAACAATGCTGTTTTGAGCAAAAAATTGTCTTTCTTTTAATTTTGATCCTAACAATAAGTGTGAGGTTTGTCTTTTGGCCAAACAAATCGCTAACCTTTTCCGTCTAGTTCGATTTCAACTTCCTGATGTTTTTCTCTTCATTGTGACATTTGGGGACGTTATAAGACTCCCTCTCTCAATAAAGCTCATTATTTTTTGATAATCGTGGATGATTTCTCTTGTTTTACATGGGTTTAATGCGTCACAAAAGTGAAATGCAACATCTACTTCGTAATTTTTTTGCCTTCGTTAAAACCCAATGTCATACTCATGTTCAACAATTTCGTTCTGACAATGGAGCGGAATTTTTATCTCTTCAAAATTTCTTTCTTGAACACGGTGTCATATTCCAACATTCTTGTGTTTACACACCACAACAAAATGGTGTGGTTGAGCACAGGCATCGACACCTATTAGATGTTGCTCGGGCTCTTTGTTTTCAATCTCGCATTCCAATTCAATTTTGGGGGGAATGTGTTCTTACAGCTGCTTATACGATTAATCGAATACCCACGCCTTTACTTCAAAACAAAACTCCTTTTGAGCTTGTTTACAACAAATCTCCTGACTATTCGCGAATGCGTGTTTTCGGTTGTTTAGCCTTCGCATAAGGGTTTTACACAGGCTACCAGAATTGATTATCATGATAATTTCTCTCCCACAACTAAAATGATTATCGTTCGCTGCATTCTTGCCCTTGCTGATGGTCACAATTGGTCGTTACACCAACTTGATGTCAATAATGCTTTTCTCAACGGAGACCTTCATGAAGAAAAAGATGCCGGTTTTCTGGGTGCTAAGCCTATTCAGTTTCCAATAGAAGACAATATTATCCAACAAGGGAGAGTTCCTTAAAGATGTCGCTGCATACAGACGATTAGTTGGTCGTCTCATATACCTCACGATTATGAGACTTGACATTACCTACTCTATTCAGATTCTAAGCAGATTTATGCATGAACCACGTTTGCATCATATGGCTGCAGCTTTACGGGTAGTTAGGTGCTTAAAATCATGTCTTGGCCAAGGCCTTCTATTACGTTCTGATAATAATTTGAGCTTAAAAGCTTTATGTGATTTTGATTGGGCCGGTTGCCCCATTACTCTCCGATCTACTACGGACTATATAGCAATGACATGTACTTATTGATTGTGTACATTTCGGTTCTCATTTGTATGCCCATTTCGGCCATGGAACACACGGCTGGTTCTGCAAATAGTTTGATAAGAGTTATACTCTCGTTAACTCTCCTAGAAGCGGCCCCACTTCTCTTTTGCATAGGTGATTTTTTAATTAAGAGTAACCTGCATTACTATGTTCGGTTTCCCGACGCATAAGAATCATTAAAAGTTTTAGCTTAACATAATCCTTATGGGTATCACTGTTTTTCATCATAGGAATGGACTTGGGAAACTCCCCACAGTGATTTGAACTAATCTCCACAATTTGGTTTTTCCTTTTGAACCTAGCCTAGATCTTGGGATCTCTAGTCAGCTAAGTTGGGTATCCACTGTAGTGATTTTTAATTTCCAATGAGCTTTAGTCCCATTTCTTTCGATGATTTTTCAACTAACTCTTTGTTTAACCCTTTGGTTAAAGGATCAACAATATTATCCTTAGACTTTATTACATAGTCTATAGAGATAACTCCAGTTGAGAGTAGTTGTCTAATGGTATTATGTCTTCGACGAATGTGTCTAGACTTACCATTATACATCTTGTTATGTGCCCTGCTAAATGCAGATTGACTATCACACTGTATACCAATCGCATGCACATGTTTTGTCCATCTAGGAATGTCATCTATGAACTGGCGTAACCATTATGCTTCCTCCTCACATTTGGCTAGTGCTACAAACTCAGACTCCATTGTGGATCTAGTTATAACCGTTTGTTTTGAGGACTTCCCTAGCGTAAATACATATCCGCTAGTAGACTTTGAGTCTTTCATGTATGTTTAATTTCCATATACGTAACAAAACAATGTTGGATTTCCATTTTTGGTAACGTCACTCTTCCACATGGATGCGTTATCTTCCACATGAAAGAAGCATTTTAACCCTTTGCATGTCAATCTCATTGACTCCATTTGTTCTATGTTCACTTTTTTTCCCCCGATGATCAAACAAAGAAGAACATAAACCGGAGGGAAGAAGCCCTTATAAGAGGGAGAGTGTTGCGAGATGTCTCGCGTGCCTAGGTAACTGTTGCGATCGTGCTGGTTCATTCAACACAGCTACTGCATAGAGGTAGCAAATCTGGACTCCATGACAGATAAGATTACTACAGTATTATTGGGAAGGGGAGATTGGAAATGCCGCCCTATACTCACTGGCCGGTGTCGAGCAAAATTGTTATTGTGATTTTTTAGGCAAACTTATCGTTTAAGTCTATGTCCACGTAAAAATTTAGCTTCTCACTTCCAAAAATTACTTACAAATGAACTTCGACAGTAGTTTTTTATATGAGCACTTTGTGCGACGTTCTTAACATGTTTTTACCTCCAGTTGTACTTTGCTTAGCTATTATTGTTGTAGTATTGAGTCATTTAGTCGAGTTAGGAGTTTATGGTGACGTTGGTTGCATTTTGGTGTTAAAACAAGTTGAAAACACAGAAATTGTCGAGGGTCTTATTTAGAGTATGATTCTTTGTGTGACTAGGAAACCTAGTTAAATTAGGAGTCTTCATTAATCAGCATTTCTATAACATTTGTGATATATTGAGAATCCTACTTGCATTAGGAATCCTTTTTAGACTAGGAAACGTATTATTTGAGAAAATCTTACTTGAACTAAAACTTTTATTCTGTAACTTTCCTAATAGTACATTCCTACTCCGTAACTTACTTATCTTTATTCTTGTCTTTTATTTTTTTTCTTCAGATTTTAATAATGAGATTGTGTAGTGAAGAAAAAAATAGAGGAAAAGTAGCAAAGGAGGAAAATAAAGAAAGAATGAGACACCTAAAAATGAGAAAAAGAATGAATTTATCAAAGGAGATTGCACACACCAATGACAAAAATTAGTGAAAGAAAAAGAGAGAAAGAAAAAGGAAGAGATAAATGAGGGATTAAGTAAATAAAAAGAGATAATGCAAGAGAGAAAAAATGAGACACCTAAAAATGAGCAAAAAAACAATTTATCATAGGAGATTGCACTCACCAATGACAAAAATAAGTGAAAGAAAAAGAGAGAAAGAAAAAGGAAGAGATAAAGGAGGGATTAAGTAAATAAAAAGAGATAATGCAATAGAGAAAGAATGAGACAACCAAATTAAATGAGAAAATAAGGAATTGATTAAAGGAGATTGCACCCACTAATGACAAAAATAAGTGAAAGAAATTGAGGAGAAAAAGTTCAAGCTATAATATTCAAGGAGTCAAAACTCTTCTATAAATAGCACATCATTCACAAAGAAAAATCATCACTTCTTCTTAGCATTCAAGAGCTTAAGCTCTACCAAAACACTACCATAAACTTCCCTCACAAATCAGTCAAGCCGTCCACCCCAAAACCATCATCATCTCCACCGAGTTTCACATATTGTAGCCGTACCTCTATTGTGTGATTCTCGCAACTCATCTCCATGATTTCATTTATTTGTGTTAACCTACAATTCTTTGTTTATGAAGATTGTAGTTTGTTGTTTATGTGGAAGTATTGGTTGTGTATTTGTTTCCAAATTTTCAAATTGTATTTGATATGTTTTTAAGACTATGTCGAATCTATGTTTTTATAATTATTGAAGTTTGTATTTCTATTGTTGTGTTCTACTCTTCTTTTACTTGCTCTTATATAATTTTCATATATGTGCATACGAATTTAGTGCTTGAATGCAGTGCTTAAGATTGTTTTTGAGTGCTATCTTCATCATCCATATTGACACAAATCGAATCATGTCCTAAGTAGAATCTGTTTGTGTTAATTAAAGTGGGAAATTCTAGAAATTTACATGTACCCCATGGTGAGTGACGCCACCGTGAAGCATGTCTCCAACAAAGATTTGGTGCTTAAATGTAATCTTATTCTATTTCTACCCTAAGTGTTGTTAAACTTGATTGCATGCAATTTAGATGAGGCCCTAAGTCAATCTAAGCGTCAATAGAAATCTTGCATGATTAGATGTTCCACTAAGACTCTAATTGTATTGGTGTCTAAAAATATGTAATCAGATGAATTAGAATGCATGATAGAACCAAACTTGTAATTATGTGGTGCATTGGTGAATTTGGTTTAGTTTGGTAAAGAGAAATCGATCATATAAATAGTAATTTAGGTTTTATTTTAGTAGTTAATAATCAATTTCAAACCCCTCATTATTTGTTAACACTGAAAGTTTAGAGTTACATTCAATTCCCCGAACTGAACGATCTCTGCTTATTCTATACTAATGATGACATTTTACAGGGTTTATTATAGACGTCTTAGAACGCTCTATCAGTTTTTACATGCACTTAAGATGTTTCGACTTTAAATTCCTAACAGTACTGCTAGAAAATTTCATGTCAATGCTTCAACAGTTCAACCTTACCTGCCTACCTAGAGTTCATTATTCTTCGATTTCAAGTATGAAAATAATCAAAATTTAGCATTTGTTCCGGGAGAATTAGTATTCTACCCTTATGTGTGTCTTAGCCTAATAGATTTCCTGTTAGGAGATAGATTAGCATCTCCGTAATAGATTAGGACTCCGAATCCTACGGGATTGTGGTTTTGTAATGCCTATATATAGGCCCCCATATCATTCAATAATACAAAATTATTTCATCCTGAAACACGTTATCAGCACGTTGCTCTAAAACCCTGAACTTTTAGAGCCCTATTTTTTTTCTCTCTCTCTCTCCTCCGCCGGCCGCCGTCGATTCCAAGCTCCGGCATCTCCTCGCCGGCGCACCTCCTGCAGCCGCCGCACCACAGCCCCCCCCCCCCCCCCGCAAGCCCTGCACGCAGCCCCGCAACCCCTGCGCGCAGCCCCTGCGTGCTGCCCCCGCAGCCCCGCGCGCAGCCCCTGCATGCTGCCCCTGCAGCCCCGCGCGCAGCCCCTGCATGCTGCCCCCGCAGCCCCGCACGCTGCCCTGCCCTGCAGCCCCCGCACGCTGCCCTGCCCTGCAGCCCCCACAACGCAGCCCTGCACGCACGCACGCTGCCCCGCACGCAGCCCTGCACGCACCCCTGCAGCCCCTGCACGCAGCCTCCACAGCCCCGCAGGGTATCGTCCGCATTCGCTCCGCAAAAACATCTTTTTGCCCCGAAAAACCCCGCATCAGAGGATTCAAAATTGCTCCTCCCGCATATATACGCAATGAACGCGAACTGCACAAGCAAACTCTTCGCTTAAGAGAAGCTGCTCCCGTCTTCTCTACCCTTTTGGGCCTTTTAAACTATTTCTCTTTTTTCCTTTTTATTTTCCTATTGCTTATTAAATCGTTTATTTGCACGTTTTCGTTTTCTAACTATGTTTCACGTGCTTGCATAGGAAAAGTGATCACTCGTCGTACTATGGTGATGACATTCATGCCGAGATGGATGATACTTTTGTCATCTACATACGATTTTGATCGTACCCTCCCAAGATTTTATGTCATCGGACGAAGATCGAAAATGAATTCAACAAGCAACTTCATGCATGACGATCGATTTGCAGAGCAATTTACTTATATGCGGTCTATTTGGCAGACCAACAAGTATGTTTTTCTTAAAATTGCTGCTTTTGAAGATATATATATATAAATTATCGGGCGCTATTAGCCTTTTTTTTCATGTCTTCTTTTCCGGCCTTTCTTATAACGCCGATGAGACCAAAGAGGGATATGATTCCCCTCTTGGTCGACGTTTTTCGTGTGACGGTCCTGGGAGAGTCACGTTATTATTTAAAAAGGAAGATATCGATTTCGTGTGGTTGCCTGAGTGCACCGCTGTTTTGGGTGCGATCATGAGAATCGCCGATATGCATCGATTATTTTGTGACCATATACATCACAACCCTTCTAATTCCGGTTACATACTTGAATATTTCGATTATTCGAAACCTATCCAACCCTCGTTTCTTATGGATGCGTCGCCATCGCGACTGTTATTTGAATGTTTGAGTTTTCTTAAACTAATGCCTATAAACGATAATCCCAAGGTCTACGTACTCATTTATTTGAGTTGATTCATTACTCTGATGCAGCACTATTTGCTGACAAAAGATCCCAAAAAATAAAGAATTCTATGGGACACACTTAAAGTGATTTAATGAACGTCTATGACGTTGTATTATCAGAATTGACCTTGATGCATACTCCACATCCAAGAAACGCATGCCCTTTTTGGCACCTGTATCTATTTCTTGAGGGAATTTTGGAGATGGAAAAGTAACATTCTTCCATTCTCAAGTAAGCAAACATTTTTGAGCCTCAGGCTAAGGCTCCGCCCAATCCGATATGCAAGATTTTGTTGCTACGGACTTTTGATTAGTCAATCTATTTTGACTATGTTTTCTGCTTACTATTTTTCAAGTATGACGTTGGCATTGCCATGATTATTGCTCGACTTTAGCTTAAGTCGTCTATTGGAATTGGAAGCTTGTTTGTGTTGTATTAAATATTGGCATATTCTATAAAAAATTCTCGTCTTTCTTGGACTCGTGAGAATTTTATTTGCCTTGGCTTAGCATGCATGGTCAACGTTTGCAACTCACGTGGTTTTTAAATTGGCCGCTTTTGGGTTACATGAGACCCCAATAGCACTACATTGTGATTTTGGACTTTGAAATTTGGAAAACGGACCTCGGAACGTCAAAATTGACGTCGTTTTTCCCGGTTATTGTTCTGGCGTTTCCGGAACGTTTTTTGACGTTTTACCGGCGTATTCGCCGCCTTCCGGCCATATTCCGGCGTTTCCGGCACCGCCATCCGGTTCCGGACAGCGTTCCCTGTCGGACCTGAAGTTATGGCCTCCATACCGGCCGGATTTCCGGCAATCGGTGCCACCGGCTTCCGACGAGTTTTTCCGACGTTTTTTTTTCGTCGTTTCTCGTCATTTTTCCGGCATATCTCAGCAGTTCTTGTTGTCATGTTTTCCTAGTCCAAAATTCACCCGGTTTTGAGTTATTTTGACATGGTTTTCCGGTTAATTTTCCGGTTTTCTCCAAGTCGTTTCATAGCTCAAATGATTTAATTATTATTGGTGACCACCCGCACCAAATGGAAGGTTTTCCACCGTAATTGTTTGGTATTCAACTGCTCCAATACCATGTTTTTCCAACTCTTGAGTTGAAGAATGTAGTTCTATTGCCATGTGATACATTCGATGGGATTGCCATTTGTTTCAATCCCCTCTCTTACAATATCCTACGGCGTATTGTGTAGAGAAGTTCACCGCGTTATTGACTCTCTTAATCTTCATTTTGAGAATGTCCCGCCATGAACTCGAGTGTCTTGCTAATTGCGTAACCACCCACACTGTCCTACGGCGCAGGTAGTTGTTTTACGGATCTCGTGCGGAGATTGTGTTGTATATCTTCGTGCCTTGCTAACTTTTAAAGGCCATACATGCCAATAATGGATTTCCATCTTGATATTTGTGTTAAGAATGGAGAGGAATAAATCTGTCAGATTTCATTGACAGTATCTTTTTCAAGCTTCGACAGTAGCTTTGTTAGCATGCAGACATCGTTTTGCTTGCGTGCAGCAGTAGCTTTATGTAACTCAAGATTCTTTGAATCATGGGTTCGGTTTTACTGTCTTCTCGGTTTTGACATGATCGTTTTTTGGTCATTTTGAACAAGATATGATGATTCGAGTTCTTTGAAATTCACATTATCATCTATTTTTCATGTTCACGAAGCGATTGGAGGACCACCTCACCCATGCTCCACACGGTGAGGCCGAGCCTGCCTATTTCGGCGGCTCCATGGCATTAAGGCTGTCGGTGGCGGCATCCCCTCCTTCACAGGAGCTTGTGATGCCTCCCGTGTCTTCTAATGCCTCCATGACAATCTCTGATGCCAATCGCTCATTTTGCAAAGCTTGTTCTTTTGCTAGATTTCAAGGAAGTCCTTATTTGCTAAGGCTCCAACCGAGAACATTCCATTCTTACAAAGTATTTAAGGTGACATTAGTGGACCCTATCCAACCGAATACGGACATTTTTCAGTATTTTTATGGTATAGGTTAAGAGCATCGACGCGTTGGTCACACGTCGCTTTGCTTTCCACAAGAAACGCTGCATTCGCTAAAGTTTTTAGCTATGATCATCATACTAAGGGCTCACCACCCTTCCTATCCTCTCAAATCTATTTGAATGGATACCATTGGAGAGTTCACCTCCACGACTTTGATGATTTCGTTTTGCATATCTACGGGGATCGTCGTTGAACATATTATTCCTCATGTTCATTCACTGCACGATCTAGCAGAGCTCAGACTTGGTTATGGGTACTAACCTGCCGATTTTTGCATGGAGATATGTAATGATGTTGCATGCAGCGACACTTATTCGTTTCAGACCCACAACTTGCCAAGCGTTTAGTGCGTACCAGATGGTCACTGGATACGGTCCCAACGTTCTTTTCACTAACGCCTATTTGGTTAAAGTTGTTTATGTGCCTCTATTGTAGTTATCTCAATGGGTCTACTTGAAACGATTAAGTATTCTGGTTGGTTATGATTTATGAATCACCAACACTTGTCCGCTATTTCCAATCTACAACCGTTGATCTCTATCCTGCGATATTAGCAGCAGGTCACTTTGATGAGACATACTTCCCGTCGTTAGGGGGAGATATGGAATGCTCCCATTCTGGTTTTAACGCCAGGAATTGACGTGGTGTGGCACTATGTCTCATTAAGATCCCGTATTACTCAAAGTGAGCAAATGTGCAACGCATTATCGACCTCCAGAAAGTCAAAGATTTGATGCTCAATGACTTTACCGATATTGCGAAAGTGACGAGATCGCACATAAATGCTGTAATGTGCCGGTAAGGTTGGGACTCTCATAATATGAGAGAATTTCATATGACCTGGTCCTAGCACCGTTGGCACCATCCCTGACAGTGGGAAGGAAGCCGGCGATGGCACCATCGTACGCTGTGGTGTTGTCAGCGCCCGTGGCATTGCACCACAAAACAAGGGCGGCAAACGCAAAGATGGACTAGTAAGGGTCATAGCTTCGGTCTTGGCTCCTGCCAAGATGAGGGGGAGACCATTATTCTCTAGAATCAAATCTAGAAAGAAGCGAAGTGCGTAGGCACAAGTATTTCGCCCATCATTAAGAGATATCCTCTAAACATGTGTATCAACTAAGTTTCTGTGGGACGTTACAGACTCATTTTGTTGATATTAGAGAAGAATAGAACTCTCACGAATTGATCGTATACAACGCGCGCGTGTGTTTAATGTATTGATCTCCCATGATTGATGATGTATTCGCTTATGCTCTTATTCCGTTGTAAAGCATCAACGATGAGCAACTTGACCGAAGTGGAAAGAATCAATACAGGCTGAACTAGACTTGTTATGTTGGTCGTTGTTCGTAAGTGTAATGAGAAAGATGAAGTCATGCGATATACACAGGACTTATGGCGCAAATATTGTCTCATTATCCTAGTATTGACTACGATGAGTTATATTCTCTCGTTATGGACATAATTGCTTTCCGCTACTTGATCAGTAGTAGTGTCCATGAAAACTGATTTGCAGCATATGATAGTGGTCATTGAATATCTGTAAAGGGATCTTGACGCAGATATGAGAGTGCCCGAGGGACTTTAAATGCCTCCAGACCACGGAGAGCTTATGTAATCAGATTGCGACGTTCGAGAGAACGTAGTACAATCGGTTGCAAGAACTCATACCCATATGTGTTCATATGAAGCTAATTCTTGATTCTCTATTCCGTCTAAGTATAGATGATGAAGAGATTCAATGAGCTATACATTCATACATGTTAGTGTTGTTGGGACACTATTGCTTTCATTATGACGTGATTAACTATGCGCCTATGCATTGTCATTGGACTTGCATTGCTTCTTTGACACGGGTTTAGTTCTACACTTAGTGAACCAACACAAATCCTATCCACACCAACGCCGCCAGCAGCTCCAGCAACATCAACATACGCCTTGGTGTAGCAGTCGACACTGGTAGCGTAGAGGATGCGTACGGTTCTGTCTTGGACCAAAATCAGTCCTTCATTGGTCCATTCCCCCATTCTTTTCGCGAAAGACACATTAAATGTGACAAATCAGAATCTGTCCAGTTTCGTAGGTCAACATCAACGAGACCTACAAGACAGCTCGCTCGATGAAATATGGTGAAATTGGTACCGTTGGAAAGGCCTATGTGTCTACTTTCCATGGACATCAACCATTTGTTCATAGCTATCATATTGAGTGAGTTATGGCCGTTTTAGCAAAGTAGGACAGTCCTGTCCGGAAATTTGCAAGTCAGTCAACTTCGACAGAGCATTGTGAACTTCTCCGATCGGATGAGGTTGTGAACCTTATGTCACTGGAAAGACACGGGTGTCTAGGTTTCAGAACATTTTACGGTTCGCTGATACCTATTTTGACGAAGAAGTTATGGCCGTTTAAGTGAGTGAAGGTCATTCTACCCGAGAATCTGATTTTCATTGCAAACTCTTGTTTTGAGTTGTTATGCAATCTTGTTTCCTAAGATCTAAGTTTGGCTAAGTATAGCATGGATGATCTAAGGATGTGTGGCTAGATTAATGATTAATCATTAGCCCAAGACTACGTTTGAGAAGCATGTAATGAACGTTGTATACGTTGTTCTTTGTACTCCATGATTATGGCACTAATCAGGGGGAGTTGTTTCGTAGACTTCAGGGGGAGTCTAGCTCACATGATGCTATCAAATGTAGACGGTGCGTTGTGCTCTTTTTCCCTTCGATCAAGCTTTTGTTTTTACCCAAGAGGTTTTTATTTTGCTTGACAAGGTTTTTACCGAGGCAACGATATGTGCACCATGCAACCTAGGCATGCGACACAAGGGGGAGTGTTCCGGGAGAATTACTATTCTACCCTTATGTGTGTCTTAGCCTAATAGGTTTCCTGTTAGGAGATAGATTAGCATCTCCGTAATAGATTAGGACTCCGAATCCTACGGGATTGTGGTTTTGTAATGCCTATATATAGGCCCCCATATCATTCAATAATACACAATTATTTCATCCTGAAACAGCATTCATTTATTTTTATATCAAAGTAATTAAAATTTCAAGAATCACTAGACACTAGGCACGTTGGCAGATCAAAGTTTTCAGGGATTGATAACACTATAAAAAAAACTTAGCAAAAGGCACATTTAAATGTGGTTTCAATGTGCCTAATACCCATGTGGCCAACCCCCCTAAAATATAACAAATCCCCCTAAATGTGGCTTGTTAATTATAAAAGCTAAGTTTTGTTGTAGTGTAAATCACAACTTAAGTAATCAAAATGCCACATTTGTATGAGTTTTATGCGATTTTAAGTAATAGCCACCCCACCATATGTGGTATTTGCTTAAGTTTTTTGTAGTGGAAGTAAACAAATTTTTCAATCATTTTTAGGGACCAAGGAAAACGAAGGATTAGGCAAATCTTGGTTTCAGCTTCTCATATAAGTTGAAATACCAACATCAGATACACACAAGAACTATCTAGATAGCTAGCTGCCAAGTTGGATTAGTCAAGTGGGTCAGTTTAATATTTTTGAAGTAGGTTATTTGTATCCATCCCATAGTCGCGCTCCATTTGTTAATTTGTATATATCCTTATATTTTATAGAAGTCATCTTGATACTACAATTAATTATGGAGTCATTTTATAATCAAGGAAAATAATGGAATCATCTTAGTTAATAATCTACGATTAGTTAGAGCATCTCCAGCTTTTAACAAATTATCAAATTTTTAGGTAAATTGGAGCTCCAAAAGAATTGCTATATGATTGTTAAATTTGATATTTGCTTAGAGAATTTCTAAATTTGTCAATTGACTCATCTATTTTTTAAGAAATAACTAAATATTCGTCCCCAGTATCGAATTATGATTTGATAAGAAATAACATTTAGCAACTATTTATGGAATAATATTGTTAAAGCGATTGCTACAATCCAAAATTTTAGTTAAATTTAACAATTTAATAGATACTACTGTTAGAAATGCTCTTAACTATGTCGACATAGAAATATACCATGACCCGTCTTCAAGGTTCATTCTAGGTTAATACAACATAAAAATTGCTAGGCACATTTGTAGTTTTGCATGATTCCTTTCTGACGTACTTGTGAGAGCGATCTATATTCATATAATTCTTCTTTATTTGATTTATCCATTGACTTTGATGTTTAAATAAAATGTCAAATTATAAACTAAATAAGAATTTGGTGGCCAACCTAGATGATATGCAAGTGTGCAACTGCCATTAAAAAACTAGTTTGTGAAACCATTGACCCGAACCTGGGGGTTGATGCTCATGGTCATGGATTGAGTCGGGGACATTAAGATTGCACCTTATGTACTCTACCTCTTACAATCAGATCTGATTGAATCGTCATCTTCGCATCTTTCCGCGGAGAGGGGGATTAATGAACTTTTGCTCAGATGTTGCCAAATTTGCATCTTAATCAATTATGGTGGTTTGGATCGCCTTAATGAGGTAGAGAAAAACATGAAAGCGAAGGTTCAGTGTCGGTTTTTGGTTTTCAGTTAGCACTCATAAACCGAACCGTTGACACTGAGCCCGTCCCTACTCATGGATTGAGTCGGGGACAATAAGATTGCACCTTACGTACTCTGCCTCTTACAACCACATTTGTTGGATTGCCATCTTCACATCTTTCCGCGGGGAAGGGGGTAACAAACTTTTGCTTAGATGTTGCCGAATTTGCATCTTAATCAATCATGGTGTCTTGGATCACCCTAATGAGGCAGAGGAAAACATGAAACCGAAGGTTTGGTGTTGGTTTTCGGTTAGTGCTCATAAACTGAACCGTTGGCACCGAGTCTCTCCCTACTTATGGATTGAGTCGGAGACAGTAAGATTGTACCTTATGTACTCTGCCTCTTACAACCAAATCTAACTGGATCGTCGTCTTCGAATCTTTCCACGGGGAGGGGGGGGATAAGGAACTTTAATTAAGATGTTGCCGAATTTGCATCTTAATCAATCATGGTGGCTTGGATCACTCTAATGAGGCAGAGGATGAGGAAGAGAATGAGGGACCACAACTTATGTAGACAACTCTTCCAGCCTGTGCTATAGTCTTCACCACTACTATACCAGAAACCCTAGCTCCTCCTTCACTTCCATCATCGGCATCCCCAAGGAGAAGATATAAATTCAAGTGATGGAGCTCTTTGTTTCCACCCCCTCAACAAGTGTTGTGAGGATGGCGCCACTGTGAGGGGGTTTCTGGTACTACCGAGAAGAAAAGCAAGTATGAAACTGATGAAGCATTTTAAGGCCATCAATAAATCTTGTAGAAGATAATATATTGTAAGAAAGTGTACCGTTATAGGTCGGGGATTGTGGGTACTCTACAAGATAGAGCGTTAGTAAATAATATCTACAATATTCACATGTACACAAGAGGTATAAAAGAGTTGAAGTTTTGTTTTCATAGATGTATGCAAATAAAATAAAGATAAAAACTATATAATATATACAAGTGATCATCTTCCATTTGTCAATTGTCCTGCTCAAATAATTCATGCTCACATATTATCTCAACTAACTGTCGTTACCATGTCATGTCTTTGATATAAGAGTGAATATAAATGAAACACCGCAAGCGGTCTAGTCTTACTTATCCATTCTCTCTATGACGTCTAGGGTTAGGAAAAGTCCACCCTAAACAATTCCAATCTAGAAGAGAACTAACCCCCGTCATGATAGGAGCACTTTGTGCTACGTTCTTAATATGTTTTTACCTCCATTTGTACTTTGCTTAACCCTTATTGTTGTAATATCGAGTCATTGAGTCACAATAGGAGTCTTGGATGGTTATGGATGTGTTTTTGTGCTTAAACGAGTTAAAAACGAAGAATTGGTCTAGAGTCCTAGTTTGAGTAGGAATCCTTATAGGACTAGGAAACCTAGTTGAATTAGGAGTCTTCATCTTTTTACGTTTTGGTCGCATTGGCGATATCTTGAGAGTCATGTTTGCATTAGGAATCCTTGTTAGACTAGGAAACGTACCATTTTGAAAAGTCCTACTTGAACTCAAACTCTTATTACGAAACTTTCCTAAATGAACTTCCTTGTTCTAGTAACTTACTTATTCTAGTAAGTTTCCTTTTTTGCAAATTAGAAACTTTCCTAATCTAGTTGAGCTCATCTATTACATGTGTCTTTTTAAGACAACTAATGCTAGATTAGGACATGATTTTCGAATGGATTATCTCTTACTTATGTTTTCTTTTCTTATTTTCAGATTTAAGAGGTAATTGCAAGGTAATTAAATGATCAGCCGTGCAACATAGGAGATGAGATAATGCACGAATTGGAGAAGAAATAGGAGTCCTTGCCGTGCAAGACTCTTGAGAGAAAATAGGAGAGGAGGCCGTGCCTTGTGATCAGCCCAAGGAGTTCCATGCCGTGTGAACTCTTGAGAAATTGTAGGGAGGAGCCGTCCACATTCATCAAGGAGAAGGAGCCCAGCCCATGCTATGCTAACCCTAGAGAAACAAGGAGATAAGAGCTTCTTCTACAAGGAAAGCAAGGGCAGCCATTGGATCCAATTAAAAAGAAAAAATCTCAGCCGTGCATACATGGATCAGCCCATCCTAAACCCTAGCAGCCTCCTCCCTTGGTTCCTCTATATATAGCTCGGCCTCCCTTCATATTTTTCATCTCCATTCTCTCACAAAGCTAGCCGAATTGCTGCCCAAACACAACCAGAAAATTCAAGCCACAAAACCTTCATCCATCATCACCAAACCGTGCTCATCTTCCTCCTCTCCCAAATCGAATCCATTCTTGCCGAATCCTAGAAGGTTTCTAAAGTGTGATTCATCCATGGCTTGTAATTTTTCTTTTGGTTTTCTGCAATTTTCGATTTCATTGTATGAATTCTTGGATGTGATTTTCGGTTTTATATATGAAGAACATAAATTCAGACTTCTTTGGTTTTATGTTTTGATTGTATGAATTCATGAGATTTGTATGTTTGCTATGTATAATGACATAGGGGCAGTAGGTTTCGAAATAATTTTAGGTTTTATTTCAATTAGTTCCTTGAACTTGTACATCTAAATCAATGCTTGAGGAAGCCAAGGCCATGGTTCTCCTAGTGTTGCGATTTAATTCACCAAAGTGTTCTTCGATTGAATATGCGCTTCGTGTTTCAATTATGGATACTTATATAGGGCTGTGATAGTTCTAGGAATTTGCATGCTTAATCAAGATGAGTGACGCCATGCTTGCTTACATGTCTCCAATTCGACTTAATGTGCTTATGTGCTACTTTGTGTTTAACTAGTACGCTTCGTTATGTTGAACTCTTGTTAGCATACGTTTAGGATTGAACGCTTCGTTGATTCTAAATAAATAATAAGTCTTAACGATTAGATGAACCGCTTCGGACTCTAATTAGAATTGGAATTGAAATGGACTTAGAAAGAATCGAAATAATTTGCTGCCTATATGTTGTTCTATGCGTGTCAAACATGTTTCTTGAGTGAAATTCGTGTTTTGTTTATGTGATGAATGGTTGATCAATTGTATATAAGTAATTTAGGATTTATTTTAAGTTGTAGTTTTAGAATCCAACTCAAATCCCCCAATAACATGATAAGTGTTGAGGCCCTTTTGATTCCCCGGACTGAACGATCCCTACTTATTCTATACTAACGATGATGTTTACAGGGTATTTTATAGACGTTCTAAACGAACGCTCTATCATTTTAGCGCCGTTGCCGGGGAATTGATTAATTCTCAATGCTTTGAAGTGTTAATTTTATGTTATATTGTGAATTGTATAAGTGTATATTGGTTTATATGTTTCTGTGAATAGTATTCGGAAATTTCGTTCCTGTGAACAGTAATTCGAAGGATTCGAAAAAAAAAAAAATTTGTGTGTGGAAAGTTGTTTTTTGTTATATTGTTGTAGTAGTATGCCTATAGGAAACTTGTTACACATAGTAATTTTTTTTTTTTAGGGAAGCTAAATGTTTATTTATGCGAGGTTTATTGTAAGTTATAAGGTGAACGGAATAGGTAAAGTCCATTTTGTTAATACTAGCCTTAACCCTCCATTTGTACCTTGCAAAGGTCACTTGGGGTTGAGGGCGGCTTTTATTAACACTTTGGGGCCAGTCTAACACGCAAAGTTGTTCCGAGCTGAGTAAGGGGCTATGCTATTTTCATTACCCTGGTTCAAGGTTTACAAAATTGGATCTCAGAGGCCCATAGACTGACATATATCTCGGTGATGGAGTCGATTGGGAAAGCATCCTTTCGAGGTTGTGGCCCCCGTGGTGTCCAACAAATGAGTCCTGCCTTGTGACTATCTCTTATTCTAGCTATCAAGCCTTCTGAAACAAAGGAATGAGTTTGTGTCTAGACGACGTACTTAGGCCGCACGTCCACCTCACTTTATAACTTAGAAGATAACTTTGTATAAATAGATGTATATAGTTTCAAAAGAAAATGATGTTCTAATTTTTAAGGTATATCGGATAAAGCAAGACCCTCACCTTGGGCTGTTTCAGTCCATTGCACAGTTAGCTCCTCTGCTCCACGTGCCTTAAAAGTTAGGATTGTGTGTGAATAAAATCAATTAGACTTAGTTATACTCCTACACATGTAATTTTCGAAATATAGAAGAAAAGAAACAAAGAAAACGAAATTGAACAAGATATAAAGAGAGTGACGTTTTTGTAAAGGAAGAGAACGAAAATTTGTAATTGAAAGGAAGAAGAAGTTTATATTTACTTATACTTGTATTTCATATGTTGTAGAGATACTAATATATATGTGTTCTTTTCAGGCTAATGAATGTCCAAGATTACTGGTTGGTCCGAAGAGATTAGTGCACGCCTGAAAAGAATTCAGCCTCCATCTCAGTTTGATAACGTATCCATTGAATCAGATTCATTTCACGAAGAGAAAGAGTTTGGGTCCATTTCGCCATTTCCAAGTGCAACAAGTTGTAGTGGGCTCAATCCTTTGTTCTTTGAGGATCCGGAGTTAGAATTGTTGACAAGCCCATTTCCATTAGCCCAGTTGAATTTCGATCTACCCGATCCAAAACTTGAAAATCAAGAAGAAGTAATGGCATCAATTAGAGAACAAAATGGTCAAGTTGAAGGAGCAGTTGGTGGGACAGCGCCCTCTAACATTGCATATCATGTTCCACAAGAGGGCAAGACTAGTGATTTCGTTTTGAAGAGTGGGTTTCTACATCATTTACCCAAGTTTCATGGTCTTTCTGGTGAGGATCCTAATCAACATCTCACCTTGTTCCAATTCAACTGTGAGACTATGTGCCCAAGAGGAGCAGACATTCAGATTGTGAAGATGCGAGCATTTCCCTACTCATTGGAGGACCGTGCTCAGAAATGGTTATTTGAGGTGCCAGCTGGTAGGATTACTTCTTGGACCACTATGGTGAACGAATTCTTGTCCAAGTATTTCCCATCTTCAAGAGTTACTCACATAAGGAAGCAGATCACTGGTATCAAGCAAGGCCCAGATGAGTCGTTTTACAACTACTATGAGAGATTCAGGTCTCTTATAGCATCATGTCCAGCTCATGGCATTAGGGAAGGTCTACTCCTTCAATACTTTTATGAAGGCCTTCTACAAATGGAAAGGGAGTTCCTTGATCCAGCTGCTGGTGGATCGTTCTTGGACAAGAGCAATGTCATGGCAAAAGATCTTTTGGAGAAGAGAGCAATGAACAACCAACAGTTTGGGACATCTGCAAGTGCTACAAGGCAGGTGCATGAGACTCACTCCAGTTCGAACTCTGCTCTAGAGGACAAGGTCGACAAGTTGTCCAAGATGATGAGCCATTTCATGAAGTCTAGCGGAGCTCAAGTCTGTGGGATATGTACGGAGGGGCACCCTACTGATCAGTGTCCTCAAGTTGCATCTAGTGGAGGGTATGAAGAAGTCAATGCCCTTGGTTATCAAGGAGGTCAGAGGTACAACCCATATTCAAATACCTAAAATCCTGGCCTACGCGATCATCCTAACTTTCGATGGTCCAACAATGAAAATGTACTAAGGCCACATCAGAATCAAATGCAATTTGGGCCTCGTCCGGGTGGTTTGTTTAGACCACAAGCTCCACTACTCAATGTACCACCTCCAAATGTGGCTGCTACTCCGAATTATGATGAGTTGTTGAAATCCTTAGCTGCTGGGCAAAGTCAGTTGAACACCGTTACTCAAACTTTGGTGGTGGGTCAACAAGCAAATAGCAAGGACATTGCGGAGCTGAAAACGCATATGGGCCAGGTAGTGGACTTCATGGGCCAATTTTCTGAGCAAGGGAAGCTGCCTAGTGGTGTCATACCCAACCCAAGAAATGAGCAAGCCCAAGCTATCATAACAAGGAGTGGGCTTGAGCTAAAGGAGAGCCCAAGTGTTGCAAAGAAGGCCCATATGGCCCATGAGCAAGAAAGTGACGAATTTCCTATGAAGATGGACTTGGAGAAGGATCCAGCTACCTCCAAGAAGGAGATGGTGCCGCGCCATGATGCACCCAAAGGTACAATTCCTAACTCAAGTGGTTTAGTTAAAACTAACCCTATTTCGTGTGTACATTTCCCTTCTAGGTTTGCAAAGAGCAAGAAGGACAAATCTGATGAGGAGGTATTGGAAGTCTTTAGGAAGGTGGAAGTTAACCTTCCTTTGTTGGAGTGCATCAAGCAAATCCCCAAGTATGCGAAATTTCTAAAGGAGCTTTGCACTTCAAGAAGGAAGACTAGGGAGGAGAAGGTAGTGAAGATGAATGAGACAGTTTCAGCTGTCATCCAAAAGAAGCTACCCCCTAAGATGAAGGACCCCGGAAGTTTCTCCGTCCCATGCAAAATTGGTAACACGTTATTTAACAATGTTATGCTTGATCTAGGTACTTCAATAAATGTTATGCCATATAATGTTTATCAATCACTAGGATTAGGACCTTTAAAGAATGATAACGTGATTATTCAATTAGCTGATCGATCTAACAAGTACCCTAAGGGGTATGTTGAGGATGTCCTTGTGCAGGTCAGTCACCTTATTTTCCCTGCAGATTTTTATGTGCTAGACATGGAGGTATCACCCTTGGAGACAACTCCACTGCTTTTGGGGAGACCGTTCATGAGAACTGCTAGGACATGCATCGATGTGGCCAATGGGAGTTTATCAATGGAATTTGATGGAGATGTTATCAGTTTCAATGTTTTTGAGGCTATGAAATACCCAGTTTCTGACCTTAACTTGTGCTTTGCTATTGATGTTGTTGAATCTATTGCACAGGTTATGTCAGAAACGTTGGAAGCATAGCAATTAGCTATGGAGCAAGGGGCCGGATTTGACAAGCATGGGGACCGTGTCCCAAGAGAGGAGTGGGCTGATCTTGAGCCCAAGATTTTTGAAATTCTTTGTGAGCTTGAAGCTCAACCGTTCAAAAGGTATCCCTCTTTCTTGTCAATTCCCATTTCCACTAACAAATTGTTACCATCTGTGGTTCAGGCCCCAAAGTTAGATTTGAAGCAGCTTCCAGATCATTTGAAGTATGTGTACCTTGGAAAGGATGATACTATACCAGTTATTGTGTCATCAACGCTGAGTGAGCAGCAGGAAGCTAGATTGATTGATGTGCTTAAGAGGAACAAGACAGCTATTGGATGGACTTTGGCGGATATCAAGGGAATCAGCCCTACAACTTGTGTTCATAGGATCTTATTAGAGGATGGCGCCAAGCCTACACGTGATGCTCAAAGGAGATTGCACCCACCAATGATGAAAATTGTGAAAGATGAGGTGATCAAGCTGCTTGATTGTGGAGTGATCTATCCCATCTCGGACAGTCGGTGGATTTCGCCAGTGCAAGTTGTGCCTAAGAAGAGTGGGGTGACTGTTGTGAAAAATGAGGCAAATGAGTTAGTACCCCAGAGATTGGTGACCGGTCATAGGATGTGCATTGATTATAGGAAGTTGAATGCTACAACACGCAAGGATCATATGCCTTTGCCGTTCATGGACCAGATGTTGGAAAGATTAGCCGGGCACGAGTTCTTTTGTTTTCTAGATGGGTATAGTGGCTACAACCAGATATGCATTCATCCGGAAGATCAAGAGAAGACGACATTTACATGTCCATTTGGCACTTTTGCATATCGACGCATGCCCTTTGGGTTGTGCAACGCACCAGGTACGTTTCAGCGATGTATGCTTGCTATTTTCTCTGATTTTATCGAAAATATCATTGAAGTTGTTATGGATGACTTTAGTGTTTATGGTAAAGACTTTGATGCATGTTTAGAGAATTTAGAGTTAATATTGAAAAGGTGTGTAGAAACTAACCTTGTGCTTAATTGGGAAAAATGCCATTTCATGGTTAATCAAGGGATAGTTTTGGGACATATTGTATCTGCTAAGGGTATTCAGGTAGACAAGGCTAAGGTTGATATTGTGCATCACTTACCCTCTCCCACAACTGTGAGAGAGGTTCGTTCTTTCCTTGGTCATGCAGGATTTTATAGGAGATTCATCAAGGATTTTTCCATGGTGGCGAGACCTATGTGTACCCTATTGCAGAAGGATATGTCGTTCATATGGGATGATGCATGTGAAAAAGCGTTTGTGAAGTTGAAGGAGTTGTTGACTAGTGCACCCATCATTTGTCCTCCGGATTGGAACCTGCCCTTTGAGTTGATGTGCGATGCTTCGGATTATGCCGTTGGGGCGGTGTTAGGCCAAAGAAGAGAAAAGAAGCCCGTAGTGATCTATTATGCGTCTAGGACTCTTAATGAGGCCCAGATGAATTATTCGACTACGGAAAAAGAACTTTTGGCTGTAATATTTGCTTTAGACAAATTTCGATCATATCTTTTGCATTCTAAAGTTGTTGTGTATTCTGACCATGCAGCCTTAAGGTATTTGATGACAAAGAAGGATGCTAAGCCCAGATTGATCCGATGGATTCTATTGATTCAAGAGTTTGACCTTGAGATTCGAGACAAGAAGGGAAGTGAGAATGTGGTGGCTGATCATTTGAGTAGGATCGTGCGAGATGAGGAAAGAGAGCCACTACGTGAGACTTTCCCAGATGAGCAACTCTTTGGGATAGAGGTAAGTGTGCCTTGGTATGCCGATATTGTCAATTATTTAGTTACTAAGGATTTTCCTAGTACACTTTCGCATGCTAATAAGGCTAAATTGAAGAAAATGGCTAGATACTATATTTGGGATGAACCGTATTTATGGAAACAATGTAGTGATCAAGTCATTAGGAGATGTATCCCAGAGAATGACCATAGGTCGATTCTTAACTTCTGTCATAGTGAGGCATGTGGAGGTCATTTTGGGCCTCGTAGAACAGCTTTAAAGGTGTTGGAATGTGGTTTCTATTGGCCTTCTATTTTCAAGGATGCATATTTGTTTTGTGTTTCTTGTGATAGGTGTCAACGGACTGGTAATATTGGTAAGAGAGATCAAATGCCCTTATCCCCCATTATAATTGTCGAAATTTTTGATGTGTGGGACATTGATTTCATGGGTCCATTTCCTTCATCTAGAGGTTTCTTGTATATCTTGTTAGCTGTTGATTATGTGTCGAAGTGAGTGGAAGCAAAGGCCACCCGAACTAATGATTCGAAAGTGGTTGCAGGTTTCTTGAGAACTAACATATTTTGCAGGTTTGGAGTACCAAGAGTTTTGATAAGTGATGGAGGTTCTCATTTCTGCAACCGGACTATTGAGGCATTGCTTAAGAAGTATGGAGTAACCCACAAGGTTTCGACACCATATCATCCTCAAACAAGTGGCATGGCAGAAGTGTCCAACAGAGAGATCAAGGGAATTCTGGAGAAGACTGTAGGTCCAACAAGGAAGGATTGGAGTGATCGATTAGATGATGCATTATGGGCCTACAGGACTGCGTACAAGACGCCTATTGGGATGTCACCATTCAGATTGGTGTATGGGAAGGCATGTCACCTTCCAGTGGAGTTAGAGCACAGAGCATGGTGGGCGGTGAAGACATTCAACATGGACAAGGATGCAGCTGGTCTTCATAGGAAATTGCAGCTCAATGAGCTTGAGGAGATACGAAATGACGCCTATGATGCTGCATGGATTTACAAGGAGAAAACGAGAGCCTATCATGACAAGATGATTCGTGGGAAAGAGTTTGTAGTTGGTCAAAAAGTTCTTTTATTCCACTCTAGACTTAAACTTTTTCCTAGAAAATTACGTTCTCGTTGGGTTGGTCCATTTGTTGTTACTAATGTGTTTGCTCATTGTGCTATTGAAATTAAGAGTGACAAAACAGGTCAGACATTCAAGGTGAATGGGCATCGACTTAAGCCCTACTATGAACCTTTTGAGGAGCACACGTATGAGGAGACGAGTGTGAGAGATGCGCCAAAAGATGTATGAGCATGAGAGAGTCTAGGCTGAGAGACTTTAAAACTCAAGCGCTGCATGGGAGGCAACCCATTTCAACCGTACCTGTGGAGGAGTCGTCTACGGGAGTTTGAATTTTCTTATCCCTTCACTCTTATGGTTGAATTCTATATGTATTGATGTGTGATCTTATTCTCTACTTATGAATTACATTCTGATTATTGAGCTTACATTGAGGACAATGTAATTTTCTAAGTGTGGGGTAGGGTTGCATGATCATTGTTTGCTGATTTTTGCTTTGATTTCATGTTAAAAAACGAAAAAAAGAAAGAAAAAATTCGAAAAAATGTTAGAAAATTCGAAAAAAAAAAGTGTTGTTTTGAGTCTTAGGATGCCCCTAAAGTCTAGGATGATTATGTCTCTAAATGCATAGATGATGGTTTTGCATTTCATAAGAATTGAATTGTAAGTTTCATTGATAATGTGGATTTGGTATGAACATGTGAGAGTTGATTGAATGTAATATGACATACATGTTTGGTTAGTCTAAGTCCATAACAACCTGTGAGTTTTTGAGCCTATATATGCTTTCTTCTTGAGTGATAATATGAAATTTCGTGGTTGTTTTGTGAACCTCATTATTCTTTGCATATTCAATGACTATGTGCCATAGCTTTTAATGGACTCTAGAATTTACTAGAACTCATCTTTTGTGATTGTTGAAACTTTTAAGTCATAAAATGCTCTGATTTTGAAAGGGATTTATGGATCATTGCTAGGATTACCACCACTTTAGCCAAACAGCCATGTATCCCTATATGTGCCATGTTTGGGACCCCTTAGTTGAACCCCAATTGAGCCTACATTGAGCCTTTTCTTCATCACCTATGTTATCTCCATGCTTAGTATAGTTATCTCTACCTTGTCCTATAGACTTGGCAGAACTAATTTTGAGATGATGTTGTGATGATGTATGAAATAAGTGTGGGGTGGAAGACATGAGAAAAAATATGAACAAGCTTTTAAGCAAATGCCGAAAAAAAAATGATGAGATCGGCAATACAAGGAAAGAAAGGAAAATATGTTGTCTTCCATGTGTGATTTGGAGTTGAGTTGTAATTGAAGGTCTAAAAATGTTTATTTGACCTTTGTCCATGTTCACTTTGTGGTTAAAATGATGTTGGGCCCAACTTGTTATATTTGGCCCTTGATGGTGTGTGGTGTCATAAGGATGGTGTTTACTCTGCTAAGTCTATAGGATTACCTTTGTAATTCCTTGATACTCCATGCCTTTAGCTAAGCCTAAACATTCACCTTATCAAATGATCCTAATAATTCTTAAAATGAGCAAATCTTGGTTTGTGGAGATGATCACAAGAGTTGAGCATATGGTTTTGGTCCATTTGTGCACTTAGTTGTTAAATGAGGTTTTCCTTTTGTTATTCACAAAGTGCTTTCATTTGATGAAATATGCAAGCTATTTGATGCTTTATTATCCTTTCTCTTGCATATACTTATGTGTGAATCATAACCATGAATCTGAGTGAAAAGAAAAAAGTATGCCTTGTGAGGAGGATTGGATTGACTAAACATGTTATGTGCCTATTGTCTCATTTCTTACTTATTCATACTATGAAACATGTTTATGAAACTTGGAATTTATGTGCTTACATTCAAATGCTTAAACTTGAAAGCTATGTGTTTTGAGATTCTGAGACAATCATTTAGGGGCAATAGTGTTTTGTGTAGTTTTGTTTTGTTTTGCTAAGGGACTAGCAAAAGCTAAGTGTGGGGTAGTTGATAGGAGCACTTTGTGCTACGTTCTTAATATGTTTTTACCTCCATTTGTACTTTGCTTAACCCTTATTGTTGTAATATCGAGTCATTGAGTCACAATAGGAGTCTTGGATGGTTATGGATGTGTTTTTGTGCTTAAACGAGTTAAAAATGAAGAATTGGTCTAGAGTCCTAGTTTGAGTAGGAATCCTTATAGGACTAGGAAACCTAGTTGAATTAGGAGTCTTCATCTTTCTACGTTTTGGTCGCATTGGCGATATCTTGAGAGTCATGTTTGCATTAGGAATCCTTGTTAGACTAGGAAACGTACCATTTTGGAAAGTCCTACTTGAACTCAAACTCTTATTACGAAACTTTCCTAAATGAACTTCCTTGTTCTAGTAACTTACTTATTCTAGTAAGTTTCCTTTTTTGCAAATTAGAAACTTTCCTAATCTAGTTGAGCTCATCTATTACATGTGTCTTTTTAAGACAACTAATGCTAGATTAGGACATGATTTTCGAATGGATTATCTCTTACTTATGTTTTCTTTTCTTATTTTCAGATTTAAGAGGTAATTGCAAGGTAATTAAATGATCAGCCGTGCAACATAGGAGATGAGATAATGCACGAATTGGAGAAGAAATAGGAGTCCTTGCCGTGCAAGACTCTTGAGAGAAAATAGGAGAGGAGGCCGTGCCTTGTGATCAGCCCAAGGAGTTCCATGCCGTGTGAACTCTTGAGAAATTGTAGGGAGGAGCCGTCCACATTCATCAAGGAGAAGGAGCCCAGCCCATGCTATGCTAACCCTAGAGAAACAAGGAGATAAGAGCTTCTTCTACAAGAAAAGCAAGGGCAGCATTGGATCCAATTAAAAAGAAGAAATCCCAGCCGTGCATACATGGATCAGCCCATCCTAAACCCTAGCAGCCTCCTCCCTTGGTTCCTCTATATATAGCTCGGCCTCCCTTCATATTTTTCATCTCCATTCTCTCACAAAGCTAGCCGAATTGCTGCCCAAACACAACCAGAAAATTCAAGCCACAAAACCTTCATCCATCATCACCAAACCGTGCTCATCTTCCTCCTCTCCCAAATCGAATCCATTCTTGCCGAATCCTAGAATGTTTCTAAAGTGTGATTCATCCATGGCTTGTAATTTTTCTTTTGGTTTTCTGCAATTTTCGATTTCATTGTATGAATTCTTGGATGTGATTTTCGGTTTTATATATGAAGAACATAAATTCAGACTTCTTTGGTTTTATGTTTTGATTGTATGAATTCATGAGATTTGTATGTTTGCTATGTATAATGACATAGGGGCAGTAGGTTTCGAAATAATTTTAGGTTTTATTTCAATTAGTTCCTTGAACTTGTACATCTAAATCAATGCTTGAGGAAGCCAAGGCCATGGTTCTCCTAGGGTTGCGATTTAATTCACCAAAGTGTTCTTCGATTGAATATGCGCTTCGTGTTTCAATTATGGATACTTATATAGGGCTGTGATAGTTCTAGGAATTTGCATGCTTAATCAAGATGAGTGACGCCATGCTTGCTTACATGTCTCCAATTCGACTTAATGTGCTTATGTGCTACTTTGTGTTTAACTAGTACGCTTCGTTATGTTGAACTCTTGTTAGCATATGTTTAGGATTGAACGCTTCGTTGATTCTAAATAAATAAGAAGTCTTAACGATTAGATGAACCGCTTCGGACTCTAATTAGAATTGGAATTGAAATGGACTTAGAAAGAATCGAAATAATTTGCTGCCTATATGTTGTTCTATGCGTGTCATACATGTTTCTTGAGTGAAATTCATGTTTTGTTTATGTGATGAATGGTTGATCAATTGTATATAAGTAATTTAGGATTTATTTTAAGTTGTAGTTTTAGAATCCAACTCAAATCCCCCAATAACATGATAAGTGTTGAGGCCCTTTTGATTCCCCGGACTGAACGATCCCTGCTTATTCTATACTAACGATGATGTTTACAGGGTATTTTATAGACGTTCTAAACGAACGCTCTATCACGTCACGATTAAGAAACTTCCGCAATAACACTTAATAACTTATTAGAACTATAACAAATTAAAGATGTTTTATTCACAGCTAAAAATTCAAGGCTACTTTGCGTGAACCTGAATTGACAATCTCCAAATATAAAGAACATAATCATGGAATGAAAGATATAATTATAAATAATAGTAAACACTTATTAGAATAATTTGAAAAGTAAGAAAAACAAGTCGATAAACTCGATCATCCAATACATGAATTCCAATGTCGAAAAACAATAACCAATAACATAAAACCAATTAATCATAGTACAAGACATAGAATTACACTTTTATGGTTAGAGCAAAGGCTTGAAGCATTAAAAATTTGGCTGGCTCGTAGCTTCTTGGCTTAGAGATGTGAGAAAGGTTTTGGCAAGAGCTTTGGCAAAATTAACGTAGGGAAGAGATCCCTAATCTGTTGCCTCTCCCCTCCTATTTATAGAGGATATCTCTATTGATTTTATAATGTAAATAGAGTTAAGAAACCCTAGTAATTCGTTCATGGGCTTTCTGGAGTGGTCCGAGATTTGAAATAGAACTTTGATCCACAATAGGAAAATTGCACAAACCAACCTTCACTCACTAAATTGATAAATAACTTTCTCCAGAAAATTGATATTTTCTATGATTTCAACAGCTCTGAGAAGTAGACTCATAAGGCTTTTCATCGATATATTACTCATAATTTTCCTCCATGTAGATTGCCCGCCATGATCCGTTAAAGCTGACTGTTATGCAGATGTAGAATCCTGATTTTAGGCTTTATTACTTTTTTTTTGTCCTTTAAACACATATTTCTCTTTTATTTTGCTTTAATATACCTAAAAACAATACCCTAAGTTAAAATAGACAATATTAAGAGAATAGCTATACTAAATGTGAGAGATAACATATGTATTAAGAACGTTGCATTATATGTTCATATCAGAAACTATGGATTGATGATGGCGCCGAAAAACCTCTCTCCCATAAACCTTGGTCTAAAAGCCATGGCTTTGGGGGTGCTTGGAGTTAGGCATTCAGGTCCTTCACCGGCGAAGGCTGGTCGTCCCAGACGTAATAGGAATAAGAAGAACGCCACTAATTGTCCACCCAATATGGAGGCTATGACGGAGTTACATATGTCCTTGGATGAGTTGGTCCAGGGTGCAAATCTAGTGGTGGCGCATGAAGCAAAATAATTATAATCGTAAATTAAACATGTAGGAACAAAACAATAAAATGAAAGAAATAACAGCTTAAGTAACAAATCTTTATATTGAGTTTATTTATAATTTTCTCTATCTACACTACTTTAATGGGAAGTCTTCACTACTGTAATAGGAAGCGCATGTTTGGTGTCAACAACTTTATCAATCTTTTGAATTTCTGATATTGTCCATGTAAAATAATTTATAAGTAAAATAAAACATATCAATAATGATTATTATCGTAAATCATAAAAAGTAATAAATGAATTAGAACATGGGAGCAGTACTGCATTCTAACTGCTATTGCAATTATAAATTGTGAAAAGATAGGAAAAAATACATTTTCTTTTATTAAAATGTTAATCAATGAATAATTAAATATGCAACAACAACAAAATACAAATTGACATACGCGAAACTTTTTTTAAAAATTTAATAGGGCAAACTGCCCCTAATTTATTGAAATCAAACTAACAAAGGACCACAAAAAATTTGACCTCCTATGTCTGATAAACTCTAACAAAGAGGATAAACAAATGCTCAATCCGACATGTGTACACTCACCCATGCAAAACCATATATATAAAAACTCATAGCAAATAGCAACCCCTCAGCCAAGAAACCTTTAATTAAAGGACGGGATGAAGCTGGTAACATTGACAGACAGTTGTGAGATACTAAGAATAGAGAAAATAGACACATCATGATGCTTCTTGTAAGGATGAAAGGAATGCAGAGCAGACTCTGAACAATTCCAAAAGATGACGTTGGGCTTCTAACACATTAAAAATCTTACATTCGAAACGCACCAGATTCCTAGTGATCCAAATAAACCAAATTAGATTACATGAGACTAGAAACCAAAGTCGATGTTTAGGTTTTGGGAATGCTGAAACACCAACACCATTAAACACTTCATCAAAGGTAGCCCAAGGTGAGAATAAATGAGAAAATAGAAGGCAAACTCATTTCCATAAAGTCACAATTTCAGAACAATGCAAAAGAAGATGTGTACCCGATTCCGCATGACTTCCACAAAAGAAGCAACGAGATGGAAGTGAAAAACCTCGCTGTTGTAAAACATCATCAGTTAGTAAATGTCCATGAAGAGCCTTCCAAACAATAAGAGTTTTGCGGGATTGAATTGCTTTACTCCAGATCACTTTACCCCAGTCTTTATGCTCACCATGATTTGAGAAGAAAACAAAAGCTTCTTTTGCTGTAAGAATTCTTGAGGAGGAGTGCGGCCATAAAAGAGAGTCAGATGTGTCTACATCAGGCAGAGCAATGCGCTCAATTTTTTCTGCTGCTTGAGGGAATGAATAAATAAAATCTGCTGGAAGAACCCAATGAGAATCAATAATAACATCATTCACATTAACATGAAGTGGAATAAAGCCACTTATTCCAACACTAGTAGCAAGAGGCTCACCCAACCAACATACGCCTAGTTTCGCGTGTGTTAAAGATGCTAGTATTTACAAATGAAGCGCCTATACACCAACTGGGCTAAAAAGTACGTGCTGTTGACTTCTACGAACAATCATTCTTATTTCTATGTCAACTACTTGAACGCTTATATAAATCCTCACTGATGATCCGGGACCCTCAGCACAGGTCATACTTCTATTTTTCTTTTCCAATGAGGTCGTATGTTTTTGTTTCTACTGTAAGTCTGTTGCCGAAGTCTTTTTAAATTGTCAAATCTAAAATATAAAAGCTTGCTCGGTAGCTAGCTACTGCGCGCAAGGCTCTACACAAACTACCACCAGCTTTGTGAAGTTTGTCCAACTAATTCCGATCCATCTGTGATTAGTTATATCTTTTTCCCCCATTGATCTTTTTTCTTGCTTAATTTCTATTCACTTACGTATACAAATTAAGTCTTATCCGGACGTGGAATTGATCAAAGCATTAGCTGCTAGGTAGCTGGCTAGTTGAGCATGTCAAGTACTACTGCAGTTGCCTCCAATACAATAGTCCACCAAGTTCTTGATTATCTTGACCAGCAGAACTATCAAGATTGGAGTTCTCGGATGGAGACTTACTTATCAGCTGAAGATTTGTGGGATGTCGTCACAAGTGAATCTCCTGTACCAAGAGATGGGGAACCTGATGATGAGTACAAGGGTTGGATGAAGAAAAATGCCAAAGCTTTACATGCTATTAAAGTTTCTTGCGGGGCTCAAGTGTTCTCTACTATCAGGGAAGCTCGAACGGCCAAGAAAGCCTGGGATGATTTGGAGAAAAAGTACAAATCGAACGTCGATGAACAACGTAACCCCCTCACAGTGATATTATTGCTATTCTCACTCCATGACTTACAAAAACATCAATGCCTGGTAAGTGTTAATTAATTATTATTATTTTTTATTTTGCAGAGCAAGAGCAGGAGGAATTGTTGGAGATAATAGAGCCTGAAGGTAGGTGTGCGTGGATGTATAATTATATATATATATATATATATAATTTAGCATTAAGTGGTCTGCTTTCTGAATTAAAATTAGAAAAATTATTATCTCTTAATATTATTAGTCTATTTTATTTGATCCTACAGTCCTAAAGAAATTATTACTTGTACTGATTGGATGGATGACGACAAAGGATCCAAATTATTACCAATCATAATTTATAATTTTATACCAAGTCCGTACGTTGACTGGCGTGCAGGTAACTCCAGCTATGATAGTTTCTTTGAATTTGTGGATGCTGGTGATTGCGACAATGTAAACAAGTGTCTTGCAACACCGCCTGGCGATACTAATGCACTAAAAGCCAGAGATCTGGAGAACGGATATACGCCTCTTCATTGTGCAGCTAGGAAGGGGCATTTAAGTATTGTGGAAAAATTCCTTGAGCTGGTAACACCAGATGATATGAAAATAAGAGACATGTATGGTTATACAGCTCTTCAAGTAGCAGTAGACAACGGACATCTGGAAATTGTGAAAAAGATGTTGCTCAAGATGAGTCGAGAAGATTTGGGGATTACAAACACAAAGGGTGCTACCGTTCTTCACACGGCAGCCAAACTAGGGAATGTGCAAATTGTGAAAGAGTTGGTTACTAAAATGATAATAGAAGATCTGGAAACACAGAATAAAAGAGGTTACACAGCTTTAGGTTATGCCTTGGTTGCACGCAACGTGGGTGAAGACAAGTGCAGTGAAGCAGACATCATCAAAATGGCTAAATTTATGGTCGAAAAGAACCCGAAAATACTAACAATCTCTCTTGGTTCCAAATTAATTCCAGTTGTGGAGGCTTGTAAGGAGTTTAAATGGGATGTGGTCCGTTATCTCTGTTCCGTTACTCCACGCGAGGCTATACAGCCTCCGGAGAACGCATCTCAGGGTGCTACGCTCCTTTGCTGTTGTTTAGAACAGCAAAAGTTTGGTAAGCCAGCAATTAATTAAGAGGACTTTTATTTTTTATTTTATAAAAACACTTACGAGAGCTAATGACATCCTCATGCTTAATTACTAGATTTTGTGTATGTTATTCCTCTCTGTTCTCTCTACTATTTAGATATTGCGAGCGATTTGCTTTCACGCTGGCCAGCCCTGGCCGATGTTGCCGATTTACGTGGAGAAGGAGACGATTCTCCTATCTTACTTTTGTCTCGTATGCGTCCTGTATTCATGAGGGATATGCAACTGAGATTTTGGCAAAAGTGGTACTATGACTGTAAGTACGTTTGCTCTTAAGTATTGAATAACGATCGAGCATGTGTACCAATTGCATGACTTGTGTTTCTTCTCTCTTTTTTTGATAGGGATAAGCAGACCGGTCGATTCTAAGAATCCTGATGGTACTAAAATTGTTCCCGCAAATGTTTCAAACTCAAAAAATGATCAACGCAAGCATGCGGATGTCATTAGCTCTCGTAAGTTGAATTCTTTCATAAATATAAAGGATAAAAACCTAAAAGCCAAAATCTGTCAAAAATGGTAAATTCCTCATATAGTACCTGATGTATGGCTACTTAAACAATTTAATACATAATGTATGAAAACGGACAATTTGGTACCTGAAGTTCTCAAATATATGTCATTTTGATACTTAAGTTAATGTTGACCATATTTTCAAGGCTATTTCCGTCATCCTAATTTTACTTCTTCTTTTTTTCATATGAGCTTCAAATTGCCTCTAAATGATTACCAAAATTTTGATAACTCCTCCACTTCGCATTTATGATGATTTACGTATATAAGTTTTTGTAATGTGGCTACCAGTCTAATTTAAAAAAAGATTTTTTTGAATAAAAATTAAGATTTTTTAATAACAAAAAAATTAAGAGTAGATAAAAGCAATTTATTTCCTTTGCCGAATATAATTAGAAAGCAATAAGTTTTTTTAATATATGCGAAATAGATGCTAAGTTGAGTGGATGTATCAATTTAATTATCTCCAAAAATAAGCAATTATACGAAAAAATTTGAAGAAAAATGTGAATATGATAAGTTTAGGACTAGAATGACGAAATAACCCCAAAAATGATCAAAATTGAGAGAGATAACAAAATGGTTTACAAATAAGAACTTCATGTACCAAATTGTCCGTTTTCATACATTAGGTATCAAAATGTCCAAGTAGTTATACTTCAAGTACCATAGAAGGAATTAACCGTTCAAAAAATGAATGAAAATGATGGTCATCTGAAAGAGATATGGGAAGATTTATTATACCATTTTCTGTATACTGTCCCTTAATGAGCTTACCTTTATATATATAGCAAAAATGAAATTCTTTCATATCAACAAGTAATTGATTTAGCACTAACATGCATTCTTCTACGTACGTTCTTTTTCTGTTATAGCTTCAAGTATACAACCTCAGGCTGATTCTAACCCTGATCAAGTTTCAATAGATGTTCCAAACTTGGAAATTAATCCAGGCAGTAAGGACCCTGTCCTTAGCTCAGGTAAAATTGCACGTACGTGCTCCATAATCTGTTGATGCTTATTATTCGTAATCACACGGTTCGATCAGTAATGGGTTTAAGATCATAAACACACATACATGCATATTCGTGTGTCTACGTGTGTGTATAGCACTATAGCTCACAATAATAAGGAAATTTTTACATTAAATGATCGAGTAGTCGGTTAATATCTTCGATTTATAGTTTTCCTTCTTGTTGTTGTTCTTATAGTCATATGCTTACCACCACCGGCTGATTCTGATGTTAGACAAGGTAGTTATGCGCATCTCAGCCCAGGTCCGTGCGTTCTCTCTTTTTGATAACTTCACACATCTCTACAACTCTACCACTATGGCTCTATGTCAACAAGGCTACTGTTTAGCTGTTAATTAGTGCATACATTTTTGAACTCGAGTGCAATAATATGTTATTCACAAGCCTTGTTGATGGTATCCCTGAACTCTTGGTTATATGTTAAAATGCATGTCTTACTTTATATTAATCTAAGTTATATATATATATATAATCTAGTGTTAATTTCAAACAATAGCTAATACTAACATATCTGACCTTGCGATGCAGTAATGTTATTCAAAAGGCTCAAGAATCGTCTATGTCAACTTACTGGTATAGAGTTGATATTGTTTATTTTCATTAACATTGTGGTTAAATGAATTAGTTAAAGTATCTTTGAGCTAACAACGGTTCTTAAATTTCTGATAATCTAGGAATCAATCGTATACGTAAAATAAAGTCTGTCCATGATCAAATCGTTGAATGTATATGCTTTATTGGCAAAGAGTCTGAGAACCTTAATGACGAGATGGTCAGTAAGTCGATATTTGAAGCAATAAAACAAGGAGATGTGGACTTCGTTACTCACATGTGTAATGAAAATCGCCAGCTTATTGATGTGTACGATGAAGAAGGAAAAACCATATTTCATATGGCCATTGAATGTCGTCAGGAAGAAGTTTTTAATCTTTTATTTGGTCTCAGCGAAGAAATGATAAATGAGTTTGGACGGACTACTGTTGTGGGTACTAAAAATAGCATGTTACACAGTGCAGGAACTAGACCTCCACTTTCATCGTTTAATCATATTCAAGGTGCCAGTTTACAAATACAAAGAGAACTACAATGGTTTAAGGTTAGAATTCTTAATTAAACACTAATTATAATTCAATTTGTATCTCAACGTATTCCAATTTAAATCTAACACCGATGAGATCGATAGTGTTTAGATCAACTTAACATATATAACACTACCCATATATAGAAAATTAAGAGAAGTAGCTAGGCCGGGTTGATGTCTTGCTTAGCAAATAAGAAACCACTCTTAAAATAAATCATCTTTTAATTACAGTTTTAGTGGATGAGCTTTTGACCGATCTTATTCTTGATCAAATTCAAAATGCAGGAAGTGGAGAAGGTTGTACCTCCGGGAATGTACGAATGCCGAAATACAACAGATAAGTTGACAGCTCGCGAACTATTTCATTCCAATCACGAGAAATTGATGGATGAAGCTGAAAAATCAATGAAAGGGACGGCATCTTCTTGTACAGTTGTGGGATCTCTCATTATAACCATGATGTTTGCAGCAGCATTTACAACTCCCGGTGGAAACGATAGTAACTCAGGCATTCCCGTATTCGTATCAGACGGATTATTCATGTTCTATATAATTGCGGATGCTGTGTCACTAGTAACATCCACAACTTCTGTCCTTATATTTTTGGGAATTCTCACGTCACGTTATGCAGAAAAGGATTTTCTGATAAATTTGCCCACAAAGATGATGATAGGACTTTTCGCCCTCTTTGTCTCTATTGCCACCATGATGATGACATTTTATAGTGGCCTTGTCATGATGCTTCGTGGACAATATTCATGGGTCGTTACTCCTACCATAGTGGTTGCTAGTATTCCAGTCTTCTCATTTGCGTGGATGCTCTCTCCCCTCCTTGTTCAGACTTTCATATCGACTTATGGACGTGGAATATTTAGGAGGAAAGTCAAGTGCCAGCAATGGTTGCAGAAAGAGAAGCTTTTATGAATTCTATTGATACTAATAATAAGCAGTATGCAATGAAAGATTTCAGAGATAAAGATAGTTCTGCAGCTCTTCCTTCCTATCCCTGTACAGGTATGTGTTTGATTCAAAACCACGCTTCGAATCAGTTCAGGCCAGTGATGACGATCAACTCCAGTAGGTTGTCATACTAGTGTCCTCTAGTGATCATCTTTCGATGGATCTGTTTATTGATTGTGGTATTTGTAATATATTTCATGTTTTGATGTGAAAGATCGTCTGTTTGTGGAATTTCTAAGCCATTCAGTTATGAGTAGGAAATGGTTTTATTGATTTTCCATATTTTGTAACGGCACCTTCAAGGATGTGTTATCTTCCACTGTTCCACATGGAAGAAGCACTCAAACCCTTTGTCAATCTCATTGACTCCTCTTGTTCTCTGTTTACAATCCCCCCCCCCCCCCCCCAAATGATCAAACGAAGAACGCACCCGAACAACCTCTCCCCAAACTGCTTTGTTTTGAAGACTAATTTGTAAACGCTGCCACATCTCCACTAAAATTTTCTTCCTCTCTTGGGGATATGTCTAAAGGCGACTACAAATAAGTTTGGCTAGGCATATATCGGTTCGGTTCGGTTTTTGGCCCAAATTGAAACCGAACCACTTTGATCAGTTGTTTAGAAATTCAAACCATTCATTGAATTGAATTAATATGAATCGAAACAATCAATTTAACCGAAATTCGGTTCGGTTTCGGTTCACATCTCATATGTAAATTTTTTTAATTTTTCAAGAGGTGAGACTCGAACTCCTACCTAAAAATGATGTCACAAATTACTACATCACACACTTCTCATCAATAAAACATCAAATATCAATATTGAGATTCAAACTCCTGACCTAGAATATAATAACCATGCGCTCTACCAACTGCGCTAAACAACTTCTATGTTATGTTTGTTATTTTTTGTACTAATACTCATTATTTATTATTTTTTAAATCATTAAATTAAATTCGGTCGGTTTGGTTTTAAATCGGTTGGTTTGATCACGTAAACCATTTTCAAACCGTTTAAACCAGTTTCGGTTCGGTTTTTTTCATTTTCTAAACTACATCTCTTCAGTTCGGTTATCCAGACCATATTTTCGGTTCGATTCGGTCAATTTTTCTTATTTAATTCGGTTTACGCCCACCCTACAAATAAGAAGCCAGCCAGAATTTGGGAGAGTATTGTCCCTTTTACATATCTATTGCGAGCTGAACAGATTGTGTAGCTTTGGGTTCATATATAATTGGGTGAGTATATTGTTGGTGTTGGCTTTCTCTTCACGGGCTTGGCCCAAGTTGATATAATCTCATGTGGTCATGTGCGCTGCATGTGCTAGGTTAATAACACAAATTGGAGGCACATATCTAATTATATTGCCTTGAGGAGCAGCCGCACGTGCAAGTTCGAATGAGAAGAAGAAAAGCATAACGGCAGTCATATACTTCAATACTCCTACTGTATTTTCTCTTGGTCATTGTGACGTAAGCTTTAAAAGCTTAGTTTTTGGGGCTGTAGTATATTGTAATTGAGAAGTATTACTCTTCTTCTCTATGAATTCAAGAGAGAACTAATAGGTTTGGGTGTATTGTGTTTTAGTGGAAAGAGTTATTATTAACTCTAGTTATTTGTTTCTCATATTTGATCATAGTGAAATATTTGCTGGAGAGTGGACATAGATCAATTACATTGATTGAGTAAACCACTACAAATTTTGTATCATTGTATTTCTTTTCTTTATTATTTCATGTAAATATTGTTGTTTGTTTACGTTTCCACACAACATGTATTTATTTTACTATATACTACTCTGTGTGTACTGTTCCTAAAGTCGCAGTTACGGTTTGGCCCTTACTAATGTGTTAATTGCAGCCCTGCCACTCGCTTAGATATGGAAACAGATCGGTTCATCCTGAAGCTTCCACTCTGCGTTCTCTTCTTCTGCGTTCTGCGTTTCTTTCTCTCTCCTGCACAGTTTTTTTATCTCTCAGGTATCCAGTATGGGTATTTCTATTTCACCTTCAATTATTCAACCTTCAAACTTATTTAATGAGAATAGGAGGATGGAATGAATTCAATACAAACCCATTGATCAATTCATACGATTCAATTTAAATTCCGAGCGTGCAACTTCTCAGCGGTGAATTACGAGTATGATATATTCCGGGTTTCCAGTTTAAGTTGTTTTTCTACCGTGTTTGTGATGATGATCATTTGTATCTGTCTCATTGTACGAGATTGATTTGATCCATAGAAAGAGAGACGAGGAGTTGGCATGACCAAGCCAACAGTAGCTACCAGACATTTTTCTCTGGATTGAAACTTGAAATTAATTGCAAGCTTTATAGTATAAATTTTCTTCTCATTTTTCTTCCTCTCTTTAATTCTGGGTTTGCATTTGATAATTTTTTTTCAATTGTGATTTTGATTTGAATTTGTTGTTATCTTTATATGTTCAATTGGGTGGACACTACGGTGCCTGCTATTGATGTTGTTCCTCAGCTCTCCAGGAATACTTAATGCTCTGTAAATTCATTTAGTTTGTTAGATGTGGGATTTAGATAGAATTTGTCATATCTAATGTTCTTTTGATAGAGCGAGAGTGATTCTAATATTTTGAATACATAATAGTTATTATCATTTTATAAAGATAAAAAGAAGTTAACAGATTGATAAGTGATCTAGATGTATAGATAAGACAGATTCGAAGAATATAGATAAAGAGCAAAATATACTTGAAATTGCAAAAGTGCATGTTTAACAAAGTAATTTAGCTGGATATACAAAATTGCTTCTCAGAATTTAGTTCACCCTTATCAAGTTTCCACAAACGTTTAGATATATATTACACGTATGAATTGTTGAAGAGGAATTGTATTGTGTCCTTTACTTCAATATTTGAAAGAATTATTGTTCCTGGTTAGAAACCGTAGACTACCTGACTTCTACCTGCAAGGCCTTCAGATAAATAAATGCGGATTAGAGGATCTGCCCGGTGGATCCGAGCTATTCCACTTTGATGCTGAAGTTAGTAGAGGGATGAGAATTAATCGTTATAATGGTCAGAGCAGAATGATATAACCCCGTTCACGAAGGTCTCAGTAGTCTATTTGTGATCAGCTGAAAGCACTGCCTTTGGGCTCTCCTCGATTTGGAACTGAGGCCCTTCTGATGTGATACTTTAGTTCTTTTTTCCTCACTTGTGGTACCGCCTGGATCGATTCTCCGGCCCATACCATCTGCTGGGCTAAACTAGTGCAGTATCATTTATTATTGGGCCGCAGAGGGCGGGCCCAGATGACCCAGTAGCGGTCTCATTGCTACTGTCAACAATTATGTTAGAGAGAATAGATTTCAAAAGGAAAATATAGATTAACCTCTATTTTTGTATTACAGTAAATGATTGTTCGATATTCAATGACTGCAAGAGACTCATGTGCCTTCATATAAAATGATTGTGTAATGAATGTTTCCAGTTTTGTAGCTCAGTTGATGGAAGATTTGGTTTAATTTGTTTTTCCTGGAACCGTTTCAAATTTAAGAAACAAACTATCATCTTAACATGAGCTTTGTGTGTGTGTGTGTGTGTGTGTCAGGATATATGGAAACTAATGAATATAGAGGTTGTATGTAAAGGAAGGAATGTTCTGAAACTGTTTCATTCTTGATCAAATGAATATATAAAGCTGAAAATGTTTTGATCTTCATTCTTTCATTTTATTAATTTTCACACTTATTTGAAGTTGATTGAACATGGTAATTCCATTGGATTTCAGTCTGCAAGCTTTCATTTGTGGGTTTGAAGAAAGAGACCAGAATCTTGGGGTTTGAAGAAAGCGATATTTGAGAGCGGATTGTTATTGGTATTGTGAAAGGGAGCTAAAAGTTACCAATTTCTTAATTCCATCTGCACTATTACTTCTTTTAGAATATATAGCTATACATGAATGACTAATATTAAGTTTCAAAATTCAACGGTTCTTCTTTTGAATATCTATACTCTAGCAGTAACCTATATATTCTGTAACTATAAGCGTTTATTAGTACAATTTCATAATATAAACTAGAAAGATAAAAACGGCAGCGGATCGCGGGTGTTCTGCTCAGTGTAGTTTATATATTCACCAAAACATGTTGGCACTAATTAGTTCAATAGTACTCTATCCTAGTTTCATTGCTTTGTACTTTTGTAGTGCACTCTGTTTACAAATTATGATTGAACGTACGTACTGTAACTATGTAGTCGACAATCAGCTATCTGAAGAAGGTAGCTAATCAAAGCTGTATATATTAAGTTCTTTCGATTCTGAGCTGCATGCTTAATAGTTTGAGATGTGGAAATCAGCTTGTGACAGAAAATTGATGCTGCATTATTAATTCTTCTTTTTTTTGTACGTACGACGTAGTTATCGATCATATCAAATTGTAATAAAATCAATACAATGAGATTAGTGGATACGGCTGTCTGATGACTCTGATCAGACTCCATGCCAGGACCCAAGAATGAAATCATGCAGACAAAACACTACCTAGCCAAATTAACGATTAGAGATGTTCAGATAAAAGATCAATGATGAAATGCATGTCTCTTTACGAAAATGATTTGTAATTATTCTGAATCCTTTTGCAATGGATAGTTGAAACTGGTAAGCAACTGCACTTCCAAGCTCCAAGCAGGCAAGCAGATTCTGGTCGATTTTAAGCCATATTATCTAGATGTTGGTTCCTTGCAATATCTTTTGCTGGATTTGGTGCTTGCTAAATTTAAGTGAGGTTTCTGTAATACAGAATAGAATAATTAATACATTGGTTCTAAACGATTTAGTGGGTGGCCGTAAGGATTCGACTGCAAAAGAAAAATGATATATTCTAGATAGTCCCAAGTAATGTCGGCCAGATACATATGTTTTTCCATTTCTAGCTTCTGGAATTAAATAATCGGTTGGTTTTTGGTACTACGCAATTTCTCATGAGCTGTTCAACCTATTCTATATATGAGAAAGCAAAACGTGTACAACATGACAGACTCACAATGGCTGTTGATCACTACTAGCAAAAAGCCAGAGCATGCATGTGTTCATATAATCCGCTTCTATATGTTAATCTTATTGATGAAATGATCCCTGTCTAACACTTGTTATATTCTTATAGAAATGATTGCTGCAGTTTTGTTTGGTCACGTGTTTAAAAAAGATCACCACGAAACTTATTTAGAGTATGAGTTGCACTTATACTAACTTAAATTATTGATTAAATTTTTATTAAATATACATTTTTATTATTAAAAAAATATCATTAAATATCAATAATTGAATTATAGATGATCTATTTACACCTTGTTGCATTGAATAACAACCATTTGCGACTCAATTATAGCAGGCTAGCAGCTCAAAGAACAGAAGAAAACGATGAAGTGTTTTGGTTTGGACCCGGGGCGATCCAACTCAATATATGTTCAAAGTTTAATGCATTTCTTTGTCCTTCAACTTTAAAATATTTTAATAAGAAAATTGGAAAATAAACCAAATTAGACCAACTATTGGGCGACGGCTACACTAAAACAAAGGGGATCCGGAAGAAGTATATAATGTCCAGGTATAGATGATATTAGTTAGATTTGGTGTGTTATGTCATTCTCAACTCACTGTGCATGTAATCTATTTCTGTAATAATTGAGTCGACCAGCTGTTTGAACAATGTAAATACCGGAGCGTTTATATATACTATTCATAGGAATACTCCAGTATTGAATTTTCTGTTCCAGCTTAGCTGGACAATTTTAAGTGCTTCCAGTACGTATTTCACATCAAATTCCTTTTTCCAGTACGTATTGATGGTATTGTTGTGTTGTGATGGAAGAATGTTCACCAGATAGCATACACTTGTCTGGTTTTTCAATTATTTTCAGATAGAAATTTCCTTGGACTTCATGTTAATAATAGATGTGTATATAATTTTGAATCAAATGTCATTACGAATTTCAAATTAATAGGGACATGTCACCGTGTGTATATTGGATTATTTAAGTGAATTGATAATGTGTCAATCACGGGAGGTGGCAGGCCAAAACAGATAGATCGATGGGTGATATTTCGATCCTAATTAGGGTGATGAATACAGATCGATTCGATGGTGATAGAACTTCTTATTTGCAATTTAAATCATTTAAATTGCTACTTAAATGTGCATTTAAGCTCAAGAATTTAAATGGTGCACTTGCGTTCCTGTTTTTTTTAGAAAGACACTTACGTTCCACTTTCATGTTATATATAACAAATCAACTTGCGGATACAAGTTTTTAATTGCTACACTCAATAAGTTTTTTGAAGTTACAAAATTTCCAAGTGAGAGTCTTGAAAAGAAACTTAATAAGTAGTGTCTCCATCCTAAATTAACACGATGTTGTGGCTTGTGCTGCTATGGCTAATGATGTTCCTCCTCTTCCCAACTCTATAAGACCTTCTCATCCAGTGTATCCATATGCAATTGCTTGGAAGCCCCCTCTTGAGGACCATAATAAAATTAACTTTGATGGTTCTGTCTGCCAACAAAATTTAAATGCTGCTATTGGCTGTGTTACGTGATCTTACCGGTTGTGTACTTGTGTTATTTGTGCAAGTGCCAGGAGAATAGGACAAGCTAATGTGCCTATTGCGGAAGCTACATCTCCCAAAAATAGTCTCCTCAAAGCCAGAGAGCTTGGTTTCTCCAAAGTTAAGTGCTATTACGAGAGATGCTAAGGTGTTTGCTTCAGTTTTTGAGCGTATCTCTTTTATTTATATCTTTTGAGAAGCTAATTATGTTGTTAATGTTGCGGTAACTATTGGTCATTGTCATAATGTTGGTGTGGAGTGAGATGTTAATACCTCATAGTGTAGCCTTACTTGTTAATTTGACCTCTTTGAGACAAGTTACCCCATAGGCGATTCTTTATAATTAGATCGTTTAGTGCACTAACAAAAAAAGAAGACCACAAACGTTAGAAAAAGTGAAGAGTACATTGGCTATAAACATCTAAAAGAGAATGTTCGAAAACAATGCAATCAAAATAGACTCCGACAACTAATAGCTTTGGGTGCTGAAATTGGCACACCCTAATTTGAAATTTGCACACCCCTTGTCTGTATTTTACCATAGTACCCCTTTGACTTGGACCGTCCTCTCCCATCGCGTAAAGCACACACGCTCCTCTCTCTCTCTCTCTCTCTCTCTCTCTCTCTCTCTCTCTCTCTCGGCACCGATTCGATCACCTCCATGGACTCCTCGTCAGGTCCCTCATCATTCTCAACCAATGCTTAACTCGTCGGTGACTATTTCTTCCACATGAACACCCCTTGTAGTAGTTGTTGAAGTTGTCAAGGCCGATGACGCAGTCGCCGTGCTTTCTAAGGGCGACGGAGTCGTGGGTACTGATGAATCTGACGGCGCCAGTGACGAGAACGGACATGCTGCCGGAGCAGTGGATCTGGGCGGAGCTGCTGACCTGCTTCTCCCACTGGATTTCGCCCCAGGAAGTAGCGGTTGTCGAAGTCAACGAAGCTCTGGAAGCTAAAGTAGGAGGCAGGTGAGGGCTATGAGGAAGATGGCCCACATGAACATGGTGCTGGTGGAGGCGAAGCAACGTTGGAACTTCCGGTTCATGCTGTGGTGGTGGGACCCGCCCCAGTCAATCTTGAACTTTCCCGGCGTCGAGGGGAAGAGCTCGTCTTCCAATTGCGACGACGACAACATTCTCCTCTGATTGTTCGCAATTTTCTCCTCCCTAAATCTTTAATTAATCTCACGCTTTCTAAATTCTTCTTTAACAAAAACTTGAGGGGGTGTGGGGGGATTTGATGAGAAAGAAGAAGGAGATTGTTTTCATGTGGGGGGGGGGGGGGCTGATGTTTTTATGTGCTTTTTTGCCTGATCATAATTATCTGTCTATTGAAAATGATGCTCACTTCTGGAAAAATCAATTGGAGGAGTTGTAGAGACTAACACAGAGAAAGTGAGAGAGATGAGGGCAGTTTTGGAAGAGAAGTTTCATGAGTGAATAAATAAATACTAAATAATAGAAAGGGTGTGCAGATTTTAAAATAGAGTGTGTTAATTTCAGCACCCATAACTTTTTGTATGAAATTTCACTTTACTTTGATCATGTATATGGTTAGTTTTCATGCTTTAATTTAGGGATGGGTAAGGGATGGGACGGAATGAGGGTTTTTAAGAATGTATCCCACTCGGAATTAATCTCGGTTGGGACGAGACGTGATCGGGACGGGACGGGACAAATCTCATCTTCATATGAAGTTAAATAACCTATATTTTTACTTTTTCATTAACAAAGTAACATTCAATAATGAAATTTTAACAAAAAAATGCATATTATGTTCAAAATATTATAATTTACCATTATTATTTGAGTTGATATAATTTTGGAGTTATTAAAAACATAAATTAGTTTCATTTTAATACAAATATATAAGAATTTTTAAGTTTTCATTAAAGGTGGGACGGGACGAGACGAAGCGGGATAAAAATTATTCGTCTCACGTCTCATCCCACTATTATGAAACGGGACGGGACGAACGTTTTGAGACCTCCGTCCCGTCCCTATAAATTTCGGGACAAGATCGGGATTTCCGTTTTTTATGCCCACCCCTACTTTAATTTATTTGTCATCTGACTCATCTCTACATAAAACATGAACATCAATTCTTTGTGATTCAAACTGTGTATAGAGGTGGCAAGCTTCTCAAATTTTACTACCATTGAAGCCTAAAAGCCAATCCATCGTTCCCCGGAACACCGCTCTGCCTACACTGGCTACACGAGCCACTCCATTGATGGCGGAGATACATAGGTGTACGAGTGTATCCGTGTATATTGCGCCATTATTTGAGATCAGTGATTTCTTAGGAATCACAAAGTGTATAGGAGAATCAGCTAACACACTGACACAAAACTTAAGATGTCAGGTTCGTGGTCAACACTCCTCACTAGGTCAATGAAATATTGGAGAATTTGCTTCTCTGGAGAAAAAAAAAATCCAGATAGATAATTGTCTTTTATTTTCCTCAGATACCCTATAAAACATCATCCTTTAACGTGGCCTTTTGTTGTGTGGCCGACGGCCTACCGAAGTCCATCATTATTCATCTCTCTCTCTCTCTCTCTCTGCATGAAGAAAATCGAAGATCAAAACAGAACAAGAAGCAAGCAATTAACATGACAACAAGCAAAGCAGGAAACTCAGCATCAATTGAAGGAACCCTTGAGTGTTGCATGTGTGGTGATTTTGGCTTCTCTTACGAGCTCTTCCAATGCAAGGCCTGCCAGTTCAGATCCCAGCACAGGTAAAACCATATTCTTAATCCCTCTTGTTTTAATTAACTTGTTCATATAGTTTCTGGGGTTATTGAATTCAGTTTCATGAATCATCATATAGGTACTGTAGCAATCTTTACCCAAAAGCAGAGTCTTACAGACTATGCAATTGGTGCCTCACCCAGAAAGAAGAAACAAAAGAAAAGTCCCAGAATTCGTCAAATTCTTCGTCTTCATTTAAAAAAGAGCAATCCCATCAAGAACACCTTCATCAAAATCATGATCCCAAAGTCAATAGGAAAAAGAAGAATTCAACAAAAGCCAGCCATGATCATGATACGCATGGTTCTGGTCTAAGAGGCAGCATGAAGCTTCAGCCAAGTGGCCCTATAAAGAAGCAGAGATCATTTGATCATCATCAGAATCAAGTTTCAACATCACCAAAATCTCCATCTGTGGCCAGAAAGAGGATCATCACAAATGGAGCAAAGGAGGAGGCTGAGAAGATTAGGAGGACAATATCAGAAGATATATCAAACATAAACAGAATCAATAATCGAGGGATTACAAGGCAGGTATTTAGGAATAAGGTGAGGAGGTACAAGCTTCTGGATGAGGTTTCAAGTCAATGACCCCAGTTGACTTGGCTGCTTGCTAACAACTATTCCCATTTCCCTTTTTTCAATTTTATTTTCTAAGAGGCAATGAATAGAGATATAGACGCCCCATGAATTATGGTAGGATGCAATTTGGTTCAACATATGTACATAAGCTTTGGGGTTCATAGGTGTAGTGGGAGGTGATTTTGACAATTATTACTCTCTTATCAATTCCATATTACGTAGTAATTTGCAAATAAATTTGAAATTATAAGAGCTTGGATAGTTGCGTAGTTACTTTCTAAACAAGAACGAGACTTCTTACTCTATCTTGGAACGATCTATTCAAGTTATCTTTTATTCTCGAACCACAAATTCATTTGAAAGCTGAATGTAACCGAAAATCAAACAAAAATGAAGGAAAGTAGTGTATATATCTCACAAATTAGATCTTACGAAAGCTACTTAAGAATATCATATCAATGTCTTATTCTAATTGGCCTCAAAATCTAGTATTTTCCATGTTACGGTACCGCAAAGGCTTCATACGCCAAAAAATTAATCACGTTAGGTGTATGAATGCTCAAACTATGCATTGCAACAGTGTATGTTCACTTTGAAACTACTCTAAAACTTACTGAAATTATTGACATATTTTAATTTTCTTTTGTAAAATTAACTGCAAGTCCAATTATTAAATCTGAAGAAGAGCTTTCTAAGGTAAAACCAATTCAGTGGTATGCAGAAGTGCACAACCCACAACCATAATATAGCTAGGTAGGTGGAATCAAACCTACTATCTATCTACATTTTATCCTAATTGGAAAAAACAACAACCTTAGAACAAGTCATTTCATTATTCAAAGCCTGAAAGGGAGGCTATCTAAAGATTCCAAGTTGCTCTTAAGGTTCAAGAACAAATCGAACTTTCTGGATTTTATGAAAACTACACAGATGCCAGTAGGAAATATACTCAACTTTCTTGTTGATACAAGTGAACAAAATCAGTAAATTAAATATGTCGGACGTATCAGAATAAGTTGACTTGGTACTTGGTAGGAGGCAAATCCAGACTTGATCATTTTCAATATGAATAAATGATCGGATATGAAAATGGCAAAATCATTCACAGATACAATTTTTTTTTTGTTTAGTTGTAGCCTACCGGCCTGGGAGGAATTTTCGAACTGTAAATAAACAACCTCCTCTCATAACTTTTAGAAATTTAAAAAAAAACGAATATACTTATTCTGGCATGAGTCACAGGTCTAAATTGAATATGGAATCTTATAGAGAAAACTAGCTTACCTGAGAAGGTTAATCTCTCGGTTGTTTCTGAACCCTAATCACATCATCCAAACTAGCTAGGGAAGCAGAAGAGTCGTTGCACTTCCTGTTGGTGACTGTGTTCGGCTGAGAGTGATGTCCGGACGAGGCCGGGTTGTGGAGCGCCGGGGTAATCCACTAATCCGCCGGAGAGAGATGAGATATGACGGCGAGTCGGCAAGAATAGTCTTTCTTTTTTCTTTTCTTTGGGCCTTAACAGGCTGGGCAAAATCGGCGAATGGTGAGACCGGCTAGGTGAATCCACTTCATGTGGGCCGAGGTGGGCTGGACTGCCCTCCTTAAAGATACAGGAAAACCCAAATATTAATTAATCCAAAAAAAAAAACGAAGGGGAGAGGAGCTGTAGAAGATCGAAAAGCGTTACAATAGCAGCAGGAGAAGAAAGCTCAATGATTTTAAATCTAATCCCTGCATCTCAGAGAGAATTTTAAATTGTAGAGTCACTGATTTAAGAAAGAAACAGGGAAATGTAGTCTTGAGCAAAAATCATACGCTTCTGAGCTTTGACAATGAAGACTGGTGAAAAGGGTTTATTTTCTACCCAGAAGGATTGAATCAGAACGATAACTATAAGATGAAGTCCATTTCGTTCCAAAAAAAGAAATCTGAGAAGGTTAAACAAAATATATAAGCTCTCTTCTCCACCTATAAAAGCTAGGTGAAGGGAAGTGAAGGCACTCGATCGTTGTGATGCAAGAGTCTCAATGAGATTATTAGTGGTTTTGACCTTCAGATTGTACGTGTTAAGTTTTGTTTTAAGTGCAAGTATTTGTTGAAATAGTGTGATCCTTGAAGCATGGAGCTCAGTGGTTGGACTGCAGGATTTTCACTCATCTTCCTCATCTTGTGTGATCTTGCGTTTGTCATCTCAGCATGGTCAATGTATGGTTAAGGATGGGCTTCTTGTTAATACCATACTTAACTTTTAGTAGGTTAAACAGTGTAGTTGATGTTTTTATTTATTTTCCTCTTATAAATTGTAAAGTGCTTGTTTTCAAATAATTAATCAATACAACTTTCAAAGGGAGAAAATTTGCTCAAATTATCTGTGTTGATGAATTCATTTTTCTTCATGGTATCAGAGCAAGATGATTAGTATTATGCTTCTGCCTGTGTTATTTGCTTGTACGATCCAATCTTGTTCATAGTCTTTCTCTTTCTACTCAATTATGGCAGACGAAGCTTCTTCAAATGTCAGTTTCTACTCCTAGTTCTGGATCTGCAGACCATGATGGAAACACGAATCAACGTTTGTGTTCGGTCCTGCTGAACCAATATAATTATCTTCACTGGTCTAGAGCAGTGACTTTAGCTCTTGGTGGTAAATCCAAACTCAACTACATCTATGGAACTGTTCAAGTTCCTGAAGTTGGAACTGATCAGTTTAGTGCATGGCTTAGCACTAATCAACTCGTTCAAGCATGGTTCATCAACTCCATGAAGTCTTCAATGACAGAGATATTTAGCTATTCCACTTCTGCAAGCACAATGTGGAAAGATATTGAAAGTTTCTATGGCAATCAAAACAACTCAGCTAGAATTTTTCAAGTCAAGAAGGAGATAGCTAGTATTGAGCAAGAAGGTAACTCATTTGTGCATATTCTTGGCAAGTTAACTAGTATGTGGAATGAGCTAAATCTGTACAGACCTCATACTACCACTACAAGAAAAATGACATACGACAACGTCACAATAACAACATGCGCGTTTAAAGCGTTGTTGATTACTGTTTTCAACAACATGCTTATTTTGTGCGTTGTGAAAAGTTATATTCAACCACATACGTCACTAATATGTTGTTACTGATAAGCCTCAAACTTCAAGATATAGAATTCTTGGTATATGTTCTGGATCAGACTATCAGGTTTGATTTTTGAATTGTTTATAGATTAATGAAGTGGTGGAAGGTGTTGGTAACCAGATGGATAGCATGTCTCCTACTTTGCTGGTCATGAATAAGAAAGATTTGATTAAGCCAGGTGAAATTTCTAAGAAAGTAGAGGTTAGTTTATGTTTGTCAATATCTATGTTAGCATTAACTCTGGATCTTGTTGCTCCAATTGAGATTTTAAGACCAAGTATCACATTTTACAGTGGTATGAGAAGTTCACAATTGTTGATGAGGTCAGTGGTATGAGAAGTTCACAAATGTTGATGAGGCTATACCAGTGAGTGCCCATGAACTACACTTTTTTAAAAGCGCAGTATCCTTTTATGTTTGCAAGTTCAATCTTTAACTTAACTCATAACTTCAATCTGATTGCTGCTTACTGTCCATGATACACTTCATCTGCATTTTCATTTAATACTTCAATCTCCAGTTCAATTATTTTCACTCAGCTCTCTTGCCACTTTTTAGTTTCCTTGACATACATAAGATATATATCTCACTAAGAAGATTAAAAGACGACTCGAGGATGATGGAATATTTTGGTCATGCAGCCCATCAGTACCAAGCTCACATAGTGTTTGTGGTACAAATTGTCATTGTGGGTAAGTATGACATAATCTCTCTACCTTATGTCCGGTTTATGAACTCTCATTTTGATATAAAATTTGCTTACATATGTAGTAACCTTTGTTTTCTCTAGTTAGTGGTGCTTGTTGCCCGCCAAGGTAGTATAGCTATTAGGCAGCGTTGGAATGTTTTCTTATTGAGACATACACAAATGTAGATTAATGAATGATGCATCTTGTGTGTCTCTTATTCTTATTCATATGTTCATATTTGTGTGTGGAACAATTTGATGAGGTCAGCATATGATACTTGTCTATTTTTAGTTCTTAGGCGCATAAACTTATCGATGCTGGTGGATCTACAAGGCTCCTCAGTTTTCAATGTGATACGACAGTTGACAACTTGAAACAACTGCTGAAATAAGTTGATCCTATATTTCCCACATGATGCTACTATCTAGCTGCTCCAAAGGTTGTAAATGTGGAAGTTCATGTCTGAACAAAGTCAACAAACCATTCCAACAGCAGCCTATGAAGAAGATGAAGCTAGTGAAAGTATTTATCTTACGTTTTTTTTTTTGATACAAAAAATGTAATACATTTTCTGAGAAGGGAACAATTCAAATGGAGAAAGATCTTTGAAAATTTCCATGTTAAATGAATTTAGGATTTTAGCTATTATAAAGAAGGTTCCTTCATATAAGTTCATATATATTTATATACCTTTGCGAGCTCTAATATATATGAAAGATATGAATCTTCTTTGTTATATGATATATGCTTTTGTTCAGGTATATATACTATTCCTGTTAATTTTGAAACTAATGAGTATGCATATATAATCAACTGAACACATTGTCTTCTTTTCATGCAGGAGATATGCATGTGGAGGTGATCCAGTCTTTGTGTTGTAATTTAACTAAGTAATGTTGTTGATCCCTCTCATTTTAGATATTTCCAAGTGTACATATGCAGTTTGTATTGGAAGGGGTTAATTCAGTGTGTCAGTGTAGTATAAATATTTTGTAAAGAATGATGTATATATATATAATACCTATGGTAATGCAATTGTGGTTTAGCCAAGTGAGTCTTTATTGAGTTAAAAGCACATAAGATCCCAGTAGTTTGAATGAATGTAACATTTGTACATATTGAACTGGTATACGTAAAAAAGCATTTAGTAAAATAACAACATGCATGTCAAGTTGTTTAAAATGTACAACATGTAAAGTTTCTTGTTAAAAAGCACAATGCTCAAACCGCATGTTGTCAAAAAACTTACAACAACATGTAAAGTGCGTTGTGGAAAGCACAACGCACATAATGCATGTTGTTGTAAGTTTTCAACAACATGCAGAGTACCTTGTTGAAAAGCACAACACGCATAATGCATGTTGTTAAAAACTTGAAACAACAAGCATTGTGTCTTGTTAAAAAGCACAACATGCATCCTATTTGTTGTTGAAAAATTACGACAACAAGTAATATATATTGTTAAAAGAATACAACAACGTGCATCATATCTTTTTTTTACAACGTGTAAGTCGTGTTTTTAAAAGTTTTAGATTTTTAACGACTTCAACATCTACAACATGCGCCGAACGTTATCAACTACTTTTGACAACATACATTGCATGTTTCTAAATGCTTTTTATGGTGTAGTGTACTGACTCATTAATCTTGCACAAACGAGCCGAGGAGGATAAGATTTTTCAACTTTTGGCAAATATCAGTCCTAATTATGAAGATCTGAGGAGTTATATACTTATGAACTCATATCTTCCCTCATTCATTTCTGTGTGCAGCACAATTAGAAGAGAGGAGACTAGAAGGGAAGTGATGAAGCTTGACATGAAGTCACATCATGCTGAATCAAGTGCATATGCCTCCAGTTTCAGACTGACTGATAAAGGGAAGAAAACAGGTGGAAAATGTTCTCACTGTGGTGGAAACCATTTTAGAGATAAATGTTGGATTTTATTTCCAGAGCTCAAGGTTAAGTTTTTGAAAGAAAAGGCCAAGAAAGAGAGCAAGGGAAAAATGTGGAGTGACAATGGTCAGTGGTCACAAGGCTAATTCAGCTTCTTCTCCTGTAGTCTCAGATGAATGTCCTCGAGCTAATTTGGTCACTGCTACTTCTGATATGTCTATGGATTTCACTAACAACCCATGTTCTCTAATCAATGATTTTGCAATGTATCTCCAGCAGAAACAGAAAAAAGGTGAAGGTAGCCGTTGAAATCATATTGCCTTATTGAGCAATTTTGCAGAGTTTCTTGCTGAAGCCGATCATGTGAAGGATAGTGATATCTCAGGCATCTTGACTACCTTCAAAACTACACTTCAAGTAAATTTTGAGAATGATTATTGGGTGATAGATTCTGGAGCCACTTATCACATGACAAATAAATTTGAGAATTTACATGATTTTGAAAATTTGTCTTCATATGTCTCTGTTGCAAATGGAAAGGGTGCTGCAGTGTTAGGAAAAGGGAAAATTAAATTATTTTCAAATCATATAGAGTTAGATGCTCTATATATTCCCTCCTTTCATCTTCAATTATTTTCTCTCCTCACAGTGTCATTTTTCAGGATATCACCACCAAGAAGAATATTGGTGAAGGGTTTTTTTTGAATGGCCTATATTACATTTTCAAACCCTTCCAGGCTTTTCAAGTTTCATCTTGTAAAAATTCAGATATTTTGCCGTGGCATCATTGTCTAGCTCATCCATCAGAAAAAGTGTTGTCTATTTTGTTTCGCTCTCTGAGCCAAGAAGTCAAGGACTGAAGTTTGCCACCTTTCCAAGCTTACTAGATTACCTTTTAACTCTTCAGTTTCTAGAGCTTGTAATCCATTTGAAATCATCCATTCAGACAGGCATTTAGGGGCTTATTCTAGAATCCTTTGATGGATTTAGATATTTGTAATCTTTGTTGATGATTTTACTAGGATTACATGGTTGGATCTGTTGAAATACAAGAGTGAAGTGTTTGAAGTTTTCAAAATTTTCCATGATCTTATCAATACTCAATTCTCATCAAAAATCAAAGTCTTAAGATCTGATAATGGCTCAGAATATATGTCTCGAAAAATGTCTCAATTTTTAAACTCAAATGAGATAATCCATCAAACCACTTGTATTGGCACTTCTCAGCAAAATGGTGTTGCTAAAAGAAAAAATAGAGATTTGCTTGAAAAAACAAAGGCTGTGATGTTTCATACTAATGTTCTTAAGAAATTTTGATCTCAAGCTGTCCTCAGAGCAACCTACCTCATTAACAGACTGTCAAGTAGAGTTTTGAATGCCATATCACCTTTTGAAGTTTTGAAAAATAGAAAGATTGATCTGTCTCACTTGAAAGTTTTTGGTTCTGTGTGTTATGTTCATGTTCAAGCCAAGCATAAGGATAGACTTGATTCTAGAGCTGTTCGATGCATTATTCTTGGATATTCATCTACTCATTAAGGATATTATTGTTATGATCCAATTGCAAAGAAAATATTTGTCTCCAAGGATGTGAAATTTAATGAGTCAATTCCTTATTTCTTTGAGAAGTTGGATATTAGCTATCAAGGATGTGAAATTTAATGAGTCAATTCCTTATTTCTCTGAGAAGTTGGATATTAGCTATCAGGGTGAGTTTTATACATATTGTTTCCTCAACCTAATTTGAGTATTGATGAAGATGTGAGTCACTTACCTGATTTGGTTATGAACAACAGAAGCTCTGGTTTAATGATGTTAATGATGGTTATGGTCAGTTTCAACAGCAAAATGATGATGCTACTGCAGTTGACCAGTCAACTACTGATATTGACCAAACTATTACAACAGTTGACTTACTTGTGTTTTTCTGCATTGCCTAGGAAAATCATGCTCGCACTAGGAATCCTCCAATAAGGCATAGAGACTGTCTCATACACTTCCAAGTATCCAATGACAAATTATATGAGTTGTTAAAAATTTCTGCTTCTCATATCGCTTTTTTAAGTGCAATTGACAACTGCACTGAACCACAAAATTATCATGAGGCTTGTCAATATGAAGTCTAGAGGGAAGCTATGGATGCAGAAATTAAAGCCTTGAAAGAGAATCACACTTGGAGCATTGCAAGCTTCCTAAAGGCAAGAAAGCGGTTGAAAGTAGATGAATTTATAAAACTAAGCTTAATGTAGATGGAACTTTTGAAAGATACAAGGCTCAATTAATAGCCCGTGGCTTCACACAAACCTATTGTGTAGACTACAAAGAAACTTTTTCTCTTGTGGCTAAAATGAACACTTTAAGAGTGTTGTTGTCTGTTGCAGTGAATCAGAACTGGTCTCTTCACCAAATAGATGTAAAAATGCTTTCCTTCATGGTGAATTGCAAGAAGTTTATATGAAGATGTCTTCTGGTTATGAACAATATGATGAACCTGATGTTGTGAGCAAGTTGCACAAAGCAATTTATGGCTTAAAACAATCTCCTTGAGCTTGGTATGCAAAGCTTAGTTCTGTTCTTGTAGATATTGATTTTAAAAGAAGTAATGCAAATTTTTCCTTGTTTGTCAAAAATAGTAGTGCAGGAAAATTGATGGTACTTATCTATGTGGATGATCTGATTATTACTGGTAATAATATTGATGAAATCGATTCTCTTAAAGATTTTCTTCAAGCTAAATTTGCTATGAAGAATCTTGGACCTCTGAAATATTTTTTTGGGGATTGAAATGGCTTCATCCTCAAAAAGATTATTTTTGTGTCAAAGAAAGTATGTGCTTAAATTGCTAACTGAGGCAAGAATGCTCGAGTGTAAACCAACTCGAACTCCTCTTGATAGCAAACTTGTTCTTGATTCTGAAGGTATTGTTCTCTCCAATTACAGTTACTATTAGAGATTAGTGGGAAAGTTGATTTATCTCACAATTACTCGACCTGATATCTCTTATGATATAAGTATAGTCAGTCAATTCATGCATGCTCCCACAAATTTTCATTTGAGTATTGTGACACTAATTTTGAGATATCTAAAAAGGCTCAGCCTTCTAAAAAATAATGGTCACAATAAAATTGTGGGATTTGTTGATGCTGATTGGGCGGGAAATGCAATTGACAGAAAAAACACTAATGGTTATTGCACATTTGTTGGTGGAAATCTGGTTACTTGGAGGAGTAAGAAGCAAAATGTGGTTGCAAGATCTAGTGCAAAGGCTGAGTATCGAGCCATGAATTCAGCCTCTTGTGAATTAATTTGGCTGAAAGGTCTGCTTCTTGATCTTGGATTCTCTTATTCTGATCCTATATCTCTTCACTATGATAACCAAGCTGCAATGCATATTGTATCTAATCATGTGTTTCATGAGCGCACAAAACATATAAAAATGGACTGCCATTATGTCAGATCTCAAGTGCAAGCTAAGCTTATTCAAACTGTCTATACTAGAAGTGAAGAGCAACTTGTAGACATTTTTTACAAAATCCCTTTTTGCAACTCATTTTCAGTTCTTTCTTGGCAAGCTTGGATCAATCAACCTTCTTAATCCAGCTTGAGGGAGAGTGTTGAAATAGTGTGATCTTTGAAGCATGGAACTCAGTGGTTGGACTGCAGGATTTTCACTCATCTTCCTCATCTTGTGTGATTTTGCGTTTGGCATCTCAACATGGTCAATGTATGGCTAAGGATGGGCTTCTTGTTAATACCATACTTACTTAATTTTTAGTAGGTTAAACAATGTAATTGCTGTTTTTATTTCTTTTCCTCTTATAAATTGTAAAGTGCTTGTTCACAAATAATTAATCAATACAACTTTCATAAAGGGAGAAAATTTGCTCAAACTATCTGTGTTGATGAATTCATTTTTCTTCAATTTGATAGCTAAATTGCCAACAAAGACTATTAATATAAATAGAAAATTACTTAGTATACTAGACAATATTTGAATTAACTAAAAACTCACTTTTCATATTTCTTATATAAATTAGAACATAAGTCCAAGCCCAAAAATGAGTTGACCAACTGATTAATTAATTAATGCTGATATAACCAAAGTACCACTATTTTCACGAAAATTACCAAGTTGTCACTCCTATATATAACAAGTTTCTCTCTCCTCATTTTTTTAGTTTTTTTTTCCGGCAATTTTAAATTTTCCGGCCAAACCAACGGCAATTTAGAAGGGAGCCAATATATAAAGTTGTTCTTACATCATAGGCTTTCATTTAAGTACCATATTGCATATTTCTTTAGAAACTTTGAAATTTCGAATTTTGCTTACAAAAAACGACATTAGCAGTCATTTTTACAGTCGATAGTAGCATGTACATTCTCAGCCGAAAGTAGCACGTTTTAAGTCAATAATAGCAGTTAGTTTCATACTCGACAGTAGCAGGTTGCTTAATTAGATAGTAGCCGTTAGTTTCATAATCGACAATAGCAGCTAGTTTCTCAAACATTCAAACACCTCAGGGCACGTCACAAAGAAAAGCATGGGCGGGTTCAATTCATAGAGTTTAGCATCATACACTTACCAAATATAGGTAATATGTGCGTATTTCAAAGTTGACACTTCTTGAAAAAAAAAAAGCGACACTTCCTGATAAGACCATAAAGATAAGATTAGAAACAGATACAACATCATTTTTTAGCATTATTGTAGGCAAATTCCATTTATAATCAATAAACAATGACGTACTCGCATTGCCAATCTGGTATAGGATCGATTCAATTCTCTACCATTCTCGATCTCCCAATGAAAATCGCTTGGTTGAATTAAGTTAAGTCAAGCCGAAGAATTGACAATATATATGGTAAGGGGCATGCAATTGTTGATTTTGATATGGTGTCCAAGAGCCATCTCAAATCATTATAAATTTTATGACCTTATGGGCACCAGAGGATCTTCCATTCAACTGATTCAAGAATGGAAAATCAACTGCCATATATTTGCTTTGGTGGAGTTTGACAGGACCTGACTGGAACTCCTGGATGTTTTTGTTTACTGTTTTGTTTTTACAGTTTTAGGGTTTTGAAATTAATGGCTCTTCCCATGCATTCGAATCAAACTGAGTAAATTAATGGCTCCACTCCCTAGTGTTTAATTTGTTAATTATCAGCAGTGTACATATTTTAGGTTGCTATCTTTTCACCCTTCGGAGTGCCGTTAAAGCGAATCAGATTTTGCCGCCGAATCATGACTTATATATGTATATATAATTATATATATATTCCCATACTTTATCTAGAAAGAGCCCTCCACGTTCTGATTAGTCTGAATGTCTGAAGTCTGATCGAGGTCACATCGATCAAGATGAAGGTCACTTATTCACTTAAGAATTATATTTGATTAACTCAACTCTGCAACTTAAGTTGGGATGTCTGAATCGGAAGAAATAACTGCAAGAACCGCCCACATAGGCACATATGAAAGAAGTCGATCAAGAGTACCAATTTATTTTGCTCAATGGTGATATATAGTTATAGAAGACTATAAGTAACCAACAAACATGCAACCGCATATCACTTCTAGCTCAAATAGCTCTAAGATCAGGTCCATAACTTCATGACATCATGATCGACGTACTCATGATACAATAATCTGTCTCATGAGGAACACGATTCTGATAAATATATCTCAATATAAGTCCGTATTAACTCCATGATCATGGAATTTGTTCTAGATTTTCACTCTCACCGCAAACCCCTTATAACATTTGTTGCTTTGTTCCAAGTCGAGTTGACACAATTCATTACAACCTTCTTGTCTCACCTATCTTACGCATTGCACAACAAACATCTGGGCTCCAGTGGTCCTTTCTATATACATGCTCATCATCATCCACATTTTTACCTCTTTGTATGGAATTGATTTACAAGTGCTACCAATTTTAGAATTGTCATTAATCAAATCCAAACTAATCTGTCACTGTTTCGAGCCTGTTTTGATGCATGCAAACAAAAGAAAGGAACGATAAGGAGATAAAACCACAACCACCGGTAAGTGGTGTAGTGGAATCAGTGGGATCCTACCTCGGGTATTTTCTGATTTGGCAAACAGGTTGGGAGTTCGAACGCGGGGGGGGGGGGAACATTGAAGCTATTATATCCACGAAGGTGGTCAGGGGAGGGGTGCAATGCCCCTTCAGCCAGACGGGGCCCCGGCATATGAGTAATTTTAGCCACCTGTGGGAAAACCTCTGTTGCCAATCCGAAGGTGTCAAAAACTGGCTTCGGAGGGTGTCAAAAAAAAAAGGAGATAAAACCACAATTCATTCCTGATTTGACAACTCCATTTGTTTGAACTTTAATTGTGATGATTCAGAAAAAATAATCACAAAACGTTTGGGTCGGTTCCTAATCCATTTAGTAAAATGGATACTATGTCATTTGAGTTCCAAATATCATGTTATATGGTGATTGACCATTGGCTAATTACAACTTACAAAATTCCCATAACTAATTTATGTTTTCTTGGACAAAAAAAAACAAGTTCTAAATATTGAAGTTATACACAAATTTTGTTTCATGTTAGGTTTTTTGTTTTTTCCACTTTTGTGTTTAGTAAACGTAGAGAATTGCTGAATATGTTTCTTGGAGTCTGAAATTGTTATCGGAACCAAACGAGGCGTAAAATCAAACCTATGAAAGAATTCATAATGAAATGGAAATGCCACCCAACTATCTTAAGTTCAAACCGGTTGTCACTTACAAGTTACAAATGATTCCTTCTTAAGCCTTTGTCATATAACGCCCCCTCCCTCCCTCTCTTTATCATATTGATGATCACTTAATCGCAAGTTCACAACACCAATTTCAATCCATTATTATAAAAGAAACCCTGAAGAAGAATAAAGTTGATTCTATGTTTCATCGTCTTTTGAGTTAAAGACCAACCACCCAAGAAGATTCTTCTCAAAGCAGCACGCTTTTGCATGTACAACAAACTTAACAAATTATATTTCAAAAACTTTGATCTTTTCCTTCTTTATACAAAGCTGTTAAATCAAATATACCAATTCGAGAAGAGAGAAAGAGCCTCTCTCACTTTAAGCACCCACAACCTCTGCACTAATGGCTTTTGCCGCTCATCTCCTCCCCCATCTCCACCCCCACCTTTATTTTCTTCACCTTCTCAACCAACCCGCCTGAAAAATGGGTTACTTCTCCTGCAATGCTGGGTCCGCCGCCGCTATTTGCGACTCCTACAACAACTTACGAAAACCCAAACCCAACAAGCCCATCTCGATCAGGGAGTTCCCCTACGACGTCCTCGCCGCTGCCACCAATGGGTTCTCCGCCGAGAGCTTCTTGGGCAAAGGCAGCCACGGCAGCGTATATAAGGCCATTCTCGACAAAGGAAGCCTCATCGCGGCGGTCAAGAAGACCAAGTACCCGAAGCAAACGACGTCGTTGGGGCGGCGCAACTGCACCACGTGCGTCGCGGCGGAGAACGAGATAGAGATTCTGTCTCGTGTCCGCCACCCCAGGCTCGTGAACCTCATCGGGTTCTGCCCCGACGACTCCAAAAACGACGGGAAGCTCATTGTCGTAGAGTACATGCCCAACGGAACCTTGTACGACATGTTGCACTCCCGGACCAGACCTCCCGGTTGGGTGCGGCGAGTGCGGCTTAGCCTACACGTGGCGAAGGCGGTTCAGGTGCTGCACTGTTCTAACCCGCCGGTGATCCATAGAGACATAAAGTCGTCGAATGTTTTGATCGATGGGAACTGGAACGCGAGGCTTGGGGACTTGGGTTTGGCTTTGAGAGGACACGTGGAGGACGTTCGCGTGAGGTGCACGCCACCGGCGGGGACGTTAGGGTATCTCGACCCGGGGTATCTTGCGCCGGGTGACCTCTCCGCCAAGAGTGACGTCTTCAGCTTCGGGATTTTGCTCTTGGAGATCGTCAGCGGAAGAAACGCCATTGATGTCAACTACAGCCCTCCGTCGGTCATAGACTGGGCCCTACCGTTGATAAAGCACGGTGACTACGCCGCCTTATGCGACCGGAGAATGGGCCCGCCGCCGGACCCTGCAGTGATTCGCCAGCTCGCGGTGTTGGCTGCGAGGTGCGTGAGGTCGACGGCGGAGAAGCGACCCTCGATGGCGGAGGTGGTTGAGTGTTTGAAGGCTGTGAAAGAGAGAGTTCACGCGCCGATTTGGTACAGCTTGAAGCGGCGCGTGTGGGGCGTAGAGAGGGAGGAAAAGGATGATGAAGTGGAGGAGGTGGTAAGGAGTACGAGGGGGAGTAGGAGGAAGTTGAATGGGAAGGTATCGAGTGTGTTGGGCGTAGAGTACGAGGGTGAGGACGAGGCGATGATTGGTGGGAGGGTGTTGAGGTCAAGGTCGATTGGGTCGGTTAATGAGATTAAAGCGGGAAGCGGCGGTGGGGTGCGGATGGGGGCAGGGGTTGCGGTGAAGGTGAGGCTGAGCAAGTCGAGGTCGGTTGGGGGTGTATTGGGTAGTCCGAGGATTGTGCGGCGGAACAAGAGAGGGCTTTTGATCGAGTCGATTAGATTGGACATGTCGAAATTGGTCATTAGTGTGGACGGTGAGAGATCTGATAGGAATTTGCTGGAGAAACCTCTGGTTTCTATCTAACATTGGGGATTATGGGAATATTTTCTTCCATTGGTATTGACCGTATTGTGGTATACCAGATTTGATGATATTCATCATCTTCAATATTTTGATTGACAAATGTAGAACTTGAATCAAACTTGATCTAATTCTGAAAATTGTACCATATTCTGAAGTACAGTAAAGCATATTATTTGATTGTTCATATAGACAAGAATTGTTGTTGACATGTAATGTACAATGTAGAAACATTGTTTAGTGATCGAGAATAGTAAGCTTTTACACTTCATGAGAAGGTGAATGAATAGTTTAGGTTGTCTTCATTTGGATTACACTTCATGAGACGAGACGTAATGAAATGCAATAAGAAATTATCAATCAACTTAATTGTTCATGATATGTATTAGTTTTCAAGGTGATATGCCTGCGTTCTGGGTAACAAAATCTCACATCTGCGGAATCCCCATTTCCAGTGTAGTACCCGAGTTCTTTGTTTGAAGATAGATCTTACAACCAAATCACAAACCTTTAGCCTTTAGCAAAGCAAACACAAATATGACATGCTTATCGAGTTTAAAGTTAAAATCTTCGATCACAAGTTTATACCAAGATTTAATTTAAAGAGAAAAAATTTAATGTAGAACGTGATGGACTTGAAGTGAGACTACTCTTATGGAGCACAAGCATTGAATAATGCACATCAATGAAAACGAATGAGTACCAAGAAAGATGGGTGCTGAGAGCATTATATATAGAGCGCAGGCAGCCATAGGTGAACACTTCAAAGCTAGTTTTTTTCCCGAATATTTGTGGCTGAAATCATTCTCTGATTCTGGTATGTCAGTTCAGTTGAACCAAACGGTTGTTGGATGGCTCATTAAAGCAAACGACGGTAACCACACACGACGGTGGCTCCATTCAAAAGACAATTAATCAATGACATCCTTTTCATTCTACTTGTCAGTTGGGCAGTTAATATATGGTTCTTCGATCTTCTTCTTGCTCTTGTTTTGTATTCTTCGTTGGATGACTTGGATCCTATAGTTATGAATGCAGATTTGCTTGTTGGCCTTTCTCATCGTCCAGTTCGGCAAAGCCTGTCTAACCTTGTTGTCGCTCCTACTCGAGCTTGCTTATATATGTATGTCACTGTAACATCGTCTATTAAATTCATGGGAAGAAAAAAAAATTATCATTGATTTTACGCTCTTAGCTAAAACTTCTTCTAAGATGGTCTATAAGTTCATGCTTCTGACCGAGTCGAATAAGCTGAATTAATATGGATCAACAACAGTTTATTTAAGCTTCTGACTAAGTTTCTCGCTTAGGTATTTATGATAAGAGTAAGGTCTCAATTTGAAGCAAGACATATTGATTGACTCGGGTTACACTTCATACGTCTTCATCTTGTTGTAAATACGCATCAACGACAGACAAATACGAGAGACAGAGAGAGTCCATCTTACAACAGTGATACATCTTTGGGCCTACGGTTTTATTTCAATTTGGGTCTTTCTTAGGGATTCTTGCTCCAAGTTTGGTTCTTGTATTAGTTAGTAGTTACCCGTCTTTTGTTTTTTTGTTTTTTGTTTTGCATCGTAAAAGAGAAAATTCCTTAGGGAACCAATTCATTAATACTCACGGATCTTACATCAGGAGGCCAAAGTATCTCTAATAGTAGCATCTATCAAAATACTATATTTAATTGAAATTTTAAATTTTAACAATCGATTTAACAATGTTATTCCAGCATTAATTGCTACATGTTATTGCATATTTAGCCATTTCTATTGTAATGAATGACAAATTAAGGGTGGCATTTATGGACCGAACCAAATAACCAATTACATACCAATCGAACTAACACATGTCGGTAGTCGACGGTTCAACGGTTACCGTACTTGTTGGTACGGTACAACCGAACCAAGAGCGAAATATAGTACGGTAGTGATACAGAATTTTATACAGTACATCAATACCACCGTTCCGAATTCTAGTAAATGTACGCATTTTAACATAAATACGTATATGTTGCAAAATGCGCTAAGACTTTGCGAGAGCCTAGATTCAAAACTCTGATTTGCAAGGTGCATAAGATTGCCAAAGACCACTGCACCACTTGTTCTCCTTCTTTTTTATTACACAAAAACTATACTTATTCTATCTTTTGACAATTCTTTTGTTTTGTTGCATAAAACACTTTAGTAGAGTCTATCAAAAGTTCAATATATTCTCCTCTTTCCTAAAACCAGAACGAAAATCTTCATCCTCTCGAGATCTCCTTCCTCCCCACAATTTTATCTAACAAAACTGAAATTCTAAACCCATATTCTAATAATATATTTCCTCCTCCACTTTCTCTTTCAATTTCCTTATTCTTTTATCTTCTTTCTTCTCCTCTAGTTCTCCACTTTTGCGAAAATTGCAGATCTGAACAGGGATCGAAGGTCTCTTTTCACATCTATCTTTGCCTCACCTCCTTCTCCGCCTTCGGCTCTTCCTATCTCATCATAGGCACGCCAACCAAAGCATAAAGTTCTCAATCGAGTACTTATTTTTACTCTGGTATTTCAATCAACCACTGCACTTCTTAGTCCGAACGTCTACAACTTCCGGCAAGCGGTTACCGACCAATACCAACCGTGATATAGGTAATCAACAACCTTGGTAAAGGGATCACTTTCGCTTGATTGTGGTATCAAATTTGCGATACCAATAGAAAGGTCAATTGGTAGGGGGTATGAACCGTACCGAACCTATCCTTATGACTAATTGACAAATATAGCAATTCGATTTAACAAATATCAAATTTAGCAATTATGTTGGAGCTTCAATCTATAAAAAAAAATTGACAGATTATTAGAAAATTTCAAATTAGCAATACTGCAGGAGATATGGCCTCATCAAAAACTCTGCCCCATCAAGTGAGTAAAAAGTGTACCACACCCCTACATCAAAATAAGACTAACATCATTCACCTGAGATTGCCGAACATAAATAGATTCCCCCATTTCAATCTAGGGAGCAAGCCGAGACTGATGATGATAGTGTTGTGGTGGAGCGTGGAGCTCAGTCCCAAGGCTCCAAGTGGAATCAATCAATCTAATTTAGGGATTTAGTTAATTTATGAATTAGGACTTTAGTCTATGGGATTAGGGTTGGGTAGTTGGGAAAACGAATGGAAAGAATATAATTTAGTGTGTGTGAAAGGGTTGGATGTGAGTAGGTGTAGGGGATGTTTCAACTTAAAAAATATATATACATATTACTAGTATTATTTTGTTTTGTGATTGGTTGGGGGATGCTTGAGCATCCCCTTGTTATATAGAGGATGAGAAAAATTCACCACATGTGCCTGAATTCTTGTGCACATGTCAATGTGATACCCAAACTTTTAATACTATGAACGTGATACCTGAAGTTAATTTTTAATCTCCATGTGATACCTCTGTCAATTTTTCCCAACGGCACCATTAAATAAGACACATGTTGGTCACGTGAGACCAAATAGAAGGACATAATTGACTTTTAAACCAAACCAACCTAGATAACTTTTTCCCTCCCATCAGTCCTCATTATCGACTCATTTATCGTCTTCAATCAAAAATGAAAAACTCAATTCATCTCTCATTCTCATAATCAACGACCCCCAAAGAGAGAGTCTCATATTCACATAGCAGAGGAGGACCACACCGTAAACACAGTTGAGAGTCGAATCCCTAACAGTAGAGAATTACAGTGATGGAGAAGAGGTGGGGTATATTTCGGGAATTAGAACCACAACCCGAAAGTAAGTTTTCATTCCTTTTGTGATCTCTTTTCTTATATATTCTTCTGGGTTTCAACTTTCTGTAAATTTTGAACCTTGTTTATGTAGAAACCCGAGTTTCATTTGGTCTAGGGTTTCAATGATAAACATATAACAATTGGATTCAAGTGTAATAAAGAACTTATGGTAAAGAGAATAGATTTGTGTGATGGGTTAAAAAAACTATTGTTATTGGACTGTAGTTGAACATTGTCATCAACTTCAATACAGAATTTTCATTTTTCAAATGATTGAAATCCCCAATTCTATAAAAGTTGAATATTTTAAGAGATGATTGAATTTCATAATAATTTGATTAATAAATTAATGTTTTTATACAATTGATGTTGCCATATGACATGATATCAGAACATATATTCTTAGGTTTGCCTCTTGTACAACTTTTACATGATAAGTTTGGATTATAATCGTGTATTATGTTTGATAACCATTGTGATATCAGCTTTTCTTTTTTAATGTTGGAGAGTGTAAATCAGCTGCTCAAATGGAAGCTTACTTCAACTATTTAATTTGATACTCATGGAACCTCATGTCTATCTAAACTACTTGCAGTTTAATTTTAAAAAATTGAATGAATCTCTGATAACAATTGTTGCTAGCTGAATTTGATATTTACTGTAATGTATGTGGTGTTGCTTATCTTATATATGTTACAATGTGTAAAATGCTTATATATGTTATATGTGATTACGTGGGCATAATTGTTACTTATTTTGTTTTTCTAATTGCAGTACCTGAAGGGTTTTACTCAATGGAGATTTGGCATGGAGGGTATTTTGATAAGAAACTAGATGTCACAATGAAGTATAAGGTACTCAAGTTCAATTAGAATTGAGGGAAGATCTACCTGGATGGACTAGATCCTGAAAAAATTGCATGGGTGGAGATAAATAACACTGCTCAAATTGCATTGGGGTACAAAGAATTACCCATCTCTTACCATTTCAAGAAGCCTCGAACTACTTATGGTGAAGGGTGAATTCCTATTAAGAGTGACGGCGATGCAATGGAGATGGTCGGAATGGTTCCACCAAGGACTAGGCAGATTAGTGTATACATTACATTTGGTGGTAAGAGGAGGAAAAGGGAGGCTGAGTTGGAATTTGATGATCCTTAAGACCCATATTGGGAGAACCCTTTGAACAATCAAACAAATGATAAAAAGAAGATGGTCTTTTATGAAGCAAACTTGAAAGCAAGGAGATTAAATGTAGATAAGAGATCAAAGTCTCTACTAAGTGAGGTTATGCCATTAAATTTTGATGGGGTTAATGTGGCTTTAGAGGTTGAAGCAAGTCAGTCAACATTTTTAGGTTTGTCTGATATAGTGAGTGACATGGGTTTGGGGAAAAAAGAAACACTAGTAGAAACGGTGGAGCTGATGGGTAACTTGAATAAGCCAATTCTAAACCTTAACATTAAACCTCAGCCACAAGGAGTAGAAGAAGAGGTGGCAAGAAGAAGACGTGAGCTAGAGAAAAAAGCAAGAGAAGCTGCCGCAAAGAGAGAGACTGAGGCTTTGAAAAAAGCTACAAATGAGGTTGAAAGGAGGGAGAGAGAGGCTGGACTAAGTATTGAAGAGGTTGAAATCATGACAAGAGAGGGGGATAAAAAGTTGGCAAAAGAAGCAATTGAAAAGTTAGTGAGAGATGAGGCGGAAAGTAGGGAGAGAGAGGCTGCTAACAAGAGGGTGAGAGATGCAGTTGCGGCAAGACATAAGTTAGCTGAAGAAATTCAACAGAGACAGACTGTAAAGAAGCAAAAGATAGATCCAAGTATAACAAAATTTAGTGCATCTGAAAAAGGAAAAAGCTTGGTGAATGCAAACAAGGTGGATAAGAAAGGGAAGAAACCAAAAAAAAACAAGATACAAAACAAGAGAAAGAGCAATGCCCTAAGTTGTGATATTGAAGATACGTCAGAAACTAATGATTCAGACTTCCCAATTGACTCTGATTACGATTTGGACCAAGATGAGTTTGATGATGTGGAGTTTGAAGCAAATGTTGTGCAACCAAATATTGTTAAGGAGTTTGAGGATATGGGGTACACAGGCTATTGTTCAGATCAGGCAAGACCGTAAGAGACTCAGATGGGCTAGAGAGTTTGGAAGGATCAAAAATCGATGAAGACGAGGATGGGAACCCATTGTCTAAGAAGCTGATCAAAGGTGTGAAAATCATACCTTGGATAAGATCGCTTGATATTAAAGATCTCAAGTTTAGGGTAGGACATGTCTTCCCTAACTCCGAGTATTTCAAAGAAGTTGTGAGGGAATATGGAATAATAAATCAAAAAGGTGTGTGGTTTAAAAGAAACTCAAAGCATAAGGTTGAAGTTAATTGCCAATGGGGTTGCCAATACAAGTTGTACGCAAGCACTGCTAAAAATAAAGGTGGTCAGATGGTTATTAGGACTATTTTGGAAAAACTTCAGACTAGCCACTTTCTAACCTACAATAGGATTGCACAAGAGGTTGCATATGACTGTTGTTGGATGAAGATTGGTCTAGGAAGGGTATTCACAACCACACTAGTAAGAAATTTAAGTTAGATGTTGGAGTTCAGGCCATCACAAGAGCTCAGAGGAAGGCAAAAAGAATGAATGAATGTCATTACATTCATCAATACAACAACCTTGCTTCTTATAGGAATGAATTGATGAGAAGCAATCCCGGGTCAACTGTTGAGATAAAAATTATGATGGATGGATCAATTAGAAGATTCCAGAGAATGTATATATGTCTTTCAGCATGCAAGGAAGGTTGGATGAGGGGTTGCATCGCATGTCTCTCATTTTCTTATATGGGTGTCACATCAAAGGGAACCACTATGGATAACTTCTAGCAGCTGTTGGAATAAATGTAAACAATGGGATGTGTTTCCAATTGCCTATGTTGTTGTTGAACTTGAGTGCCAAGAGACTTGGTGGTGGTTTCTTGAATACTTGAAAGAGGATTTGAAGATAAAACGAGATAGCTCATACACATTCATGACCGATATACAGAAGGGTCTAAAAAATGTCATAGCATGTCTGAATCTCTTAAATCAACGGTGCATTAATTTTTTTAACTTCAAATTATGACATTGTTTAGCATCTTTTAATATTCTTTTTGTTATTAATCAGGTGTGTTTCAAAAATCTGCTCATATGCATTGTGTGAGGCATTTCTATAACAATTTCAAGCATAAAAATTCTAGGGAGGGATTGAAACAGTTACTATGGAATGCAGCAAGGTCGAGCACAAAGGTTTGGTTCAATAATGGATGAATGAGATACAAGAGCAGGATGAAGATGCTTGGTTATGGTTGCAAGGCAAGGACAGGAACCCTGAGCATTGGTCCAAGGCTTTTTTTTAAGAGGAGTGAAATTGTGACATTTTTCTAGATAATCTTTGTGAGTCATGCAATTCAGCTATTTACAAGCTAGAGACAAAGCTATTCTGACTATGCTTAAAACATGAGATGGGATATAATGGTGAGGCAAGCTAATAGAATGATTGCTTGTGAGAAATGGAACGATATTGTGGGGCCGAGAATAAAAAAGATTTTAGACAAGATTGGTGAGAGAGCTTCATTGTATACAACAGCTAGAGGTGGAGTACTATTTCAGATTACAGGAGGTGGTGAGAATGGAAGCCAGCATGCAGTAGACTTAACCATGCATACTTGCACTTGTAAAAGGTGGCAACTTAGTGGGATACCATGTGTTCATGCCATATGTGCAATCTGATTCAAGCACCACGACTCTACCTTGTATTGTGATGACTATCTCATATTTTCTACATATTTGGAGGCCTACACCCCTATAATATATGCAATTGCATGCCAAGATGAGTGAGAGTATGTTGATTATCCAATTGCACCAGCATTGATAAGCAACAACCGAGTAGGTCTAAGATGAAGAGGATAAAAGAACCAGGAGAGCAAAAACAAACCACTGCTCCCCCTGCTCCCAAAGAAGGAAAATTGCCTGGAGTAATAATTTCATGTGGGGTGTGTGGAAAGCAAGGACACAACAAGCTGGGTTGTCCAGTCACCAAAGCATCAAAAATGACAGCAGTAGTAAGTTCATTAATATGCAAATTTATTCTATATAACGCTTTCAACGTACATATATAGTTTACTAACTTCTGGATTTTTTTTTGTTATAGGGTGAAGGGTCATCAACATATAAAAATACAAGTAACAAAAGGCAGAGAAACAACAAGAAGGTATGATTTTAGATGTTGGTGTTTTTAAAAATTGAAATGACATAATTGTTGGTTTCATCTTAGTTTTGGGATGGTTTATGTAGCCTAAGAGAGCACCTCTTCCAGAAGGTTGTGCTAACTTGAAGGAACAAGTCATAAGATCAAGGAAAACATGGAAGAAGATGAAAGAAGTTGTTGGTGATGGGTCTACTACTTCAGTTGGTGATTTTTCAAGAATAATGCAACAACCTTCAACTCAATGTAGCCAAAATGTCGTTGGAACAACTGCACAAAGGAAAGCATTCAAGCCTATGCCTCAAAGTCAGGGTTCATCTAAATGGGCAGCTATGTGAACATTGTACCAATTTTACATTGCTCTTAAAATGCAGGATTTGATCTCTTTTGCTTTTGTTTGACTTTATATGTTGGGATATAAGTTTCTTAGTAGAGAATGTGTTTGAATGATACTGGACAAATTAGTTTTTTTTTCCTCGAAATAATGATGGACAAATGATTGGGCATGATCAAACATATGATCTTTAGAAGTGGATCTTTTTGCAGGTTTGCATGAATCAAATGATAGAACATAGAGATGATTGTTCAACTATGAATTTTTCATGTTTTGAGTGTTACACGTTTGTAGCAAAAATGTGATATGTGAAGGGAATCTATTGATTTTGTTCAATTTGTTCAAGATTATTTGCATGTTTCAATGTCAAATTTGATACAAGGGAATAAGATTTGAACCATTTTGTTAAAGAAGTTCACTGCGAACTTTCTTTAGAAACCATTTTGGATAAATTTCATACATAAACGACTTTTCTCTCTCTGTCTTCTTCTTATTCTTTGTGGTTTTAATTACAAAATCTTCAAGTATCTCATCTCCACCACCCAATCAAAAACCCACCTAAAATCCTCATTTCGCATCTCAAGCCCTTCTCTACTTTCCGAAACACCGAGCGCGGCGGCAGCAATTCCAACGCTAGACCCACACCGCACAAGTCCAAGCCTTCGTCGTCCTTCTCCTCCACCATCGTCATCCTTTTCGGGTGGTGGAGATGAGATACTTGGAGATTTTGTAATTAAAACTAGAAAAAAAAAGAAGAAAACAGAAAGAGAGAAAAGTCGTTTATGAAGAAAATTATCCAAAATGGTTTCTGAAGAACATTCGCAGCGAACTTCCTTCACAAACCGGTTTCAAGTTGTTTATGCCCTTTCTAAAATGGGCATGTGCTGCACACGTGAGAAAAATAACGGGTTTGTGCGAGAAAATGGCCTTCGGCCCCTTGTTGATAGCAAATAATGAGTTTGGGTACCACATTGATAGTTTTATAAGTCTGAGTACCACATTGACCTTACCACCAGCGTTTAGATACTGATGGTGAATTTTTATTTTTTTCTTTAATTTAAAAATTACAAGCTCGCTCACCCTTATGGTCAATTTAAGGAACTTTTGTGGGACAAATGCATTTTAACCACATGTATTAGATTAAAACACAGAAATAATAACAATTTATAATTGTGTATTTATTGTTGGCCGATAAATTCACTTAAGAGACGCACAGTTCTTTTATAATTGTCTCTAAGGTGAGCACGATTTTAATAATTTATGCTAAAAGTGATTTGCTTAAGTTATATATATATATATATATATATATATATATATATATATATATATATATATAGCCCCTTCTAATGATAGATCTTTTTTTTAGGTATTTTAAAGGGATAGCTCAATAATCAACTTTTTGATTACATTTTCACATCTCCACCGTTCAACTTTTAGGGTCTAATGTGTAGATCACTTCTGTAAAATTTCAACCAAAATGATGACCGTTAAGATATCAAACTTTGTGAAAACAATGGATGCACCAAATCTATCAAACATAAATCGTTCATGCTTATAAGTTTAAATCTCAGTTTTGAATGCCTTAAACATCTCAATTTTGTCTGATTTTACAGATGTGATATACAAATTACTCTACATATTGAACGGTGGAGATGTTAAAAGGTGATAAAGAAGAGATAATAACAACAAGAGATAATAAGAGAGTTGAGACGTAAGGATACACTAGCTAGCTCAAGAACACTCTCTACTTACCTTTTTCAAAAGAAGGCCGGGTGACATAGGGTGATAGGGGAAAGGGCTTGGCATGGGAGTTATATATACTTAAAACCTTTCTTTTAAATTATATTTTGAAATGATGGAAATGTTTTTCTTATTTATTTTTTATTGAATCGCTTTTCTTATTTGTTTGGATTTTTTTAAGAACAATATGAAAAGTGAGAAAGAAGTAAAAAAAATTGGTACATGGGAGTAATAAATCTGAACATTAATTTGAGAAATCAGTCATCGACCAAATTTTTTTTTTTTTTTTTTTTTTTTAGAAAACAGACGTAATTTGACAGAGGGACATGGAAAAGGGAAACGGAAGTGAGGTCAGAAACCCTAAACCCTTCAATATTTTTTCTTCTCGCTTGTCGTTATCTCCTCTCGATTCCCTCTTCCGTCTTCAAGGTTCAAACGAGTGATCAAATTAAGAAGTCATGCATGCATATGGTCAGAGTCTCTCACTCACATCTCACAGGGTACATTAAACAGACTCTATGCAAGTACAGCTATACCCCGATCTAAATGGAACCAGAAAATCTAGTCTTCTAGACCTTCAGTCTTCATTCCATAATCTATGTGAGTCGATCTCTGGTCCTTCATCTAGCTAATAAATTAACGCTGACCATTTGCTGGTCTTCTCTCTCTCTCTCTCTCTCTCTCTAGATGCAGAACGGTCTGAACAAGTGAACCCACACTTCGCTTTTTCAGACTTCCGGAGTTCCGGACACGAGATGAGGGAATTTACGTTTACCTCACCAGGACAAAACTCGAGCAGCTAACTTGATAAACGAGGCCAGTCTTGATATGAAACCAGGCCCAAAGCATTTCAAAGAGGCTCAGGGTACGGTGCAGGGCAGCATATAATCCATAAATAGCTCAGCCAAACCTTCTAAGTTCTCACTAATTGATATATACTGTTTCTTAGTATCCTGACTCCTGAGACGTACTGTAAGAAAATATAATAAAATTTACTCAATTTTTCAAACAAAAGTAGGTTAGTAAAGTACACTAATCAACTCACAAAAAGAAAATATGAAGAATAGATCGCAAATTAAACTTTTGAATTCTGTTGGGATGTAAGCAAAGAATAATCACAATTATACATTTATCTTGCAACACTCCCTTAACAACTACCACGAAACTCATATATACAATATATTTTATCTTTTTTTTTCATTTCTTCCTTCCATGCTTTATTTTAGGTAAAATTGTCAAAATACACTCTAAATTTGGTTGAAATTGTCAATTTTCACCACGAACTTATATTTGAGTCAATTTACCTCCTAAACTTGGTAAAAATTACCGATTTGCACCTCATCTGTTACATTTAACTGATTATATCCAATTTTGTGTCACATGTCATGCACATAAGAAGTCATTTTGTCATTTTCTATTTATATTTTTCTTAAAAACAAATAAAATATTCTTTAAAATGATGCTTAATTTTTTTAATCAAATTATGTATTTACATCTTTTTTTCTACATACTTAATCCTACTTAGAATTATATATTTAACATACTCACTCATTCAAATATAGTGTGTTGTGTATATATATATATATATATATATATATGTATGTACACATATATTTTTCATTTTCTATGTATTTATTTATATTTTTCTAATATATTTTAACATATTATATCACGTAAAATAATAAATATATAAATCAATAGCATGTTTTAAAAAAAAATAAAAAAACATAGTAGTACGTGTTCCTTTTAAGTAATTTTATTAATTTATTTCATTATTAAATATGAATACATATATAATGACAATACGGCCCCTCAAATGTATGATATGTGACTTAAAATTGGATGAATATCATTAAATTTAACGAATAAGGTGCAAATTGGCAATTTTTACCAAGTTTATGAGGTAAATTGACTCAAATACAAGTTCGGGGTGCAAATTGATAATTATAACCAAATTTAAGGTGCAAATTGGCATTTTTGCTTTTATTTTATTTAAACACAAATTTTTAATTTTGTCATTATTAACAGTTGTAAAGCATCCATTTTCAATATAAACTAGAAGGATTATATTTGCACCTCTAAAACTTTTGTACATACCTCTATCATATTTCTATTTTTCGTTGATCGTGTCAGTCATATGTGTAATAAGTACCGAAGATATACACAAACGTTTTAGAGGTGCAACTACTGAACAACCCCCTAGCTATAATTCCTATAAACTATATCCGGGGATGAAGCCAAACTTTAATTTTTTATTAAATTCTCTAACATATATGAAACGAATTCCATTGAGTAGAATAGATAAACACCCCATTGGAGCTGAGATGCGTGCTATTAGAAGATATGCCAAAACGAGGATAGCCGATAGCCCCTCCAAATAGCACTGATTTGTTGGAATTACCCTTTCACCATCTGTGTACAGTGTAAACCTCTCGAGAAATCTCATTTAAATACGCACCGCGAGAGATTTACCTACAAGAACAGAGAAAGAGAACGGTCTTGTCATTGGTATTATGTATCTTCCAAGACTTTAATATATGAAGTTTCATTTGTCCAAAAGAAAAAAGTAAAAAGAAAAAGGTTTCTGTATGGGCGAGGCTAGGCACAGTAGACCAGAATAGAGTACTGTAGAAGGAGCCCTCGATCCTATTATTTTCACGACAACATCAATAATCCAACATCACTCCATGTCTCCATACCAAGGACGAGGGCAACTGTAACGCCAGTTGATTAGTCTAATCGATGTCCAATCCAAACCAACTTTGTATATTGAAACTTTCAAGTTGCACGTTCCACGCTCGAGTGTTGAGTTTACTATCTCCATCCTTCTCAATTCTAACATCTTAATCACCATTATGAATTCATATATCTTTTCGAATCACTGTAATTTTCGGTGATATTCTACTAGCATATAGATATTATCAAGCAAATGTGAGGTAAGTAATACGTACTTGGAAACAGTTCCGTGCATTAGAGGAGATTAAAAAAAACTGTACGTCAGTACGTGTTCATATATAACTTCATACCTACGGTGGATAGAGGAGAAAGAGACTGATGCACGTGGGATATTAGTATGAATGTGTGGTGAATGTTATTGTTATTTGTCATACAGTAGAGCAACATATAATTTTCCTCATTTAACATTCTGACAAATAAAATGAAACCAGTCGTATTACACGTATATAAAAGAGTACAAGATATGCTTTGCAAAATAAGATAGTAAGAAAGGAAAGGAGGAAGCTAGCTAGATATTTAGGAACGGGAATTAAGAACAATTAAAATGTAGTTCTTTGAATTATTTATATATCAATAACTATATATAGTTCATTTGTTCATATACCGATCTTAACCGACGAATCCCGATCCACAGTTGTAATGTTAAACCAACGAACCATTGCCGCTCAAGATCTTCCCGAACAATAAGCTTGCAGCCGTAATTCCGTACACGATGAAGGAAAATGAAAGGACTTGGCTAAGGCCTAGATATAAAATCCATGCAAAGGCCTTTTGTGTGTAGTATAAGGATTGACAGCACTATTTACATATATATGAGAAATTAATAATCGTTCAAGCTGGTGCACACAAATATCAGATTCTCCAAAGAAAAGAAAAGAAGAGGTGTTCACAATTTCACATCGTTAGATCTGTTGAAGGAGCAGAGAGGACGTGACATAAACATAATGTCTGAAAATGGAGGGCAAGGCAGCTCCCCGAAAATGCAAACAATTTAATGTCGGTACGGTTATTGTCATCTCACAATCTACTTTGTTCATCCTATAACTTATTATTTTATTAAAATACTATTATACCCTGAAGTAAAATTGTCACATATCGGGACCTGCTCCACCGTAACATGATATTTTTCGCTTTGGACACTCTCCTCTCTGGCCCTCACGGTTTTGTTTCTAAGAGCTCACGAGCAACTTCCCAGTAAGTCACATATCTTGGGATTGTTGTAGGCTCAACTTGCTTAACTTCGGAGTTCTCATCCCCTCCGAAGTCAGTGAGCCCCTAAAAGGCCTCATATTAGATGAAGGTGGGCATGTACCTAAGTAGCACGGACACGGACACGAGTGTCCGTATTGGACACGATTCGATACATAGACACGACATATAGAATTTTATTTTTGACACGGACACGTTAATTAAATATTATTTTTAATGTATATATATTTATTTTAAAAATTATTTTATAAATTTGAAAGTATTTAGAATTTTAGATGTATATATATATATATATATGTCAAAGTGTGCATTAAAATGATGAAAACATAACTTGTTTGAATAGCTAAGGACTTGATAAGTACCTTGGATAACCAAGGTTCGAATCCCACCACAAGCATTCTTATTTTTATCATGAGTTTCTCTTTTTATATATATTAAAGTGTGCATAAATATAACAAAAACTGAATCTGTTGAAATGGTTGAGGAGTTGTTGAGTGCCTTCGATGAGCAAGGTTCGATTCTCACCATAAGCACTTTCACTTTTATTATGAGTTGGTGCGTGTCCGATTCGGGTACTCGCGTGTCCGATTTGAATACTCGCGTGTCCGGACCGTGTTCAAAGTCAGTTCGCGTGTCCGTGTCCGTGTCGGACACGCAATACGGTGCCATGAGCACGTGTCTGTGCTACTTAGGCATGTACATATAAGACACATCACCTCCTATCCATTTGCCGATGTGGGATATTTCAAAAAAAAAAATTATTATAATTGATAATAAGTTATTTAAATTTAGGCTAAATTTTAAGAATGGTACATTTTGCTCCACTAATAATTAAGGTTACTCTATTTTCAAAACTATCATATAAGTACATAAACTACATATTTCGATCTACTTTTGATACATATTGTTATTTACTTGGTTAGTTGATATGGTTACCGATATACTTTCAGGAGTAAGTTGGTATTCTCAGTAGTGATGAATAATGGAAAACTACTTTTACTCATTTTACATTGTTTTTTTCTCATTTCTTTGTATGTGTAATGGAAAGCTTCCTCAAAATTATGTTGTACGTGTAATCGATGAAATTATTGATTTTGGGGTTATTAACAATTTACTATGGGTATCTAGGTCTTAGGGTTATAAATAATTTCATCCCCTCTTGTCTCCCCCATCTTGCTCTAAACCACAGTTCCGGTCAAATATGGGTCATTTCCTTGCATTTTGTTTTCTTTCTCCTCCTCTTCTTGCACAACCTCAATTATTATTTCAATCAACATGTTATGAATGAGAAAGATAAACCCATAAATTTCAAAGATGGAGGAGAAGGGGGGATAAATTATTTATAACCCTAAGACCCAGAGTAAAATTGTTAATAATCCCAAGACCAATAATCTCATTGATTACACTTGCAGTATAATTTTGTGGAAATTTCCATTACGCAGACAAAGAAGTGTGAAAAAAAAACAATGTAAAACGAGTAAGAATAATTTTCCCTTCTTCATTACTACTGAGAAGACCAACTTACCCCGGAAAGTTTATCGGTAACCATATCAACTAATCGAGTGAATAGCAATATGTATCAAAAGTAGATCGAATTATATAGTTTATGTACTTATATGATAGTTTTGAAAGTAAAATATTTTGATTATTAGTGGGGCAAAAATCATGTATCATTCTTAAAATTTAGCCTTAATTTTATATATGTTTTTGTTTCTTTCACAAAACATACATCTATTAATATATATAAATATATATATATTAAATAGTTAAAATTGAAATTAATGAAAAGATCAAAATCTTTATACTTATGCAATATTGTTAAATTGAAGAGTGTGTTCTTGTTTTATTTGGAGTTCAATGTGATTGATTTTTTTTTCTTAGCTGATATTTTAAATTTTAACTAAATCATACTATTGATATACGTATAAAGGAGAAAATTACAGTATATGACCCCATTTTATATTTACAAAACCTAGTTACATGGAGTAGTAATTGTATTTTTTTTTCTTAATAAAGATTGTCAAAATAAATTTGAAATAAAATCTGAACAAAATTTAAAATTGAAAAAAGAAATTGTGTGATGTAGGGTGAAAAAAATAAGCTTAAAATTGAAGAAATTATGTTGGGTTATTGAAAATGGGTAATTTAAGTGTTATAATTGGGTGAACAAAATAATTTGAAAATATAAAAAATATACATGGAGTGAAAAGAGAATGTGAAGTGAACAAAATAAAATGGGAATTAGCAATAGCTACCCCTTTAATTTTTGCTGTGTTAAATCAGTGTACTATCCTTCCTCCTTACTCCTTAGCTTACAACACTTCTACTCCCAATTCTTCAACCACCAAACTTACCCTCAATGCCACCCTCTATTTACTCCATTTCATTTGGTTCATCAGTCATCAATTATTATTCATTTTGGCAGATAGTTCATCCATCTCCCCAAACATACAAAACTCCCTAAGTTGTCATACCAAGCCAAACTAATAGACTAAACATAATTTATTAGCTTTTATTAATTTCTCTTAAATTATAATTGTCACGACAAAAGAAGTTAATTGAGTTTGCAAACTATGAAATGGAGTGACGTAAGATCACGTGAAAAAAAAACTTTATTAAGCGTTAAACTTTGAAACATAAATGTGCACAAGAAAGTCCACATGCAATTAGAAAAAATTGCCAATTTTAGTTAACATATCGAATAAGATATGGATATCACAAACAAACTATATTTTGTATATATATATATATATATATATATATATATATATATGAGATTAATTATGTTCAAAGTTGTGCCAAACTAGAGTTAAATGTCACCTAATAAGGATATTTTTGTGAAAGCTTGTAGCGCTAGCAAGTGAGACGAACGCTACAAAGATACTCTTTCTAATATGAGATCATTGGTTCAAACCCTTGTTAAAAAAACATCCATTTGGAAGGAGTCAAAACCCAAATTGCTCCTGATCCTAGAGTGGTTAGCTCACTCAACCATCAATTTAATTTTTTGTAACAAAATAATAATAATGTTAATTGTCCATTTTTACTGTTCTTTTCATTATGTAATTCTCTATAATATCTCACGCAAAATTAAATAGTTTTGTTATTATTGTAATTCCTTTCTTATGCCAGCTAATAAGTCCGGTACGTTTAATGGAAGACACCGGAACTTCGTATTCCTAAATATTTTTGTATCACGTCTAATACTGTATAAGTTCAATTATCGCACCTTGTTATCGAAGTTGAAGTTGATATATTCTTTATTCAAGGGAAGAAGTTGAAGCTGATATAGTAGTAATGTACTTAGAAAGAAAAGATTATTGTGATTTGACTAATTTCTCTTTATCTTTTCTAGTTAGTGGTGCACTATTTGCAAACATTTGAGTACAAAGCTAGTGGGTTGGTTATAGGGAAACAGGTCTATCAGTCTTATCCCTGTTCTCAAACATCAGTGCTACGTCATTGTTTTGGAGAATACTGGTCAAGTGGGCGGGCATCACTCCTTTCCCGCTGCCATTTTCCTTTTTTCCATTTTCATGCTATTACTGATTACTGAGAAAGTGATTCCCCACTCTATACTTTTAACCAGAGAGAAAAATTATACAAAACAGAGGACAGTACTGTCTCCACAGAAAAGGAAAACCCAGAACCCTAAAACAAGGACCATAATTCACCATCGAATAATTAACCCAAAAAATGAACAATATATATGATATAGTTAGAGCATCAGCAAAAACCCAAAGAACAAAACCAACCAGTAAAGGTTTTCCAAAATTAACCTCTTCCTATTACCCCACGTTTGGTTCATAGAATATAAAGGAATTGAAACCAATTCTTTGTTCTTTCCATTGCCAGCCATGAGAATATTAATTTTCTATCAGGTTTCTTTTCTGGTGTTTGGTGTTGATAGAGAAATGAATCGAAAATTCAGTCTATTTTTCTATAATACCCTCACATATGGTATAAAAAAGGATAATATAGTACAAAATTTTAATAATGATTGTAGAACTTAATTAGGAAAATGATTCCACAGGAATGAGGAGGGAAACACTTTCCTCCCTATTTTCCAATCCATTTGGAACCAATTTAATTTCCCTCTCTTTTTCTTGAGCTCTCAAACAAAGGAAAAAAGCTATTTTCCTTTCTCATGCCATAGTTTCTTTGAAACAAACATAACCTTAACCTTAAAGGAGAAAGAGTGAGAATAAGACAGGTGTTTTTTTCTGCATATAGAGGAATTGATGGCCACACTCTCTTCCTCTTCTTATCTTCTCCTCTGAGCTGCACTGAATCCTTTTTTTCCTTTCATATAGAACCAAATAAAAAGATTAATAATTTATTTTAATTATTACGTTATTAAGTAACAGATGTACTTAGATGTAATAATACAAACAAAAACCTTGGTCATATTTATATGTATATCTCCGATGGTGGAAGCTTTGTGCTGATCATCGATTTCAGTTGCAGGTAGCTAGCTACCGGCTATGTAGATCCTTCAGTTCTTCACTTAAACCACATCCCGAGAGAAACAGAAAGACAGAGAGCATGGAATTTAGCGACCATCACGACGACCAAGACGAGGAAATGGAGCTCAGCCCCACGGCGCCAACACCACCAGGTTACGACGCTTCCAGGTCCAAAATGGGCAGCGGCCGCGGAGGAGAGGCCACCCCCAGAAAAAGGGGCGGTGCTACCAACTCAACGTCTACCGGCTCTAATATCAGGTACAGAGAATGTCTGAAGAACCACGCCGTTAACATTGGAGGCCATGCCCTCGATGGTTGCGGCGAGTTCCTTGCTGCTGGAGAGGAGGGCACGCTGGACGCGCTGCAATGCGCCGCGTGCAACTGCCACCGAAATTTCCACCGCAAGGAGCCCGCAGAAGTCGGTGGAGGGGCCACTCTCGCCAACCACCAACAGCAACACACCCAGCAGCCGTTCTCGGCTTACTACCGCCACCCTTATCCACCCCAGCCATCGGGTTACCTCCACCTCACCACGGCGCAGCCGCACAGGCCTATTGCCTTGCCCGCCGCTGCTGGGTCGGGCGGGTCCCACAGCAGGGAGGAAGGGGACGACGTGTCGAACCCGAGTTCAAGCGGGGGCGGTGGGAGTGGGGTTGGGCTGTTGAAGAAGAGGTTTAGGACCAAGTTTACGGCGGAGCAGAAGGAGAAGATGGTGGAGTTTTCTGAGAAAGTGGGGTGGCGGATTCAGAAGCATGACGAGGCGGCGGTGGAGGAGTTCTGCGCCGAGACTGGGGTGAAACGACAGGTGCTCAAGGTTTGGATGCACAATAACAAGCACACTATCGGTAAGAAGCCCTAATAAGGGTTAGCATCATCACCATCTTCTTCAAATTAATCAAGTTTCATTAGCTCAGGGAGAGAGAGATGGGTCAATGTTTGTAGTTCAATATTTAGCTTGCTTGTTAGATTATCTTCAGTCAGTCATTAATGCGAGGTAAACTAATTAGCAATAACTAAGAGCATGCTAGAGAGAAGCCATTGTAATCTCTGCTGTGAATTAATAATTTTCATGTAGTTCTATCAATCATAGTTTAACTAGCTAGCTTAGCTTAGCTAGGGTTTCTATTTGTTTGTCGATTTTTCTGTCTCATCTTAATTAGTTTTTCTTCAGTATAATTGGTCGCTGATTACTTAACCTGATAATTAATTAATAGGCTCTGCTAATTAAAGCTCAAAGCTTCTCTGTTGCTCAATGGAAAATCTATAATCCATTCACATTTGCCGTAAACTCCCAAACTGAATCAGAGCTCCCATTTCCAATTTCCTAAACTTAAGCTGAACTGGGTTGTAATAAATTTGCAATAATCATGGTGATAATGATGACGATGATGATAAGGGGTTGGTGATCAAACCAAAGATAGCTGCAGTGAAACTCCCAAAAGTCCAGTCAAAACGTGTAAATACCGGCATGCAAGGCAAAGGCAAAGCATAGCTACAACTAAAAGCTGGAAAACTGTTGTTTCTTTCTTTCTTTCTTTCTTTCTTTCTTTCTCTTTATTTCTGTTCAATTTGTTTTTGTTTCTTAATCAAATCTGTTTTTTTTTTCGGGATATGAAGTCTGTACATATATCACCACATATGTCAAGATTTCCTTATTTTCGTCCATGATCTCACTGCTATGTAGAGGCTTCATCTTTACTCTCCTTCCCTCGGTGTTTCTCTCTCATATTTAATTTGGCTCAACCTCTTTGGATGCAAATATGCATTGCATTCTGGTCTTTTCTGGACATTTCGACCAGAAAAAAACTGAAAGCATTAAGGAGCTGCTGGGGTTCAATGACAATTACTCGAGAGTTTTTCTGAGCTAAAAGGCAACATGTCTCATCACTCTCATGCATGAGAAGAAGCTAGATCGATTACCCACTGCATTGGTTTTACATTTCGATTTAAATTTTCGGAACCTCTGATCCTTAATTATATATAGCTAGCTGTAAATTTTGTTTGTTTGTCTCACAAGGACTGAAACGGCATTCATGATCCGTCTCAATCACAACCTTGGTTTCTGTTCTCTCTAATTTTTTTCAGTTGGTAATTAATATCAAACACTTCAAGAAAATCCATCTGCAATTAGAAAAATGATATATACTCTCCGTCTTTTAATACAAGTCGTTTTAGGAATTTTCACACCGATTAAGAAACAATTATAATGATAATTTAACTCATATTTAAGGCTTCATTGATATACATCCCCACAATGAAATTAATGATAATTGATACTCCCACAATGAAATTCTTGTCATTATTGTGGGTTAAGAATAAATTAAAAAATATTATGAAGTAAAAATTAAAACGACTTATATATTGAAACGAAAATCAAAACCTAAAACGACTTATATTAAAATACGGAATGAGTATAACATCTTCAATTACTGCATGTGCTTAGAATACAGTTCACTAACAGTCGTTTTATGTTTTTGGGTACAAAGTTAATTAACACTTGTTCAACAATTAAAAAAGTGATGATCGATCTAGCAAGTTGCAGGAAAGGAAACTTACCATTGAAACACACTAGCAGCTAGAGTTGTGGCTACCAATAATCTTGTTAGTAATATAGCCTAAAGACAAGGACGTCTTCGAGGAACATGCAGAGAACCACAAACTACGTACGTAATTGCTTCGCCTCTACGGGCATCCTATATGGAACAGAATATCCCATATGAAAACCAAAAAAATTAACACGTTAATTAGTTTCTTGCATTAAAATTATCAAATAAAAATAATCAAACCACGAGTCCTTTGTTCGAAAAGGTTGGCTTAGATTAGAGCCATATGAAATCTCACGTTGGAAAAAGTGAATAGTCATCCTTAATTTATAAATATTGATACCACACACTAATGTCAATGTCTTTTGTGGAAAACCTTATATCCTAACTCTACCGGGTGGCTAAAAAGTGGGGAGAGTGTTGATATTGTTGGACCCAAGTGTGGGAGACTGTTGGCCATTTCTGCACAACAAACTGGTATCAGAGCCCAAGTTACGTTTAGAACTTGATGTCTCGTACGATCGAATTTGGTAGAGACCACATTTGAATTGAGATCACAAGATTTGGAATTGGATGCTTGTGGTCGAGGTTGAGCTATTCGGATCGTGAGATAATTGGTGATGACTCAAATCACGCTAAGTTGAAGATTGCTATAAAATGTTGGCTTAGATTAGAGCCGTACAGAATCTCATATTAGAAAAGGTGAAGAGTCATCCTTAAATTATAAAAATTGATACCACACACGCTAATATTAAAATCTTTTGTGGAAAATCCTATACTCGAACTCCACCGGATGACTAAAATTGGAGGAGTATCGACATATTAAACCTCTGTATGAGACAACGTCCTTAAATCTCCACGCAGCAGTCAGTCTAGCTTTGTTGACCGAGAAACTAGACTGGAGCTCTACCTACAAAGTTGTCATCCCAAACTTGCAATTTTTCAAAACTCAAAATTGGTCAAAGATGATCAAATAATAGTGTATATAACGTAGAGTTTTCAGTTCACAGTGAGTTTTTTGTTTTTATTATTGATGCCACAAAATACAATTAAAATTACTATCTCATGTTTAATGAATTGCATGTTAGGTAGAATCCTATGCAAATTCTCCCTTCTTTTGAGAGTCGGTGGTGTTGATTCCCGCCCACTATTTTTTTTTTTGGTCAATACGAATGCGAAAATTCATTAAAAGCCAACCGGCCAAACCAACAACACAGTGAACAGAACAACAACTGAACGAAGGAAACACTAACCAAACTACTGGATCTCATCATACTAAAATCATGGTGGCCGGTGACCATCAGATCTCAGAATTTCAAGGAGGGAGTTCGGAGGACGATTGGTCCAGTCCGAGGAACACACCTTCACATTAGCTTCACCATTGCAAGCTATGACGACTCTAGTTATAGTATTCTGCTTGGGGTTTTTCTTTGGTAGTCTCTCTTTTCCCTTTCTTATTAGTGTTGGTTCTGTCTTAGGCCTCGTGTTAGGTTACATTTCTCGATCTTTTCAACTTGATCCGAAGTCCTTTCTCTTCAGATAACCCCTTTCATCTTCCTTGATTTCGAACCACTAATTTGCTAATATTGTGGTGACTTTCTACCATATGCTACACATAACTGCATTACAGTACGCAACAATCAACAAGGGATTACGTTTGGATACGTCTATCCCTTTGATCCCTCTGGGACCTCTCTCTCTCTCTCTCTCTCTCTCTCTCTCTCTCTCTCTCTCTCTCTCTCTCTCTATATATATATATATATATATATATATCCTTCTGGTTTCAATGTTGGCGTGCAGAAGGTATTCTTCGATAAGGAGATCGAAGTTGATTGAATTTAGTTAGCAGTAGAATGGTCCAGAAGTTGTCTCTTTACAAAAAAATTGTGTTTGAGAAAAATGTTCTTGTTCACAATCGTTATTTTAACACCTAATATATGCGGGTTTAGCTGCTGTGCAGCGCTGCATACCATACATACCGAATCAGACAGTAGATAAAGGGTGTTTTGAAATACTCGTGGGGTCTGTGGAGATGTATGGACGGTGAATTAAGAGCGTTGTACGCATGCGCTGCACTAATTTTACATGTCGAAAGAAAAACAACAAAAAACAAAAAAGAGGAAAAAGGAAGAAAGCATCAGTGATATCCCACTGTCGTAGCTAAAGAGTTGAACATGTTGGAAAAATGATCGATGTCAAGTTCGATCAAAGCTTTATGCTGCTGCTTTATTCTAAATTGGCGGGGGCTCCTAAAAGCTGACTCAAGTAACAAATGGAAATGACATTACATCTAGGCTTACATCGAATACAACTGTTTAACAATTTATTTGGGAACAATTTCAATAATGGTACATGAACTTTCTCCCGCGGATGAATATGGGTTCTCAACTTCATAACTACAACATAAGTAGTTAAGTACATGAACTATTGAATTCATACCAGTTTTCATACATCCCTGTTAACTTACAGTTGCAGGCCATGCCATTATGGTAAGTGGTTTAGTTATCAATGAGCAACCATATTGATTTGTTCATTCTCCTTTCCGTTACGTTTTTGTTTCCAGGAAACTGTATTGTAATAAGTCAGACACAATGTTACGGGCAACAGCCACCCTAGAAAGTAAAAACTAAGTTTCAAACAGGTTTATTTTCTCTAAAACTCTTCCTGAAACCACTGTCATAGATTCTCATCGATGCTAGAAGACATGGTATAATTGGTATTGTTTACGCAGAATCATACATGTTGCACGAAGTTAAGAAATACTTTGCTTGTATAATCACATTTCCCGTTTACAAAACTTTCAACATCCAAAAAGTTTCAATATCACAAAAGAAAACATGCAACAACATAATAAATAGAAGCTAGGAAATCTTTCGATTCAGAGCTGCAAGAAAGAGGAGACTTAACTTATGCATCAAGCTAATAATCGATCTATATATCAAATATTGTACAGTTCAAAATTGAACCTCCAATCCAAGATTGCTTCTGTTTCATACTTACACATGGTCAATTCACATCTCGATCTTGATACTGGCAACTCACGGTGTAAATGGTACCGGTGTAAATTGGAAAATCGTCCTTTCCGTAAAGACACAAAAGTACGTATACGTACTTCGTTGGTATGTACGTCCCAGAAATTACACCGCCGGCAGTTCGATCTGTTAAACCGTAAACATATCGGATGAACTAATGGTGGTAAACCTTACTGAACAACAAAACTACAAGAAGTTACGTAAAGACTCTTTAAACAACATGGGTATATGCATGCAATAATGCGGAAATCACACTGCAAAAGCCTACTAAAAAAAACCCAAGAGGTGGAGAGATAGAGTCGTGCTGAGCAGCAGGGGCGGAGCCAGAAATTTAGCTATGAGTGTACATTTTATAGATGACTTGTGTCTTGAGCAACGTAAGGTTCAAGTCACTAGGACAGCCGGATAAGACTTGTTTCAGCTTCAGAATTGTAACATAATGTGTGAGGTCTAGCGGTCTAGCCTCTATAACAAGATTGCGAATTTCTTCTCCTGGGCTGTTAAGTCATGGCGCATAGCGAGTGCACCCTTGCCGCACACTCCTTATGCATAGGTCACGTCCTCTAGAAATCAGAATACTCCCTACAATCGGGAATACCAACGGTTGCATTCACAACAAGTCAGTGTCTGAAACATGATGTACATAATCGCAAATGTCATTTACAACAAAATATATGAATTTGGGTAGACGATTTTCATCCCAAAATGTAAGAGAAAATAGGGGGTTCTAAACAAACACATTACACGGCAATTCCACTACTCATACCATAGAACATACACATCAGAGCTCATATATTCTTTTATAGCCTTTCCTGTGAACACCGAAAAGATTTAGCCTTGCACTCATTACAAGCTGGGGCTAGGGGTGGGGCTGCACCACTTCTTGAAGGTGTTTCACAGCACTATCATAGTTTACAAAGCTCATAAACCAGAACTCATGGTTGTCCACAGATATGACCTGGATATATTTTTCAGCTGCTTTGACCTTGCTTGTTGACGGGTTCACTGCCTTAAGCTGATGTAATGGAATAACCACCTGCATATGAGAAGGGAGATCTTGTAAAGCTACTGATGATAAATACATAGATGATCAATACTGTGCACTATTTGCTAAAATATACCTGTTTCTGCTGTCATCAGATCTCACTTTCACACATCCCTCAATTACAAATGACAGGACTTTTTTTTAACTAAGGATATAAGTACAATCTTCTTGTGAACATCAGGAGACACTAAACACTTCAAAGTAACAGACACTGAACTGCTTCAAGATGATCCGACACTACATGAAACAGACTAGTGGCTTAAAGACTTCCTAGAGCCTATCATACACGTCTATAGACATTTCAGTCATTCACCCGCAAAAAATGGTGAAATAAATGTTGGCATCAATCAGTGAAAGACTAAAAATGAAGACTCGATTAATCCCATATAAAGAATATAAAATTGGAGCGAACTAGAATAGGACCATTACAGGTTGCAATATCCAAATTATGAACCTCTCAATTTTCAGAAATCAGAAAACCTGTACAGTTTCATTGCATTTCAGACAAAGATAAATGTGCTCCCGAAAAAAAAAAACGTGTCGCTCTAATTCTAAACTCCATTCCAAAAGCTCATCAGAGAGAAAATTTTGTTCTGTACTACCAGCCATCTCCAAACCATGATCTATATGGGCATAAATCCAAAAAAAAGAAGGTATTAAACATAAAACCTGACATAGAAGCCTAGAAGGTTAGATTAATCTATGCACCTATGAAGACTTTTCAATTTCACTAGTCTAATAGGTTATCTATTAAAAAAATCAAGTTTAACTCCAAATTAGGCAACGCAAGCAAGGGGCACCAACAAGGCTTTGTATACTAATTACCCGTTAGCCAACTTGAGAGGTAGCTAATTATTATAGGGTTTATGCATTTTGTCTATCTTAAATTTGGTCTATTGGTTTCTTTCTTTCACTTACGAGCAACTTTGTATACAAACTCAAATGAAGTTTTAAGTAATCTATATATTATTATACAATAATGGCTAATCTGAAAATTAGAGGTTCAGAACTTTAGATGCTATGGTTTCTTGCCTCTAGCTCATCTGCATTATATCTTGGTATGGTTCTTTACTATAACTCCGGAAACAAAAGTATAGATTTTCTTGGATCTCTTTGCCCATATAGCTTTTGGTTAGATTGTTCTCACTTTAATTCTACGCTCCTTGTTTGTCTATTTCTGGAAGTAGTTTCTAATGAGAATTTATCCTCTTGTATCAATCAGAAAGTAGCCCTAAAAAGCTTCTACCTTTTGACATAACTCACAAGGATTACTGGTCCCTAGGTTGTAATATAATCAAATAAAAGTGTGAGCTGCTTAAACAGTAAATACTTTTGGCCAAGCAACATTATCCACAATACCTTATAATAGCTCCATGCCGTCTGATCACCAGTTTTGTATGAAAGTGGATCGTCACTGCAAAACGCAAGCTTTGCTGTTGACAAATATATAACTCCCATCACGGGGCCAGCAGATGTGGATAGGTAACAAGCAAATGTCTTCAGAAGTTGTTCGTCTGGGACTGTCTCAAAATTTTTCTGAAAAATCTTCTCATAACCACCTTCAGCAATAACTTTAGCACTCTGAGCAATTCTTCCTACAGCAGCATCAGCAAAGCTGGGTCCTGTTTTCACTGGTTCAAGGAAACTTACATGCATTACTCTCTAGAATAAGAATAAGCTCAGACAAACAAATATGAAATCCAGAAATGGTTTTGAATCCCAGAAATCACCATGCTTACATATATAATGCCACAAAACTTACGTGATGTAGATCTACTACCACAAAAACTTATGGTCCTATAATTAATAACTCTACAGCCTCTACTACCATTACCTCAACAAAAACTTCAGCTGAAGGAACGCTTATCAAAGTTAAAAGTTAGAAGAGACTCTGTGAAGGTCACATTTCGCACGTATACAATTGTCATTGGTTATATAGATGGGGCAACAAAAGCATCAAAAGATGCAAACAACTAGATTCTACACCTCCGAGTAGCCTATATTCTCAAAAACACACCACAAAACAACAATATACCTTCTATGCACAAACAATTCAGACCGAAAGAACAAAGTAAAAAATAGCCACTAGGAAGGTTTTGCGACGCAGATATAAGGGAGATCACAATTTTAAGTACATTCATGCCGCAAACAATATTCGAGAGCACATATTAATATTAATCCACTTTATTCCATATACAAGTCGATAACAATCGCAGACTACAATCAGAAACAGTAAAATTCAGTACACCTTCTACTGGAATCGAATGCTTACAGTGTTGCCACATGTTGCCCGCAAGATCCTGACCCTTCTTGGTAGTCTCCACAGCCTTCTTCCCCCATTTTCCAAGAACACCTTTCACCGACTCCACCGTATCTAATCTCACCCGAAACATAAAATCACACTCATCAAATTCTCATTTCCACAACTCCTTAACTCATCTTCACCAAAAATCAAAACCCTAACACGGTACATCACACTAGACTCTACAATTCAAACGAAGTCTCGGTTAACGGTGACTCACTCTTGACGGACGAAGCGGGAGGCGGCGCCGGATTGCTGACGTAAGGATTGGACTCCATCGGCATAGTAGTGGCGGCGGCGTCTGCGGGGATCGGCGGATCCCGAGCCTCGGGGTGTACTTCGGGAGTCGCGACGGGCGGCGTCGCCGGGAATGAGGGAGTAGAATCCGGCTTCGGCGGCTGGTCGGAGGCGATGGAGACGGAGGTCCAGGTTTCGGAGTGTGGAGGCGGAGCGACGTCGTTTGGATCGAGCTTAGGATAAGGAGCGTATTCTTGGGAGTGAGGAGGAGGAGGCTTTGTGTCGCCGGCTGGGTGTTGAGGCTCACTCATATTCGCCGGCTTTGTCTTCTTGTTTGGGATTTCAAAACGGCGACGGAGATTCCGAGAAGAAATGGAGGACGATCAGTTTGGACAAATGGCCGACGAACCAGGTTGTAGGGAAGGAAATATGAGCTGTATTTGGGCTGCCTTGTCATGGCCCAAATTGGTAGGGTCCAAAAAACTGAATTACAGGCTCAAACACTTACCCCTAGGCCCATCTCAGAAATGATGCTTCCAAGGGACTGCTATTCATATTCATAAAATGTAGAATAAACAAAGGCAAGATTGCCATATCAGAAAAATGATGGTCTTTAACTCTTTATTCCTATAAAAAGATAGGGTCATTACTTTTTGAAATAGTTAATTGAGACAGTATCAGTGCTACAAATGAATTATGATGTGATTCGTAAAAACATATATGGGCATGTACTATAATACGTGTGCATTTCAACTATTTTCTTACTGAAAATGCGGTACCGCACCGTATCGCACCGGTTCAAATCAGATAGTAGACCGCACCGTTTCATGTGGGATGAATTAAGATCGTGAAAAATATTAAATCGCTTATAAATGGACTAAATTAAGATTAGGCATTTTCCAAACCAAATAAACTGAATCGCGCATGTTTAAATAAATAATTATTTTTATAAATGAATTAACCCTACTATGGTAATATAGTAATACACAAATACCATAATAGTAACAAAACCTTAAATCTAAGGGTCTAAGTAACAAGTTTGCCAAGATCTATTCTAAATTGAGGTAAATTATATTACTTTCTACCGGTTCCTCTTTCTTTCTCTATTTGTTTTTTATATTGTTTAATCTCTAGTATATTGTTGTGAAATTTTAATTATAACTTGTAAGGGCACAAATCGTCGTTAATATAGTGTAAGTACGAGGTCGTTCCAACTAGGGATTGAAAATCGTTTTAATTCTAACTTAATTGATCTAAACTAAGAACATAAATTTTAGGTTTTCAAATAACAAATGATACGAGAGTTAAATAAAGAAACAAACAAGATAGAACCTAGGGTATCAGAACCAATCATTAACAATCCTATTTATGTATCAATGTAACTAATGGATTATTCGTCTCTCTAAATGACAATTCTTGTATCTATGTCCTTCTCATGTACTCTAGACTATAGTTTTCCTTAAGTGTGTGATGCTCTTCCTCTCGGGTAAAATTCGTATATCTCAACTATGCAGTCTATCATTCTCATGTATAAATTTAATATGCAGTACTCATTACGTTCTAGAAAACAAGGAAATCAAGCAAACCATGATTGTTTCTCGAGTAACAATGTAATTCACTACATTTAATTACAAGAAGCTTTATAAATTATATTGCAACTTTACTTCAAATTTATTTTCGAATTACTATATGCAAAGTCTTAAACTGATCAATCAGAAAACTTAAACATAACGCATCAATTCAAATGGTGACTAAGAATTCATCATAAAAAAATATAAATCCTTAAATAATAAACAATCATGATATGATGGCATCCTAACCCTAGAGAGAGGTTTAACAAACAACGACTAAACAAAATATAACAAAAACATTAAAGAATGAAATTGTGAAGATAGACGATTGGTCTCTGTTCATTTGGCGTCTACATTGTGCTCAAGAGATCTCATCTCATGTGAAATTCATAATCTCTTACACAGGGAAGATTTTTGCTCATCTTTGACTTCAGTTTCCTTGTAAGACTTGGATTTCAGACTCCATACTTGATATGAAATATGAAAACCTTGAAATATCTCTTATAAAAGTAGGAATCCATATACTATTTTCATATTCAACTGAATCATTGACCTTGATGTATTAAAATTAAATGCACTTGGCAACACAACTTGAGTTTTCCATGAATGTTAACGAACCCAAGCAGATTTCAGCTATGACCGCTCGTCACTCAAACAATCATAACTTCTTCTTAAAGTATTGAAATCAAGATCCGTAAAATTATACAGAAAGTAGACATCCGTATATTTCCAATGATATAGCTCATGATCTAATTCGATCTGGAACTTTCACAATAGCTCGGTAAAGTTGGATGTTCTACACTAACAGATTCTGTCAATGAAGAATGTAATTGTCATTTAATCTTTATTAGCTCATTTTAACTTATTTTCTTCTATATTTAACACAAACTTATAAACACAATAAAATAACATAAATTAATAATAAATTAGATAACTAAATTTATAAACTAAAGATATGATGCATAGAAATATAAGATAATACATGCATATTATATATTTCAAGGCCTAAAATACTTATTATGTAGTATTATTCAAATATTTTTACATTTGAAACTTGATTAATATTTTGGTCTGTAATATTAATCAAAGACTTGATGACTTTGTTTATTCTAATTTGGAAGCATGTGGTTTATCCAAAAACACACTAAAACCGCATAGGAATGTAAAGAAACGGTTTGACTAAACTCAAAACTGGATATAGTTTGTAAAATTATCAAACCATTTGAAATTGATGTTAACCTCCAACCCGCATTGCACTGTGCACCGTGCACACCCCTACTATAGATGTATCTCGGTGGCTCAGGTTTGGACGTAGTGTGTGTGATAGTTTATTTAAGGGGGCTGAAAGTCTAAAAGTAGTCATTACCCCAAAACCCGCATGATGCAGGGTGAGCAATACCTAGTTAGTGGAGTCGAATCAATCATATTTTACTTTTGTAACTGGTGTTCTTAACGTAATTATGTGTCTATTTTTCTCATAGTTAAGGAAATAGTAAAGATAAATAAATAGTGAGATAGAGTGCAGTCGTGATGGTAAACAAGAATGACGTGGAGGCGGCAGAGCTATGGCTTTCTTGCTTCTTTATTTTCCAGAATTCGACAGCCCACTTGCACGGAATATCAATGTCCTCTTTCCCCTCCAATTCTCAGAACAAGCATATATTAGCTGCTGTCCTTTACTTCTAGCTTAACAATTTAACATAGGCTGCTCATAATACACAGCTAAAAAGGCTATTGCCAAAAAGTGTGGCCCAAGGCTAATGCCATTCTGGTCCGACTCTACCACAACTTTTGAAATTGTGAGAGCCAACCCGAATCTATTGGCTAAAACAATGCTTGCTTCCAAGACAACTCATAGCAAATGAGCACTACCGGCAAAAGCTGTCTTGCGGTTTTCAATCTCCTTATAATTTCCAGAGATCTTTCTAGCTTGGTTGGTCTCGTCGAGTCCACTCAATGGCAGTAGCTGCTTGATCCATACAGTACAAAATCTACAATACTAGCAAGTGGAGAAGATATCCTATCCAAGGTGATATACTTTGTAGAGAAGATCTTGGTTCGGTTCGGGATGTTAGGGGCATTCGTCCCACCCCCGGCCACAATCTAAGATAACAATTATTTGTTCACAAAATAGTTTGGGGTACAAGTCAATAGGACAACTAAATGTGTCTAGCAATTATCTTGTATCAAAATTCATAAAATGTCACTACTTTGTTGTCAAATTGCACCTGTAACGATAAAACTAATAAACTTAATGATCCGACTCGTACTAATATTAAGGTTTGTACTAATAATGTAGATGAGTACTTTGGTACGATACTATCCTTTCTTTTTCATATAACAAAAATAAAATATCAAATAACAACCTAAAACCTACGAATGATTTATTAAAACGAAGAGCTTTAGCCAAAGAATATGAAAACTTAGAAGTCCACGAACCAAGACAGACAAATAACCCAAGTGTGCCACTGATATGCTGCAAAATTAGCTTCTTTCCAAATTAACACGCTGGAACTATCTCGGCCTATACTTTGGAAGTGATTAGCCAAATGCTTTATATCTGGAACTAGAGAACTGATTCTCCAAGAAACACCATATAGTGGTGATACAGGTATGATACTACCATTACGATTTGTACTTTAGGAACAATTAAGATGCATTATGTAGGTGCCAAAATATAAGTTCATGCGTACAAAAAATTCCATTGAGAGACCATACGGAAGTTTTTACTTGTTGACTTTCAGCTTAATTTGATCACCAAGATCTCAAGCCTCCATATTTTTTTTAATCTCTTCCAATGAAGTCACTTGTCTGTTTTAATTTATTTATTTTTTTCAACTTGTACCAGCAGTGGCTGCAGTGCCTTCTCCACATGGGTTGTTTAGTGGTTGCCTCCTCTCTGTCTTTTAGCAATTAACATTATCCTTCAATTTTTTAGTGCAATTTTTTAAAATGAATTTCTGGATCTAAAATGATGGGCTTCAATTTGATCAAATACCGATCGCTAAATTCAATGGAATAAAAAAGTTTCTGTAGATTGATTGCAGATGGGTGGTCTTGTTTGATGTGTAGAAAAAAAAAGTTAATCTCTCTGGGATATGGTTATATTAAGAAGTTAATTAATAATTACAATGTTCAACTGTAAGGCTCTTGAAACTGCATTAACCCTATCATTCTAATGCAAAGGTAAATTACATAAATTTGGTAACATTCTCCAATATGACATATTGGTGAAATCTTTTTTTGTACAAATAGAGTCATTAGTCCAAACAAAAAAAAAGCAACGAAGAAACTAGTCTAGCTACAAGTCATAAACTCCATAGCTCTAGAAAGACCAACAATGTCATCAAACAGAGCATCAGAAACCAGCGTAGGAGGGTCATGTTTCACATTAATAAAGTCAAAATCACACATCAAGCTTATGCAGTTCATTATCAAGGTCGCAAGAGGATGCAAATCAATATTATCATGTTGAAGAAGATTGATAAGCACTAAACAATCAGACTGAACTTTCAATCCTGAAATTTTTAAGCTACGAGCTAGGTGTAGACCATGGAACAAGCCCCAAGCCTCAGCTTGCAGGACCTCCCTAGTCCCAATGTTCACCATAAACCCACCCTGCCAACAGCCAACCTCATCCCTAAGCACACCCTCTGCTCTAATATTTCCATTATTCATCCTAGAGCCATCAACATTCAGTTTAAAATTTCCAACAGCTTGTTTAATCCAATATAGCATCTCCACATGTTTAGGCAAGTTTGCACCAATCTTAGCATTAACTTTAGCCCATTCATCAACATAACTAAACACAACTTCAGAAAATATTAAAAGGATACTTGAAGGAGCTATCAAAAATGGATTTGCACCTCCATTTCCATATGAACCAACAACAGTATATGAAGAAGATATTCCAACTGGTATTATTCATATAATACCATTTATGAAGCAAATTAACATAGATCCAATTTTCCAAACTCAGAACAAATGTAGCAAGGATATTCAAGTAAATCTTAAAATTTTGCCAAACCTGTTTAGACTTAGGACAATCCCTGAATAGGTGAATAATTATTTATATGGTATTAGTGCAGAATTTGCAGTGAGGATTGGAGGCAAGCTTCATTTGAAACATATGCTCATTAGTTAACAATTTGCTTGAAACAAAGGTCTATAAGAATATTTTAATCTTTAGAGGTATAGGAAGGGACCAAATCTTCATCCAAACATACTTTTAGAGGCCGTGTTCATCACATAGCACATTATAAGCAGATTTTACAGAGAAGATTCCAGAAGAAGTCTACCCCCATATAACTTGATCATGAATATCACATTCAGTAATAGGAACAAATAACACTTGAGCAATTATTTCTTGAGGGAGATTTTCACCAAGCATGATCATATTCTAGCTACCATCAATCAAAAATTCATTCACAACAGAGTTAGTATTGACAATATCATGATTAATAGCATGGTTGAGAAGGATACCAGAATGAGCCCAATATCAGTCCAAAATTTAGCCTGAAAACCATTGCCAACTCTCTAGGTAAGCTATTTTCGCAGTAAATTAGCCTCATACATAATACCAGACCAAGTACTTGAGCACTGAGCATGCTTTTTATAAGAATTATGCATGAGAGAACCAGAATGCAGATAATTCCTCATATAAATCTCGTTCCAAAGCCCTTGGTCTTTCTGGACAACTCTCCAACTAGCTTTAGCAAGCATGGCCATGTTCATATTAGCTGACTTTTTAATCCCCGAGCCACCATAGCATTTAGGCCTCCAGACTGTATCCCAGTTAGTAAGATGAACTTTCTTTTTCTGTTCAGTATCGCCCCATAGAAAACCCATATTGAGTTTATTCAGCTTGTTACAAATTGACATAGGAAGCTTAGTAGTGCATTGCATAAATTGGAATGGAAGCATTAACATATTGAATCAGATTTAATCTTCCCGCCATATTAAGAGTCTTACTTTTCCAACTAGCCAATCTGACTTGAACCTTGTCAACAATACTAGCATAGGTGTTCTTATTAACTCTTTTATGAAGTAGAGGCATACCAAGGTAAGTTTCTAGATCATCAGTTAGTGGAGAGCCAGAGAACTTGCTTATTTCCTCGGCAATCCTAACTGACACATTAGGAGATACAAACACCATAGATTTCTCAAAGCTCACAGTTTGTCCCGAGAGGCCATAAAAGAGGTCCATACATTGCTTCATCCCTTTAGCATGAACACTGATAGCCTTAGCAAAGAGAATTAAATCATTAGCAAAGAATAAGTGGGAGACAAAAGGCCCATTTGTAGAGGACTGAATTAGGAGCCAATGTTTGGAAACAACCGAAGTTCTAATAAGATGAGATAATATTTCCATGCAAAGGACAAAGAGATAAGGGGATAGATGGTCCCTCTGCCTAATTCCCCTGCCCCCTTTAAAAAGCTCCGATAATTCACCATTTACGATAATTTGATAGCTAGCAGAAGTAATACAACTCATAATCAACTTAATAATATTGCACTAAAGTTTAACCTCATAAAGAACCTGCTCAATGAAACTCCAGCTGAGTTTGTCATAGGCTTTCAAAAGATCAATTTTCCAAGCCATGAAGCCTTTAGCACCCTTAGAGTTCCTGCATTTATATAAGATTTCTTGAGCAATCATAATGTTGTCAGAGATATGTATTCCTGGAACAAAGCTAACCTGATTAGGGCTAATCCATTTTTCCAACATAGGTCTAATTCTATCAACAATGATTTTAGAGATAATCTTGTAAACAGTACAACAACGGCTGATAGGGCGAAAGAGGTGCATACGTTGAGGGGCTGACACTTTTGAGACAAGAGTGATAAGAGTATGGTTTAGACCGGGAGGGATAGAGCCCGCATGAAAAGCAGTGGTAACAACTTTAATATTCTCAGAAGAACACAAGGGCCAGTGTTGTTGGTAGAATAAAGCAGGAAACCCATCAGCTCCAGGAGCTTTCATCTTACCAATTCTGAATAAGGCACTATGAATTTCCTGTCTAGAAACATCTATGCCAATTAAAATTGACTATGCAAGAAGAGTATCAGGAAAAAGAATAGGAATATGAAACCTGAGATCCAAGCCACATTCAACTGCAAAAAGATTATAAAAGAAATCCACAACAATTTTCTTCATCACAGTTGGATCATTAGACCAAGTACCAGAGGAGTCAAACAAGCCATCAATCTTATTTCTTCTCCTCCGAACCACAATGGTTAGAAGTTAAACCTTGAGTTTTTTGGAAGAGATCACCACCACAATTGTTCCATGTGTCAGTCATCTTATCAATATAGTTTTCATGCTGCATTCACATAGCTTGAAACCTGAAAGGAGAATTAGGTCTTGAAGTCCTAGCATCAGGCTTCAACTTGATTAATATAGGGCAGTGATCTGATTTCACTCTAGCAAGGTGGATGACACATGCATCAGGAAAAAAGAGCCTCCATTCACTAGAACAAAATCTTCTATCTAACCTCTTTTTAACAAAATTATTAGTCCAAGTGAAATCTGCTCTTTGGTAGCCCATGTCAATCAAGCCATTCCTAACGACCCAGTCTTACATACCCCCAAATCTATAATGTTGAGAGCCACCAATCTTATCAGAAAAAGAGAGAAGTTCATTAAAATCACCCACCAAAATCCAAGGCAAATTGTGTTTCTTAATTAGATCATCAAGAGAAGTCCAAAGTCCACTTCTAGAAATGTTGCAGGGACTAGCATAAATTCCCGTCAAAAGCCAAGTATGAGAGCCATTCCAAGAGATCTTAACTGAAATAGACTGAAAATTAGGATAAGTAATATCAACAGTAATTTTGTTTCTATTCCACAAAAACCAAATGTTACCAGAAAATCCATTTGCTTCCATGGCTTCAACGTCAGTAAAGCCAAGAGAGAGTAAGCATTTCTTAGCACCAGAGAACATGATTCGAGGTTCACAAACAATAAGCAAGTCTAACTTGTTCATCTTCACAAAATCCTGGATAGAGGACCTGAACTTTTCACCCCCAGCTCCTCGAGCATTTTAGAAGATAATATGATCCATTAAAAATGATGAAATGGAGAAGGGACCTAACTAGGAATCAATCATATATTCCCCAGAGTGGGAAAGAAGATCAGCAGCATTAGACAACTTGTTATTTTCTACAAAAATCTGGTAAGCAATATTATTAGAACTCTGCACTTTAGAAATCTCACTAGCATTAGTTAAAACATTCTGAAGAGGGCAATGACCAAAGAGAGCAAATATCTCATTACCAAAAACATTATCAACATGATCAAATGAGAGCTTCTTAATAGCAGTTGATTGCTTGGTAATAGTAGTTGAGAATTTTTTATTCTTCTTCTGATAAAACTTCACCATTTTAGTACCACTAGCACTAGCAACATTAGAGACATCTTCCATAGGAATACAAATGCCTTCATATAAGTTAGCAAAAAGAGAGTTACATTCAGCATCCTTGGAGGTAGAACATGCCTTATTCTTAGTAGAGAATGTCTTATTATGAAGCTTCACTTTGTCCTGGAAATTATTCCACAGTTTCACAATAGCGGGAGCATCAGATATATTAGCATTGTCTACAGGGGTCTCAGGCTCAACATGAACATTATTTCCCTCAACATGAAGCACATAAAACCTAGAGCCCTTATTGGAGTTTTTCTTTTCGTTGATACTCTCATTACTTTTCTTTTTTATTTATGTAATTCATTAACATCCAAGGACCTATGTCCTCTTTAATCACTGAATTCTGAGCACAAGGATTAGATAAATCAAGGACTTGACCTTCCTTCTTTATTGTATCCATTACATTAGCAGTATTGGCATCATAATTAGACTCATCAGCATCTGTAGGCAAGGAATATGAACCACATAGGGGCATTTATCCTTGGCATGTCCATAACAACCGCACTCAAAGCAGATTAAGGAGATACCTTCATAAATGACATTGTTGGCAATTGATTCTACTTCCACAAAAGGTTTTAATGGTTTGTTGAGATCAATTTTAACACAAACTCTTGCAAACTGACATCTAACTTGGCTGATGGTAATTGGGTCAACCCTAACAACATCTCCTAAGATTTTCCCAATCCTATTAACTGTGTAATTTTAGAAATATTTCACAGGAAGACCACAAATTCTAACCCATAGAGCCATCTTACCAATCACTTCCTTCATAGAATCAAAATTTGGTTTCCAGTGCCTAACAGTTAAAGTCTGACCAGCTAAAATCCAAGGCCCATTGCACAAGACATAGTTCATATCATCTTCCAAATTGAACTTAAGAATAAAGAAACCATTAGGTAAATCAATAAACTGCTATCCACCACTTGCCATTTACGTCTAAGACCTCTAAGCATGAAATCAAAGGAGTTTATAGAATTTGGCTTACCCATCAGCTTGATCACTACTGCACATCGCTATTCATAGTCAAGTTTGTTGTGTACTTTTGCCGAAAACGAAACAATTTGACCATGAACCCCTTGGGTGTATGAGCAATCTTCCTCCCAGAAAATGAACTCTTCAGTCATGGTCTTGTTGAAATGATCGAGTGGTTTTTCAGTTTGCTTGCATAGTTTGAGCCCATAGAGGGAGGAGAAGGATTGGTTATAGATAAATCAAGCTTTTCCACCCGCAAAGCCTCCATATCAGAAGCTATATCCCCACCACACTTAGAACGTTTTCGGTGCAAATTAATAGAGCTCATACCTCCGTCACTTCTACTAGGAAGGGCAGAGAAAGTGAAGATTGGAGACGACACTACCAGTTCTTCAGAAAAACCCAATTTGCAGTAGCCTTATTGAGAGACACAGTACAACAGAAGACAATAACTTAGAGTTGTCTGATCAAACCGAGTCATGGAGGCTTCAAGTTGACTCAAGACTCACCAAGCCGCACCCGGAGCCTTCAAATTCCCAAATGGTAGAAGGCTTTCCTTCAGCAAATTGAAGGATGCAGAAGCTACCACAATGAATACATGCTATTAACCGAACCAAGAAAGCTTCCTAAATGCCAAATGACAGAACCAAAAGCTATTGAATTGACGACTAGAGACTTCAAAGGTTGAATCTTGTCACCACAACCCTTCCTCACAGCGCCGAAGACGTCGTTGGGTTGGTTTCATGGGAAAGGGTTAGGGACTCAGGACCCAGGCAGAGGAGAACATAGGAGGGCGGAGAGCGCCTCAGTCTCTGGGTGAGATCTGGTCGCAGAGTGAGGCGGTGGTGATGAAGGCAGAGCTCCTCGGTCTCTGGGTGAGGTCTGGTAGCGGAACAAATGCCGGTTACTGAGGCTGGGCGGTGTCGGAGACAGAGCTCGAAAGCTAGTCGGAGACTCGGTGGTTCTTCATATTGCGTCGGAGATGAAGTCACATGGCGATGGTTCTTCAGGTCGCGTCGGTCTCTCAGATCAAGATCGGTCTTTAGATCGCGTTGCGTCGGTTGTCAGATCGCAGAGCTGCAGTTACTGTAGTTAGTAAAATTTGATTATTATTATTATTATTATTATTATTATTATTTAGAAATCCTTCTTTGCTAATGAGTTGCAATAATGTTCTTTTTATTTTGTGACATTCTCCAAACTTTACATGTACTATATATATATATATATATAGCAATGCGTTGGAATAAAATTTTCGTTGCAAACTTCTCATCCTCCAACCTAACGAGGTTGCAGAATTTATGAAATCAAAGCTCAAGGCATTCCTAACCCATTTGAAACAAAATTAGGATTGCAGTTGACACTTGAGGGTACTATTAGCTCTGAGATAACTGGATCAACCTAGGGTTTTAACAAAAAACTATAGTATCCGTCCAACGACGCGTCTGTTAACGTGGCTGTCGGATGGGAATTTCCGGCGGGTCAGATGGTGGCTTAGGTTGGTGAGAGTGGGCGGTGGATCGACAAGAGGGCGGTAGGTCTGGTTTGTGATCAAGATGCTACTTGGTTTCAGATCTGCATTGGTGGGTTTTTCGGTGGCGATTATGGCATTAATTGGAGTTGCTGGCCAGGATGTTGTGGTAGGTGGAAAAAGTCATAATGCGGTGAGAAGAGACGGGGAAGCAGCTCGGCGACAGCTTGCCGTGATTGTGTCGTGGATCCGGGCAGGATCTTGTTGCCTTGTGGCTTGTTGAAATTTTGATGAGTGGTGTGTTTGTATCTCTACTACAGATCTGGGCGGCGGTTTTCTGGGGGTGTCTAACATCGTTGACGGGAGGATTGCCTGAGGTCTGAGGTGGCAGTGTGGTGGATGCGATCTTGGCTGGTTGTCTTTTGTTGGTCCAATATGGTCGGCTTGGGCCTGAGTTGGGGTGAATGTATGGTGGGTTTTGGTCTTTTGGCCCAAGTGGCCCAAGTCTGTTTTTTTTTGTCTTTTTAGTTTTTCTTGTCATCCCTCCACCTTGCGCGAGGGTTTAGGATGTTGGTAGGTAGGTTTTGGTTGTGTCGTTGAATGCACATGTTTATGTTGTATGTCATTTCCAAAGATTATTTAAAAGTATGTTCTTTCCGGGTGTCAATGTAATAGGCATGTTGTCTCTGCAAATATGTTGGAAGTTTTAGTATGTGATGCTATTTGAGCGGTTCTCTTATTCTTTGGCTGAGTGGTATGTATTTCCGTGGTGCTCGTTTTTCCAATTATGAAGCATGGCTAAGTGATCCTACTCACATTGGACCCAGTGCCTAGGTGGTTTGGCCAATAATGGGTCAAGAAATATTGAATGGTGATGTAGGCGGAGGTTTCCGAGGAATACAAATAACCTCTGGTTTTTTTCAGCTTTGGCGATCTATTGAGATTGGTGACGAGTAGGACATTGACTACTTCTAGAATCAGTTTTGATTGGTTCACAATTGGGTCTTCTTGGTTCACATCTATTGTTTCTTGTGATAGTCCTGTAACTAGTAGTGTTTGATCGGACGGAGTGTGGGGAATCTTATTCTACCACCGAGTGTTCAATTTATTTGTAATTTTTGTTTTGGTGAAATATATATTTTCTCTTTCTCAAAAAAAAAAAAAAAAAAGCAGTTGCAGCAGTAGTACATACATCGATATCATATATGGTCACCCAACTCTGATGCCAATTATAATAGAGTACTGAACTTTCCCTAAACTCTGTGTTCAGAAGAAAATGGCAATTCATTCTTTCAAAACCTAATCAAGGAGCTAGGCACATAAATGAGAAATGACATATGATTGTTTCCTTTTCTTCGATTTTTTCCTTTTCATTTCTCAGTTTCCACTTTTCATTTTTGTTTCTCTTTTTTTTTGGAATAATTTTGTTTCTCTTAGACACTCTTAATTTTGTTTAAGAATTGATCGAGTGAGGCAGGATCTGGAAAACTTTTGGCATGGTGATGCTCTTGCACGTGTCGCTTACCTTCAGGAACAATCTTTGAGTAACCGAGTGCAAGTGGATTGAACTTAGAATCACAACTACATAAGGTTGAAGTGATATGCCAAGACAGACATGATAACATGAGCTCTCAACTTGAATTTAGAGACTGATAGGGCCGGTCCTCAGCATACAAGGGCTAGTATGAAATTTAAAATGAGGTTTTTTATAGAAATAATTTTAAAAAAATGATATATAATTGTCCTCAAATCAACTCATATGTGTAAATAAACACCTCAAACATCACATATACCTACATGTACTTTCCATCAATTCACTTGTGAACTTCTCGACAATCTCCGTCAAATTTCAAAAATTTTCAATTTGTACTAAAATGCTGCCAATCATTCAATCCGTGTGCTAATTGACTGGTTGATGCCTAGTTTTGAACAATTTGCAACATAAACAGAACACTTTATCAAGATCTTTCTGGTATACTAACCAATTCCGATGATACTTCTCTCCATTTGGTAAACATTGACTGTTAAATTCTTGATCCGAACTCATAATTCATGCCTAGCTAGCTAGTAGTAAACCTAAACACTGATACACTACTGATGTCTATCAGTCGTATTTGGCTGCTTAGCACATGAAATTTTCTCAAATGTTCTATACAAGATTGAGCCAAGATTATGCAGAGACTTCTATCACTTCCTTTCTAATATGACAAACTTGTTTCTACCCCATTTGTCAACTATAACCAATAACCAACTTATCAGAATGGCCTAAAGATGGCATTATTTGACATTGCGTTCGAACCTCACATATGATCGTAAACATCGATCTTCAAACACGCTCCTCTTGCACTGATACATCCAATTCTTGATGGCCCATCGAGAGATATTTTCATGGTGATATCAACATCATAACGTAACAAAATATATTGCTTATCTTGAATCTGATATCGTGTAAATTGTGTGAATGTTTTACATGCACCAACAAATTAAGAGATGCGAAATTGTATTTTCTATAGTTCTAGTTCTTTTCTTTGGCTTGTTAAATTGCTCCCCATGCAGGATGATTTGGATCTACAACTTACACTTAAATGTCGTTTTAAAATTAAGAATTGTGAGGGTTTAGTTTCATTAGGCGCACACATGTATCTATCAATATGATTTAGTATGCATATCACACAAAAAAAAATTGTGTACGTATATCATTCTGCCCATTTTATTTAGTAGTTATTGGATGTTATTACACAACCATTGTCATTGCATTATATTTATGCTAGGACAGATAAATCCTCATAGAAAGTATATCACTTCATGTCCGATTATCTAGGCCCTGTTTGGTTGACATGAGTGTCGAGACATGAAAATGAATTATTTTCCTTTCCAATCTAATTTAGAATGAAATAGGTTTTTATATTTCCATATGAGTGTTTAGAAGATATTAGAATTATTTTGGTAAGTCATTAAAATGACATATTTATCAAATTTTCATTAAAACTTATTTATAAGGAACTAAAATACAATTTAAAAGGAAATTAATCTTTATCGATGAGAATGGAAATAGAATACCACCCGTAGATAGGTAACTCATTTTAGGCTTTAAGATGGAGTCAATTTCCAGTCAAATCATTTTTTTTTCCATTCTAATATCAAATGACAACCAAACAACACTTAGAGATGAAAACTGAAATGAATTTCTTTTCCATAACATGATTTCCTGTTAACCAAACGAGGCCCTAAAGTAATCGAGAGCGTAAAACATTAATTCCTCTGTGCATGAAACATGTAACATGACCTCGGAACATGGTAATGGGGAATTATATCGTCCCCTCAAAATTTTCTTAGAAATCGACCACTAAGGCCTCAGATAACTTGAATAAGGATATACGAGACTATATGGAAAGCCTGATCAATAAAACTAGAAGAGAATGCCATAAGTTCATGATATTTGAAGGAAGAACATGCTAGCAAGATCTTCACCCATGTCATATGTAGGATTAAAAAAAAATTCACTTTTACCATATGAGGAAAAGTTTCCCAATTATGCTAAGTTTTACTCCAAAGAAAAGATAAGCTAGGCCTTTGACCAAACACAAAAAAACAGACATAGTAGCTATTTATAGAATACCATCACAAATAGAGTAATTATGAAGCAAGCAAATCACCTAAACTTAAGCCAAAAGGGGTAATACTATAAAGTTAGCATATTTAGCAAAAAAGCAACTTCACCTGGGGATTAAATGTTTCCGGGTATGAATCGTAAACCCGCGGCATAAAAAGTTAAAAACTAAAGAAGTGCTGGTAAAAAAGGAAATGGTATTATTTACTGCTGTAAAGAAATTTGAGATAAAGAAAGTGAAGGGGAAAAAAGGTAGTGGGGAAGTTGGACAGACGCGAATATTGTGCGCGTGCATATGACGCCAAATATAGTCTCTGCTAGTTTCTCCCTCGTTCAGCTTTTTGCTCAAACCAGCTCCAATGAAAAACAACTGTTTACTCTTTCTGGATTGGCCCGTCCTTTTTAACTCGTATGGCTACTTTTCTGTCTTTCCGAAGAACTAGAAGAAACGCATAAACTTCATTAAGATTCTCTGGATATTATTTACACTTCTGAGTTCTGAGACAAGAGTTGAAAACTTTGCAGGCAAAGAGAAGTATGTGGATCAACAGATACGGTAACACATATTATGTGTATTTTTGTACAAATTTGATTGAAAAAGTGAGTTTTCATTAAGTTACAGTATCACAAAAAACATTAGATTAGAAGGAATTACAATGAACACAACACAACTCAGATAACATTTATCTTATTCTACATATAATGAGAGCAAATACTTTGTCTCTTTGTGAATTGTCCAGATCATTGTTAATGAGTTTAATAATAATTAACAGACGACACACCATTTTCTTTACTGATTTGGCAAGTTGAAAGAGATTGGAACCTAGTTTGCCGAAAAGAGTTGATCTCTCGCACCTAAACTTATTGTCCTTAATTTCATACTAGACTAACTGACTAAGTGTGGACATAGGACCGACATCTTACAAATCTATGTATAGTACAATTTCTCAAGAACTTATATCCATGAGTCAACTGCCGCCTAACTTCCCCTAATCTGATCATACCATTTTTCCAAGCAACCGATATTTAAAGACTGATGTCTATTAATCTGATAACTTTGATCCAAATTTGGTGATCAATATGAATGTAGCAGCAAAAAAGGAAAGTAACTTTTTTTAACTGTTAAGGGAAAACGAGAAAGGAAGAAGGGTAAAAAGAAATAGAAGAAGAAAAAAAAAGGAAAGGAAAAAAGACAAGTTTTTGGAAAGGCTAAAACCCCCCAAATAATGGAGCCTAAGTGTGGAGAGCCATTGGATATTGCCAGAGAGAGAGAGAGAGAGAGAGAGAGAGGGACTGTGTTTTGTAAGAAGAGAGAAGAAGAAGAGGCATGGAGAATCCCAATGCTCAGAGACACTGAGAAGACACAGACAGCACACCCCTACTGTTCACACACTCTCTCTATATCTTCTCTGTGAACCCCCCAATTAAAAAATAATTCCAACCCACATCTTCATCAGACTCTCTCCTCTGATCAAACCCCCCCCTCCTCTTTCCTCTTCAAATCCAATTCACTGCTCAGAGCCCATGACATGATCTCTGAATTTATATTTAAAAAAAACCCGCAACAGAAAGATTCGATTTTTGATTTCTGATTGGGTTTTTCTATTTTATCAGAAAAAAAAAATACCCAAACCCAGATCACTCATGGGAGAAGAAGGGTCTTCTTCTTCTTCGCCGTCCCAAATGTCCGAGGACGACGACCGATCTCCACCGTTGGATCCCATCTCCAACAAAGCCCGCAATTGCTCCTCCGGCTCCGGCTTCCCTGGAACCAGCAGCAGCAGCAGCAGCAGCAATCTCACCTCAGATTACATCATCCCTTACCCTGACCAAGTCCTGGAGAACGTTCTAGAAAACGTCCTCTGCTTCCTCACCGCCCGCCAAGACCGCAACGCCGCCTCATTGGTCTGCAAGTCATGGTACCGCGCCGAGGCCCTCACCCGATCCGACCTCTTCATCGGCAACTGCTACGCCGTCTCCCCTCGCCGCGCCACGTCGCGCTTCACCCGCGTCCGCGCGGTTTCCATTAAAGGAAGGCCCCGCTTCGCCGATTTCAACCTCATGCCCGCCAATTGGGGGGCCCACTTCGCGCCGTGGCTCTCGGCCATGGCCAAGGCGTACCCTTGGCTCGAGAGGGTCTATCTCAAGCGGATGTCGGTCACGGACGACGATCTGGCTATGCTGGCCGAGTCGTTTCCTGGTTTCAAGGAGCTGGTTCTGGTCTGCTGCGACGGGTTCGGCACTAGCGGCCTCGCTGTGTTCGCCAGTAAGTGCAGGTAAAGTGGTGCTACTCACTTTTGTCGTCAAACTTGGTTTCGGTCTGATTGATTAACTCGGGTTCAAAGGGAATGAGAGATGAGATCCGCAAAATGTGTGTTAAGATTTAAGGTTTTAGGATAAAGCTTTGTTTGGATCTGAGTTAGTGTTTTTAGATCTATTATGGTATTAGTGTTTTGTTTGGAAGTTAATGCTTTGTTTTACCTGATTAAGTATATGAATGCGGTTTCTATTTCTGGGTGTTGTTTATGAAGTTACAATGGGAAAAAAACACTGATGAAGTTATAATGTGTGATTTCGCAGACAGCTTAGAGTGCTTGATTTGATTGACACGGAGGTTCTGGACGATGATGTGGATTGGATGTGCTGTTTTCCTGAGAGCTTGACCTGTCTGGAGTCCCTGATTTTTGATTGCGTAGAATGCCACATAAATTTCGAGGCATTGGAGAGGCTGGTGATGAGGTCGCCTTCCTTGAAGAAACTTGGGTTGAACCGCTATGTTTCAATTGGGCAGCTGCACCGCCTGATGGTTCGAGCTCCGCAGCTCACTCACCTAGGAACAGGCTCATTCAATACACCGGAGGGCAATGCTCAGGGGGATCAAGAACTGGATTATGTTTCTGCTTTTGCTGCTTGCAAATCCCTAGTCTGTCTATCGGGGTTCAGGGAGATATTGCTGGATCAGTTACCTGCAATCTACCCCGTCTGTGCTAATCTGACCAATCTGAATTTCAGCTATGCAAATATCACCGCAGAACAACTTAAACCAGTCATACGTTACTGCCACAAGCTCCAGACTTTCTGGGTATGTGTTCTGTCTCCTTATTTGTGAAAACTATAAGGAAATGAAGCTTTTTAGAGCTTATGTTTGATATTCTAATGCAGGTACTAGATTCAGTATGTGATGAAGGCCTTAAGGCAGTGGCTGCAACTTGCAAGGAATTGCGTGAACTTCGGGTTTTCCCAGTCAATGCTAGGGAGGACACTGAGGGTCCTGTTTCTGAGGTTGGTCTCCAAGCCATTTCTGAGGGTTGTAGGAAACTGCAGTCTATATTATATTTCTGCCAAAGTATGACGAATGCAGCTGTGATTGCCATGTCAAAGAACTGCCCAGATCTTGTTGTGTTTCGTCTCTGTATAATGGGGCGCCACCGGGCTGACCATGTTACTGGTGAGTCCATGGATGAAGGTTTTGGAGCAATAGTTATGAATTGTAAGAAGCTCACCCGCCTGGCTGTCTCTGGTTTACTGACTGATCAAGCTTTCGGCTATATTGGGCAATATGGAAAATTGGTCCGAACTCTCTCAGTTGCCTTTGCTGGTGACAGTGACATGGGGCTAAAATATCTGCTTGAAGGCTGCCCTAAATTGCAGAAGCTTGAAATCCGGGACAGCCCATTTGGGGATTCAGCATTACGCGCTGGTTTGCATCACTATTACAACATGAGATTCCTTTGGATGTCCTCATGCTTGTTAACTCGGGAAGGTTGTCGAGATGTTGCTCAAGCACTGCCCCGCCTGGTTGTGGAAGTGATGAAGAGTGATGAGCAGGTGGCTACAGGTGAATATGTTGATATATTATACCTGTACCGATCCCTTGAGGGGCAAAGGGATGATATTCCAAAGTCTGTTGACATTTTGTAGACTTTGATTCAGAAGTCAGTTAGAAGTTGTTTCAACTTTTCTTTATGGCGGCATTGGAGCAAATGAGAGACATAGTACTGGAAGTATTCTTCGGGTGACTTTTATATAACCCGCTTGGCGGCTCCTGCATCGCCATGTATACAATAGATGAGTAAAACAACTTTTGTTCTTGAGACTGAGTGTTTGCAATGGCAGCCAGATGCCGCAGTTGCAAAGGCAATCATATAAGCACTGCAGGCCACATTTCCTCTTCTTTGCTTGTTCTAAGTTCTTTGGAGGACGGGGGTGCTGATGCTGAGGAGTCTGGAGGTGTTGGAAACCATCATTGGATGTTTGTATTGGTATGCTTCTAAATTTCATGTTTGTTTTTGTTCCATATTCATTTAATCATAAACAACGGCCGCCAGAGGCGAAGAGAAGGGAGGGTTTTTCGAGCTGATCATGATTCACGTCCTCAAGCCAACCATACTGTTTACCTCTTATTGAGAAAATATGAAATGGACAATCTGAAAGGTGAAAACTCTCCGACGTCCCTCGCCTGTGCCGCCTCAGTAGAGAGGTAGATTTAGTTTGTTTATTTTGAATCAAATGAGTAGTTCTAGTTTTTAAGCTGTAGCTGGTGAGATCTAAGATTCGAAGTGCCTTTAGACTGATACATCTCTCTGTTTCTCTGTCTCTATTTCCAAGTGTTTTGTTTCTTTCAGTTTCAGATGTGTTGTAACACCTGACTGTTGAATTTATTATTATTGTTAGCAATTGCAAATGTGAGATGGATAATAAATGCCAAAATATGCATGGACCATTTTATTTATTTATTTATTTTGTTACTTAAATGTGGAATGATTAATTGACAGTGAGATTTCCATTAATGATGTTTGAAGTGTTTATACAAGCACACGCTCCTTAGTCATTAGTCCTCACAGAAGAACCTACTTTAAGCTCGAGCCTTATGACACGAGTTTTAATACTCCGGAACGCTGTAGAATTTGCAACGGTAAAACGTTTTTGACGGTTTTACTTAGCTTTTGAATTGCATTATTGATGTTGATCTGACCTGCTTATGGTTATGAGTAGGGCCTTTTATTTCTGATGATTTGTCACACCCCCGTGATTGCGTTATAAAGCAGCCAAATCCAGTGACTCACCATCTCTCTGTCTATCTCTATCTCATTATTTTGGAGAAAAAATGAAAACCAGAAAAATCGATCTGCCTTCTTTGTTGGTATTCCATCTAACTAGATGGTAACAGCTGACTTCTCATCAAAGTGGGATCTGACTCTGCATTTGAACAAGTGATTAAAGGACAAAGAGAAGCAAACGTACATGAGAAAAAGACCAGAGAAAACTATGGGAAGCAAAAGCTTGGCTTTCCGTCATTTCCAGCTATTTGAATCACGAAATCGAAGTTCCTAATGAGTTTTTGGTCTTGATTGAAGCTCCAACTGAGTTTGTGGTCTTCATTTGAGCCGTCCTTATGTGGTAAACTAGCTTCGCATTATGTGATAGAGCTCTAACGACCCTCATCAGTAAAAAAAAAACTGAATTTTTTTTACATGTTCGGGTGGTAAGTCAGCCCCTTCGCTTCTCCAATAAAGAACCCGACGATGGATGTTTTCTTAATGCGGTGGTAGTCTGTTTTTGTGCTGATTTCTTAATCCGGAGGTACAATATCTTCATATGAAAATAGAACTATAACGGCTTCAATTAGACGAGTAATTTGACATGCTGACTGACCATAAAATTTTACAATGAAATTTCTAAACTCATGATACGTAATCTATAAAATCAAAATTAAGGTACGTAGGATACTATTTCGAAGTCACAAAGGATGGTCATCCGAAATCAGAATAACTTTAGGATAGGAGCGTATCTGTGTGCTCATTTGTTCATTACATATGATGAAAGAGCATCGAGTTTTGCAGTACTTGCCTACATTGTCTTATCCAAACTGCATATGGAAATGAGAGTGGAATAGTCCCATGGAGGATGACCTTTGCCGAAGAATGAAAGAATGATAGCCTTTGCTTTATGATGATTCTATCATTCTCAGTTTGCTTTTAAATTTTTTTCTGTTCAGCAACCTTCCTTGTCCCCAGAGAAACAAGTGAGGAAAATTAAAAAGAGAGAAGAAAATTGATGGGGACTTAACACAGGGACGAGAGAGTGACATATTATTCAATCAAAGCCGTCCAAATGCCCTTATGAGAGACCTATTTCACCTACTGCAAGCATCATCCCCATCATTTTATTTGATTAGAACTTCACCAAATTAGATGGTCCTTGATGAATTTAAGCACACAACCCCCAATTACTTAGCACATGCTTTACTACAGTCAAGTGTTTTGCTAAGCACACATTGTGACCCAAGTTAATAATTGCCGAGGGTCTACATATAATTCTGATTATGTAATACATTGATGTAGTTATAGTTATCGATATGACTTACCTTAACTCATCATATATAGACAGATTTTGTTGAGGTGATGTATGAGGTTAATTTGGACTTGTTTTTTTTTTTGTCCTGTTCCGTATTATAGGGTTTATTTGGAAATAAGCAGAAGCTACAATACAAAATTACAAACAACAAACTGAACCAATCTACCAATTGTGGTGGAAGTGGGTGGCGGTGGAAAATAGGAAAGAGCCGAAGTCGGTGAAGCCAAAAAATAGAAGAAGTTTGAGTTCCCTAATAAGCTTTTGTCTGTTAAGCACATTGGTGGCTGAACTAAGCACGAGGTCAACCACTAAATAAAGTATGCTCTTTCATCTCGCAATACACCATTTAATTAATCTAACCACGTACCTAATTGAACTAATTAATTAATTCGTTTAAACTTGCCCTATAATTTAAGCATACTTTATTTTTTTAGAGGATAATTTAAGCATACTTTTCTTTCTAGAGTTTGCACTCTATCCCACCGATTCTTTTCGTATTCATCATCGTCCTTTTATCGAAGTATTTTTCTTGAATCTATGGTTTCAAGGGTTAGCTGAAGATCTGCCAAGAAAAAAAAAAGATTAGCTGAATAGTTTATGTACCAGTATGTACTTAAACATCAAAGTGCACTCTTAAATTAGTCATGTTATAGATATATGTCCGATTACATGTAATAGTTTATAAATTGATGACTTGTGTATATATTACGTCCCTTCGATAACTCAAGGGGTCATGAAGTGGTAACCTAATTTTTAAATTTGTTTGTATAAATTTATAATATTATTTTAAATTTTTGTATTAATGGGTCCATGCTTCACGTCTCACAACAACTGCACCAAGCTCCATGCATCTCCCTACCGAAAGAACAACTGCTACGTGGATAAGAACTGATAAAGTTCAACAAAAAAATATGGTGTTTTTCCTCTGGAATAAAGATGATTCTAATTTTCTAAACTAACCATCTCTAATGGGCGATTCTAAGACCTTATCCAACATGATAAACGTTCCTTTGCTAGGGTTTACCAGCAGCCACGCCAACCAAATCTCTCCCAAATGACCGACGACGGGAACTTCCTTCTCGGAGGAAAAAGCTCTCTCCCCTCTCCTCCTCTGTGTTCGGTATGGGGGGATTTCTCATATCTACGTTCCTGGTTTTACCTTTCGTTCTGTTGTTTTCTTTTGCTGGTATTGACACAGGCGATCTACTTGATTCGGAGTCGGATTTGTCTATGATTGGATTTTTTGTGTGGCAGTGGGGCGGCCTTGTGGTGGGGGAAGAGCTTCATACCCCCTATGTCTCGGGTCATTGGTGGTGCGATCCGAGAAGATATGATTTCAGATCGTTTTGATCTTTATGGCATCATATGGGAGGATAGCGGCGACAATAGGATCCGTATGAGTATTCCTATAGGCAAAATTGGGTTGTTTTATCGAGGGTGGGACTGTGCTCGGTGACATAAACGAGATCGGCAGCGTGGTGAGGCTGATGATAAAATGGTTGGCTTGAACATCATGACTTTTGGGTTGTGGTGCTTGAGTCCACTTTGGCAGGGAGGAACAAGCTGGGAGAAGCCAATGGAGGGATCCCTAGGCAGTATTGACCAGAATTGGTATGTTATCCGACTAAGGGCATGAACAGAGTCATGGTTGGCAAAGAACCTCAGTCGTACTTGGGTAGTGTTGAATTCAATGTCTCGGTTTTGGCTCCTACTTCGGCGTAGGTGTGGTTGGACTGGGTGTTTATGGGCTATAGTCAAATCTAATCTTGGGCATACTCACCTCATTTGGTTGGACAATTTATTCAAGCCTCTAAGTGACTAATTGAGTATGTAAAAATAAAAGTGCTATAATCGGTTTTAGAAGATGGATGTACTTTGGTTGTTAATTGGGAGGTTATTCCAGACACCAAGGTTGATTTGAACCTGTGAGTTGCATTGACAGAATCTGTTAAGTCGTTGGTTAGTCAGATCACTCAGATGTAGATAAAAAAACGAACTATGGTAAAAAAAACTGAAGTGCCTTGTAAGTTATGAACACCAGCGCATATGAACATGGCTCTCGATCTTTGACACTTTGAGTTAATTAACATAGCTTTTCCATATTCAAAGGTGCCCCTATGGCTTTATAGATTCTCCCACAACGCTGACGAAGAAATTTGAATGTTCTGATTCATTACATCTAGATCTGCCATTGTTTTCTAAACCCAGATATGGCTCATCCGTGTATGTGCCAATTTGATACCCAGATCAAAGAACTTTGAATTCCCCGATCCACTACACCTCGCAGTCGAGTCGAAATTCTCCTTTTCGAATCAGACCCTTTCATCTTCAAATTTTCTTGCCGATCCAGATTGATAACTCCTCATTTCTAGTTTCTTTGGCGTCGAGAAAGAATATTCAAATAAAGAAGAAGCTCATTCGGAATAAAAAAGAAAAGAGGGAGTCTTCAAAACAAGATCTTGGCAAGCCCATGCATCAAATAGATATGAGATTTGATGAGGAGGCTACTTGAAGCGAGTTCGACCACGGTACCCTCCAATCACCTCCGAGGCCGCTGATGACAAAAAACCCAGCGAGGCAAGATTTTGAATTATGTTCGACGTGGTCTGGGTTCAAGTTCTTCGATTCAGTTTTCTTTTTTTTTTTCACCGACAATCGATTGCAATTGATATGTTTTTACAGTGTTACTAATGTTTTGCTTGTTATCTTAACAGTGTTAATATTGGTAATAGTGTCGTAAAAGTCAGATTAAATGAACGGTCTAGATTGAGTAATATTGATTGGTTCAATAGCACCTTGGTGCCCTGAATAAGTTCCCTTGTTAATTTCTTAAGTGAAACTAGGTCTTTAGTAGTCATATAGACTATAGAGTAATTTTTTATGTCGGCCGCATTTTACTTATAACACTGTTCGTTGAGCAATAAATCTATTCTGACTGCTAAAAAAAAAAATTCAACTACAACCTAACCTATTTTAAAAGTATCAATTTATTTTTACACCCAACCTCGAGAAGAAACATCCATTTCAACACTATGCCAAAATTACAGTAACAACATGTACGAATATGTTACATTCGTAATATATTTACAACAAACTAACCGACCTTAAAATAATCCATCTAAAATAACACCACAATCATGTGACACCCCACGACATGACCAATGACGTACACCAACTAAATTTCTGAGATTCTAAACCCTCGTGAAAGAGATTAGATGAATAAACGCCGCTAAGGATGAGGAGGGATGACTAAGGTCCAGATATGTAGTAAAGTACGCTCTCTATTTAGTAATTAAGTTCTAAAAGATGCCATACATTAACATATTATAGAATTTAGATTAATGGAAGTAGTGATTATGGAGAAGATCCTACGGTTCTAGTAGTGTTTTGTGGTACGGTTAGGTTAGCTAGGCTAGATTAAGGGTTCAATCTATTCCCATGTATACGTCATAAATTACTCATGAATATAACCTACCATGTACGTACTCAATATTTTGCTACGTTAAATCCTGAGGAGGACGGGGTGATAAGGTGATTATTTATCTTTTTTTTTTAATGATTTACTTAAGTTCAACATGTCATCCTAAATGAAGCTCACGATATTACAACTCTCTACTCTGTAAACACCTGACGCTTCTAGGATTTCAAATTTGTGCATCTCCTCCGTCCAGCAGTGCGTCCGGTGATGTTGTCGTCTAACGGGAATTTAGGGTGGTCAAACGGTGGTCATGCCTTCTAGACCGATGGTGGTGGGTAGAGGAATGTAGCTTGTTCATGCAGACAGATCAAGATGCTACTGTTGGATTCGGGTTTTATTGGTGTTCCTTTGACAAGTTTTCCGGTGATCAAACAAGAGCGTTGTCGTCGACGAAAAAGACTGCAAAGGAACAAGATCAGTGGAGCGTTGTATGTAGGGGTGGGCACGGGACGGGATGGGACGGGACGGGGCTCATTCCACGTCCCGTCCCACTCTTTTGAATCGGGACGGAATCGGGACGGGACGAGGGTTTTTAAGAATGCATCTCACTCGGGATTAATCCCGGTTGGGACGGGATCGGGACGGGATGGGACAAATCCCACATTCCTATAAAGTTAAATAAAAACTTATATTTTTACTTTTTCATTAACAAAATAACATTTAATAATGAAATTTTAACAAAAAAAATACACAATTATGTTCAAAATATTATAATTTACCATTATTATTTGAATTGATATAATTTTTGAGTTATTAAGAACATAAATTAGTTTCATTTTGATACAAATATATAAGAATTTTTAAGTTTTCATTAAAGGTGGGACGGGACGGGACGAAGCGGGATATAAATTATTCGTCCCACGTCCCATCCCACTATTATCAAACGGGACGGGATCGGGATTTCCGTTTTTTATGCCCACCCCTAGTTGTATGGGTGAACTTGGCAACAGTGGGCTGGTCTGGATCGAGAGTGAGTTTTTGACTGGTGGACAACAACGGTGGCGGGGCGGCGACTGAGGTATGATGCTTGTGGTATTGTTGGGCATGGTTGTTGGTTAGTTGCTTTTTGAGGCCCAATGGGTTGATGGTGGGGCTTGGGCTGTTTTTGGCCTAGAATTGAGTTTTGTTTTTTAGGTATTATGGGTTTGAGATTGTTTAGGATTTTGTCGTCCCTCCTTTTTGAGCGAGAATTTAAGGTTTCTTCGTAAGTTTGGGTTGGTATTTTGTTGTCCCTCTTATGTGAAGATCTTGGGTTGGTATGATGGGTCATTAGTCGTGTAAGGGAATGTGCCATGGTTATGGTATTGTTTTTAGGAACCATTCTAACGTTTGTTAATTATTGTTGTAATAAGGAGGGCTGTCTTTGCATATATATGCAAACAGTTTTGGTATATAGTTTTTCTTCAAGCGGTTTTCTTATTCAAATTGGCCGTGAGGAAGTATATAGGTTTTTGTCCACTATAATTGTTAGTTTTTAGTTGGGGATGAGTGTGAGAATTCTATATCTACTACCGATCTCTTTTTTATTTATTTATTTCCAGTTCCCAGACTTTTTTTCCTATGTGGGGCTCGAAGACAAATCCAGCGAAAGACAACCTCTAATACTCCACGGTGGTACACCGTTGCATACCGAAGCGAATGAGCTAGTCTAGAATCCGGGCATCAAGGTATCCTTACTGTCATAGCCCTGAAATTTCGAATGATAAAAATTCGAATTCGAAGTAATGAAAATTCTAAAACAATCTCAAATATATTAAAATCATCTTATAATAACAGTGTATCGAAACTGAGTCCACAACACGACTCAGTCGACTTGAAGAAAAAAATATAATATATAAACGGTTTATACCTCTGCATTATAACCAATGGAAATGTAAAATTCACTCAATCCTCACCACAAACAAAAGAAAAAAAATCTTCAGAATAAGCCCTCCGAATCTGCTAATCCCCACCTGCAGAACTATCCCCTACACCATCAAATTGATGCACCGGGATTGTAAACACAAACCCGGTAAACTTTTCAGGCCTATGAGTAAACCAATAGTATAACATACATCGCATACAAAGGAAATATGACAGAAAACATTTAAAGACAAACATACTCATGTGACATTAGACAACTCATCTGTTACCCAATATTATTTAAAATATATGTAATCATGAAACAGTGGGCAACCCATTTGGTTACCCCAAATCATATAAAACATGGGTACTCATGAGACCCAGGTACCCATCTGTTACCCCTCATGCATGACACCGACAGACACTGGGCAACCCATCTGTTACTCCTTATGCAGTACACCGACAGACACTGGGCAACCCATCTGGTTACCTAAATCATTTAAAACATGGACACTCATGAGATCCAGGTACCCATCCATAACCCCTCATGCAGTACACCGACAGACACTGGGCAATCCATCTGTTACCTAATATCACTCAAAAACATGGGTACTCATGAGATCCAGACAACCCATTTGTTACCCCTCATACAGTACACCGGGAGACAGACTAGAACTCTAACTGAATCGTAACCGAAACTCGGCCACTGTTTGGTTTCGATTACTGCCAACAACATCCAAAAACCATAAAACATTTTAACAAGACTCAATGTTAAAATGATAGAGCGTTTTGTTAGAACGTCTATAAAAGACCCTGAAAAACATCATCGTTAGTATAGAATAAGCATGGATCGTTCAGTCCGGGGAATCAAAAGGGCCTCAACACTTATCATGTTATTGGGGGATTTGATTTGGATTCTAAAACTACAACTGAAAATAAATCATAAATTACTTATATACAATTGATCAACCATTCATCACATAACCAAAACACGAATTCTACTCAAGAAACATGTATGACATGCATAGAACAACATATAGGCAGCAAGTATTTTCGATTCGTCTTAAGTCTATTTCAATTCCAATTCTAATTAGAGTCCGAAGCGGTTCATCTAACCGTTAAGACTTCTTAATTATTTAGAATCAACGAAGCGTTCAATCCTAAACATATGCTAAAGAGAGTTCAACATAACGAAGCGTCTAGTTAAACAAGAAAGTAGCACATAAGCACATTAAGTCGAATTGGAGACATGTTACACAAGCATGGCGTCACTCATCTTGATTAAACATGCAAATTCCTAGAACTATCACAGCCCTATATAAGTATCCATAATTGAAACACGAAGCGCATATTCAATCAATGAACACTTTGGTGAATGAAATCGCAACCTTAGGAGAACCATGGCCTTGGCTTCCTCAAGCATTGATTTAGATGTACAAATTCAAGGAATTAAGTGAAATAAAACCTAAATTAATTTCGAAATCCTACTGCCCATAGATGCTACACACGACATAAACACATATTCAAGAGTTCATACAATCAAAACATAAAACTAAAGAAGTCTGAATTTATGTTTTTCATATATGAAACCGAAAACAACATTCAAGAATTTATACAATAAATTCGAAAATTTCAGAAAATAAAAAGAAAGATTACAAGCCATGGATGAATCACACATTTGAAACCTTCTAGGATGAAGCAAGGATGAATTCGGATTTGGAGAGGCAAGAAGATGAGCACGGCTTGGTGGAGATGGATGAAGTCTTTGGTTTGTAATTTTCAGGATATTTGGGCAGAATTTCGGCTTTGTTTGTAAGAGAATGGAGATGGTGAATTGTGAGGGAGGCCATGCCTTTTATAGAGGAAGGAGGAGAGGAGGGGCTGGTAGGGTTTTGAATGGGCTGATCCATGTATTTCCTTTTTTTTTTCTTTTCTTTCCTTCTCGATTGAATGATGATCATCTTTGTTAGTCATATGCATTCTCCCTTCTTCTAGACCACATGCATTCTTCAAAATTATCTCTTTGTTCTCTCCTTCCTTTTTCTTCTTTTGTTTCCTTCTTTTTTTATTCTTTCCATTTAATGGCTGGATGAACCTTCCCTCCTTTAAGGCTGCATACTTCTTCTTTTTCATCTTATTCAGAAACTAAATTTCTTCTTTCATTTTTCTCCTTTTGTTTCCTTCTTCTCCTCTTTCTTTCCATAATTTCCAAGTCATTATCTCACATTTAATTCTGAAAATAAGGAAAGGAAATAATAAATATAAATCACATATGTTACAGAAATATCGAATAATAAAAATCCTAACCAAACTAGGTTTCCTAGTTCGACAAGGAATACTACTCTATAGCACTCTCGACAATTTCTGCATTTTACATCCGTTTTAGCACCAAAAGGGAACGAGCGTTACTAAAGACTCCTAACTCGACTCAATGACTATATACTACAATAATAAGGGCTAAGTAAAGTACGAATGGAGGTAAAAACATGTTAAGAACGTCGCACAAAGTGCTCCTATCATAAAACCACGTACAATATAACAATCCACACATGTTATTGTACTACAACCATGCGACTCTGACACAACAATAAGAATACAGTCACAACCCTATAATCTCACATATGAAATAAAACTGGAAAATTATATAATATAGCAACCCATATATATGTATTGTATTTACACCATAGTCCATAATCACTAAAACCTTTTTAAAATGATTTATTAAAATAGTGTTTCACTTACCATGACCCGTAGACGATCAAGTTCATGTAATTTAAACCAAAATATATTTTTAGAATAATTTTTATAAGATAGTGATGCAACGACTATGATAAAAACTCAAACTAAATTCAATAATTATAACACTACTTCGACCATGATGATCATTGTGAGGTTTACTCAACTTATTTCTTGCGTGCAACTTCCACGATACCGAGAGCGAATTCCTCACTCGTTTCTTCGGTCACCTAATAGCATGATAAAGTGCTTAGAAAATGATATGTAAAATCTCAGGTCACGATTCAGTACAGCTGAACACTGTTCATAAAGCAATGTTCCCAAAATCACTATTCATGCGCTGCCACCGTTTCCGACCACTACAAATGACCACCAAATTTCACCACCGCAATCTAATTGACATTCTTAACAACTTTATAGTTTATCACAAAGTCCAAATCTGAGCCTAAACACTTCAATTTTACAAAAAACTGAAAAAGCCCAAATTTAAACCCTAGGATTTCTTTTCTTCGTTTCTCTTAGCACAATATGATTTGGGTTAGAGGGTTTATAGTATGGAAGGAGACCTTCAAAATGGGAAAATAATCTCACCGATTGGTGGCCGGAGGAGAGAGATCCGGCGAGGTGAAGTTCGGCGAAACTATGCACTTTCGGGGGAACTTCCAGGCTTCACCGCTCCCAAACGGCGGCGAGATAGCGGGTGGCGCTGCCACTAATCGACAGGGGACGCAACAACCTTTCAAACGGGACCGATGCGCCGGTCTATGGGGCCGGACGACAGAGATCCGACGGCCCAAAGTTGGCCGCTCGGGAGGAAAAATCTGGGTTTTCAGTGAACAATATCCGTGAACAGTACCCAATCCGAATTTCTGATTTTTTCTCTCCCTTTTTCTGTTTAATTCCCCTATTTATATTATTTTCCAAAAATGTCCAAATACCTTTTGATTCATAACTTCTTCATATGAACTCTGATTTAAGCGTGCCGCATGTCCACGAATTCGTATTGACGAACTCTGCGACTTTCATGAATGAAGTTTTATGAGATTCCTAACGGATAAAAAGTCAACTCTTGACCCCTCACGGTAACGTTTCCGAGTATAAATCGCTCGAACACTTTCGTTTTCTCACTCGTACTATATAATCGGATAACCACCAATTTAAATATCTCCGAACAATAATTAGAAAATAATTATAAATTTCCCGGGTATTACACCCACGGTCGGAGGCTAATCCCTGATAGGGCCCATGTGAAACAGTTCCAACCCGGAATTTCACCGGGTGCCCTGACCACAGTAATGTCCTCAATGCCCCAGCTCAGGTCCATATTGTGGCCCAATTAGAAATAAAACTGTGTGTAATGCCTCAGCTAACGATCGAACCTCTGACCAATGCCACGTTTAAGGGTGAAAGAGTTACCGCGGTCAGAAACCATTACACCACACCCCGTGGTTTATTTATGCTGATCTCCTTTGGTTCGTAACCCTGGATTTTATCCATATAATTATATCTTTCTCATAAAAAAAACATGTCATCTTAATTACCACATAAATAGACATAATGGTAACGTAGGTCTTCAAAAATGTAAATATCATGTGAAATAGAATCTCTAACACACTAATCTAATCCCAAGCTTTCATATATCTACAAGATAATTTTATTTTAGTAATTAATTTGTTAACTACTATAAATTTGAACTATGTAACATGTGTTATAGGGTTTGGACACTACTAATGCTTGACAAATAGTAATATTGATTATAGATATGATTCATGAGTTGGATACCCTTGTTGAGCTAATGAGCACATATAAAACAAGTTTAACATACTGACAGACGATATGAAGTTGCATCTCATTTCTAAGTTTAGATCCGATCATGGGGTGATTAATTGACATATTCTAACATATTAATATGTAAAGGAGTCATGCATCTACGATTCTTAGTACATTGCTAATGTGTTGCCGACGTTTTAGATGGATATAAGTTTTAGTATAAAGAACAAAAATATGAGTGAAAGGTCTAGTTGAAAAACAAAGGTGGGATGAAGATTAGGTTTGGCTATTTTAATCACAAGGGACATCACCATGTATATACGTAAAATGGCAGAGGATAAGATGAAGCCAAACAAGACATGTTGCTAAAGAGGTCGATCTAATTAAGCCATTATTTCAAAACTCCAAAGTGAAAGGAAAAGATGTGTAACCAATTGATCTCTTCCAAATTGTGGGCAACACCAATCACATTCAAATAACAACAAATCAATTGTTTTGACGTAAACCTAATTTCTGGCGAGTCACGACTATGGGAGATTCTATGGATATATAAATCACAAAGACTTTCTTCAAATATAAATTACAAATACGTTGATCACTTTCATGTGCATTCAAATCGACAATAACACGTCATAGAACAACGATGAACATTTGAATATATATAGCTCTCATGTCTTGTGATTATTTTCATGTAGGGGCTATGCATTAACATGCCACATCTCCTATGTCTTGTGTTTTTTTTTTCTGCCTTCTCCTTCTTTGATGTTAAGAATGTTCCTATGTATTTTTTTAAAGGGTTTGGAACCCACTCAAGCTAAGGAGGCTCAGCCCCATGTCTGGTTTTATTTATTAAAAACAAAAATAAAATACATAGCAAGAGAGACTAGACCAAAATCTTGACAAGAGAAATAGAGAAAGAATACAAAATTCTAAAGAAATAAGAAATAAAAAATAGGTCATCATACTGTGAAAACCGATAATTCAGAAATCACAAGTAATCAGCTTGTAAGAACTTAACGAGCGCACTAGGGGGACTATCATACCAAGTAAATGTGTAATTGGTGAGGCATAAATTGGTCACTTGTTAGCCACTGCATTTCATTCTCTAAAGATATGACTATAGCGAAAGGACATTAGACGGACTTTAGATAGATAATTGTGCCACTGGACTCTCAAGTTCCATGGAGGAGAGAAAGACCAAGAAGTGAAACAGGCCACCACACTTACAACATAAGTAGAACCGACCTCTAGCAATAGTAATTTCAATTTCTAAAATTACAACATAAAAATCAGAATTCCATCCAAGCAATTGATAAAACCTCCTTAAAAAAACCACATGAAGAATCACGAAAACACCCCCACATTCTGCAGGACCTAGATTACTTTTAGCCAAATCGTCAGTGCTAACTTTAACCTAAGGAACAATCAGACCTGCAAAAAAACATGATGAATTTTTGGAGGCTTACACCAGTTGGGAACAACACATAAAGAGACCAATAAACGGGCATCAAGAACGCCTTTAAAGTGACCAAGAGAAAAAGAGCTAATATGACATATCCAAGTCATAATTGAGCAACACAACTTAGAGAAAATAGGGGGACGATTGTCAAACCTTAACCTATTCTAAGTCTTCCATAAAGCCATGACGGTAAACATGCTTGCCGTTAGCCATAGAATTGTCCCTATGCTATTCCGATCGACCTTCTGAATTGTTGACCCTATTCTATGCGTGGGAGTAATTTGCTCTAGATTTTTAAGTCTTATTGGGAGCTTGAAGACAATTACATGCATGTTGCTCATTTGGCTTCTTGTATACCTTGTTTCTACGAGTCCATTGTTACATGGAGGCCAGGGCTTTTTCAAATTGGTAATATATTTCATGCAAAACTATCATTAGTTTGTTTGTTGATGACTTTAAAAACAAACAAACACATAAACTACGACAAGAAATCTGTAAGAACTAAGAACTCCCCTTCCCAACTGATCCAAATGAAACACCGGGGGTATAGATGGGGGAAGACAAGGAAACAATACTAAATGAGATTGAGTTTTTTTTTTTTTTAAACTACCGTTAGTTTGTTACCAAGTAGGTACATAATAAGATTCTCTTTTGGCTTATAAGAAGAAAGAGAGAAAATTATGAGAGAATGGAAGTTATGTGCCTCATATGTGCAAGCATTTTGCCTTAGTGAGACGCGTTTTGGATTGGGAACCAGGAATAAAATCGTGAGGTCAAGGCCCGAAGTTGATGATAGGAAGATATGTGGGCTGCTAAAATTACAAGCTCATTGTGGCTCTTCGATCTGATCCCTTACCGTTGCCTTTGAGTGACACTTTGATATTGTAATCTAGGCCTACCACTGCCACTACAAATCTACAATCCGCTGAGGTTCTCTCAGGCTTGTTTATCAATTCATCTATTCTTAATTTCATTCTAATTTAGTAAATGTGTCATAATTATTGTACAAGCATTACATCTCCTAGACCGAATAGGTTTCAATCCAGGGTTTGCTTATCAATCTCTCTATTCTTAATTCCATTGCAGGTTAATAAACGTGTCATAAGTATTGTACAATTATTACATCTCCTAGATAGAATAGGTTTCAATCCGTTGTGATATTAATCATAGATAATGATAGGTTCATCGATTTGGTTCTAAGAGAAGAGTGATGGTTGCTTTGTGTTTCAGGAGAAAAGGGAAATATGAAACATGTTAAACAAGCACTATCCAACTTGCTTTCTATATTTAGATAAAAAAAAACCTTGCTTTCTATATTAATTCAAACCAAAGCAATCACAAAGTCTTGCCATGAACCATTTCCTTGATTATCTTCTTTCGATTTCTTTATAAATTATGTACGTTAATCTTGGGGACTAGACAAGACTTAATTGCAAATTTCCAATCTTTTGAATGCGCCATAGGTCCCAATATGGCATCCACAACTATGACATCCTGATCATAGATGTCAACAGCATTCGGATGCCATAAATTCAAGTGCCCTCTCCAGAGAAAACTAGCTAATCCCAATTTTCTTATTTTATCAACATACAAAAGGAGGGAGAAATCAATTTAAGGCATTGCATCCATCCTCATCCAAAAGGTTGACCCCAGAAATAAAAAGGGATCGCGAAGTCATATTGTTAACCGCTAAAATTCCTTTTAGTGCTCATCCAAAAGGGTCATAATACAAGGGAAAGTATGAAGGGGGCCATTTTTATTTGCTCACCAAGCGCCTCTTGGAGTCTCTCATATTCTAAGTTGTGCATATATGTGGGGGTCCTTCCCCCCTCCTCCCCCTCTTCAATATCTTTTGTTTTGTGTTTGTTGAGGGACACTAATTTTTGTATTGGAGATAAGATTGAACCCCACTTTGGATGTTTTGTTTTGTACATTCTAAAAGGCATTGAAAGGAAAATTTTTAACTAGGCCTGTGATCGGTTCTAAAATACTGATTTTTTCCCGAAATCGAAAAAGAAAAAACGGTTTGGATTTAACACCATTTGCCTCCAAAATCGGAATCGAATCGAATTGCAAATATCGGGTTGGTTTCCAGGTTTTTACGGTTCCAAAAGTTTATAGTAATATATATTTATCTCCACGCCTTAAACAACCATATAAAATACTAATTTCAAAATGCAAATACAGAACGTCAACAACCTCTTTAGTGCAATTACTCAATGATCAACAATTAACATACTCAATTATTTCAAAAAGAATTGAGAGAGAGAATACAAACCTAGAATAATTTAGATTATAGGGAGTAACAATATAATAAAAGAAATCAGGGCGTAAGACAAAGCTAATAGGTTTTTTTTTATAGTTTATATAGTGATTAGTATAAGTCTAAGAAGTAAAGAAAAGAAAGTAATGAGGGATGCGGCGACGAAAGATGTTTTTTTTAAGAGTTTTTCTTATATAGTTGTGAATAGTCGTTCTAACGGTTTCAAAATCATTTTCAAAAATAGGAACCGGAATCGAATAAGTGGAACCCTAATAGGAACCGGAATCATTTTCAAAAGCGGTTCCTTTAGGGTCAGTAATTACTTTTTGGAATCGAATTGAATCGACAATTTCAGTGCGGTTCTGATGGTTCTAAACGGTTCTCGGGTCTAAAATCTCATACCTAGTTTTAACTCCATTGAATTAAACCTCAAGATGCACACCCTCCCTTTTAAAGCATTAATCATCAAAACCATTCCTTCTATACATTTTTAGAGAAGTAATGTTTCCCATATCTTGTAGCAGGCATTATCCAAGTCTTGCATTCTTCAATTTACCATGACACAATATCTTAGTAAGTTCCCTACAAAGAAATTGCCGACGTAAACATGTATAGCCCTAAAACTGTAAACACCAAAACAAGAAGAAAAAAAAAGCGCAAAAATGCAGAACAAGGCCTTAAATTTGATTCTTTGTAAGAGAAATCTGTAAAAGAACAGTTGAAAGCACATAAGTATGTTTATTATCTAAAACCTCTTGAGGAATATCAAAAACACTTCCAAAACAGATGTCGAACAGTTTATCAACATAATCATCCTTGGCTAAATTAGAAAATCCCAATGCCTAATTATGTCACTCATCAACTAGGTAAGAACGTGGCCACTGGAAGTGAAAACAAAAATGGCTGCTCTGAGCGACTTTAATAGCAACATTTCTCCATGGGTCTCCAAGTAGAGACCATTAGTCTCCAAAAGGGAAATAGTATTTCGCAATTCAAAATACTTTCAACTAATGGGTTTGATCAAACACCTTTACCACTGCAGAAAGTAAAAGAAGCCCAAGCCTTTTCAGATCCATGATATGAAAGTAGGTCATTTTAATATGTTTCAACCTCTTGAGTTCTTTCATTTCTTTGGGATCTATCTGGATTCTGATATGGGTGATGTTCAACATGGCACAGTAACCGAGTCACATCTCTTAAAACCAATCACTTTTTATACCACATATATACTGAGATACAAGAACAAGGTAAAAAAAAATGAAAAAACAATCCATAAAATCATAACTCAAAAACAAAAGTGAGTGGTGTGGTCACTCATCGAATTGTCCTTTCAATAATAAAGTAGTGTCAGCTTTCAGTTTCAGCTGGTCAAAAGATCCTTGAGATGAAATTCCAGTTTTTGGTTTTCTTGGTGGAGCCTCAGGTTGGTCATGAACCATGATCATATTACTATGATACCATCCACAAATTTAAGCATAATAATATTTATATAGGGAAGAATCCCTGGACTAAAAAAACCTACTACCAAAAAAAAAAAACCTACAAAGTATGAGAATTTTGAAGAGGACTTCAATTTTTTCTCTCTTCTATGCTTTGGTCACAGATCTTATCACTAATACATATATAATCTCATTTTCTACCATTTCATAGACTTATATTAACATTAATACACATATAATCTCATTGTCTACCATTTCATAGACTACCATGTACCCACAGAATGATTCTCTGGCTTTAATAATGAATGATAAAAACATGTAAGTTTGGATATCAAAGCTATTTGAGAACAAGCATGAATATTAAATAAAACCTCAAAAAGTTGATTCAAGAGTGGCTTTAGTCGGCTTTACATACTCTGAAGAGAGCAAAAAGAATTTCTCCTTTCTTTTGGTTTAAAATTATAACATTCCAATATAAAATTTTAATGAACTGTGCACTAAATCAAGTCAGAAAGATTCAGACTCCGTATTATGAGAATATTACTTCTGGTGTGACCTAAAAGACAAATACTTGTTAGTCAATTATGAAGTTGAAATACCAAAGTGAAACTTTTAGATCCACTATCAAAAGTAATTTCTATCTTGCATGTGATAAACTGTCACATATTGACCTCCCTAGTTTAGGACTGCAGCCAAATCCACAGAAAAATGGGTGTGTTCAATGATGGCTACCTCATTTGAACCTTCTTGACCATCCCTTTGACAAGGATGGGCAATAAGAGTGATGATACAGCCATCACAGTAACATTGAACCAATTAAATCAACAGTGTATTTTGAGTTCATAAGTGTTTTCATCTCTTTAATTTTCAGCAACTAAGCACACTTTGACATATCCTTTCTGTATCAGTTAATAGCACTTTCAATATTACTAGCTCTTGCAATGCAGAATCATAGGGGTCACGACAACGTGACTAAAACTGAGAAATAAATAACAGGTCTTCAGCTGAGCTACGTATTAGTTCATCAATGATTTTCTGCGTCCCAACTCCAAAAGAAAATAGAACTTCAACACAATATACTGAGAAATCGAGCAGTTCTTTTACTAGTAACAATGCAAGAGCAGCCATGTTGAAACAAATTAATTCAAGAGGCAAAGACACTGCCTATCACAATCTTGGTGGACTTCAGATTTTACCAACAGATGGAAAAAATAGATAAAAAAGACAAAAAAAAAAACCCAGGAAGAAACGTCTTGACCTTTTACAGTACCTAATTCACCAACTCTTGTATAATTGGTATCTCAAAATAATCCATGCTCTAGCAATGTAGTACACTAAACTTGCAACAAAAGTTGAGCAATGAGGATGATTGGGCAATATAAGTGGCAGCATATCATCTGCGTTCTGGTAAATCTCTCTATCACAATTGTGTTTAATATATTCAAAGTGTTTGATGTCACTAATACTGTACTTTCAGAACCCATTGCATAAAGGACATAATCATGACTTTACGTACCATAACATTACACATGCATGCCAAAGAGAAAAATACATAAATTCATAGGACCAGTAACTATGAGTAAGAATTACATAATAACCTGAGGGATGAACTTCATGCTGAACTTATTCAAGGAGCCAACCGCTCAATAATCCACACTCGTTGTCCATTGATCTCCCGGGGAGAATATCGCAGCCTATTACCAAAAATATACTCTAATGTAAGACTTCGCAATACACATGTTATTTCTTTCTCTATTTTTTTTTCACTGAGCTGGCATCTGATGATTATGCAATTCCAACAATTTGTATAACAAATTAGGTGAATATGACTTCTTTAGTTTTCTTTTGGGTAGATTTCTAATCGAGACTATTATAAAAATGAGCCACCTCACTGAAAAAGCAACCCTTCATGAAATCAGTTTATTATCGTTGTTTATACACAAATTGAATATTAATTTGAAAATAACCTAACACTATAATAGAGTAACGCTACAGTCGACTCAAAGTATCAACCAGATTTGGTCTAAATCAAACCCAGCCAAACCCAAACTCGAGTGATATCTGAGTTACAGTTCATATCCAAGCTAGTGGCCAAATAATTACGATATGAAGTTGCATAACAAAGTCACAGAATCAGGTATATGCCATTGATCCCATTATGGGACATGTCAGTAGATAGTAGATAGTATAGAAAAAGAAAAAGGATTAAGAAATCACCCTTTATAAAAAGGATAGGAACCACCTGTCATGTAAGCGAGATTTTTGACCTTGCCAAAATTCAAACATCTCTGGCTTAAGCCTGTATCCTCCCCAGTTCTTAGGTTTAGGAATTATACTTCTGCAGACAGAAACAAAACTAGACTGGAATCACATAAGAGACCATTTAATGGCACGGTTGCCAAGAGGAATGTAGATACAATGTAGTCAATAATCCAAGTCATTGACATGGTTGGTGGTGATTGGGCCAAGGACAATCACATCATAATTGTAAATAAAGCAATTGGATATATAAACTGCTTACCCATCTGAAAATTTTTCCTCTAGTTCTTTATATTGGTCATAGAGAACATGCCTTCCAGGAACTATTGTGCTCTGAAGGAATGAGATAAAAGTTATTCATATTCATTTTGAGGAACGTAATAAAATTAATAAAGTATAACATTATATTACATAGTAGTATATCTAATTATTCAAATAACTGCAGATGCTTCTACAGCATTACATTTACCCACTGTTCATGGCACACACATTATAACCAATGTTTTATTATTTACAGATTCGTACCTTACACTTCCCAGATATGTTAAAATTACAAACACATAACTACATTATCTTTGACATTCGAGTTGTTTAAATATATGTGTTTCATTTGTCTTCTTGTTTTATGAAAGAAAAATATAGGCAAGTCTCGATGAATTAGGTATCTATCTCTCCAATAGATCAAATCAAATCTTTCATAAAATAATAAAACAATGTAATAAATTTATTTAAACAAGTCTCGGTGAAATTACATCAAATTTTCAGACCCTAGAAACATAATATTTCATGCCTTCCAAAATGGATGTAACAACAAACCTGCTTGCTAACTATTGCTCCAATCTGACTTCCGCGAGGGCGGCTATGGAAGTACTGGTCAGATTCCTCCTCAGAAACTTTCTGCACAGATCCTTCCACTCTCACCTATAAATCACAGATACTGTTATTACATAATCTACAACATGCAAGATTATCACACATCTACATCTTTTCCAGAACAGAATTTGGTGAATTTCTATGCTTAACCACATGTTTTATAGATCATTGCGAAAACAAATTTCTTTTGCTCTTACAAACTACAGCACTACCATCAGCAAAGAAATGAAAGTCAGTGCTGATTTAAGTTGGTATAGATGGCATCATATATGACTTCATATGCTATAAAAAAAACCTAGTAAGAAAAATTTTGTAACCAAATACAACAACAAACTCATGTCTGATGTAAACCATGCAAACATATCACTTGAAGCCCAATCATCAATTTGAGTTTTTGTGATGCAGGAGCATCCAATAAGAAATAAAACTGCTAAATTAAATTAGGAATTATTGTCATTTATTGTTATTTTAAGTCTGTATACATTCTTACTGGGTTTTCAGGATTACCATTACCTAGTTTATATAGCTGTGTTTGGACTCTTTGTAGGCAGCTTGCTTTTGATTATTTCTAATTGAAAATAGAGCTTCTATGGGATAGTTAGCCCAGAACTCAAATAGATCATTCCTCCCCAAGTCTTACAGATTAAATCTCTATGTTTTTTATGGTTTCTTGCGGAGTTCTTTGCTTCCTAATGTTATTATCCCTATCTAGCCAATAGGGCAGACAATACTAGCTTCTGCCTTGCATTATTTTGACTACATTTGAGTTTCAAGCTTCCAAACATTAGGAAGGAAAGGAGTTTCATGTCATCCATTTACATATCCCAAGTCTAGATTATTATCCATCACACATTACTAGCGGTTTATTATTCTCCAATAAACCAATGAAAGAGGATTGATACATAATAAATTGACCATCATTTTTCATAGAAAGACAAATAGGTTCAATCATCATAATCCCTCCTTTGATCAATTCTGTAATAGTTAAATGTTTTCTGAAACATCAAAATTATCTATGAGTATTTTGGACAGCAAGTCTGATTCTACTTTCACAAAGGATGTGAACATGATCTGCATTATTTAGTTTTCTGATATCAGAAGGGTGTAACCTATGTCTACAATCACTATGAACCAAACATTCTGATAAGTAATCATAAAGAGAAAATATGGTTTACCTGCCGATTCAGACCATCCCAATAGAAAAGAAGAGACGCATGAGGATTTTCAAACAATTCCTGTGCCTTTTGACTTTCATAATTGGTATACCTGCATAAATTTAATAGCGCATAATTAACAATACAACTAGCACTTATAGTTAGAATCTTGATGTATGTACATGCCACATCAATGATAGACTGCTACTAACCAGACAAAACCATTCTTATCAAATCCTTTCAGCAATACCATTCTCGATGAGCTGTTGATAAAACAAATACTGTCAAGTAAACTAGTAAGAGGTCAATAGGTTGTGTGTGTGTGTGTGTGTGTGTATATATATAATGATAGTAATAATGATGATGATAATAACATCTAAAATGATAAATGAGCATGTCCTGTAGGTCAAACTGCAGAGTTAAACTAACTAAAATCCTTGGTGTCAATGTGCAACATATATAAAGAGTTGGCCAAACAAAACTTAGGAGCAACACGAGAGGAGACATAAGGAACAGTATTTACGGTCTTCCATTCTTGCGAGCAGTTGATAAGGCCATCGCATTTGGTTCCCTCAACCCAGCAGCCACTACATCATCAAACCATTTGCGGAACTAGAAGAAAAATTGAAGATTACTAATATATTATTGGACAGCTTTTTCAACTTTATGTAGCACAGTCAAAACCAGCATGTAGTTCATCTTGATCCATACCTGATCAAAGGGGTCAGCATCCACCTGTTCCTTAAGAAACTCAGGAGAAATATAGTTCTCTCTTAGAGAAGAAATTTCAACTTGAGGAGGCTTTCCAATTCGTACACACATAGAAGTTTCTGGATATGGGGGGAGACAAAGCTTAAATTTATCAGCAATAGACGGTGGGACAAAGCGACCACCCAGGAAATGGTGTGAACCACAAAAGTTCTTCGCACACAACTTCGGAGCAGTCAGAGAAACCTAGAAAGTACCAATTTTTTCATCAAAGATGGATTTATGATTATAAATATACTTAAAGTACGTAAGTCTACATATCAAGTATGAAATTGTAGATCATGTGCAATCAAACCACATTAAGTTGTTCCTAAAGACCATACCAACATGTCGGGCTTAATGCCTTCTGGACCACCATCTCCTTCAACCTGCCACCCGGATGGGATATCTATGGAGACAACAACAGAGGACTTTTGGCGTGTCTGATCATATTTATTGATACAAAGAAACTTTTGGATCAGATTATCAAAAGGGGGCCTTGGAGCACCTGAATCATCCCACCGTATTGAGTTAGATATAATTCATTTAAATAACTATCAGAGTAATTAACATTGAAGAACCTCTAATGTGGATGAGATTTATCAGTGTTAGGTGCCAGGGTCTGCATAATAAAAGGACAAAAAGAAATCTATAGGTCATTTGTTAAAATTGTATTATTTAGAAGGCTTTTGGCTTATCTAAGAAAAACTTAATTCTAAAATTTATACTGTGACTACCTACCACACAATCTAGGATAAGTTCCAATGGACTTCACCATGAGGAAAGCAGTAGTTTCACTAACTAAATGTGTGGACCTCTGTTTGAAAACACCAGAACCACCTCCTGCTCTACTTTCTAACTAAGTTGTAATGGCAACATATCAACTGAAATGAATAAGTTAGAAGAAGTAGGAGCTCTGAGGAGTATTTTTGTTTTTGGTTAAACAAGGACAATTTGACTGCATCAAAGGATCTAATGATCCAATGAAACTGATTGACACATAAACAAGGACCAGAAAAATGGATTAGAATTTGGCACAGACTACAGGTTCAAAGGCCATAGAATGATAGTATTTAGCTGGGAGAACCGGCAAAGTTAATAGGTGTTACGACAATAATTACATTATACAGGAAATATAACAAATAATTTTGATGCATAAGTATCACGGAGAAATCGCATGCATCCATTGTTCTATTGTTTAACAAAAAACTACAAGACCGTGAAGAATTGTTTCACATTCACATGTTTTATACACATAAACCACAGTTCAAGGAGAATAAGAGTACTTTTATCAACGTCCTTTACATACATGGGAAAAAGGAAATATATCAATGAGAACAGAATAATTACCATGGAATGAAAACCCAAATATTGCATCTACAACAATGTCAAAGTCCTTTGACAAGTCTAAAGGCAGATCATCCACAGATATGAAAGGGACAGACAGTGATTCCAGCTGAAAAATCACTCCACTGGATAAGAATATTTTTCAATATATGTATGCATCTAATGCAATTCCAACAGCCCCATATATATGTATAATAGTAAAAGCAAGCACTCAAGACCTTGAAGTTTAAGTTCTACTCTTACTTGAGTGACCAGCCCGGTATAAAGAGGCTTAGCAGTACGCTTTGGATAACAAACAAACAGCTTATATCCAAAGTGATGTAGGTGGCGAGCAGCCACGAGACCATCACCGCCATTGTTACCAGGGCCACATATTGCCAGGACACGATTATACTCGCTTGGTTTATAGACCTGTCAAATAAAATTGAAAAGCAAGCATAAATCATCATTTCATCTAAGTACAGCTCCTCATTCCTACTTGCAAGCAATTCATAGTATAACAGCACAATCTAATCCATCCCCCAACAGAATACTAAATCCATCACACCGCATTTCCGACGACAAATTAGAACACATGTTCATAATACTAAGAAGGAAAATATTATGAGCAAGTTGTGATTATAGTTCATAACAAACAATCATGAATCAAAAACAAGTACAGCCATAAAAATAAAAAAAAGCACAAAACTTTACCTCTGCTATTGAAGTGGCCACGCTCAAACCAGCCAATTCCTACAAAATAAGCAAAACCCAAATCAGAAAAGAACCCATTATCAACAATTTTTCATCAACAAAAACCCATCTCCAAAAAACTAACCATTAACTGGTCCACACTGAATCCCAGAGGACCCATGAGAATCTCATCGATCTCAGCAGCTTGGCTCTGCGTCAGGTACGAAATAGTTTCTGGGTTTTGCATGGTGTGTAGTGCCCGTACGAAATAGCTTCTGCGCTTCAAGCAAAACGAACCAATTGGCGGGCTCCGGATTGGTTTGAGAAAGGTCTATAAATTTATGAATTGTGGGTCAGAGTGAGAATGCAAATGAGAGAGAGAGAGAGAGAGAGAGACTTACCGAGGAGGAGAGAGGAAGAGAAGGAGTGTGGTAAGTGTTAGAAATGAGTTTGGGTGATAGTGATAGTGATTGTTGGGATGAGATGAAGAGACATTTCATATTTGAGATTCTGCGTAAGGAGGATGACCACCACATTGGGTTTTGCGAAAACAGAGCAAAGTTTGGTTCTTTAGCATCGTTGCTTCAAGAAGGTGCGGGAAGAGAAGAAACCCAAGTCTGGCTCAAACTGATCTGGTGTGTCTCTGTCTGTGTTTCCGACTCATTTTTGCCAACGTATTGCACGGCAGGTTTTTGAGACAGGTGTCTGCATCACAGCCTTTATTTTGAGTTTGAGAAAGAACTTATTTTAGCCGTAGGTTTGTTTATGCATACTATTTGTACAGTCACCTGTACAACGTGACTGTGAGAGGGTGAAAAAAATTGGCAGAAGATTTACCTTCTTCATTAACCTTTCAATTCCCCGACTCGGCTACCAGATTGGGGGGAAAAGTTGTGAAGTTTATACTACCCTGGGAGGTTTTGGAGGGGCTCATGATTTTTGGGTTGAGAATAGAAGAACAGAATAGCACGATTCTGGGAGATTGAAAGAAGGTGAGGAACACGATTTCGGCCTTTCGAGGCTTCGATCCGTGTTCGAAATGTAAGCCTCAATAAGCTGATTGTCAATTTGAATCAGAGTTAGTTTTGTATCTATTATAATTTCAAGTTCTTAGTTTTTCATGAATTTTAAGAGCATTTTTTTCCGAGTTTTACAATTACATACGAGTGGTAGAAATTGTGATTCTTAACATATATATATATATACAGGCCGCTTCAGGTGCGGACGTCCGCACCGTGCGGATTCGCCGATTTTAGCGACGGCAGGCTGGAGAATTTTCAGGTGCGGACATCTGTACCTTATGTAAGGTACGGATTCGCCGATTTCGGCGAAGGCAGGCTGCAACGGCGGGGCGGACCACGACAGCCGCACTCCCCACCTCCCGGCGGTCCCGTCTGTGCCGGTCGGAGCTCCATCGGCGACCCACAGCGGCCGGAATCGCGAAATCGCCAGAATCTGCCCAGAAACTTGATTTTTGCAGATTCCGGCCGCCGTGGGCCACCGATGGAGCTCCGGCCGGCACAGACGGGATCGCCGGGAGGTGGGTAGTACGGTTGTGCTGGTCCGCCGCGCCGTTGCGGCCTGCCGTCGTTGGAATCGGCGAATCCGCACGGTGCGGACGTCCGCACCTGAAGCGGCATATATATATATATATATATACACACTAGCTGTTAGTGATGTACAACACATATATTAACTTAGGGCTTTGATTTCTGAGGAGCATTGCGAGTAAAAGTAGATGGTAGTTGGGTTCTGTGTGGTTGAAGTATTCCACTAATTCCCTAAACTATATTTGTATTATTGTATATGATAAGTTGGTTACTCAATTTGTTATTGAATTAAGATTCCGGCTAAGCAAAAAAAAAAGCTTATTCTGCTAGCAAATTTCATCTTTCAGGCCTTTTTAAATTATGAATTGTCTTATGTGCATGTCTTTTCAATTAAATTGCATGATTGGGTTAGGTACAATTTACTTAGAGCTGAAACTCAAATTGGAGTATCTGATCCTAAGCTGGGGGTGTGTTTTGTGTGTTATGTGTTGCTGAATAGAATGTTACCACTGGGGACATAACTGACACTGAGACTTATATAAAGATTACTTTATTTGTTTTATTGATTTTGAATCTGCAGCACCACATAAATCATTACTGTGTTGTTTTTGCTTTCACGAATATCATTTCCACAGTCAATATGTGATGCAAATTGGATCTTAAGACCATTGCACTGCAAGCTCCTAATGCAGAATACAACCCCAATATATGTGTGTGGAGAATAGCTCTCTCCCCCTCTTTTATTTCAGAACTACTATTTTCAGGTTCCTATTCGGTGCATCTGGATTCTGAACAGCTTCGGAGTCAAGACATTTGATTGCAAATTGTGTTTTCTAGTCATCTATTGGAGTAGAAAAGATGCCACTCCATTGCTCTTATAAATTTTTTATTTTTTTTGATTGGTTGAGTAGATAATTAGATATATTCTTACCAATAATTACATGGCCAACATCACATTATAATCTTAATCCTCTTCCAGCGTTTTGCTGCTGTGATTTTTAAGATAAGAGAACCAAAAACTAATGCATTGATATCTGTATATGGTTAAATGGTAAGTATGAAGTCCCAATTTAGCACTATTGTTTCTTCTTCACCCAAATATCAATCATATGTACTGATATGTGCAGCACTTTGCTCAGCACTCTCTCTCTCTCTCTCTCTCTCTCTCTCTAATTACTTTCATATCACTTATCCATCAGCACTATGTAAAAGTTCATATCCAATCCATCATCATTATATTTTCCATTCTTTGTTTTTGTTTAAGATGTCAAATATGGTTCTTTGTAGGATTCGGGATTGCTAGTACAAATAGGTATGGTGGTCTTTGTTTTCCATTTTTCCTAGCTACTGTCAGGATCATTTTAAAAGAACATTGGTCTGGTATAGTGTGATTTCAATTTATTTTAGTATTTGAATTTTGCTTACGGTTTACATGAGTGGCACGAGTATTTCTGTTTTTTTGCAGGCTCCTGGGGATGATGTTGGTGTCTTTCATTTTGGTTATGGGTTGTTCTTTCGCTTCTATAAAAGGTTGCTGCTATGTCTTTGTCTCTTCTACTTTGTTGTGTTTGATGAGGGGGTAGATTAGTTTGCTGGTGACTTGAGCTTGGTGGAGTTAGTGCTTGGTGAAAATGCATCCAACAACACAACATATCTGGTGATCAAGGTTTATGGCTATATGATTTGTGTCTGAGATTTAGAGAATTTATATCTATGCCTTTAACATGAGTGGAAGAATCACAAGAAGGCAATAGAACAATTTTCAGAATCTGTTAGGTTTTTGTATAAACGCATGACAAAAGGACAGCGAACAAGTTCCACTCAAACACCAAAAATCTGAGAGAGGAAAAGGAAAAGAGGAAATCATTCCCCCTCATAGTTAGTCCAAGGACATCATGAACGAGTTGAATTTCCTGGGAGGAGACCATCTCTTATCTGAGAAGCAATGTACTTCACATCACTAGGCTCGTATGGGATGAAAACCGAAATGAACTTTGAAGATGCCTCTTTCATTGTGTCAAAGTACTGCGTCACCAGAACCATGTCTATGACATCCTTCGATGATGTGGCGGGTACATTCTTAGAAAAAAGCCAACATGTTGTCTCTTAGCCTATCCACAATAGCTCAGTATTGCCTTGCTATGTGAAGCCGTGACAGATATTTAGACTCTGCCTCACCCTCAGCTCACATAATGACATAATTTGTATTGTCTTATCTGTTTGAGCTTTCTCAATTGCCGCTAACCTCATCCTTGCAGCTATATTAATCACAGAAAAAATGAATATGTAATATGTAATATATATATATATATTACTGTAATATGCAGTTCTAGAACACAAAAGTAGTAGTTAAGTGAATACATAATGTATATAAAATAGAAACATGTGAATATGTTCCAAGTCAATTCTTCTTTGTGAAGAAAGCAGATAAACCAATATGACCATTTGAAGATAAAGCATTATGTGTGCATATGATATATTTACAATATTTACCTGCATTGATCTCATTCATTACTCCCTTCACATACTTAATTATCTGATTCAATATCCACAATCAAAGTATGCACTATCTCAAACCGATAATGACATTGCCTACATAAAGCATCACAAAACTAGTTACCAATACGAAACATGTTCTGGATTTTGATTTATATTCAAAGTTTCAAACTAATGTGAAAAGTCAGATTCACAGAGAAATTACATTGTAGTTTCAATTGATAAAAAGATATAATATTATGTTTAGGATGCAACCATCAAACACTACTCAACTAGAAAGGAAGAACAATCATCATTGGTAATTAAAGAGAATTGTGATATCCCCAGATTCTCAAGTTAGAAGCCAGGGCTTAATCTAATAAAGAGTTTGCACATGTTTGTTATAAAAACTGATGTAAAAGTCATATATAGGCACTGAAACATCCTTCTTATTAGTGAATAACACAATTGTCAGTTGGAGAAAGAATTGATGATGGATATATGAAAACTTATCATTGATCGTTGCCTTCACCAGTGAAATAGTCGATACGACAACATATCCGTCAATGGGTTGTAAATCGAAAACCACATGAATTATGACTTATCTCCAATTTGAAATCAATACAACACTAACATCGAGGAATTGTGACATTTCAATGATCGATCCTCAGTTTTTTTTACAAGAGGGAGAGGAGGACCAAACTTCCACGAATAACGTATTGGAATTGGGAAGCCAACCGGTGCTCTTTGCCAACCAAATTGCTCAAATAGTCGAGAAATCAAGAGGAGGAAACTGGTAGGGGGTTTGAACCATTTGGATTTGGTGAGCAGCGTATTTTATAGCAAACATTTTTTTATTGCGCTTTTTTTTTTGTTCTATTTTCAAGTCCTAGTGAACGTCCAATGATTAACGACATTCCTTATTATTTTAATCACGTGTGCGACACATGGCCGTGTATCTTCACGGCCGTGCACACAAGACACTCTGATTGTAAACTAATGGAAGTGCAAAGAATTACTTATGCCACTGAACTAAGAGAAGAAAAAAGGAGGCGTACAGTACAGATGCACACTACCGGCTTTGAAAAATCCAAAGATGACGTAGATGAAGATTTCATAGAAGAGTGATCATATTTGCAAAGCTGTTAAATGCATTTCTTCAAGAAAAAAAAATGAGCAAGAAGGTATCGGAAAGTTCGAACAAGCAAATTTGGCAAGCATTGATCCAGAAAATTGCTTATTAATTTTTGGCATAAATGCTGATTTGCATCCCAAATTTGGCTGAAATTGTCAATTTACACCCCGAACTTGCATTTGAGTTAATTTACCTCCTAAACTTGGTAAAAATTACCGATTTACACCCCGAACTTGTATTTGAGTCAATTTACCTCCTAAACTTAGTAAAAATTGCCGATTTGCACCCCATCTGTTAAATCTAACTGTTTCTATCCAATTTTGCGTTACATGTCATACACATAAGGGGTAATGCTGTCATTTTCTATTTATATTTTTCTTAAAAACAAATAAAAATATTCTTTAAAATGAGGATTATTTTGTTAATCAAATTATTTATTTACATCTTTTTTTCTACCTACTTAACCCTACTTTGAATTATATATTCAATATACCCACCCATTCAAATATAGTGTGTTGTGTATAAATATATTTTTATATGTACACATTGTTGGAGGATGAACAAAACGAGAATAATAACGACATAATATAACAGAACATAACCGTTTATTGATTGATAATGAGGCCAATATATAGGCATTACATAACCACAATCAGTAGGATTCAGAGTCCTAATCTATTACAGAGATGCGAATCTATCTCTAACAGGAAACCTAATAAGGCTAACACACACAATGACAGAATAGTAATTCTCTCGGAACACATTTATTTTTAATTTTCAATGTATTTATTTATTTATATTTTTTCTAATATCTTTTAACATACCATATCACATAAAATAATAAATATATAAATCAATAACATGTTTCGAAAAAACAAACATTGTAACAAGTGTTCATCTTAAGTAATTTTATTAATTTATTTCATTATTCAATATGAATAAATATATAATGACAATACTACCCCTTAAATGCATGACATGTGACTTAAAATTGGATTGAAAACATTAAATTTGACGGATATGGTACAAATCGGCAATGTTTACCAAATTTAGGAGGTAAATTGACTCAAATGCAAGTTCAGGGTGTAAATCGGCAATTTTTATAAAGTTTAGGAAGTAAATTGGCTCAAATGCAAGTTCGGGGTGTAAATTGACAATTTCAGCCAAATTTGGGGTGCAAATCGATATTTATGCCTTAATTTTTTGGAGGTAAGATGTTCAGAATATCAAAATCCAGTGGTAGTATCACGGTTGAAAGAGGAAAAAAAAGACGATACATATGACAAATTAATATACCCCTTGGGGTACTACAGGTATAATGGTTGAAATGAAAAAAAAAAACAATACAAATGACAAATTTATATACCTTTTCTATGAAAAAAGATATTGGCACGCATATATTTTTCTTATTAAGTTCCATTGAATAACAATGAAAAAATATGGCCTAAAATAGCGCCAACAGAAGATTGAGGAATACACCTATATATAGATCCAGAATAAGGGCCTGACCACAACAACATCATTATTGTTTCTCTTCCTTCTCGTCCAATTTCTGCTTAATCGTCTCAACGAAGCTCATAATGGTCTCTAAACCTTTTTCATCAAATCTTGGTATCGTGTGGCCTTTGGGATGATGAATCACGATCGGATCTACACAATTTTCGAGCAGTTCGAGTCCATATTGCTTCAAGAAGTCATTCTCTCCTGCATATATTTACAGTTTTGTCAAAACCAGTACACGGAGAGTAAAACCTGGTGATTTACCAAGAATTTTGATACTAGCTCCTTACTGGAAAATGACTCATTCCCCTTGTCCCAGTCTTATATGCACAGAATGACTTGTTAGAGAAATTGAATTTTGGCCTAATGGTGTATCGGAATTCACCTATATTACCAAATGTATGTGAATAGTACCCGAAATAAGAAGATGAATAGTACCAAATGTAGGCTGAACTTCAAATCTTGATTTGTCAGTACTGATGATGAGCCTTGTTTTAAGCCATTAAATGTTTCATCATGCTAAAAAGGGTTCTCATTCTAATTGTTTCAACAAAAGATTTTCATGCTAAAAATTTCAATATAAAAGAAGGCATATTGACAAGTCACTAGAGAACAGGATTCTCATGCTGAAAGCTTTCATAGAAAAGACAGCTCTCATGATAAAAATTTCATTAGCTAATAAGATTCTCATGCTAAAAATATTTATAGAAATGTGGGTGGTTTCATGCTATAATCCTAACAGAAGAGGTTTCACTATTTTCTGAATCAAGCCCACAAGGCGGCTTTCATTCATAATATATTTTACTTATTGAAGTATAACTTGTGTGATTGGAGCATGTACTCTATAATTTGGAGGCTGATGAGTTAGTTACTACCACTGACATGCGTGTATACTATGGTACTAAGCACAAGTAGACGATTTTGTATCTATAATTCATCAATTTGCACAATAAAATTCGACCAAACAAACCAAACAGAAATTACCTAGAAAGTGAAGAGATGGAATTTGAATTGGAGTGGAATAAGCATTTTCAACCAAGGTTGGTGACCTGAATTTTGCGCCTCCAATTATTATCAAGAACTTAATTTTAGGCACTTTAGTCAATGCCAAACCCTGCAATCAAATAACAAACAAATGGAACAACTCATCAAATTAGTATAACAAACAAACAACAAAAAACAAGGCAGTACAGTGAGAGCAATAGAATCAAACGTAAGTAAGAGAGAGGGAGAGCGAGAAATGCGTTACAGAAAAAAAAAATAGAGAGGAAAGAAGAGGAAAGTATAGAGAGGGGACTGAAAGGTAGAAGAAAGGCACAAGTAAAGAGATAATTCCAAGGACAAATTTCTGAGAACTAGAAAGAGATTATTACAAGGACAAATTGCTGAGAACTAGAAAGAGATGATTGCAAGGACAAATTGCTGAGAACTAGATTTGGGATTCAAAGGTCTGTTTCATGCCTAACATCTATTTGCTGTTTCTATGAAACTTTGTTCTTATGTTTAGGTCTGTCCTTTCCTAAATTAGTTTAAGTTACTGTCAACTAAATATCTGACATATTATCCAAACATAACATAAGTTTAAAAGCTGATTAAGATGGTTAGATAAATGGTACTAAAATTCAGGTGTCCTGGTCAATTTATAGGTTGCTGTTTGGTCAGGATTATTCATTTGTCTTAAAACTAAGAGCTTAGAGTGAACCATGTACCTAAATTTAATGAATTAACGCCTTACATAGAGTAGCAATCTCATATATCAGATTGTAGACATTTGAGAAAGCTGTAACATATTAGTATTTTATAATTACTTACTTGAATATGAGCCATCATATCATTTGTTTAAGACATCTATATCAGATACCATTTGCATATCTTAAAAGCTCATACTTTAGGCTTTTATCTATGTAGTTTCATGTAATTTGATTTAGAATTCGTTGGTCGAGTTCAAACGTCAAAGCAGAGGTCTGCATTCTGTTAATAAGCTTTTCTGCATTTTGGACCCAGATACCATTTTACTAAGATACCCTAATTTTCAATTCAGTAATTAAAGTGTGTCACTTCATATAAATTGTAGCACACATCCTAATGATCATTTCAGAACTGAAATCTCTTTAAAAGGAGCTTCCTAGAATAAGTTATGATTTTTCAAAATTAAGGATCTGCATTAGGAAATTCTGCATGCAGATCAGTTATTTTGAGTTTTGTACCCTGTCACTTTGCTTCTAGAATATTTATATTTCGGTAAGGTATTTGGAGTTGTTGTCTTCATAGAAGTTGTAGTCACATTAAAGATTATACCAGAGTTTGAATCGCTTGAAAACGAACGTTCTATATTAAGATATGTTTTTTCAAAGTTGAAGGTCAGTATCAGTTATATTATGAAAATCAGGTTTACTGAGTTTTCGACCCAGATGTGTTTTTACTAAAATCTGTACATTTTGGTTTGTTAAATGAAGTTAGTCTCTTCACAAAAGTTTTTGAGGACATCTTAAAGATTATTTCAGAATCAAAATCTCGTGAAAAGGAGGTTTTTAGAATAAGTTATGATATATCAAAGCTGGGTCTGCATTCTGAATTCAGTTTTCTGAGTTTTACATCCAGTTTATTGTTAACTTGAATTTGGTACAATTCTGTTGGTTATTTGAAGTTAGTATCTTCATAGAATTCGTAGTAGACACCTTAAGTACTGTGTTGCTGCTGAAATCTCTTCAAAATAGATTTTCTCGATTAAGATATGAATTTTGGAAGTTAATGGTCTGCATCAGAAATTTCTTTATATATGTTTTAAACCTAGCTAGTCACTTTGTTACTAAAAAGTGAACATTTCGGTTGGGTATATGAGGTTAGCGTCTTCATATATAAGATGCAGTAGACTTCCTAAGGATCATCTCAGTACTGGAGTATCTTGAAAAGAAGCTTTATACATTAAAACATGATTTTTCGAATTACAGGGTCTGCATTTGTATGACAGTTTGCATCTTTGATTTCAATAGCTTCTTTGTATCAAACTTGTTTAATTGGATTACAAACTGAATTTGTTTCTTAGTTTTTCAACATAGCATGTGGCATCATTTTCAGTATTTATTTGAATAGCTTACGGCATGGTCAAAAACAAAAAACCCAGCAGATTCAACAATAGTTTTGAAAACTCGTCATGTGAATCTGGTCATTTTCAATTACCTTTGCTTGTAGACCCGGAAGTGCCGCTGACAATATTGCCCCCTGCATTATTTATAAGCAACCAGTCAATTTTTTACTACAAGAAATGAAATTTAATAAAGCATAATCAAGCTAAATATGTTGGGGCTAATATTCAATTACTTGAAGAACCCAGGAAGAGAACAAATTGCTACCTGGGAAAAACCAAGTAGCCCATCAAATGGTCCATTCTTGACCATGTAATCTTCAATGAATTCAAGACACTCATCAAAATTTGTGTACTCTGCAAATTCCTGGGAACAAAAACAAAGAGAGCCATCAATATCTATTTGAACCCAACAAGATTATGAAAACGACAAAGATTGAGAAAACAAAAACTGACCTTGTTGAACTGGAACCACTCGTGATAAGGAGGATCGAAAATGCCCTCGACTTCGGATTTACCCACGGCCGGAAAAGGCGCGTCGGGAAAGTCGAGGTCGAAGTTCCGGAGAACGGACTCCGGCCACTTGTTACCGAGTTGGGTCTTGAGGATGAGGCCGCTGGTTCGGAACCCATGAAGGCCGAGGAACCTGGGTTTCCTCGGAGCGGCACAACCCTCGCTTCCCATGTTGTTGGATTTTCTTGTCGTTTCGGAAAGGTTGAGGCTTTTGTTGCTCTTCTTGTTCTTGTTCTTCTTGTCGGTTCCGCTAGTGCGGGAGGTGGCGGGTTTAAAGGGGACGGCCTTGGAGGAAACGACGCCGTGTCGGGTTTGAGTCCTTGGAGTGGGAATCGGGTGTAGGGAATGGGTGATAAATAAAGTGGTGCGTGAACTACGTAGCGGAAATCGACGGCTGAGAATGGGTGAGAGGGTTGGGGGGAGGGTGGATGATGTGTTGGGTGACATCAGGGGGGGAGATGGAGGAGGGACGAAAGAGAGAGAGAGGACGCAGGTTTTGACCCGCGTGGGAAACGCCACCCCCTCTACCATGTGACGGCCCCCCTATTTGAATAGATTGATTATATATTTTGTTGACAAATAGCCAAGTTTGTTTAATTACTCATATGATATTTAAAGTATGACTACTTAGATAATTTGATATATGATGTATGAAAACGGATAATTTGGTATTTAATGTAAGAAAACGGATAATTTGGTACATGAAGTTCTCATTTGTAAGCCATTTTGGTACCTCTACCAATTTTGATTATATTTTTAGGGTTATTTTCGTCTATCTAGTCATAAACTCATTAAATTCACATTTTTTCATTTCTTCCTATGATTGCCTCTCTTTTGAGATAATTAAATTGATATATTTACTCCACTTAGCATCTACTTCGCATATATCAAAAATAATTTTTTTTCTTAATATACTTATTGTATCCTAATTATTTTCTGCAAAGGAAATAAATTGCCTTTATGCAATTGTAATTTTTTATTAAAATATATATTTTAAATTACTTATAATTAAAATTAATTTAGATTGATAGCTACATTATGAAAATTATATATGTAAATCATCACAGATACTAAGTGGATGAGTTATCAAAATTTTAGTGATAATTTAGATGCAATTTGGAAGTATTATGAAAAAATGAAGTAAAGTAGAGATATGATGACGGAAATAACCCTGAAAATATGGTCAAAATTGACATAAGTACCAAAATGGCCTAAATTTGAGAACTTTAGGTACCAAATTGTCCAAGTAGCCAAACATCAGGTACTAAATGAGAAATTTACCCAACAATCATATTACAAATCTGGTTCATTATATTATTAAAAAAAGGAGCAAGAGTGTAACAATAAGATTTTTTTGGTTGATTAATTGATCTTACAACATACATTAATATATTTTAAAAAGTATCAAGACAACTCCCTTTTTTTAATTACATTAAACTACAATAAAATTAATAAACTACCAATACAATACTACTGCTAAAAGGTTTGTCGACCATCATCTTCGCTACTCATAAAATTTGCCCAAAAAAAGACAAATGTACCAATTGCCCATTATATTGAAGGTATGAGCAGTACATTGTGAATGTATTATAACTTAATCATAAATTTGTTTTTAGTTGACTCCAATACTTTTTAATTATAAGATAAAAAGGAGTTCTTTTGATGTTCTTAGTAATTTCAACCTTCGAACAAAATGGTGAAATTGCATATTTTACTGTAACATATCAAGCAAATTGTATGCGTAATAACTTATTACATCTCATCATTTTAGGGTTAAAAAGCATGACACTAACATATCAGGCAAATTGTATTTGTAATGGATTGTCACACTTTAGTTCATCTTTTTTTTTTTCGAAAATGCTAGAGACACAAAAAATATGTAAAAAAAAGCTATACAGGCATGTGCCACATCCTACACCTAATATTTTCCAACTTGTATTTTTATCAACTCTTTTTACATCTAAACTAAAGAAAAAATCTGCATTTATTAAATTCTTATAATTATCGAATTGAAGTCCTTTAATTATCTCTTATATGATGCAATAGAATAAGAATCATCACATGATCCTTCCAAAAACGTTAGTTGCAATCTAACTAGTTTATATGTTATACATGATTTGCAAAACCCAAGAACTTTGCAATGATGGATTAATCTCCGGTGCTAAATATATGAATCTACAATTAATATACTAATAAATTACAATGAAAGTATACGTACAGTTGATTAATATGAAAATTGATGCCAAGAAAATTTTGCAATCAGTTCGTGCTCGGCATTGCCACACCAGCGAGCAAAAAAACAAACAGAAAAGGAGAAGTTGAGTTAGTCTGCGTCTGTGAGAACTGGAACAAGCAATGAGGCACAAGAGCAACAAGCAGTGACAATCTAAATAACGAGATTATTAGCGCAGCAAAATAGTTCTGCAAGTTAGGTACAATTAAGGACAGCTAATTAGTTCTTTACTTTATGTCAATCTCATTTACTATTTTAATTATTTATTATTATTATGATTTAGAGATAATTACAAAATGTAAATATTAGATATGCGAGATATTATTCATTCTCAAATGATGACAAGTAGGATGTTATGTAATTTTGTATCAATTTTTTGTATATACCACACAGGATTTCACGTAATTTTATATGAATTTTTTGTAAAATTTAGTCGTGTACGTAGCTGAACTCTTTTTTGGTTACAAACTTACAACTATTTTAGTTCATCTTTGTAAGCACAACTTGATTTTTTAAATAATAAAATCAGTTTTAAAAGTAAAAAGAGACGATTTTGACTTGATAAAAAAGTGAAGAAAACTCTGAGAATGTAGCCAAACTTCAGGGACCGATCTGAAATTCATCTTTGCTAAAAGAATAAAATAAATTCCTTTAACAATCTGCGTTTCTTAATCCCCACGAATCCCAACTCCACAATTCTCCCGGTTCTTCGACTCCTAAACCTCTCCGACTCTTACGTCAGCAACGCCACCGTGATCGTCGCTCGGCGGTACCCAATTCTGATCGCCGTCGAAGGTACCTTCTGTCGATCCTCTCTTCTGTTCGTGATCTCTTAAGTTATCGGATAATGGGTTCAGATTTCGATCTATCAAGTTTTGTAGTTTTCATGGCTCAAAAGATTGAGAATTTATGATTGTGATTGTGATTGTGGAACTGGGTTTTTCAGGTAGTGAAGAAATTTGATATCTTTGGTGGGTTTGAGGTTTGAGGTTTGAATTAGAGAGATGACGCACAGAAGGGTTAACCCAGATGAAATCCAATTGAGGATTGATCCGATTCACGCTGATGTTGATGAGGAGATCACTGGTCTTCGAACCCAAGTCAGAAGATTGAGAAACGTATGCACATTCTTATTTGTTGTATTATAATTATAGGTTATCTACTTCAGTGGAGGTTTTGTTTGTGTATTTGTATTGGTTTCATGATTCATAGATGTCGACATTGTTCTTGCATTGAATGAATATGTTGATATTGCTCGTGCATTGTTTTTGGGGTATCTATAAGGTTGAGTATACTGCGTGATGCTTCTCTTTGGGCACTCTGTTTAACTGTTTAGTTAATTGGTTTGTAGTCTGCCTAGAGATGGCCCTGCGTAAAAGGATATGATTTAAAACATTTTTGAATGTTATCTTGCAAATGTTATAACCCTAGTCATCAATTTGTAAATGTTTGTTGCATTAATTAGCTGTTTATAGGTAAGTCATGTTTGCTTTTTGACTGAGCGGTCGCATGCTTAGTATTTAATAGTAATACTGTGCTAGTTAGGGTAGAATTGTTGAAGTATCTATTCCAAATGACAAGATGAAAGGTTTTTTTTTGTGCTTACAGAGTCCAAAATGATATATTGCTCTGTATTTCGTGAATTGTAGATAAGCCGTTTGAATTTTTGGTTATCTCTGTCTGCTTATGTTACTTCATTTTGCCGCAATAAAACTTTTTTTATTTTCCCCCATAATAGCTACCTGAGGCCTGATATTGTGTGAAGTTTGATCACAACAATGTTCTAGATAGTTTTTAATCTTGAGTTCTTATCGTTTATTGGTGCAGGTGGCTCAAGAGATTGAGGGCGAAGCCAGAATTCAGAATTCTATGCTCAATCAGCTGGTATGCCTTCAATGCTCAAGCACTTTTTTTTATGTAATTCATTTATTAACAACTTTTGCATTCTGTATTCTACAATTGGAATAAGGATGGCTAGATAACAACCTTTTTACCATCACCTAGGATCCTCCGTATCTATACTTTGGTTAGAAGAACGAGACAAATGATTGTTCCTCAAAAGTAGTGAAATTATAGAGGTATGGTTGTTGAATATTTGTACAGATTGGTGTGCAGAGGAGGTAGTTAAAACTTAAAACAAGTCGTTCTTCATATAAGAGACTTGCTAGAAATCCAATTTTTAAAATTTATATGGTAAAGAAGAATATCTTGCCATCTCATGCAACTGGAAGGAATTGTTAGGAGAGGGAAATTTTTAGGAACCAGAGAAAAAGCACCTTATGTCTTAAATGTGCATTTTGCTGAACTAGTTACTGAAAGTTAAAACATTGTACAATTTGACAATGGTTTTCGGTTTGTGTTACACATCTATTCCCTGATTAGTTGCTCCTCTTATATCCCCTCCCTCCTTACTCTTTAATTGTAAACAAGTAGTATGCATCACTTACTTACGGGTCAGTTGAAAGAAATACTACTAGTACTCACTGGCACTTGTATGAATCTGCCTTAAGATTTTGTGCATGCTTCTCTTTGTCTGGGTATGGAGATAGTGCGAGCTTGAGTAACCTATTACTTTTGCAGGACCTAACAATGACAAAAGCTGAAGCCTGGTTGAGGAATAATGTCAGGAGATTGAACAGGAGCACCATCCAAAGTGGTTCAAACCATGTTGTCCATGTGGTGTGTTTTGCACTAATTTGTTTCTTTCTAGTGTACTTTTGGTCCAAGATATCCAGATGATGAAGGATGATCTCAAAAGTATTTTTGAACTTCCAAAAATCCTTCCGTTCAAGAAGAGATTCTCTGGAATGCCGAATTACTGGTCTCATTGTAAAGCCATTCTCGCGCTTCTGTTACTATAACAAGTTTGAATATTGACTTTAGCACTTCAGTTTTTGGAAAATATAGTAAGTGAAGCAGTTGTGTTTTCAATCAGGGAAACAATCTTATGTTTCAGATATTAGAGAAATGATCTATGTAATAAAGTTATATCATGGAGATGTTTAACGACTAACCTAGTCAGCTATATGAGATTTGCTCTTGCTTTTCCCTTTACTTTGTTTTCATTTGTTTTCTCTTTCTCTCTGCATGGGGAAAGAAATTTCATTATTTTCAATTTTTGTTGCTATAGAATACAAGGTATGAATGAAGATTAGAGGCCTAAAGCATTTGAACGTCTCTGTGAAGTGTTCATGGCTTCCTGCTTGCTTATCCTAACATGGTCCAGAACAGCTCTAGCCCACTCTGCAAAGTAGGTTTCATTGTGACCGACCTTGCCATCTTTGTAAAAGTTGAAGCATTCTGGTTGATTTTTAGGATCAGGACATTCCTCTTCAGCATTAGGATCCCACCATGCGCCTTGGTGCTTCATACCGGTTTGATCTGCCATCCAGTGGTGAGCATACTGGCCGACCCCGGCAAACTCCAACCACCCTTTGGGGAAGAATTCCATCACGCTACTGTTTCTATCCATGAAGAGCATGTTTGTTAGCTGAGCACCATGTGGGGATGCAAGGATATCTGTGTTGGTCATTACCCGAACCTGTTAAAAAAATTCAGAGGCCACATTCATTCACAGATGGATGCAGGGAAGGGAACTTCACATTACAAAGGTCCTAGAGTAAACAAAGTAAAAGCAATACAGTTTCACCTATAAATAGTGACCCATGATTTCTTCACCAAGAAGTATTGGCTTCTCAAGACTCGAGATATATGGTTGCATGATGTGAACATAAAGTTGATGAAACCTATTGCCACAGGCTATATGCTCACACAAAATTTTAGTCTTAACGTGTTTACCAAATAATGTATCGGGTCCTAATGGTAAACAAAATTGATAATAGCAGTATGTCCTAAGCCAAATTCTAAAACCCTGTCTTTTGAGTTGTAATGGAGGGCCAAACCTGATCACAGAAACTTAGGTTTTCAGACTGAACAACGTCTAACAAGCACCCATCCACCATTGCACACTCCCTTGCAAATACACTAATAACGGCTGTTGGATCCTTGAATGATCTTAAAGCTTTCCTCATTAACAAAGTTACTTTTATAATTGGCTCCCCTGTTACACCAACCTCTTTCCCTCTACCTGCAGGGTTTATGCCACAAAACACTCTTGCCTTACACCTCAGCAAGTCAGAGTCTTGAAGCTTCTTCTCCTTCCCCATTTTTCCAACATTATGTCTCATCACAACAGCCTTCTCAAAACAATAAGGCCCTTCTCCTTTTCCCATTTCTTCAACCACCATTTTTCCGAAGTTTGCTTCCATTAAGTTCTGTAGCCACAATCCCATTTTGTCCCTCAGCTCTCCCCAGTGGAACAACACCCATCTCGTCGGCTTTAAGCACCTGTAACATGTCGATGTTAACAGAAGCAACGAAGATCTAAAATTACAGAAAGATTGAGTTAAATGTACCAAAAAAAACATTTAAAAAGTTTTGAAGATACTTAGGATCATGACCTGTTCTTCATGGACCAACCAACAAAAGGGACCACAGCAGAGAGGCCATGCCACAAGTTAACATAATCATAGTATGTGTCAGACACAAATGTGAGGCCCTGCAAGTATGTAGTTGAATTTGGTAGACTTTGAGGCCATGCCAAGGCATACGAATTCTTGGTGCCATCTTTTTGGTCATGACCTTTGATGCATAGCAGTCTTCCCTTGGACGCTTGTGAAGGGAAATAGAGGTATTGGGATTCATTTTCTTCGTATGTGTCGCTGAAAGAGCTCATAAACCAAGTGTTGCCCTCCATTGCAGTTTTGGTGAACCTCAAGTCTTTGAGAGGAATGAAAGTAACTGAGTCTCGGAGCTTTGAGTTGAGATCATCGCGAGCATCATTATTGCTGGTACCAAGTTCACTTTTCCATTTCTGGAAATCCCATGAAGCAGAAGAGTCGGAGAGTGCAGAAAAGCCATGAAATATGATGAGAATTAGAGAAAGTTAAAAGAGGCCAACGAGTATGGTTATGGAGGAGTCAAGCTCTTTGGTCTGCTAGCACTGCTTTGCACATCCATGATTTTGTTCAAGGTCAAGCAGGATTCATTTGGGGGTTTATTTGTGCCAAAAAACGATTTGATCGACCTCAAGAATCGAGATTGAGATCTAGTTCCACATTTAAGAAAACCATAGATAATTGAGATTATAATATAATTTGGTCAATGGCTGATGCATGTTATAACGTATTGATATGTCTACTATGTTGGCATCCTCATGGACTAATCTCCCTGGGGCATGCCATTCACTATTTCACTTGCGTAATCCGAGAATAAATTACCACCAATGTGTTCATGGTATATCATTTTAGACTTCAGGGGTCATTTGCTAATTAGAGATCGCATGCCATAGAGTGGGAGGAGAATGTGTTTGAAAAGATCAAAAAGGGTTTCTATAACCCATCGAGAATCATAATCATAATCCTCCAACTCCAAACATCTGTTGAGAAGAGACCCATAATTTAAACTAGAACTTCACTTCATAATCAGTCTCATTAACCAAGTACTAAGAAGAGATTTGATTTGCAAGATGGAAAGATTATTCGCCTCAAAGCACTCCACACCATTTTAATAACAAAAGATTACTAACTATAACACCTATGATACAATGTTGAGAAAGCACATTGTAACACTGCAGCATTCTATTTACAGAATTTGTACAACGATTCTTAATTTGCCAGGTTAAAACCATTATTAAATTAAAATAAGCACACATAAATTTGCCCTTATCCCAGAAGAAATGAGTTGTGAGTTTTAAACAGAAAAAGAAAAGAAAAGATTGGGACTTCCCAAATTAAACTGAATGTTAAACTTACTTAGTACTTCTTCTGCTGTTGTCCGTACTGAAACATCCCTAGTCAGCATTGCAGAAACAATTTTATGAACTGGCATTATATATTTTCTATATCAGTAACTGAATTTTATGGACTTAGGTTGTTACATAAATATTACTGCACATTATATATGTTTATCGGATTGATATGTGTAGTAGAGTTTGTTTAGGATTTGAAATTCAAATACATGATAGTAGGACAATGATAAATCAAATTAAGGTGGTTAGGAAGTTCCTTCCACTTCCTTGATGGAAGGAACTGTCAAGTAACTTCCAACAAGCAGTTAGAGAAACTCACTGCATATATATATATATATATATATATATATATCCTTCTGATCTCTGATAGAGCTCTCACGTTATTCTCATTCATTTTGTCCCATTAATAAAAAGAGATATCAAGGAGGGAATCTAGGAGAAGATTGAATGGATTTCAACAACATCAACCAACCAAGTTAGTTTTCAGAAAATCTTATTTCACTTGATTTGATATTTGTCATAGTTTAAGAAATAAATGTATTTTCATTGAAGTAGAATTTAACATTTGGTATCAGAACAATTATGCTCAGATTTCATATTGGTGTTTGATTTTGTATAGAGATTTCATTTTCCTGGGACCATGTTGAGCATGTAGAAAGTTTTTATATTTGTTTTGTTTCTGTCATGTTCTTCTCAAGTTAAATGCTATCTGATATGCTATTTACATACTTGAATGATTTGTAATCAGTATGTAATCCATCAAATCTGATACACAATTCATTATTACATAATGCTATCATAGTTGCCATGTAAATGTGTATATGTATCAGTCTAAGTTTTTCTTTCCTTGATGCTTTCATTAACTTATGTATACCTTCAATGCTAACATATTAGCCAAAGTACATATACTGTTCGGTATCTTAGAATGAACCTACAGAATAACATGAACTTTTGGAATAAAATTTGATTGCCATAGCAATTGATTTTTTGAACCAGGATTCATGTTAAAGTTATATATAACAGACTAAACATTGCAATAAATTTTTTATTGGATCAGATTAAGATCCTGATGCTTTGAAATTGTTTTGTTGATGTATCTCATTATATGACATTGATTAAATGTTATTTATGTGAAAATAACTTTGGGACAAGCATATGTTCATATATATTTTATAGTATATAGCAAAACTAGAATATGCATAAATATATATGATTCTGCAAATTTAGTTATGATGAATGAATGACTGGTTGAAGTTTATGACTCCACTACGACCATGCACCTTTTGATCAACATCAATCAAATTGAACTCAATGGATTCAATTATGATAAGTGGAAGGATGAGATTATGCTTAATTTGGCAATACTGGATATTGATCATGTGTTGAAGGAAGATCCAATGCCTGAACCTACTACAATTGCAACTAAGGAACTGAAGGACAAGTATAAAAATGTTCCAAGCACAACAAAATAGCTTTGATCTGCATTAAGAAGGGTATAAACAATGTTGTGAAAGGAGGAGTCCCTGGTTCCCAATTTGCTAAGGAAAACTACAATTCAATTGCTGAAAAGTACAAGATATCTAACAAGACTGAGATGGGAAGGCTAATTAGCGAGTTGACTAGTATGAATTATCAAGGAGGAAGCATTAGGGAGTATATCATGAAAGGGGTTGAAATTGCTGAGAAACTGAAAGGGATGAAGATGAACATTGAGGAAGGATTCCTAGTGTTCTTGTTGCTAAACTCTTTTCCTGATTAGTAAAGTTATCTAGAAGAGCATGTACTACACACAAAAAGAGCTGGAGTGAATGAACTGATTTGTATTTCTGTGCAAGAGGAGGAAGATAAAATCAAGAAGGGCAAGATAATAGTTGTGAATTACATCTCTAAGCCAAAGCACAAGGATGGAAAAAGGCAACTTGGTAAAAGAAACTTTGGCAATAAGGATGGTGCTTCAAGTTCTGGTGTGAAACATGATAAGTATAAGGAGAAATCTGGTACTAACAAGCCTAATGGTCCACTAAAATATTTCTTCTGTAAGAAAGCTGGACATTTTAAGAAGGATTGTGAGGGTTTCAAGATCTGGCTGAACAAAAAAGGTAATTTTCTGTTAAACATAATTCTTTCATTAGAGTCTCATGCATACACTGATAAGAATTCATGGTGGTTTGATACCGGTTCACCTATTCATGTTGTTAATTCTATGCATGGGTTATTCAACCAAGAAAGTTCAGATGTATGTGAAACAAAAGTCCCAAAAAAGAATGAAACAAAAGTTTGTACTGCTAATGGACAAAGGGTGGCGGTTCAAGTTGTATGAAGTGTTAAGCTATTGTTTAGGAATACGTTTGTGTTAGTATTAGATAATGTCTATTGTATTCCCTCAATAAGAGAAACCTTATCTCTGGTTCTCAGTATGTACTGAATGATGGTTATGATTTCTTTAGTAATAATAAATTTATGTATTATTATTATAATTCTTCTTGTTTTGGTGATACTAATTTAGTTTATGGTTATTGGCATGTCAATTGTGTAAACGCAATTGATAAAAATCATGATATTTTCAATATTTCTAGTTCAGTTGGTGTCAAAAGAAAATTTCAACATGTAAATTCTTCTTATCTATGGCATAAAAGATTAGGACATGCATCTAGACAGAGATTGCAAGATTTGGGGAAGCAAAATATTTTATCTGCATTAGACTTTGGTGATTTCCACTCATGTATAGATTGTTTGAAGGGCAAAATGACCAATCATAGGAAATTCAGTTCTAAGAGGTCTATTGTATTATTGGAATTGATACATACAGATGTATGTGGCCCCTTTCAAGTTCAAACAATTTGTGGGAATACATATTTTGTGACATTCATAGATAATTTTTCAAGGTATTGTTATATTTATTTAAGAATGTCTGAGAAATCACAAGTGCTAGATGTTTTCAAAATTTTCAAAACTGAAGTAGAAAGACAAATAGAAAAACTTATTAAGGTTGTGAGATCAAATCGAGGTGGTGAGTGATAGGAGCACTTTGTGCAACGTTCTTAACATGTTTTTACTTCAATTTGTTATTTGCTTAGCCCTTATTGTTGTACTATTGAGTCATTGAGTCGTAGTAAGAGTTTTGAGCGGTATTAGATGTATTTTTGTGCTTACATGAGTTAAAACGCATAATTGGTTTAGAGTCCTAGTTTGACTAGGAATCCTTGTTAGGTTTTGAAACTAATTATCTCTTACTTATGATTTTATTTTCTTATTTTCATATTGGATTGAAGAGTTAATTAAAGAAAAAAAGATGGAGCCAAGTCATGCAACAATTAAATAGAAGATGATCATTAAAGGCATAAAACATGGCATGTTTTAGGAAATAAAACATGGCATGTTTTAGGGATTAAAGCATGCCATGTTTTAGGGAATACAACTTTCCATGTTTTAGGGATTAAAGCATGACATTATTATAGGAAGAAAGAAGCAATTTCAAACCCTCCATCTTTCCTCTATATATACATAGCTTCACCTCTCAAATAGGATCACTTCTCATTAGCATTCAAGAGCCAAAACTCTACTAAAACACCACTATAAACTTCCCTCACAAATTAGCCAAGCCGTCCACCCCAAAATCATCATCATCTCCACCGAGTTTCACCATTGAAGACACACCTCCAAGGTTCCTACAACGTGTGATTCTCGCAACTCATCTCCATGGCTTCGTCTATTTGTGTTAATCTACAATTCTTTGTCTATGAAGATTGTAAGTTGTTGTTTATGTGGAAATATTGGTTTTGTATTTGTTTTAAATTTCAGTTGTATTTGATATTTTTTTGAGACTATGCCAAATCTATGTTCTTATAATTAATGAGTTTGTATTTCTATTGTTGTGTTCTAATCATCTTTCTCATATTTTTAGATAATTTTCAGATATGTGCATATGAATTTAGTGGTTGGATGCAATCCCTAAGATTGTGTTTGAGTGCTAGATTCATCAACCATATTGACACAAATCGAATCATGCCCTAAGTAGGTTCGGTTTGTGTTGATTAAAAGTGGTAAAAATTCTGGAAATTTGCATGTGAAACCATGGTGGGTGACGCCACACATAAAACATGTCTCCAACAAAGATTTGGTGCTTAAATGTAATCTTGTTTGATTTCTACTCTAAGTGTTATTGAATTCGATTGCATGCAAATTTAGATTAGGCCCTAAGTCAATCTAAATGTTAATTGAAATCTTGCATGATTAGATGATCCCCTAAGGCTCTAATTGTATTGGTGTCTAAAAAGTATGTAATTGGTCGAATTAGAATGCATGATAGGTTCGAACTTGTAATTATGTGGTGTAATGGTAAATTTGGTTTAAGTTTGTTAAAGAGAAGTCGATCATGTAAATAGTAATTTAGGTTTTATTTTAGTAGTTAATAATCAATCTCAAACCCCCCATTATTTGTTAACACTAAAAGTTTAGAGTTCCCTTCAATTCCCCGGAAAGAACGATCCCTGCTTATTCTATACTAACGATGATATTTTACAGGGTTTATTATAGACGTTTTAACAAAACGCTCTATCAGTGAGTACTTTGGAAAATACTCAAAAAAGGCAGCATAAAGGTCCATTAGCCATGTATTTAGAAGAATGTGGCATTGTTGCTCAGTACACCACACCGTATACACCACAGCAAAATGGTGTGTGAGGAAAGAAATATAACTCTCATGAATATGGTGTGAAGCATGTTTTGCATATCCAATCTACCAAGGTTTCTATGGGAAAAAGCTATTAAGACTGCCAATTATATATGCAATATAATTCATAGAACTGCAGTGATTAATACTCCTTTTGAGAATTGGTATGGTTACAAGCCAAGTTTGAATCATTTACATGTTCGAGGTTGTCCATCAGAAGCAAGAGTTTACAATGGAGAGAAAGATGATAAGCTGGAATCTAGGACTATCAATACCTATTTTATTGGGTACTCAGAGAAATCAAAAGGGTACAAGTTTTACTATAAGTCAAGATACAACAGAATTTTTGAAACTCATCATGCATCATTTCTTGACGAAATTTTTGATCAGTATGATGGTAACATGAAGCAAGATGAACCTAAGGAGCAATTTTTTAATATGGAGGAGTGATTCCAGTATCCAAAAAGTGTAAGTCAAAGCAATATTCTCAAATATAAATGAAGATGTTGTTGAAAATCAAATGCCACCAAATGTAAATGAATTCCCTCTTATTAATGAAGTTCTAGAAGAAGTTGGGAATGAACAACCGATGGAAGCAGTAGTTCAACATGAAATAGTAGTTGGTGAGAATCCACATGTTCTAAGGAGATCACAAAGAGAGGAAATCTGCAATTCCAGAGGATTATTTATTATATCATACAATTGTTGAATTTGATTTGGGGGAAGAAACTAATCCAACTACACTCAATGAGGCTATGAAGTCAAAAAATAGTCACAAATGGTAATTAGCAATGGAGGATGAATTTTTGAGCATGTCACATAATAGAGTTTGGACTCTTGTAGATAAAATGGATGGAATGAAGCCAATTGGATGAAAATGGGTTTACAAGACCAAAAGAGATGCAGAGGGCAAGATTGAAAGATATAAGGCTAAATTGGTGGCCAAAGGATATAATCAGAAAGAGGGTATAGATTACAATGAGACTTTTTCTCCAGTTTCTACCAAGGATGATTTCCGAGTGATCATGGCATTAGTTGCACATTTCAATTTGGAATTGCACCAAATTGATGTGAAGACAACTTTTTTTGAATGGGGATCTACAAGAAGATATTTATATGTTGCAGTCTGATGGTTTTATTGGAGATGAGAACAAAGTCTGTGTATGTTGCAAAAGTCGATTTATGGACTTCAACAAGTATCTAGGCAGTGGTATTTGAAGTTTGATGCAGTAATTAGTAGTTTTGGATTTGAAGAGAACAAGTTAGATGAATGTGTATAGAACAAGATCAGTGGGAGTCATTTCATATTTCTTGTATTGTATGTGGATGATATCTTATTGGCAAGCAGTGATGTTGGTTTGTTGAAGGCTACTAAAGATTTTTTGAAGCAACAATTTGATACGAAAGATATGGGGGAAGCCCATTATGTACTTGGCATTAAGATCAGTAGACATAGAGAAAGAAGTATGTTGGGACTATCACAAAAGAATTACATTGATAATGTGCTGAAGAGGTTTGGAATGGAGAAGTGTAGAGCTGGTAATGCATCTGTGTCTAAGGGTGATAGATTACACAAAGGACAATGTCCTAAAAACAATCTGGAAAGGAAGAATATGAAGAATGTGCCTTATGTAGGGTTGGTAGGCAGTGTAACGACCCTAAAATTTCGAGCAGAAAACTCAAAATTTCAAAGTCGAAAAACACCAAAACAATTTCAGCGAATTGAAATCGTTTTAAATGCACAGCGGATCATTACTGAGTTCACAATACAACTCAGATAACCAATTATTACAAACCAAATTTATAATTCAACATTACATAAAATGGAAATGTAATAATCCTCATAATCTCTCACAAAACTCACAAATAAAACCTCACAAGTTCTCACACACAAATCCGCACTAGAAACCTCACCACAAGCTGGATAATGAACAACTTCGAGTCTCCGGAGTCGTCTCTCAATCTCCGCTAATCGACACCTGCGGAATTATCCCCTACACCATCGAATTGGTGCACCGGGATTGTAAACACAAACCCGGTAAGCTTATAGCTCGTATGAGTAAAATGAAACTATAACTCGCATATCAATATATACGAAAATCCACAATCAACAAATATAAATGCACTCATGAGTTAATGGACGGCCCATCTGGTTGTCCCAAAAATATATGAAATGAAAGTGCTCATGAGAAATCGGCCAACCCTTCTGGTTACCCAAATACATTTATCATACGGGTACTAATGAACGCTGGTACACATCTGTTACCCCTCACGTAGTATACCGCCGATATTGGGCAACCACCTGCTACCCAACATCAAACAATATGAGTACTCATGAGCCGATAACCACCTGTTACCTCACATGCAGTACTCCGGCAGACAGACTAGAGCTCTAACAGTATCGTAACTTTCGCCCGGCCAAAGGCTAGGTTTCGACTTGCCAAACATGTACAATAATCATACCTCATATTGTACAAAAATTAAGTCCGAAGACAAATCAACATTTTAACAATCTCCATGTTAAAATCACGTACAATAATCACACCTCATATTGTACAAATCAAAATCACATGCTCGATGTATAAATCTCGTCATCAAAATGACATCATCACGATAAAATCATAACAGTATATTATATAGCAAACTATATATATATGTACCTATTTACCATTTATACAATATATATATAATCCGTTATATCATATACATGTCATATTTCATAAATACGTCCGAAGACAAATCGTTTAACAAACACCATGTTAAAACCACGTACAATAATCACACCTCATATTGTACAAATTAAATCACTTGCTCAATATATAATTCTTGTCATCGAAATGACCAATTCGTATTGAATTCATAACAGTATATAATATAGCGAACTATATATATATATACTTATTACCATTTATATGGTATATATGTAATCCACTATATCATATACATGTCGTAATTCAATATTAAAAACTCTTGTAAAATCTTGAATCTCCGCAAGGGTAGATTCGTAAATATGTGAGATTTTACTCACCTTATCAACTCGAGCGTAATTCCACAATTTCGGAAGATAATTCCTTTTCTTGATTTATCGATCACCTTGAAAAGATAAGAAAACCTTTAAATGCCGAAACAGTAATAATCTGTTACTGTTCATCAGTTTTCGGTTTTACAAATTTACTGTTCACTGAGTACTATTCACGTATTTAGTGTTCATGTATTATTGTACAAATACACCTCCATTACGTATTCATGTACGAGTACATACTGTTTACGTATGTCTGTACGTATAATTACTATTCAAATGTACATACTCTCTTAGTAAATAATAATTACTGAATTACCTTTCCAAAATTACTTTTTATATTTACTAAAAGTAATTTACATTTACATTTACTGTACGTAAAATAAATTTACATTTACCGTATGTAAATCACATTTTTACATTCACCGTTGTAAAATAATTTTTTACAAATTACCGTGTCGATTCACTGTTCACGCGCAACTCGCCGGCGGCCGCGCGTGGGGCCCACGCGCCTATTCCGACACCGGAGCGTATCACGCCACCTCCGCCCCAAAACTCTTCCTCTCCTCCTCCTCCTCCTCCTTCCTACGGTCTCAGACCCTAGACTGCCCCACGCCCCCACACGCGCCGCCTAAGGCGGCGGTGTTCATCATTTCTCCCCCCCGATCTCACTCCAATCTCCTCCACAATCATCCAAAACATCCACAATATACACAACAACAATTATAACATCATTTTAGTCGAAACCTCACCTATTTTTGGTCTTGGAGGCACCGGAGCTCGTCGGAGAGCTCGGTCCAGTCGTGCGGTCCGGCAAGGCGTGACGAGCTTCACGGCGGCGAGCTGGCTCGAGTCTTGCTCGGTGATGCGTCGCGTCGTGCCTGCGAGGTGGCTGGTGCCGGCGGTGAGGAGCACCTCCCTCGGAGGAGGGAGATCGGGGTGAGAGCCGAGAGGGAGAAGAAGGGATCGGGTGAGAGGGAGAGGGAGGCGGAGAGAAGAGAGAGAGAGAGAGGGAGAGAATGAGGGGTTTCCAATTTTGGAAACCCTAGCCGATAAAAATTCCTTTTTATACTAGTTTCCAAAATCGGAAACAACTTCTATCGTTAATAACTTTTACGTACATCGTCCGATTAGAACGCGTCACTTATCCATGAACTCGTATCGACGAGCCCTACAACTTTCGTGAAGGAAGTTTTCGCAACCGAGCGACGGAATAAAAGTCGATATATACGTTGCAGAAACGTAACGTTTTTCTAATTAAACGTTCCGAGAACGTTACCGTTCTAGTTTTTGTAATGTTGCAAGCAATCCAAATTGTCATTTTAATGAATTTCACAACTTATAGAAATTAAACAAACCAAACATCGTTCCGAAAAATCGGGTTATTACAGGTAGTCTTATGTATGCACAATTGTGCACAAGAACAGATATAAGCTTTGCAGTAAATATGCTTTACATGTATCAATCTAATGCTAGATAAGAACACTGGATAGTAGGCAAGAAAGATTTGAGGTATTTAAAGAGTACAAGAAATCACATGCTTGTATACAAAAGAATGGAAGATTATGAATTGGAAGTGGAATGTTATACTGATGCATCATATAAGCAAGATCCAGATGATTTGAAGTCAATTTCTGGATATATCTTCATGCTTGCAGAAGGAGCAATTTCATGGAAAATGAATAAACAAGGATTGACTGCTACTTCAACTTTTCAAGTAGATTATATTGCCTTGTTTGAAGCTACTGCACATGCCATATGGTTAAGGAATTTTATTTCTAAAATGAAGGTTATTGATTCGATAGAAATGCCATTAGTAATTTATTGTGATAATCCAGCATCTATGTTCTTTTGAAAGAACAACAAGAGAACTGCTGCATTAAGACATATAGATGTGAAATATTTTCTGTCAAAGAAAGTGTCAAAGATAATGAGATAGAAGTTGTGAAAATTGGAACAAGGAACCAATTAGCAAACCCCTTGACAAAGGCACTACCAGTAGTAGCATTTGAGTAGGGGTGGACACAGGACGGGATGAGACGGGACGGGGCTCATCCCACTCTTTTGAATAGGAACGGGATTGGGACGGGACGAGACAAATCCCACCTTCCTATGAAGTTAAATAAAAACCTATATTTTTACTTTTTCATTAACAAAGTAACATTCAATAATGAAATTTTAACAAAAAAAATGCATATTATGTTCAAAATATTATAATTTACCATTATTATTTGAGTTGATATAATTTTGGAGTTATTAAGAACATAAATTAGTTTCATTTTGATACAAATATATAAGAATTTTTAAGTTTTCATTGAAGGTGGGACGAGACGGGACGAAGCGGGATAAAAATTATTCGTCCCACGTCCCATCCCACTATTATAAAACGGGACGGGATCGGGACTGGACTGACATTTTTAGACCTCCGTCCCGTCCCTATGAATTTCGGGACGGGATCAGTATTTCCGTTTTTTATGCCCACCCCTACATAAAAGGGTAATGTGAAGAATATGGGAGTTTTAAGTAGCTTTGATGATTAGCTATGCCATTTCAGTGTAAAATGTTGTCATACAATACAATATATATGAATAATTGCAATTGCTGATATTTTCTGCATTCATTGTGTATTACATTTATATATATGAATACATGAATGAATTTAATCTCATTCATAAGGAGCTACTGCATAATTTAAGTTGAGTATATACTTTAAGCCTTTTACTTATATCATATAAGTACCGTATGCAGTGCATTTTAGCCATCTGGATCATATGCTTCAATTCGATTACTTATGTGAAGCATGTCTTATATTAGTGGTAATCTATATGTTTTGTTTTGTCATGTTGTAGTTGTAAGGGACTGGTAATTATCTACTTTATCAAAATCTCTTATGATTCATTATGGTTGAACTGAATTGGCAAGATTTTGGAAAACAGACCTGTAAACTGAGTTCATATGCGTAACTCAAGAAAATTCTATTGCAAATATAGATTATATATACTACTAGTTCAGTGGGAGATTGTAATGTAATTACATTATGCATAAAACAATTTTATGAACTAGCATTATATATTTTCTATATCAGTAACTGAATTTATGGACTTGAGTTGTTACATAAATATTATTGCACATTATATATGTTTATCGGATTGATATTGTGTAGTAGAGTTTTTTTAGGATTTGAAATTCAAATATGGGATATCAGGACAAGGATAAATCAGATTAAGGTGGTTAGGAAGTTCCTTACAGTTAGAGAAACTCACTGCATATATATATATCCTTCTTATCTCTGCTAGAGCTCTCACGTTATTCTCATTCATTTTGTCCCATTAACAAAAGAGATATCATGGAGAGAATCTAGGAGAAGATTTTGAATGGATTTCAACAGCATCAACCAAACAAGTTAGTTTTCAGAAATTCTTATTTCACTTGATCTGATATTTGTCATAGTTTAAGAAATAAATGTGTTTTCATCTAAGTAAAATGTAACAAGCATTCTCCCAAGATCCCCCACAGGTTTGAAAACTGACTCCCATATACCTGTATGGAAATCAAGCTTCACAGTCTTGACTGACTCAAAAACGGCTTCTATAGAGTCCCCTTGTATTGGAAGAACACCAACCAACAGAGCGTGTAGAAGGACACCAGCACTCCAGATATGACCATGGAGAGTACTGTGTAAGTATTGACACCAACATGAGGATTGTGAAATCATATAGAGGAAATTGAAGACAGAATAAATAAAAAAGAAATGTTAAAAGACAAAAAAGAAAAGAAAAGGAAAATCATATTTTTTACACATATTAAAGAAAAAAACAACAGTACCTCTTGTTGGATTAGCTTCTTCTTGGACTCTGTCGACGGATGTCAATACTATGTAACCATTTTTAATAAGGTGTAATTCCCTGAGGGCCCCCTCCATAGACATCCTATTCCTCGGTGATTCTTCCGAGCATGCAAGTCCAATCTTAAGGGTCAGAAGTATGCACTTCCACACGTGTTCATCTTGCTAAAATTGTCACCGTCAATCTTTCTTCATCTGCTTCAATTTCATCATTTCTGTAACCAATGATGCAGTTCACTTCATTTTCCCCTGTTGCAGGTGCTGTCTCTTCTAAAGTAGCGAGAAGAGTGGTATCCACAATCTGCATTAGTCTTCCCGGTATGGCCATCTTAACATAAGTATGGATATTGCAACTGTATCCCAAAACTATATACGTCCCCTTGCTTTGATGGCTCTATACAAGCTGCATACTCTGCAACCATAAAACAATCAAGTGTATCAGTTTTCTGCTTACAAAAAATTTAGAACTAGTAGCACACAAACTCTCTTGAATCAGACTAGTATAAAATCATTTTTATAATCGAGTGGTTAGTGATGTATGAATGTATTAAATAAATGAATTTCACTGTTGGATTGAAATAGGGAGAGTTGATTTCTATCATCAATATCCTTTCTATTTTAGAGAAAGGGATGATATATGTCTGGTCAATTGGTACAATAATTGAGATCTCTTATCTTATATTGATAACTAGTACGTAGGGCTTAAAAATTCAGTTGGTTTCAATGCAATTGTGTTATACTAACTGTAAGCTACCATGCTACAAATTTAGGAAAAACATGATGAAAGATTAATTATTACCTGGAGCAGCATAGCCAATTGTTCCCTTTACCCCACCTGTGCTACTTTGAATTTCAGAAGAATCTGCGGTCGGTGGGATGAGCCTTGCTAACCCAAAATCACTGACACGAGCAACCATGTCATTGTCAAGAAGAACATTGCTCGGCTTCAAGTCGCGGTGAATGATTTGTGGTTCGCAATGACCATGGAGATAACACAGTGCAGAAGCCACATCAACAGCAATATCCAGTCTTTGAAGAAGGTTTAGACACTAATTGGTTTGTGGGGTATTTAAATATACACCCATTTGGGTATACATGTTTTACATTAAGCTCACATCTTCATTTTACACAAAATTCTATTTATTAGATTAATTATTAATTAAAAAAATAGTTTGGACGTGGATAAGAGAACCTAATTTTATAAATATTTACTAAACATGCCATGAACCCAAATTAAAAACCATAATTGTGATTCCATGCTAATTTACCCCATTCTAACAAAAAAAAAGTTGAGATTATTCCATGATTAAAGCTCAATTTATTGCTACCTTCATTATAGGTAATTTATTATTACTAAAATTACATAAATATTTATTTGACTCTATCATACTTTTTATAATATGTCTGACTAATATGAGTCGTTTAATGATATACTTAACCTCTAGGAGTTGAGTAAAATAAGAAAATACCTATAAGTAAGACAAGATAATCTAGGAAAAAAATGAGTACCTTACGATGAGAAACTTTTAGCATAAGAAAATGTACCTACAAGAAAGACAACATTGTCTTATTTAATTATACATATAAAGAGGACAATATTATCTAGGAATAAGAAAATATACTTATAAGAAGGACAATATAATTTAGAAAAAAGATGACTAGTACCTTACGATGAAAAACTTTTAGCATAAGAAAATATACCAATAAGGAATACAACATTGTCTTGTTTAATTACATATAAGGAAGACAACATTATCTAGGAATAAGAAAATATACTTATAAGAAAGACAATATAATCTAGAAAAAAAATGACCAGTACCTTACGATGAGGTACTTTTAGAATAAGAAAATATACCTATAAAGAATACAAGATTGTCTTGTTTAAATATACATATAATGAAGACAACATTATTTAAAAAGAAGATTAGGACCTTTAGCATAACGTATAAAGTACTTACCAAACCATGTTATATTTCTTGATCTCATATCTTCCAATTTTTTCTTCTCTTTCAATAATCTTTCTTCAACTATGACTAGGAGAGTAGGCGAGAAGTACCATGCATGATTGCTTTTCTCTTGCATCTCTCGTACTCAATATTATGCGGTAACATTTGGTTTCATTGAGAAAAATATGTATGAAATTCGTTCAGAAAATACTACTTTCATATAAGAAAGATAAGAACTACAAATTTGTATTAGAAACAAAATGAGCATATATATAGAATGTGTGTTCATGTCAGGAACATAAAATAAGTATTATATAAGGAAACAAAAATTGATTAGTTGTAACTACTTATTTAGGAGATGTTTTTCTTTTTCAACTAGAAGGGCAAAACAGTAAAGTCAGCTAAAACGAAAAAAAAATGAATTTATAAAAATAAACCCTATAAGGAATGTTGAAATAATTAATTGGGTATAAATTCAAAAAAAAAAGAGTGAGTTTATATGAAAATTGGGCTCCCAAGATGGGTCCATGACAATTATCACTTGGTTTTTCTGTGCAGCCACTCCTCTAAACTTCCATTTGACATATACTCAAAAACTAGAGCTTTGAAGTCATTACCATTGTGATCCGTGCTAGAGCAACATGTTAAGATCTTCACAAGATTCATGTGCAAGTGCATTACATTATGCCACAAAACTCTTGGAAGCTCCTTACTGTTGAAGGTTAAGGACCTTTACAACAACAATGTTGTTGTTTTCTTGTTGATCAATTATGCATTTGTATACAAAGCCAAAACCGCCTGATCCAATTTGATTGCTTGGAGAGAATCCACCAGTAGCGTTTCTTCTTTTGAGTGTTGTCTCCTTCAATAAAGAGCTAACATGACTGCAAACAGAAGAAAGCAGTAGAATAGACTGAATGCTTCTTGTATATTGGACGATAAATTCTTACATTAAAATATTCTATAAATAAGCTAACAAGAGTACAGTTAACCTATATTTGTATATTGCTATCACAAATCACTCCCTAATTGGCTTCCCTTGAATCACACCCTAATTGGATCCATTACTCACGCTAACACTTTCTCTCAAGTTGGTGCAAACAAATCAACCATACCAAACTCGCTAAGTGAGTCATAAAAATGCTTTCTTAGACACTCATTTTGTGAGTATATCGGCAAGTTGCTCTTCTATAGGAACAAAAAAAAAGCTAATGATCTTAGTGTCTATCTTCTCCTTTATAAAGTGAAGATCAACCTCCATATGTTTTGTACGATCATGTTACACAGGATTCTATGAAACATCAATAGATGGCTTGTTGTCACAATACAGCTGCATAGCATACTTAGGCTGATGTGGATCTCAACAAAGGTAAAGTACTCTGATGTGGATCTCCGATCTGTAATATTTCCAGCCTAGTCTGCATCTGTGAAGCCACAAACCTCAAGGATATTATTGTGATTAGAAAACATTACTCCTCTCTTAGGAGTTGATTTCAAGTTCTTCAAAATCCTTACAACAACATCCATGTGGTCCACACTGAGATTATGCATGAACTGACTCACTACACTTACTACATACTCAACATCTGGCCTGGTTTGTGATAAATAAATCAGGCGTCCAACTAGCCTCTGATAACGAGTTTTTTCAGTAGGCACTTGATTATGATATTCTGCTAACCGATGGTTCTGCTCAATAAGAGTATCAATGAGAGTATAATCCAACATACATGTCTCTGTTAGTAGATCAAGGATGTACTTCCTCTGACACAGATAGATACCATCACTTTCCCGGGCTATCTCAATGCCCAAGAAGTACTTGAGTGTACCTAGGTCTTTCATCTCAAACTATGTGGCTAGCTGTTTCTGTAATATATCCACCTCAACAGTATCATTTCCAATAATTATCATATCATCAACATATATAATTAGAGCTGTTACATTCCTTTGTTGATGTCTAAGAAATAATGTGTGGTCTAAATTACTCTATCTGTAGCCAATTTTCCTCATGAATTGTGAGCATTTTCCAAACCAAGCACAAGGTGACTGTTTAAGATCAGACAAAGACTTTCTCAATCTGCATACAAAGTTACTTGGAGAAGCGGCCACATATCCAAGCGGAAAATCCATGTACACTTCCTCTGTAAGTTCTCCATGAAGGAATGCATTCTTAACATCAAACTGTCTAAGTGACCAGTTTAAGCTAGTAGCAAAAAAGAGCAATACCTGTATAGTGTTTATCTTTGCAACATGTGCAAATGTCTCATCATAGTCTATGCCATATGTCTGGGTGAACCCCTTTGCTACTAGGTGTACTTTATACCGGCTCACTGACTCATCTGGATTATGCTTCTCTGTAAACACCTAACGACATCCCACAGCCTTCTTGCCATTTAGTGGAGATATAAGCTCACAAGTATTGTTATTTTGTAATGCTTCTGTCTCTTCCTCTATTGCTTTCCTCCATTTTGGATCTCCCAATTCGGAAACTCGTGTTTCCACCGCGTTTTCAAAACACATTTTTCTGGAAACACGTTTCCGAGCGATTCTGGACGTTTTCGGAGTGGTTCTACTTCGGAAGCGGGAAACGTGGTGAAGGAACGTTTCCGTGCTTCCTATTTAGGTACTAATATAGTAGATATTTGATTCACAAATGATTCATATGGCTTAGACAATCTTTTGGTAGACATAAAATTTGTCACATGATACTTAGCTTTAGCCTGAATGGTAGGTTCATATTTTTTTGTTGGTTGACCCCGAATAGACCTATTTGGCAAGACATATTGTCTACTATTAGTCTCACTAGTATTAGCCCCATTAGAATTACTAATCTCATATGAGTGATCTTTTGTACCAAGAGAGCATTGGTCAGGTGTATAAACAATAATACGGGAGACATGATGGGCAGTTGTGTTGTCATCTTCTAGTACCTGAATCTCTGGAGTGACTACACCAAAATCATCTGGTGGTTCCTGTGTAGCTGACACATTGGTAATCTCAACTGAACCTGTCACCATATCTATTGGCTTACTTGTCTTTCCCTCTCCATGATACAATTCTTCAAAATATGAATTCTCCCCTTGAAGAGCAGTATCATAAGAGGTAAAATAGCTCATGTTCTCAAAGAAAGTAACATCCATAGTGACATAGTACTTCCTGGTAGGTGGATGATAGCACCGGTATCCTTTCAGATGTTTGCCATACCCAACAAACACACATTTAACTGCCTGGAAATCCAACTTAGACCTCTGATGTTTGGAAGATGGACAAAAGCAACACAACTGAAAACATGAGCATGAAGATTATGAAAAGATAGTAATGAGACATGAGATGCAAGCACCTCATATGTAACTTTTCCCTGAAGAACACGAGAGGAAAGACGATTAATGAGGTGGGCAGAAGTGAGGACAACATCATCCCAAAGGTATTTAGGCATATGGGCACTAAAAAGGATACACCGAGCCATATCAAGTAAATGACGATTTTTCCTTTCAGAAACTTCATTCTGCTCAGGTGTGTAAGGACACGTTGTTTGATGAAAAATTCCGTGTGTGTTAAAGAACTCTTGAAAGACACGATTCACATATTCCCCCCCCCATTATCAGAGCGAACCCTAATTGTGGCATTATATTGTGTTTGGACAGTGGTATAGAAGGCTAGAAAAGCCGGAAAAACCTCATTTTTAGTTTTAAGGAGAATAATCCATGAAAGACGTGTGCAATCATCAATAAATGACACATAATACCGCATTCCTGACGCATTAGACTCTTTGGAGGGTCCACAAACATCAGAATGAATTAATTCAAAAGGAATAATACTGTTATTAAAAGTACTAGGGGAATAAGTAGATCGATGACTCTTGCCCAAAACACATGTCTCACAATGTAAAAAAGACTCATCCACACTAATAAACAAAGTAGACATTGATTTTTTCATAACACTAAAAGATGGATGCCATAAGCGACGATGCCATAACCAAACTTCACTTAACTTGTCAGAAGTGAAGATTAAAGCGGTTCGAGACTATGCCCCTGGTTTCTCCACCGCATATGTCTGATCGAGATGAAACAACCTGTCCATCAGATACCCTTGACCAATTAACTCTTCGGTGAGAAAATCCTGAAGTATCACATATATAGGAAAACATGTCACATAACATTTAGCGTCAGTGTTCAATTGTGGGACAGATATCAAATGATGAGATAAAACAGGTACATATAGCACATTGTGAAGCTCTATTGTGGGAGTAATACGAACTGACCCTTTCCCTAACACTGGGAATGCCTCACCATTAGTATTAGTAACATAGGGTACTGGTGGAGGAGACAATACGGTAAAATAAGATTTGTCATAAGTCATATGATCAGACACACCAGAATCAATAATCCATGTATCAAAACCAACAAAGTTAGAAATATTTAAAGCCATACCAATTTTACCACGACCAGCTATGGATGCGGTAGGTGTTGCTCTTCCTGATGTATGATGATCATGTCCAACCACACCATAGATATATGGTTCCTAGACTAATTGAATAGCTGTTTTTGCCTTAGGATGATAATTAGGCCTCTTGGGCCTATGGTGTGGATACAACTTCCAACAGGTCGCACGAGCATGGTTAGTATCATGACAATAAGAGCAAAGAGGGCGGGGCTGATTCCCGAAGCCTGGTGGTGCTCCTTGCTGATGAACTAGAGCTGAAGTTACCTGCTGAAAGGGTGGTGTTGGAGATCTAGCATGAACAGTAAGACTGGAAACTTCAACTTGTGCCTGATGAAGACTCTCCTACTGAGACTCATCCTTATGGATATATGTGAAAGCTGTAATTAGGCTAGGGGGTTTGGTCTTTCTGAGTAATTCTTTTTTCGCACTGTTATGCTTTACATCAAGACCTTTCAGGAAATGGTGAACTCGCTCAAGCTCATTCTCTTGTTGGTACCAAACAATATCCTCCTGATTCTTGATCATGCAATGACATTTCACATCAATCTCATCACAAATATTTTTCAGTTTGGTGAAATATTGCGCTACCGGTTACCCATCATGTTGCATCGCCAAAGATGTGCACATTAACTCATGAACCTGTATGAAATCAGAGTCATTAGTATATAAGCCTTATAGTGTCTTCCATATTGCCTGCGTAGTGTCACATGCCTCCACTAGATCAACTATCTCTTCATTCATAGTTTTCCACAAGATTGACATTACAAGACCATCATCGTCGTCCCACTTAGTGTAGGCAACAATATCATCTGCACTAGGAGCCTTAGTTACTCCGGTTACATGCCCCATCTTGTGCATTCCTCGAAGATGAGCTGTCATAATTCTCTTCAATTTACGAAAATTGGTCCCATTGAGTTTGGTTCCCCCAAAGGAACCAGTTTCAGAAGTCTTAATAGATACTTCAAATTTCGGAATATCATTGATCTGATAACTCTTAGCTTCTTCTCCAGAACCCATTGACAATCAAATTAAAAAATCAGGAATTATGCAGCGGAAACACAAAAAACTGATATGAACCTGTCTTGGGTGCACTTGCACTTTCGGTGAACCTGCACTCACAACCAAGACTACAGAATTTGGGCCGCGCCACGCCGGGTCGGGTCGGGTCGGTGAGTAGCCGAAAGTGCTGGTCGAGTAGGGCGAGCACGGACGAGGAGATTGTGGAGCAGACCGTGCTAATGATGACGGAGGACAGATCGAAAGGGACGAAGGCGTCGTATTCGGAGAGCTCAGCCTCCGTCGTCGGAGTAAAAGAGTCGTCGGCGATGTAGAAGAAGCTACAGAGGCTGAGCTGGAACATCTACGAGGCAATCGCGTCGCTTAGGAACTCGCTGAATCTTGACTCGGCTACTGAGAGTGAAACGACGTCGTCGAAGATCGAGAGCGACACTAGCTCTGAGCTCGGCGAACCCGTCAATCTCAAATCTAATGGCGTGGTGGAGAAGAGGTGGTGGTCAAGGCTGTGGTGAAGGCGGACGATCCGAATGCGGTGACGAAGTTCCGGATTTCGCCACCGGCGAGCTTTGATGGGAATAGCTTCTGCAGGACCACTGCCGGGCCGTGTGATCCGCAGGTGACTACGCTGCTGCAGGTTACCAAAAACACAAACCGAGAAAAAAACAGAGGATACAAAAATGGCTCTGATACCAAGTAGAATAGACTGAATGCTTCTTGTTCTATAAATAAGCTAACAAGAGTACAGTTAACCTATATTTGTATATTCCTACCACAAATGACTCCTTAATTAGCTCCCATTGAATCACACCCTAATTGGCTCCATTACTCACACTAACAAAAGCATCCAACGACTAAAGAAATTGTGGACTTCAGTTTGAAACCATGCAACTTTCTTTGCTTTGGTACTTCAATGGGGCATGCTGGTAGCTGCAATTCTGAAACACCACCACAAAGTTTGTGTTTCCTTCAAATGATATTGCACTGATGTTTCGAAAAACACCTTCTTTCGGTACCTCACCCTCCAGATTATTGAACGAAAGGTTCAAATATACCAAGAATGGAAGTCTTTGCAGATCTTTTGGAATTTGGCTTGACAAGTTATTCCCCGAAAGATCTAAATACTGAAGACCTTTCAAAGAAGCAAGGTATCATACCTTGAAAGAGATTGCCTTGAGGTCACGTTTGGTAACCAGGAAAGTAAGACATGGGAAAAGAAAGTGTTTCATTTCCTTTGTTTCAAAATGAAAGGAAAATTGTTGGAAAATGTTTCCATGTGATGGATGTTTCCCTCCCCACCCACATGGAAACATTTTCCTTTCCCGGTTGATTTCAAAACCTTTCCTTTCCGGTTACCAAACGTGGCCTGAAGGTAAAACTTCAAGGCTATGACATTCCCCTACAGTTTCTGGAAGTACTCCAGCGAGATTGTTTCCAGAGATGTCTAGTGTCCATATATTCTTCAACTTACCCACTTCCACAGGCAGGCTGCCAATTAACGAGTTCTGCGATAAGTTGAGCAAGAGAGATAACGAGGAAAGACCCATAACCTCTGGTGGTATTTCTCCAATAAGCATATTGTTGATATATCCATTACCTGCAGACTTTGACAGTTACCAATATCTGGAGGAATGTTTCCTTCTAATTCATTTGCGTGTAAGTAGAGTTGAGACAATTGGGTGAGGTTTCCTAAGGAAGATGGGATCCGGCCTGATAATCTATTGTAAGCTAAATATAACTCTTGCAGCTTTTTTAACTTCCCAAAAGAAGTTGGAATGATGCCTTTGAACAAAATTATCTTCCATGCCCAACTATTAAATTTTTGAGATTTCCCAATGTTTCAGGATCTGTTCCCACTATTTGAGTTCTCCCAAGGTAGAATCTAATCAGTTGGGTTGAGAGATTGGCTACAGAGTTGGGTAAAACACCTCCAAACTTATTACCATCTAGAGCAAGCCATTCCAGATTGCTGCGATTTATCAAGGATGTTATAAATCCCAAATCATGAGATGAATTACTTCCTAGATTATTAGACTCCAAGCTGAGAGTTTGGAGATAAGGAAGATTTCCAAAAATTGCGGGAACTTGCCCCACAAAATTATTTTGCACAAGATCAAGCACCTGAAGCTGAGATGCATTGGAAATAGAAGTTGGGATTTGTTCAGAGAATCCATTTATGTCAAGGTACACTTCCAGGAGCTTAGGCATGTTTAGGCCTATACCAGGTGGAATACTTCCCTTAAACTTATTATCCACAACTGAGAAGACAATGTTTTAAAAAACGAAGACGTACCATAAGGCGTTTTCTTGAGAACCTTGAGTCTTAGAACTTGAAGTGCATAAGGCGTAAGCCTTATGTTATAAAAAAATTAGTAGTTAAATGTGTAAATATATAATTATACACATACAAAAAGAACAAATATACATAAGAACTTTCCAATTTATTGCATTTAGATATAATGAAATTCATAATTTAAACGTTTTAGATAGTTTTTATCAAATTAAACAGATTATATAAATAAATATAAAAATATATTTAAAAAGATTATTTTTAAGACGTAGTAAAATGCGTAAAAGACGTAAAAAAACGTAACATAATGAGTAAAAGGCGAGTCTCGGTGTCTAAATCGAAAAAACAGAGACGTTATGTAAGTAGTTTTAAAGTTTTTAAACCTTATGCGAGCCTTTGAACCCGAGTTTTTTAAAACATTGGTTAAAAAGGGTGTGAGTGATCATACTAGAAAGTTTATTCGTACCAATGATAAAAATAGATAAGCTTCTCAATCGGCCTATTTCCTCTGGTACGCTACCCACCAAATTGTTAGCTGCCAAGTGAAGTTCTGTCATTGATGAAAGATTTCCAAAGGAAGGTGGTATGCCTCCCGTCAGATTGTTTCCCGAGAGACCAAGATACACAAGCTTCCTCAACGAGCCAATCTCTGATGGAATTTTCCCTTTAGGGCGGTTGATTCCAATGCCTAAGATGCTTAATTCCGGGCAGAATGTCAGGTTGGCCGGAATTACCCCCTCCAACATGTTGTAAGACAAATTGAGACTTCTCAGTCGGAACAAATGATCGACTTGTCGGGGGATCTTGCCAGAGAAGCTATTGTTGGAAAGGCTGAAGGTCCTGAGAAATGAGAGGTTGCCAATGTAAGGTGATATTGTTCCATGCAAATAAGCGTGTGGTAGGCTCAAGGCTGTTACTCTTTGATGCCGTCTGCCACAAGTAATTCCTCCCCAATTGCAGAAGTGAACAGAGTCATTCCATGAGTTCAAGACCCCGTGCGGATCGGAGACTACAGATTCTTTGATTCTGAGCAAAGCCAAGTAATCGGTTTCCCTGCCAAATGAGCTTACAACAGTGGTGGATTGGAGAAGGCTGGTGAAAAGGAGAAGGGTCAGGACATGAAGGTATGTGAAGTTCTCCATTCAGTTTGTATGAGCAACAGGAAGCTAATCGGGTGGTGATGAGAAACTATGCAAGGCAAATCAAGTTGAGCTTTCAAAAATGTGCATGGTATTTAGCAACAGTGATAACACTCATCAGTTGTTATCAGCGTTGTTGCGCAGGGAGGAGAGACTACAGACTTTGACTTGAAGGTCATCTGGTGGATATTGAATTTTGGTAGTGGGAGAGACTTGGCAGCCTCGCACTAAAATTATCAACTAGTCTACACTACCTCTCTTTTACAGAAATCTACCATCATTCCTATGCATTATTCAATACTCTCAGATATAACAGACTTTGAATTAGTTGGAAGTTGGGGGAAAAACTGTCTTAAAAGAGTAATCACTTGCAGACTAGTTGGTAAGTAATGTCTATGAAGATTGAAAACTAACTTGGACTGGCCGATTGTTACATCCACTGAATTACTGACAAAGGAAATGAAATACTAAACAGAAAGAAAACACACTGAGAAAGGGAGTGTTCTTGCCTACAAGTATGAGTAAAGTTGACCAAGGTTTTACCCTAATTTCAGATGTGTTGAATGAACGTAGGACTTTTAGCCGTCTAGGACTTCTATCGAGTTTGCAGAAGCAGCAGGAAGCTCGCAGGCTGGTGATGTTTTTACCATGACATTAGGAAAATTGTGGGATTATGATGGATCAAGACGCAAAGTTTATGGTGGTGGAAGAAATGGTTGAGACTTAATAAAGAAAATTAACTAGTGGACTGAAGTAATCAGGATGGTGCAGGGAAGAAACTTGGAAAAGCAGCCCTGCACTAGGCACTAGTTAACTAGTGGAGTTCTCCCACCCAATTCATACAGTGTGAAAAGACCTTAATTGGCAAGCTTACATTGTTGATACTTGATTGTATGTCTTTTAAGAGTTGTGTTTGAGATTACGTATAAACAAGAATGAATTATTGAACAAAATGAGTCAAGGACTAACACTAAATTTTTGAGGGGGTGAACTCTCTAGAACTGAAAAATAGAAAAACCACATTCCATTGTGCTGAACCGGAAAAGAATTACTTATCAAACTGAATTGGAAAAGAACTAACAAAATGGTGCAGTTCCAGTTTTATAAAAAGAAAAACCCAAGTCATCATTTCGATTAGCAATGAGTAGTTTAGTAACCAAAAACCAAACCGATAGAACCAAGTCTATCCGTTCTTTGAGATCTTTCAGAGCCACTAGTGTACATTAAAAGACAAACTTAAGAACAGGTTTCCTGAATTTGCCCATTAGATTATGTTCCAGTTTAGCTAAAATAAGAAAAACTCCACAGTATTAATTAAATTGCTCTGTTATTGACTTGAAAGTTGACAGAGAACATCGATTACACTCATCAGGCAGCAGCTATAGCGCCAAGCGCAGCTGCCACAGCAGCTGGTGCCGGTGGTGAGTGCTTTAGGTGAGGAGGCGTATTATGCTTCAATTTCAGAAGTATCTGCCTCATCCTAGAGAGCTCAGTTGGCTTACCAGGCTTTGGACATTGCACAACAACTATGGAAGACTTCTTTTCTTGATCTTTCTTCCCTCCCTTCTTTTCTATAGCTGGCACCTCATTGGGAATGAGATCTGTAACTGCCTTCCATTAATTCTTGTCTACCTCAGTATGAAACTTCTCTTGACTGGCAACAAACATCTAAGAGAGAGATATTTAGAAATATAATAATACCAGAAACATCAATCGCTCCTCAGTTCTAATTTACCATATCTTACAATCTAGATACCAGAGAAAGTACAAGAAATTACAGTTAAGGGCAATGAAAAACCAGAATGTTTAGTTGAAGAGACCAGAGCTCCAAAAACTATATACACACAAAACAACCTAGTTAGGATATTTGATACTAGCACAGAGGATGGAAACCTATGGTTCATCCATGGTATTCAGAATTCTGCAAAGCTAATATGACCATTTAACTCTCCCATTCTTGTTTGTGCATTGTTAAATTTTTTAAAAAAAAATATGGGAGAGTAAAAAAGAATCCATTCTCGTAAATGAGGGAAACTAGCAAGAACAGAGACACCCATGTGACACATTCTCAAAGATACAGGCCTCGAGAATCCAATTATCAAAACTAGATCTCCCACTGAAAAGGCAATAGGAACTTGAAACAATTAAATCATAATCATAATATAGTAGAGGTTTACTGAATATACATACTTAAATATAAGTTAATACACAAAAACTGTCCAAAACCAGCTAGGTAGACTTACCCAGCTAAGTGAAAGACGACTCCATTTTTATCCTTTGTAGTTTGTACAACACTAACACCATATCTTTTCCAATGACGGCTACCAAGGAAATGTTGTGTAGCAAATATTCACGCAGTGAACCTATATTCTGAACTTCTGATTGCTACTTCAATGAAGTGAGAATAACTCCAAGTTCTAATGGGGAGAAAATTACTTTTTCAGAGGATAAATTCAAGATTTTTTTTGGACATGATTTGTCAGCTAGATGCATCTCTTCTTAGCAATCTGTCTTAACCAGGCATATGGATCAGCGAATCAATAGTATCAGTATGTAACTGTAATTGAATATCAGTATGAGCTAAAGGATCTTAACATGTGTGCCAACCACACTCAAACCAGAGGCACCCAAGTAAAAAGCAGACATTATTCACACAAGAACTCATTTAAACAAAGAATAGAGGAAACCATAATATTCTGAAAATTTAACTTGCTCTAACCTTCTCCTTTTCCCTGTTAGCAGCTTTGTTATTCTCAGAACTGATCTTCCTCTTATGGTAGAATTCAACCTTGAACTTAACAGCTTCCTCGATGATTTGGCTCCGCAACTCGTATTCTCCCTTCTCCTTCCCTGCTGGCTGAACTGCATTTTCTGCCTGAATATCACAAACTTTGCCGTATGAGATCTCTACCACACAAACTCACACGATTTCACTCCACAACCATTAAAGGCCAATATAATGTACTCATAACTCAATAGGCATGAAATGTTTCGAAACCTATGAGCCTAAAACAACTTTTCTATCATTTTCGCATCGAAAGAACTGATCAAACCAATTTAAAAGCAACACTTTTCGAATCAATCTCATATGAAACCTAATCACTAATCAATAGGCATGCGATTTTTTCAAACCTACTGAAACATTAAACACAAGTTTCCTTCATTCTCACATAAAATACAGATCAAACCGGTCCAAGAGCCAATAATTGCACCTAAATTGCACAAAAAAACCCAAATTCAACCTACTGCTCTACAGATTTAATCGTTCAATTGCAAAACGAAGCGGAATCTGAAACCTCACCTCCGGCAGCGAAGATCGACGGCGGAGATGGAGACTGAGCCACGGGCACGACGACGTGTTCCCGGCGGCGGGGACGGCGTCATCAGCGGGTAGAGTGAAGGAGGACTGCCACAGGAGGACATGGAGTGTGTGTGAGTGGTGTGACTGACACGTAGAAGAGCCAGAGAGAGATCTCTCTGGTTTTAACTGTTTAGGAATTAGGACGTGGGAAGTGAAAATGGAATGGGGTGGCGACTAATTGGGCTTTATTTTGTTTAGGGCCGTGACTTCCCTCTTATATAGTTATATATATTCCCGCGCTTATTGTCCCGCCAATTTTGGTAGATTAGGGCTGCGTATGAGAGAGCTTTTCAGTTCCTTTGTTTGGTAAATTTACCAATCATCTAAACTTTTCCCATCGAATGTCCATTTTTTAAATCTACGACATGTGTCATGTAATTAGTCTTTAACTATAATTATCAATGTATATTATATCAATATCAATGTTATGGGATAATTACTATTTTATCATTGTATATCTTAATCTTATTAGGTTTCCTATTAGAGATAAATTCGCATATCTGCAATAGGTTATGACTCTGAATCCTACGGGATTGTGGTTTTGTAATAACTATATATAGGTTCTCATATCATTCAATAAAGATACAGTTATTTCATCTTACATCACGTTATCACGTACTTTACCTTAAAACCTTGAACTTTTAAAACCCTAGAAAATCCTATTTTCTTTTCTGCCGACCGCCCTTGTCTCCGGCCACTGGCATCTTTTCCTGTCGACGACAGCCCCTGCCCGCAACCCCGCATGTCGCTCCCTACAGCCCTATACCGCTTCTGCTCGCAACCCCCCTACAGCCCCTGCACACAGCCCCGCAAGGTTTCCTCCTCATTCGCCCCGCAAAATCAACTTTTTCCCCCGCAAGACCCCGCATTAAAGCATTGAAGATTGCTCATCCAGCATATTCACGCAAGCAAAGCGGACTTAACAAACAACGTCTTCGTTCAAGAGAAGCTACTTTCGCCTTTTCCACACCTTCAAAGGTAATTATGAACTAACGTTCCCGCTTTTGAACGTATAAATATATTATATCGGGCAATATTCGCCTTACTTCAATCTCCCACCGTTCTTATACCGTGGATGAGGCCAAACGAGGGAACTCGCCACTCTTCTCTTTGGTCGATGTATTTCGTGTGACGGTCTTAGGGGAGTCACAATTGTTTTGAAATGGAAGTTAATCGATTTTGTGTGGTCACCTGAGTGCACCGCTGTTTTGGGTGTGATCGTGAGTATCACCGTTTGCATTGATTTTTCTTATGACCATATACGTCACCCCTTCTAATTCATGTTATACTTGAATCCAAGGTTCTAAAAAACGCTAGGCGTTAATCAGGCGGACAGCTAAAAACCAGCGCCCAGAGGATTAATCGGGGATTAATTGGCCCAAAATCGAGTCGGCCAAGGCTCTCCGGGCACCTAGGCACCGCCTAGGCGGTCCTAGGCGGGGATTTTTAGAACATTGCTTGAATCTAATCGATTCCATATTCGTTTTGTAGATGTTGTCGCCATCGCGAATGGAATTTGGCCTTCTTAATCTAGAAGGCAAGGAGTACCATCGCTGGGTTTTCGACACGGAGCTCGCTTTTGAGAGCTGAGGGATCCAAGGCATGTTTGCCAACCATCCTACTAATTTCCCACCTATGATCAAGACTCAAGCTCTCATCTTCATGAGACATCACATCCATGCAACTCTCAAGAGGCAATACTTGAATGTAAAAGATCCTAAAGAATTATGGGACAAACTTCTCTTGCGGTACAACAACGTTCATGATAAACGTTTTCCTGAATTGACCGTTAGATGGGATAACATCCGTCTATTGGACTATAAGAGAGTGGATGACTTCAATCAGGATATGCTATGCCTGCAATCCGACATTGTCATTGTTGGTGTCATCAAGACCAACCTAGATATTCTCAATAAGACATTGGACACGTTTCCAATCAACTATGAGGTTCAAACTCATACGTACCGTACTCATGTAGAGGAAGGGAAGATCTGGACTTTCGCCGACTTAATGGATCTCTTGGAAAAGAATGAGAGTCATTCTGAGATCCTCCTCAACAATAACAATAGACTTGTTGGCACTAAAAAGATTATTACGCCATAGTCTAACTACGGAAAAGCTCCTAAGCAAAAGAATCAATCAAGGAACGCTCCATTAGGTCTCATCATTTAGCTCGCGGAGCCCCACAAGCCCAATGGGCTTTTACCCAGCTCGGCCCGCGAGAAAGCACACCAAAGCCACTTCCATGGGTAGAGGGCCGGGCTTAGATTATAGGGGTGAAACCCGACCCGGCCCACTAAAATCCCACAAGGCCCGGCCCGTAAAAACCTCCTAAATAATAAAATATTATACATACAGATATAGAATAAAACTATCGCATTATGAAGAAAATATATGAAGAAAACTTCTGAGGATTGATCAACACCAGCCGATATGATCGATATATATATTTAGTGACCCTGTAAAAATTTCATCCAATTCGGATCTCGTCTGACTGTTGAAATTTCAGATAAACCGAAAACAACACTAATATGTCATAAAGGAAGACCTATTACCAAAATGCGAACACTGGAAACCATTTGTATATCTGAAATCACTTAATTTTTGTCACCAATTGTGTGTGGTCATACCAAAGAAACTCATTTGGCAAAACCTCGGTCAATGGGTAATTTAATATGTCAAAACGGCTCTTTTTCAGTTGACCGTAGGTACGGACGGTCAAACAATGTCCAAAACATAAGAAATTTTCATAGATTCCCTAAATATTTATACTGATCACATCTGCTGGAGTTATCAATTTTCGAAGTGTCCACTAATGTATCATAACTTTTAATAAAACTATCGCATTATGAAGCGACTATACGAAAGAAACTTCTCGGGATCCATCGACACCACCCGTTATGATCGGTATATATATTTAGTGACCCTGTAAAAATTTCATCCAATTCAGACCTCGTTTGACCGTTGAAATTTCCGCTAAACAGAAAACACCACTAATATGCTTTAAGGGATGACCCATTACAAAAATGCTAACTCCGAAAGCCGTTTGCATATATGAAATCACCTAATTTTTGTTATCTATCGTGCATGGTCGCACTGAGGAAAATCATTTGGCAAAGCCCCGATTAATTGGGTTTCAATATGTCAAAACGCCTCTTTTTTAGTTGGTCGTAAGTACGAACGGTCAAACCATGTCTAAAACGGATGAAATTTTTACGGGGTCCATAAATATATATACTGATCACATCTGCTGGTGTCGATCGACCATATTTCAAACTGGAGTTGGCGATCGCCTAAGTATCTACTAATGTATCATAACCTTTATATTAGGTTTATAATAAAACTATCGCATTATGAAACGACTATATGAAGGAAACTTCTCATGATTAATCGACACCAACTGATGTCATCGGTATATATATTTAGTGACCCTGTAAAAATTTCATCCAATTCGGACCTTGTTTGACCGTCGGAATTTTCAGTAAATCGAAAACACCACTAATATGCCCTAAGGGATGACCTATTACAAATATGGGAACGCCCAAAGACGTTTGCATATCTGAAAATCACCTAATTTTTGTTACATATCTTGCACGATTGCACTAAAAAAAGTCATTTGGTATGTCAAAACGTCTTTTTTTAGTTGACCGTTGGTACAAACGGTTAAACCATGTTTAAAACTGACGAAATTTTAACGGGTTCCCTAAATATATATACCGATCACATCTACTGGTGTTGATCGACCATATTTCGAATTAAAGTTGTCAATCACCGAAGTGTCCACTAATGTATCATAACTTTTATATTAGGTTTATAATAAAACTATCGCATTATGAAACGACTATATGAAAGAAACTTCTCGGAATCGATCGACACCATCCAATGTGATCGGTATATATATTTAGTGACCGTTTAAAATTTTATCCAATTCGGACCTCATTAACTGTCGGAATTTCCGATAAACAAAAAACAACACTAATATATCAAGATACGAATGCGGAAAGATGTTTACATATTTGAAATCACCTAATTGTTGTCACCGATCGTGCTTGGTCGTCAACAGGAAACCCATTTAGCAAAGTCCCGGTCAATGGGGTTTTGTTATGTCAAAACGCCTCTTTTTTTGTTGACCGTAGGTATGGACGGTTAAACCATGTTCAAAACGGATGAAATTTTTACAAGGTCCCTAAAATATATATATCGATTACATCTACTGGTGTCGATCGACAATATTTCGAAACTAGAATTTATTTGTGACTTTTTTTTTAGAATGTTTTCTAATAATTCTTTTATTGTTTCAAACCCTTACATTAGAGTATTATGTTTTTTTTCTAATACAAGCCCACAAGGCCCTGCCCGTAAAAGCCCGTAAGGTTGGCCTAGCCCGGCCCACAAAAGCCCGCAATGCCCGCTTTAGGTGGGTGGGCTTGGATCTTCATATTTTTTAGAATACTCGGCTCGGCCCGTTGACGAGCCCTACGCTCCATACCAGCAATAAAGCAACAATTCTCATTATGGAAGGCAACTAGGCCGTTCTCGGCCCAAGTCCAACACTTGGACCCATGATGGTGGTGGTGCCGCACCCTCAGGGGTGGTCATCCCCGTCCCAAACCTCAAGGAGGCTGTGTGCCTCCTCATGCCTCCAATTTCGGTAATGGTTAGTCTCCATGCTTCAAATGTGGTTTTTCAAGTAAGTGATGATAAAGGCATACTCCACCTACAAGAAGTTTCTACAACCTGAATCGAACTATGTGGATGAGGATCCTGAGATCGAGAATCACCACATCTCCATGAAGCCCAAGCCCCTTGCTTCCAATGCTAAGCATCCAACTAGGGATGTTAATCGGTGTGAATGGTGCGGTTTATAGGTGATATTGAACACCAAACCGTTCTATTTATTCGGTTTGGTTCGGTTTGGTTTTTCACTTTTTTTTTCAAAAACCAATTGTGTTCGGTTTGGTTTTTCACTGGTTTATATTGGTTTCTCTTTCGGTTATTTTGTAAAGAAAATCGGAGTTTCTTTCCTTATCTATCTACTTGATTCTTAATGAAATAAAAAGAACATGCGGACAGATTTGCAAAATTCTATTTACAAGATATAGTTGCTTCACAAATACAGACAATTGCAAAAAACCACTAGACAAGTTATACCACATTGGTAGGCATGTTGTGGTTCCAATGTCTAAAATTCAAAATATTAAATTTTGACCGTCAGATGTGATCAGCATATTTAAATACGGATATGGTAAAAAATTCATCTAATTTTGATAAAAATTGGGTCTCAATCGATGTGGTCAACATTAACTTAATTTCATCTAATTAAGTGTAAATTTGTTCTTACCCCCTCCTTCTTGACTAGTTTTGGTGGATTCTTTCACGCACACACTCTGACATATATGTGATGTGGCAGCTCGTGAAAAGTTTTCAAAAATTTTACCTTTCAGGGATAGGGCTACCCATAGGCCCATAGGGGATAATAAGCGTAAAAAAGGGTTGACCGCCTTGATCGGGACACAAACGTTATCGAAAATATGTGATTTTTTTACCACAACAATATTTCACTATACGTAACGCATCATGTGGACAGATTTGCAAAATTCTATTTATAATATATAGTTGCTTCACAAATGCATACATTTGTAAAAAACCACTAAACAAGTTATACCACATTAGTAGGCATGTTGTGGTCCAATGTCTAAAATTCAAAATATTAAATTTTGACTGTCAGATGTGATCAGCATATTTAAATACGGATATGGTAAAAAATTCATCTAATTTTGATAATATTTGAGTCTCGATCAATGTGGTCAATATTAACTTAATTTCATCTAATTAAGTGTGAATTCGTTCTTACCTCCTCCTTCTTGACTAGTTTTGGTGGATTCTTACACGCACACACTCTCATATATATGTGATGTAGCAGCTCGTGTAAAATTTTCAAAAATTTTACCTTCCAGGAATAGGGCTACCCATAGGCCCATAGGGGATAATAAGCGTAAAAATGGTTGACCGTCTCGATCGGGACACAAACGTTATCGAAAATATGTGATTTTTTTACCATAACCATATTTCACAATATGTAACGCATCATGCGGACATATTTGCAAAATTCTATTTATAATATATAGTCGCTTCACAAATGTATACATTTGCAAAAAGCCACTAAACAAGTTATACAACATTATTAGGCATGTTGTGGTTCCAATTTCTAAAATTCAAAATATTAAATTTTGACCGTCAGATGTGATCAGCATATTTAAATAAGGATATGGTAAAAAATTCATCTAATGTTGATAATATTTGGGTCTCAATCGATGTGGTCAACATTAACTTAATTTCATCTAATTAAGTGAATTTGTTCTTACCCCCTCCTTCTTGACTAGTTTTAGTGGATTTTTTCATGCACACACTCTCACATATATGTGATGTAGCAGCTCGTGTAAAATTTTAAAAAAATTTACGTTCCAAGGATAAGGCTACCCATAGGGGATAATAAGCGTAAAAATGGTTGACTGCCTCGATCGGGACACAAACGTTATCGAAAATATGTGATTTTTTTACCATAACTATATTTCACAATATGTAACGCATCATGTGGACATATTTACAAAATTCTATTTATAATATATAGTTGCTTCACAAATGCATACATTTGCAAAAAGCCACTAAACAAGTTATACCACATTAGTAGGCATGTTGTGGTTCCAATGTCTAAAATTCAAAATATTAAATTTTGACCGTCAGATATGATCAGCATATTTAAATAAGGATATGGTAAAAAAATTCATCTAATGTTGATAATATTTGGGTCTCGATCGATGTGGTCAACATTAACTTAATTTCATCTAATTAAGTGAATTTGTTCTTACCCCCTCCTTCTTGACTAGTTTTGGTGGATTTTTTCATGCACACACTCTCACATATATGTGATGTAGCAGCTCGTGTAAAATTTTCAAAAATTTTACGTTCCAGTGATAAGGCTACTCATAGGGGATAATAAGCGTAAAAAGGGTTGACCTCCTCGATCGGGACACAAACGTTATCGAAAATATGTGATTTTTTTACCATAACCATATTTCACTATACGTAACGCATCATGCGGACAGATTTGTAAAATTCTATTTATAAGATATAGTTGCTTCACAACTGCATACATTTGCAAAAAGACTACTAAACAAGTTATACCACATTAGTAGACATGATGTGGTTCCAATATCTAAAATTCAAATTATTAAATTTCGACCGTCGGATGTGATCAGCATATATAAGTACAGATATGATAAAAAATTCACCGAATTTTGATAAAGTTTGGGTCTCGATCGATAACATATTTAATTATGTATATTAAATATATCTATAAATAATATAATTTCTTTATAATATATATATTCGGTTTTTCGGTTCGGTTTCGGTTTCCAAACATCCCAAACCAAAACCACACCAAATCTTTCGGTTTGGTGCGGTTTTTTTGCGGTTTGGTGCGGGTTTTTTTTCTTCGGTTTTTTTTTGTTATGGTTCGGTTTTTTTCGGTTTTTGGTTTTCAATTAACACCCCTACATCTACCCCTATAATGGATACCCCCGACTTTAATTAGTCGTCTTTACCTCGTTCTAATTTTATGATTTCAAATATTGTTTTGTCTGACCGCTATTTCATTAACTTTGTAATAGTCTTTTGATTTTGCAATTATAAGTTTGTGTGTGATGTATTAAAAATTGACATTCAATAAAATTTCTCAATTTCTTGTTTACAAGTCGATCTTTTTTAAAATTTTATTTACCTTACATTTAGCATGATGATCAACCTGCACAACAATGTGGTTTTAAATTGAACAATTTTGGGTTACATGGGAGTGTGGGACCCTAACAGCACTATGTTGTGAATTTGAAACTTAAAATTTGGAAAACAGACCTTGGAACGTCAAAAATTGACGTCGTTTCAACCTGTTGGCCGTACTCAGTTACTGTTCCGGCATTTCCGAAACGTTTTCCGGTGTTTTGCTGTTCTTTTGGCCGCTCTCCGGCCACTTTTTGGCATTTTCGGCACCATCACCTCGTTCTTGCAGGCGTCCCCTGTCGGACCTATAACTTCGGCCGCCGCCGACTGATTTACTGGCAATCAGCGCCACCAGTTTCCGGCGATTGTTTCGTCATTTTCGGGCATGTTTCCAGCAGTTTTGCTGACACATTTTCCCTGTCCAAATTTCACCATGTTTTGAGTTCTTTTGACATGATTTTCCGGTTAATATTTCGATTTTCTCTGAGTCTGTTATCTACACTCACCGACACTTTTAAATGTGTTGTTACACTGATTTTGGATAATTTCTACCACCCTAGTTTACTGTTTGGTATTTCACTGCTTCAATACCAGGTTTTACTAACTTTTTAGTTGAAGAATGTAGTACTATTTCTATGTGATACATTCGATAGAATCACACTTTGTTCTGATCCCTTTTTCTTTTAATATTCTACGGTGTATTGTACAAAATTTTTCGTGTGTCGTTGACTCTCTTAATTTTCATTTTGTAGATGTCCCGCGGAGAAATCGAGTGTTTAGCTGATTGCAGAACCACCCACCCTGTTCTACGACACATGCAGTTGTTCACGGATCTTGTATTTTCAACTTCTTCGATAACTACAATGATTGGCTCAAAATCGATCTTTAAAGGAAGAGGTACTGCTTCTTTTATATTGCGTAAGGGTACGACTCTTAACATCGTTAACCCTCGTTATGCTCCGAAGTCTCCCCGCACCTTGCTAAGGTTTAAGGACATACGTGCCAATGGTTTTCACCTCGATACTTATGTTGAGAATGAAAAGGAATATATTTATATTACCTCTGAGAAAGCAGGCTAGTGCCACGTCTTAGAGAAGATGAAGAGTTTCGGGAATGGTTTGTATCTCACTTCCATTCGAATATTTGAATCATATGCGGTTGAACGCAACTTTTGTGATTCAGACTCCTATATGCTTTATCATGCCCGTCTCGGGCACCCTGGACACGATATGATGATTATAATTCCTAAGAATTCACATGGTAATCCATTTTTCAAGTCCCGGAAGCGACTGGAGGACCAACTCACACGTGCTCCACACGGTGAAGTTGTGCCTACATGTGCACTGTACAGTGAGGCCGAGCCTGCCCCTCTCGGCAGCTCCACAGCATTCAGGTTGTCGGTGGCAGCATCTCCTCCTTAACAGGATCTTGTGATACATCCCGTGATTTCTAATGCCTCCATGGAAATTTCTGATGCCCATCACTCATTTTCTAAAGTATGTTCTCTTGCTAAATTTTAAGGAAGTCCTTCATTTGCTAAAGCTTCAATCGAGAACATTTTATTCTTACAATGTATTCAAGGTGACATTTATGGATCTATTCAACCAGAATGAGGACCTTTTTGATATTTTATGGTATTGGTTGATGCATGCGTTGGTCACACGTTGCTTTGCTATCCACATGTAATGTTGCATTTGCTAAGTTATTAGCTGATATCATCAAACTTAGGGCTCACCACCCTGACTATTGATAGGAGCACTTTGTGCGACGTTCTTAACATGTTTTTACCTCAATTTGTATTTTTCTTAGCCCTTATTATTGAACTATTGAGTCATTGAGTCGTAGTAAGAGTCTTGAGCGGTATTGGATGCATTTTTGTGCTTACATGAGTTAAAAACGCATAATTGGTCTAGAGTCCTAGTAGTTGATTAGGAATCCTTGTTAGGTTTTGAAACTAATTATCTCTTACATATGATTTTATTTTCTTATTTTCAGATTGGATTGAAGAGATAATTAAAGAAAAAGAGATGAAGCCAAGTCATGTAACAATTAAATAGAAAATGATCATTAAAGGAATAAAACATGGCATGTTTTAGAGAATAAAACATGACATGATTAAGGGAATAAAACATGGCATGATTTAGGGAGATAAAACATATCATTATTATAGGAAGAAAGAGTAAAGTTCAAACCCTCCATCTTTCATCTATAGATACATGGCTTCACCTTTCAAATAACATCACTTCTCCTTTACATTCAAGAGCCAAAACTCTACCAAAATATTACCTCAAACATCCTTCACCAAAACAGCAAGTCATTCTCCACCATATACAAATTTCATCTCCACCAAAATCACCATTGAAGACACACATCCAAGGTTCCTACAACGTGTGATTCTCGCAACTCATCTCCACGGGTTTGTTCTTTTTTGAATTTTTACAATACTTTGTCTATGAAGATTGTAATATGATGTTTGTGTGGGATTATTATTTTGTATTAAGAATCGAAATTTTTAGATTGTTTTATTGGAATTTTGGTTCTTTGCCGAATTGATGGTTTCCTATAATTAATGAGTTTGTATTTCTATTATTGTGTTCTGATCATCTTTCTCATACTTTTAGATAATTTTCAGATATGTGCATATGAATTTAGTGCTTAGATGCAGTCCCTAAGATTGTGTTTGAGTGCTAGATTTATCAACCATATTGACACAAATCGAATCATGCCCTAAGTAGGTTCGGTTTGTGTTGATTAAAAGTGGTAAAAATTCTGAAAATTTGCATGTGAAACCATGGTGGGTGACGCCATACATGAAACATGTCTCTAACAAAGATTTGGTGCTTCAATGTAATCTTGTTTGATTTCTACTCTAAGTGTTATTGAATTCAATTGCATGCAAATTTAGATTAGGCCCTAAGTCAATCTAAATGTTAATTGAAATCTTACATGATTAGATGATCCCCTAAGGCTCTAATTGTATTGGTGTCTGAAAAGTATGTAATTGGTCGAATTAGAATGCAGGATAGGTTCGAACTTGTAATTATGTGGTGTAATGGTAAATTTGATTTAAATTTGTTAAAGAGAAGTCGATCATGTAAATAATAATTAAGGATTTATTTTCACTAGTAGTTAATAATTAATCTCAAACCCCTCATTATTTGTTAATACTAAAAGTTTAGCTAATATTAACAAAATAGACTTTACATATTCCATTCACTTTATAACTTTCAATAAACTAAGCATAAATAAACATTTAGTTTTCTTAAAAATTTATCTAAGTGTAATAGGTATCATGTATGCATACTACAACAAAATTAAAACATTTATCACAAAAATATAGAATAAAATAAAAACAAAGTTAATTTTTTTACAAAGTACTGTTCACGTTTATATTTACTGTTACCGAATATTGTTCACATACATTAATTTTTTTATTTTTTCGATTTACTGTACATAATTTATTTTTACAAAGATAAAGTTTTTTTTTTATAATTTACAAGTATTTTTACACTTTACAAAAAAAAAAGTAAAATTGTTTTTACTTAGATTTACTTTTTTTATAAGATGTAAAAAATACTTATAATTATTTTTACTGAATATTACTGTTCACATGAATTTATTTTTACAAATATACAATATAATACAAAATTAACATTTCAAAAAATTGACATTTTCTCAATTCCTCGGCAACGGCGCCAAAATGATAGAGCGTTTATGAAAACGTCTATAATAAACTCTGTAAAACATCAACATTAGTATAGAATATGTATGGATCGTTCTTTCTGGGAGACCCTCCATTTGTAATTTGCTAAGGTCACTTGGGGTTGATGATAGCTTTTATTAATACTTTGTGAGCAGTCTAACACACAAATTTAATCAGAGCTGAGTAAGGGGCATGTTATTTTCATTACCCTGGTTCAAGGTTTACAAAATTGGATCTCAGAGGCCCATAGACTGATATACATCTTAGTGATGGAGTCGATTGGGAAAACATCCTTTCGAGGATGTGGCCCCCGTGGTGTCCAACAAATGAGTCATGCCTTGTGACTATCTCTGATTCTAGATATCCAGCCTTCTGAATCAAAGGAATGAGTTTGTGTCTAGACGACATAATTAGGCCGCACGTCCACCTCGCTTTATAACTTAGAAAATAACTTTGTATAAATAGATATATATATATATATAGTTTCAAAATAAAATAATATTCTAACTTTTAAGGTATATCGAATAAAGTAAGACCCTTACTTGGGGTTGTTTATGTCCATTGCACAGTTTGCTGATATGCTCCACATACCTTAAATGTTAGGATTGTGTGTGAATAAAATCAATTAGACTTAGTAATACTTTACACTTGTAGATTTCGTAACATTAAAATAATAATAATAAAACAAAAAAAAACAATGAAGAATAAAAGAAAATATAAAATAATAATAAAAAATGATTAGAGAAAAGAAGTTCTAAGTTGGCCAGAAAGTTATGTTATTCCATTCGAGGGTTATGTTGTTTCCAGGGAAACTTCGTTCGCGTTGGGTTGGCTCATTTGTTGTTACTAATGTGTTTGGTCATGATGCAGTTGAGATTAAAACTCAAGCATTGAATGGGAGGCAACTCATTTCAACCGTATCTGTGGAGGAGTCGTCTACTGGAGTTTGAATTTTCTAATCGCTTCACTTTTATGATTGAATTATATATGTGTTGATATGTGATCTTAATCTATGTTTGTGAATTAGATTCTTACTATTGAGCTTACATTGAGGACAATGTAATTTTCTAAGTGTTGGGTAGGTTTACAAGTCTGCTTTGTGTTTGTTTGTTTCTGTTTAAAAAAAGTAAAAAAAAATGTGTTTGTTTTATTTGAGTCAATTGAGTCTTAGGATGCCCCTAAAGTATAGGATGATTATGTCTCTAAATACATAGATGATAGTTTTGCATTACATAAGAATTGAATTGTAAGTTTTATTAATGATGTGGATTTGGTATGAACATGTGAGATTTGGATTGATTGATTATGACATACATATTTTTGTCAGTTTAAAATCCATAACAACATGTGAGTTTTTTAGCATATATATACTTTCTTCATGAGATGTAATATGAAATTTCGTAGTTGTTCATGAACCTTACTATTCTTTGTATATTCAATAACTATGTGTCATAGCTTTTAATGGACTCTAGAATTTACTAGAACTCACTTTTGTGATTGTTGAAACTTTTAAGTCATAAAATGCTCTGATTTTCAAAAGGATTTATGGACCATTTCTAGGAATATCACAACTACCATGTATCGCTATATATGCCATGTTTGGAACCCCTTAGCTGAACCCCATTTGAGCCTACATTGAGCCTTTTATTCATCATTTATGTTATCTCCATGTTTAGTATAGTTACCTCTAACTTGTCCTATTGCACTTGGCAAAATTCTTGTTGAGATGATGCTGTGATGCTGCATGAAATAAGTGTGAGGTGGAAGACATTTGAAAAAAAAAGAATCAACAAGCTTTTAAGCAAGCATTTCCGAGAAAAAAAATGAATTATGAACTCGGCAAGAAAAGGAACAAATGTTATGTTGTCTTCTATTTGTGATTTGGAGTTGAATTGTAATTAAAGGTCTAAAAAATTTTACTTGACCTTTGTCCATGTTCACTTTGTGGTTAGAATGATGATTGTGCCCAATTTGTTATATTCGGCCCCTGATGGTGTGTGGTGTCATAATGATGATGTTTACTCTACTAAGTCTGCATGATTACCTTTGTGATTCCTTGATATTCCATGCCTTTAGCTAAGCTTAAACATTTACCTTATCTAATGATCCTAATGATTCTTAAAATGAGCAAATCTTGATTTGTGGAGATGATCACAAGAGTTGAGCATATGATTTTGGTCCATTTGTGCACTTAGTTGTTAAATGAGGGTTTCCTCTGTTATTCACAAAGAACTTTCATTTTTTGAAATATGCAAGTTATTTGATGCCTTAATATCATTTCTCTTGCATATTATTTAGTTTTTGTTAGTTTTACTTAGTGTCTTATTTAGTTTTATTTTGTTAAGGACTAGTAAAAGCCAAGTGTGGGGTAGTTGATATGAGCACTTTGTGTGACGTTCTTAACATGTTTTTACCTCAATTTGTACTTTTCCTAGCCCTTATTGTTGTACTATTGAGTCATTGAGTCGTAGTAAGAGTCTTGAGCGGTATTAGAAGCATTTTTTTTGCTTACATGAGTTAAAAACGCATAATTGGTCTAGAGTCCTAGTTTGATTAGGAATCCTTGTTAGGTTTTGAAACTAATTATCTCTTAATTATGATTTTATTTTCTTATTTTCAGATTGAATTGAAGAGATAATTAAAGAAAAAGAGATGGAGCCAAGTCATGCAACAATTAAATAGAAGATGATCATTAAAGGAATAAAACATGACATGTTTTAGGGACTAAAACATGACATGATTTAGGGAGATAAAGCATGTCATTATTATAGGAAGAAATAGTCAAGTTCAAACCCTCCATCTTTCCTCTATATATACATGGCTTCACCTCTCAAATAATATCACTTCTTCTTTGCATTCAAGAACCAAAATTCTACCAAAATTCTACCAAAATACTACCTCAAACATCCTTCACCAAAACAGCAAGCCATTCTCCCCCATATACAAATTCCATCTCCATCGAAATCATCATTGAATGATGCCTACAACGTGTGATTTTCGCAACTCATCTCCACGGGTTTGTTCGTTTTTTTTATTTTTTACAATACTTTGTCTATGAAGATAGTAGTATGATTGTGTGAGATTATTGTTTTGTATTAAGAATCGAAATTTTCAGATTGTTTTATTGGATTTTTGGTTATTTGCCAAATTGATGGTTTCCTATAATTAATAAGTTTGTATTTCTATTGATATGTTCTAATCATCTTTCTCATACTTTTAGATAATTTTCAGATATGTTCATATGAATTTAGTGCTTGGATGCAGTCCCTAAGATTGTGTTTGAGTGCTAGATTCATCAACCATATTGACACAAATCGAATCATGCCCTAAGTATGTTCGGTTTGTGTTGATTAAAAGTGGTAAAAATTCTGGAAATTTGCATGTGAAACCATGGTGGGTGACGCCATACATGAAACATGTCTCTAACAAAGATTTAGTGCTTAAATGTAATCTTGTTTGATTTCTATTCTAAGTGTTATTGAATTCGATTGCATGCAAATTTAGATTAAGCCCTAAGTCAATCTAAATGTTAATTGAAATTTTGCATGATTAGATGATCCCCTAAGGTTCTAATTGTATTGGTGTCTAAAAAGTATGTAATTGGTTGAATTAGAATGCATGATAGGTTCGAACTTGTAATTATGTGGTGTAATGGTAAATTTGATTTAAGTTTGCTAAAGAGAAGTCGATCATGTAAATAGTAATTTATGATTTATTTTCATTAGTAGTTAATAATCAATCTCAAACCCCTCATTATTTGTTAACACTAAAAGTTTAGAGTTCCCTTCAATTCCCCGGAAAGAACGATTCATGCTTATTCTACACTAACGATGATGTTTTACAGGGTTTATTATAGACGTTCTAATTAACGCTCTATCAACTGTCCTATCAAAATCCATTCATTTTTAGAATGCTAGAGAATTTATCTCCAAAACCTTTGATGATTATTGCATGTCTATTGGTATCGAAGTTGAACATCTCATTCCTCTTGTTCATTCACAGAACGGTTTAGCAAATGCTACCATCAAGCGTATTCAACTTGTTTCTCGGGTTATAGTTATGGGTATTAACCGGCCGGTCTATGTTTGGGGATATGCAGTGTTGCATGCAGCGACACTTATTCATTTTAGACTCGCGGCTAACCAAGTGTTTAGTGCGTACCAGATGATAACTGATTACAAACTCAATATTTCACACTTATGCATATTTGGTTGTGCCGTCTATGTGCCTATTACAGCTCCACTGCGTACTAAAATGGGTCCTCATAGACGATTAGGTATCTATGTTGGCTATAATTCCCCAACGATTGTCAGCTACTTAGAACCAACCACCAGAGATCTCTTTACTCAAGATTTCCAGATTGTCACTTTAATGAGACATGCTTCTTGTTGTTTGGGGGAGATGTAAATGTTATCATTCCAAATGAACGTTAGGAATTGACGTGGTGTGTCCCCATTATGTCTCATTATGATCCCCGCACTACTCAAAGTGAGTTAGAAGTGCAACGCATTATCGACCTCCAGAAAGTCACAGACCCCTTGTGGTGACGATGCCGAGATAAGCTGGAATGGAGTAGCTTCGGCCTCGGCTCCTCAGAGGAAAAGAGGGAGACCGGTAAACTCTAAGGATTCAAAGCCTAGAAAGAAGCGAATGACCAAGGCACAACACGTCATCAACGATGAACTTCCATCATATGAAGTTGTCTCTGATTACATCTATGTCCATGAATCTACTTTAGTCTTACCGTTGGATGTTATGGAACCTTGTTTGATGCAAGAGAACAACGAAATCTCAGTGAACTATACAAGTCTTACCCATGCGTGTTCATACGAAATACAAATTTCGGATTCATCATCGTTGCGGTTTACGTTGATGACATGAACATAATTGGTACTCTTTATGAGATTGTAGAGACCGTGTCTCATTTAAAGTCGGGATTTAAGATGAAGGACCTAGGGAGGACGAAATTTTGTCTTGGCTTTGAGCTTGTGCATAGGGTCGACGGCATCTTAATCCACTAGTCGAATTACACGCAGAAAATGCTTCGACATTTCAATATGGATCTATGTAGCCCATTATCTACTCTCATATGATAATGAAGAAGTTCTTGGTCCTGAAGTTCCATACCTTAGTGCAATTGGGGCAATATTGTATCTTTCTCAATGCACTAGACCAGACATATCTTTCGCAGTGAACTTATTAGGAAGATTTAGTTATGCGCCTACACTACGTCATTGGAATGGTATCAAGCACTTGTTTCACCACCGTACGCGACAGAGCCGCCGTAGGCAGCCACGACATGGCGGCAGACCACAGTGCCGAGAGCAATAATCGGTCCTATCTTGCTCCTTCTCCCGATGCAAAGACTCCACATAACTTGTTAGTTGGTTATGCTGACGTAGGGTACCTCTCTGACCCTCATAAGGCTCGTTCTCAAACCGGTTATGTGTTTACCATTGGGAATACGGCGATATCTTGGAGATCCATTGAGCAATCTCTTGTTGATACTTCTTCGAATCACGCGGAGATCATTGCTCTCCATGAAGCAGTTAAAGAATGTATTTGGCTACGGTCACTCGTTCATCATATTCGTGATTCTTGTGGATTAGTCTCTACAACTGATCAACTTACGTGCATTTATAAAGACAATACTGCTTGAATAGAGCAGACTAAGTTAGGTTTCATCAAAGGAGACAATACCAAACATATTTCTCCCAAGTTCTTCGATCTAGAATGTTCAACAATAGAAGTTCTTGAATGTTGAGATCAATCAAGTGAGTTTAGAATCCAATGTTGCAGATTTGTTCACTAAATCTTTGCCTAAATCTACTTTTGTGAAACATGTAAAGAGCATTGACATGCGTCGCTTATCGGAACTTTAGAGTTTGGTAGACTTCAAAAGGAGTCTACATCACATGTTAAGATCATTAAGTAGTTGTTGTGTTGTGCTCTTTTTTCCTTCGATTAAACTTTTGTTTTACCCAATAGGTTTTTGTTTTGCTTGATAAGGTTTTTACCGAGGCAACGGTGTGCGTCATGTAATCTAGGCATGCGACACAAGGGGGAGTGTTTCAGGAGAATTACTATTCTACTTTTGTGTGTGTCTTAGCCTTATTAGATTTCCTATTAGAGATAGATTTGCATCTCTGCAATAGATTATGACTCTAAATTCTACAAGATTGTAGTTTTATAATGCCTATATATAAGGTCTCATATCATTCAATAAAGATATAGTTATTTCTTCCTACATCAATTAATAAATTGTAATTTCTTTACAATTTCACTTTAAAAAATTCTTCCAAATCACATTAATTAATTTCTCTATCATGTATCACATTAATAAATTCTAATTTCTTTTCAATTGCACTTTAACAAATGCTTAATGACCACATCATGCATACACTTCCCAACGAGATCCTTTTTTTTTTGGTCTATTGAAAACGGTTATGGAAGAAGTTTTAAACAAAACTAATATTGTTTAAGACTAATATATATAAAAAACTAGGGCCAAATTTTCAAACTGAGTACATACGTAAATCAATATACTAATAAATAAGATTAAAACTAGAACGTATTTCATTTTACTCAAATTGAAATTAATAAAAATGATAACATAATAAAACTCAAAAGTATTGATTAATTTAAAAAGAAAAAATTTTAATTATTTTTTTATTAAGATTTACATTTTATTACTATATATATTATTTGTTTTTAACCATGGTTAGACTAGTTAAATCATAAGACACATGTCAAAGATTTAAAAGTAAGGTATGAGGTGGTCAAAATTTGAGTGGTCAGCAAATTTAGTTTTCAAATTTGTCTAGAGAGCACCGGTTTTTTTATAGGAAAAGCATAAGCGAGGTCGTAGCTTACGCATTGTATACAGTAGCGGTCCTTTAATGAATCTTTCAAAATGAGGTTTGGTATCCTAAGAAACTTCAAGGAATTACATCATGTATCACATCTCTCTCTTCTCTCTCTCTCTCATTGGGCGGCCACCCCAGGTTCGGTACGTGTCATTGATTGTGATTTTGATTACATGGGTTTACTTTCGTTTTTCTCTGTTCTTTTCCTTCAATTTGATAATCAAGAAAGTAGCCCAAACGCTCTTTTATTTTATTTTAAAAAGAGGATATCATATTGTATTGCATCTTTTTCATTTTTAGGATAATGAAACGAAATTAAAAAAAACAAAAAGGTGTGAAGGACTAGCTTCCAAAGGGAATGAAATGTTCTAGTTTTTCCAGTGTTGCCATAAATTTGTTTCGTGTCGATTACTATTTTTTAACTAAAATTAAATTTTATTGAACTAAATTTACAACATTGAGAACAAAATTACAACATGTGTTTTTTATATTTATAAATAACTAAATAAATTTACTGCATTGACAACTATTTATTCATGATATTGTAAAATATTATGGGTGAAGTAATTATACCTAATCGAATTAGAATGACTCAAAAAACAACCTATTTACCATAATGACAATAAATTTGTTATGATATCAGTAAATACAAATATCACATATATGAAAATACCTAAAAAAATTCCTGGAATATGAGTACATTTAATACTTGCAAGTAGGGCTGGATTGGTTGGTATACCAGTCTTAATTTTCCAATACCATATACCAACCAATATATATTTGGTATGAAAAATCCACAATTTATATCAACCAATAACGTTGGTATACCAATTAAGTGGTACGGTTGGTACTCGGTTGGTACGGTTGGTAATGGGCTTGTACCAACATATTTAAGGCCCAAAAATTTTAAGGCCCAACCCAAATAAATAATAATAAATAAGTGAAATAACAATAGAATTCCAAAGTCTTATATAACTTCAACCAAATTACCAAATACAAAGTCATAAATAGAAAGTCAAAGTCCAAATAGTCAAACTGTTAAAGTACTTATGAATTCTCAAAACAATTGAAAAAATAAATGATAGGTTTAAATGCGATATATGTTGACATGTTGTAAGCAGTGATGGTGCTACTGATAGGTCTAAGCATTTGTATTTGTGAATTCGATTGAATCGATTCATTCATAATTAAATAAAAAAATTGAAGACGAGAAAAATAGTGTACTTGAGAAAAAAACTCAGAGATATTAGATTAAGGTTAGTAGATATATATGGTTTGGATTTATTTTTCAATAAATCTACCATTGAAATTTAAAGATATATATATATTTTTTAAATTAAATAATTTAATATAATATAAGTTGGTAGGTACGATATACCATGGTATATGGAAAATCTATACCACCTACCTACCGTATTTTTAATATTGGTACGGTATATTGTACCATATATCATGTACCAAGTATTTGGTATACCAACATATTTGGTACGGTTGGTATACGAATTGGTTGGAATGGTTTTCTATACCATTGCCACTCCTACTTGCAAGTTGCAAACTAAGAAGTCAACATTTTAACTTTTTTAACCAATGGCAGTAATAGGAGTGCCATCTGTGTTTCTAACATCAACTGATCAAATCTTACGGCAGCTTCTTGATTGTTTAATGCAGAGCCACCAAAGTTTAGTTTCATAAAAGAAATAGAATAAGAATGCCATCTGATCAAAGAGTTTTCTTAAATAATAATTATAAAGTACGTTTGTCTGTTTTATATGCAGAACACTTCTGTTTGTTCTTTTGTGTCTGTTTCTCTTGGATGCCTCTGTTTAGCATCAGTGCCGGCCTTTGTTTAGTTTGCTTCTCTTCCTTTCGGTTGAAGTGTTCTGCCCCTTTTATGGGCTCCTTTCAATAAATTTTATCTTTATGACAAAAAAAAATTGTAGCAGCATAAAATACTTGAGCTGCATTCTTGTATCGTTACGAAAAATCAAATTGGTTCTAGCTAAAACTAACCATATATGTTCATTAGGACCCCAAACAAATCCATTATCTTTGCCAAAATTTGAAATAGGTATTCCTCGAATGACATGGAGCACATCATTAGGATGAATATATATACTAATACTAGTGAATCTAAAGCACATGGAAAAAAATAGAAGGTAAAAATAATATAGCAGGTGGTATTAATGGCTTTATGTATCTATCTGAAGCCATGACCCGACAATTATTTTGAGTCTTTGACAGACTAATCGGTGAATACAACTCACACGCCAAGAGCTGCATGCATGTTGGGACTTTTCAAACTGGCCGGGTCTTCTTTCATTTATTGTTCGTGGACGTACAGCTTCTTCTTCTTCTTCTTCTTCTTCTTCTTCTTCTTCTTCTTCTTCTTCTTCTTCTTCTTCTTCTTCTTTTCAGGTATAAATCGACTGGCTTTGTGTATCTATCTGAAGTCATGACCCGACAATTATTTTGAGTCTTTGACAGACTAATCGGTGAATACAACTCACACGCCAAGAGCTGCATGCATGTTGGGACTTTTCAAACTGGCTGGGTCTTCTTTCATTTATTTATTGTTCGTGGACATACAGCCTCTTCTTCTTCTTCTTCTTCTTCTTCTTCTTCTTCTTCTTCTTCTTCTTCTTCTTCTTCTTCTTCTTCTTCTCAGGTATAAATCGAATGACTTGACTTAGATTGTTGACAGTCGTTTCTGTAATGGGTGTGAACCCTCTTCTAATGGCAATGATCTTCTTCACGATCGTCTCTTTCTTCTCAGGTAATTCACTACTCCATCTCGATCTGTTTCTTATTGATCGAACTAACTCGATCGTCTGCTTACTTCTTTTTGGTTTCATCGACTGCAGCAGAAACAGAGTCCGCATCTTTCGAGATACTCAACAATTGCAGCTACACAATCTGGCCCGGACTTGTGTCGACGTACTACGACACTGTCGACACCTTGTCGACCACCGGCTTCACGCTCAAGAGCGGTGAGTCCTTCAACCTCTCCGTCCCCAAATCCTGGCACGGTCGGGTGTGGGGCCGCACACTCTGCAACGAATCCTCCACTACCGGAAACTTCTCCTGTTTCACCGCCGACTGCGGCTCCGGAAAAATCGAGTGCGACGGAAATGTAGGTAACCCGCCGGCTACTTTTGCCCAGTTCCAACTCAACATTAATGCCACCGGCATGGACATGTACGGCGTCAGCCTCGCGGACGGGTTCAACCTCCCGATGGTGGTGGTGCCTCGCGGAGGAGGCAGAAATTGCAATTCATCGGGATGCTTGGCGGACGTGAACGGCGAGTGTCTCAAGGAGCTGAGGTTAGCCCGTGACGGGAGCCAAGAGACCGTCGCGTGCATGACCCCGTGCACGGCGTTCAATGATCCGAAGTTTTGTTGTAGCCCAAAAGTGTATCTCCCGATTTCACCCGAGACTTGTGGTGGGAACATATATACCGAATTTTTCAAACAGATATGTCCACGAGCGAATACCTATGCTTTCAATGACCCAAGTACTTCCGTTCAGAACCAGACTACCTATACGTGTGCGTCGGCTAACTACAGTATTGTGTTCTGCCCTATCAGGTACCTAGCAATCTAATATACTGTACGCTCTGTCGCGTTTTATGATTTCCCTCAAATTACACGTTGTTGTGATGCATCGTCTGATTTATTTGCATATGATTAAGGGACCGGGTCCTCTCCTAATGAAGATTTTCTTAATATTATCTAATAAACAAATCTAGGCAATTCATTGTGTATCAACCGCCAACATGAACCAAGTTCATACCCCTCTCTCACCCAATTCCCTCCCTCTTTCTTCCATCCCCATCGCCACCTACCCAAGACTTCAACCAAAATCTAACCATCGTAGTATTGTCCTCAGTCTATGCATGCTCGAATCTGGCTGGGTCAAAGCTGGTTTCATCTGGGCATCCAACACTATGATGCAATGAATAGTTGCAATCTCGTTCACACGGTCAATAGTTGATTATGAAATTCATGTCTAATCACTATTGGATGTAAATCTAAGGATTGAAAACAAAATAACTCAATTTTTAAAAGATTATCTTCACTATTGGAGGTGGTTGAACATTAAATTCATAGTCAGCTACTGACCATGTGAACGAGATTGTGCATAGTTGTCCATTTTATATGGGTCAGAATTAGTTAATGTACTTTTGTGTCTAAGAATGTTTGTCTTCAGCATACCCGAACATTATCTGAAAAAAAATATATCGTTTAATTTCATTCCAAAAGTAATAGGTAGGCACACCTTGATTAGTGTGATTTGTTGGACCTGGTAATCGTTTTTTCCTTGTTTAATTTCGGAATGACCCGGACTGAAATTTGGCTGATCCGGACTGGTTAGCTTTAGTTGACACTAGCCAATAAAAACATGACACGTGACTTTTTAAAAATATATTAGTTTTTAACTGCTAACGGAGGAGAGAGACATGGAGTTTAGGTTTAAGTTTAACACATTTTCCAATTTCTTGTCCTCTTCTTTTCTATTTGTCTTTTCAATTACAATCTCCTATTTGATCTCTTCCAAATAGCATTCTACAGTCTGAAAATTTTCATTTGTGTTGTCGCCTGCTTTGATCATTTGTTAGTTTGAGGAATTCATAGCACCAAATGAGTTGGTTTTTGAAGTTGGAGAATGTTGAATCTTTAATTTACATCAGCCAAATAAAATCTAATACTTGTGTTATGGCTATAATCAAATTAATTTGTCTGGTTCAATCGATCAATATGTTGGGTATTGAATGTTTTTCCTTTTTTTTTTTTTTAGTATTCGATGATTTTGATAAATAGAGTTGTAATCCATAAGCAACTTTCATATGGAGGAAGAGGTTTTTGAGGTAGAGAAAGAGGTTAAGAGAAGAGGAAGAGGAAAAGCTCCGAGAAGAAACGAAAGATCATAAGAAGAGTGGATGTTTTAGAGATGAAGTAAGTTGAAGCTGTCCCAGACGAAGACGTACTTAGCTATGAAATTTTCTCTTGGGTCTGAAATGAAGCCTCATGAGCTTGTCTTGTAGACAATCATCTCGATCTGTTTTCTAATTCTTACGATCTCCATAAGCAGCTGAAAGCTAATATCCAACATAATGTCACATGTCTTATTTCTAATGGCTGGTGTCAGCTAGAGCTAACCAGCCCGAGTCTGCCAAGTACCTTCCATTAAACAAAGAGCATTTGATTTCATCCCGAAACAATATGAGCCTATTAATCAATTCTTCATAATGTAACATGTCAAATTGTTTGGCAAGAAATCAAGAACCAATATGTCACAATATGATTATCGTAGTTTTAATTTTGACGAATATGCAAGTGCAAGGGGTTATTAGTAGTTACATCACTTACATCAAGCTTTTTCATGACAGTTTGGACGAAACAATAACTGAAACACCAGCTGAAGAACCAACTGGGTCAGCATCGATTCCTTCGAAAAATAAAAACCACAAATCCATCATTGCCTCTATAGCGTCAAGTTTTGGGATTGCCATCCTCATATTAACGGTGTTAGCCAGCCTATGGAACTGTAAAAGGAAAAGGCAACAAGGTTAGTAAAGTGAATACTTAGGCAGTTAGGTAAGGCAAACTTTGATGAATGCAGCATTTTCAGTTTTTTTAGCTAGTCATATTTTTATCATGATCACTGTGGCCTTTGGTGCAGGGATCCAAAACATTTCATTGCAGTTAGATGATGGTCGACTCTTTAAATACTCGGAGCTTGTAAAAATTACCAATAATTTTTCATCGCCAATTGGAGCTGGTGGATTTGGAAAAGTTTATCATGGTATTCTGGAAAGTGGTATTCAAGTTGCTGTCAAGTTACTTATTTCAGCATCAGGCTCTAGTGAATTTCAAAATGAGGTAGATAAGTTAACAATCTCTAAAGAGTCTCAGACTCTCTCGAGAAGAGTACAACTGTCGTCCCAATATTACAATCAACATTTTGTTGTAACAAACTGTGTATGCACTATGCAGGTCAAGCTATTGATGAGAGCTCGTCATAGAAATGTGGTTTCCTTCGTTGGGTACTGCAACAGAAAAACTATGGCACTTGTATTTGAATATGTTGCCAATGGAAATTTGCTACAACATTTAACGGTTTCAGGTATGCACTTATAGTACTCGTATTCCTTGATGATCAATTTAATGGCAATATGCAATAATTTGTGCACTGTTGGCCGGGGTGTAGATACTGGAAACAGTTTGACTTGGAATGAGAGACTTCAAATCGCAGTGGATGCAGCACGAGGTATGCACTCTGAGATATAAGATATGTGTACGTATGTGTATATACTATAGGGTGGATGACTAATCAGGTGAGTCAAATAAGGAATTTCTTTGTTTAATATTTTGGAAGGAATCCGCCAGATAGGAAATATATATATATATATATATGGCTTTTCAGATGCGGAGGTCCGTACCTTAGCTTAAGGTACGGATTTTTATTTTTTGTCAACTTTCCGATCCAAGATCCAGTTTTCACATCTACACCGTCCAGTCCTTAGGTAATAACGTATAGATCACCTCTGCAAATTTTTAGCCAATTCAGTAATCGTTAAGTCACTCAAAAATGTGTTTTTCTATTATACACATGAACGGTTCAAATTCGGCAGATTTAATCCGTTCATTGGTTTAACTTTGTTAGATATCTTAACGATTACCAAATTTGCTGAAATTTTATAGTGGTGATCTATATGTTATTACCTAAGGATTGGACGGTGGAGATGTGAAACCGCGATCGAAACGTTGATAAAAAAATGAAAATACGTACCTTAGCTTAAGGTACGGATCTCCGCACCTGAAAACCCCTGTATATATATATATATATATATATATATATACACACACACACACACAAGATTTTTCACATAAGGAGGTCATTATCTTAGCTTAAGGTACGGATTTTCATTTTTGACCAACTTTTCGATAGAGCTTTCACATCTCCACTGTCTAATATCTAGGTTATAACATATAGATCATCTCCACAAAATTTCAGCCAATTTAATGATCGTTAAGATATCGAACTAATCAAAACCAATATACTTTCCCTCCACGTGGTTTCGCCCTTGGTTTCAATTACAACCATTGGCAATGCAAAGTTGGGCGGTGATGAAGAAGGTGAAGGAGAAGGAATGAAGAATCGTGGGCAACCAACGGCTTCCATCCATTAAGACGATTCAGACGGTAAAGGAAGAGATTGATGAGGAAGAAGAAGAATGAGAGCTTTGCCATTACAAATGTTAACTCAGAGAGAATAAATAAGAACAAGCTGCATTATGGCAATGCGACTATGGAAGGGGAGAAAGAGAGTCGAAATCAGTGAGAAGCTACATAGCACAGAAGCTTACCTTGACGACCGATTTTCGCTTCGGAAGCGGAAGCGAGAGCGGAAGCGCGGGGAAGCGCGATTCTAGAAAAAGAGGGTTTGGAAGCGCGGTGGCGGAAGTGTTGGCTTCCTAATTAGAAGCGCGGCGGAAGCGTTGGCTTCCAAATTGGAAGCGCGGCGGAAGCGTTGGCTTCCAAATTCGAAGCGCGATTCCTTCCCTTCCACTATTTCATCAATCAATGTCTTGAGTCTCTTCTTGTCGTCTCATCTTTTTTCAATTTCTTCAAGCGGTTAAAGATGAATAGCATCAATTGATCTAATGCGTCAGAGAAAAGAGAAAGAGCTCGGGAGAGATATGAAGAAAATCTTGACGAGACAGAGAGAAGACGAACATTTTTTTATTCAATTTTATCTAGTGATGTCTCTTTGACTTGCACGTGGTCAATACCTTCACACTATATTGGACCTTCTTTTGTTTGAATTTTGAAAGGAAGTTTAATATTGTTATAACTAAAGATAATCATAGTTTAGAAAAGAAGTTATTAATAGTTATCAAGTTATTTTAAAACTAGTTAAAATAATAAAACATAAAAGATAAAAATAGTATATAATATATATTTATTATTCTGACGCTTCCAAAACGCACTCGCTTCCTTATATTTTGAAAAAAAATCGCTTTCGCGTTTCTAAACAGTTTCGCTTCCACGTACCCGCACCCAATTCCATGCATCCTAGGTGAAAAGTATAAGTAATAACATAGAGTAAATGGTGTTAATAAGGACGTGTCTAGATGATTAATCTATATATTTCGTGTACTATTTAATGTATAGAACATATTAGTGGCATTTAATTAGTTTATATATATATTTAACTATGTGCTGACTACAATGCAAAAATATAGTATAGAAATGAGCCAACTTCAGAAAATTCGGACCAATGAATATTGAGCAAATAGTTAAATATATATGTATATAGTCCCTATCCAGAGTGAAGGTTCACTCTGAAGTTTCAGAGTGAAGTTCCAATGTTGGCACACTTTTCGGTTAAATTTTTTCACCATAAGTGATTCAATATTTAGTTATGCTATTCAAGATCATCTCTATAAAGTTTCATCCAATTTGACAATGATTTGAGCTTTCAAAATTGAGATTTACACGAACGGTTCATGTTGAACAGTTTTAATTCATTCATTGATTTAATCTAATTTCAATACCTTAACGATGTCCGAATTAGATGAAATTTTGTAGAGATGATCTTGAATAGCATACCTAAATATTGAATTGCTTATGGTGAAAAAATTTGACCGAAAAGTGTGTCAAAATTGGAACTTCACTCTGAAACTTCAGAGTGAACCTTCACTCTGGATAGGGACTGTATATATATATATATATATATATATATATGACTTTTCACCTTTATAACTTTTTAACTTATTTGGTGATCGTTAAAGTATCGAGATGATATAAAATCTCTGTTTGAAAAAATATGAATGGAAAGTGGTCTATTGAAGACATATCTGCTCAGTATTCATTGGTCTGAAGTTTTTTACGTTGGCTCATTTTTATATCATATTTGTGCATCATAGTCACCAAATAGTTAAATATATATGACTTTTCACCTCTATAACGTTTCAGATCATTTGATGATTGTTAAGGTATTAAGACAACATAAAATCTCTGTTTGAAAAATATATGAATGGAAAGTGGTCTATTGAAGAAATCTGCATCAATGAATAAATAAGGATGTCTTTAGCAGAGAAGGATTGATATACTGATTTTCATCATTGAATTCTAAATTTTGATCAGGTTACAATATGATGTACATTACTACATTAGTATTGAACATGGATTAAAATGACATATGACATTTTGCAGGATTGGATTATCTACATAATGATTGCAAGCCTCCCATAATCCACAGAGATATAAAGACCTCCAATATATTGTTAACTGAAAAACTTCATGCCAAGATATGTGATTTTGGTGTTTCCAAACTTCTTTCAACTGAATCAGCCACTCATACCATGACAGATCATGTCAAAGGAACTCGCGGATACTTAGATCCTGAGTACGTGAGTTAGTAAAGACAAATATAAGTTACCTAAATTGCTCTTTGAGATTGCTGATAGATATGCATTACATACATCCATCAATGTTTATCTTTTCATTTCATCTTGTTCAGATATTACAACACAGGAAAGCTGAACAAAAAGAGTGATATATACAGCTTTGGGATTGTATTGCTCGAGCTAATCACCGGCAAAACAGCAATAATAAAAGATGTAGAACCCGAACCTATTCACATATGTCAATGGGTGAGACCAATGTTTGAGAGAACAGAAATCGAAAACATATTGGATTCAAGGATACAAGCAGGGACTTGCAATGTTTCCTCTGCTTGGAAAGTGGTAGGAATCGCCATGGAATGTGTGTCTTCAACAACTATTGAAAGACCAGATATCAATAATGTGTACAAGGAATTGGAGGAATGTTTGGAAATAGAGATTCCACCTAAAATAGCGAAGGTTGCACATGTCGATGAGGATAATGATGATTCTAGGACTAGTTCAAGTGTCTCTGTTTGCATGACGTCCCACACCAAGTCCGAAAGCTTCTTAGTTCAGATGAATTCTCACATTGAGTTTGAAACCAAAAGGCATACGTATCATTCATTCTAACTTGCACTGTTTGAAAGTATAAGAATTAAATGAAGGCGGAATCTAATTGGATGATTCCTATTTGTGGCACCCTATATTTTAGGTGTAAAAACAGTTTTGTCCTTCTACTTTCAAATTTAATCTGTATATCCTTTAACTCTTATTTTTTAACAGTTTTGTCCTTTTACTTTCAAATTAAACTTGTATATCATTTAACTCTTATTTTTTAACAGTTTTGTCCTTCGTTTTTTAACAGTTTAGTCAATTTCGTTAGTTCACCGTAAAAAATTCTGTTAAGCCGTTAAAATGCCGAGAATACCCCCAATTCAAATAAGATTTTTTTTTCTTTCTTTTCTCATACCTTTTTTATTTCTCTTTTGGATTTTCTTGGTTTTAAATTTAATTCATCATATGTGCTATCCAATATATATAATTGTAATCAACACAAACTATCAAATTAATTATAAACAAGAGGAGAATTAATGACAATTGCTTACCATCAAGTTGGAAATAAATAATTTGAAACTATTTTTGCATCAAAGTATGGATATGATAGTAGAAGTCTTTTTTGTCTTAGCATTATAGAAATTAATCAAAATATGTTTGTAGAGCATCATAATATAAAAGAAGTTTATAACTGGATTTGAGTACTTGCACTCACATGTCATTTTAGGCATTATCCAATTGATTATAAGATGTTTACAATTAATTTGATAATTTGTGTTGATTACAATTATATATATTTGATAGCACATATGATGAATGAAATTTAAAAACAAGAAAAACAAAAAGGAAGACCAAAAGAGAAAATAAAAAAGGCATAAGAAAAAAAGAAAAAAAATATGATTTGAATTTGGGGTATTCTAGACATTTTAACGGTTTAACGGAATTTTTTAACTGTCAACTAACGGAATGGACAAAACTGTTAAAAATAAAAGTTAAAGGGTATACAGATTAAATTTGAAAGTAGAAGGACAAAACTGTTTTTACACCTAAAGTATAAGGTGTCACAAGTATTTAACCCTAAATACAATGAACGATGAGTGCACAATATTGTGTCACACAATATTATCTAAATTGTTTATATAATATTCATAAGCCGAATGGAAATTTAGTTTGGAATCAAGTACTAATGAAATCTGTAAGAGGAAAATTTACCAACAGTCACTGAGAACTCATGTGGTAAGGACAATCTGATCTCTGACCTTTAAAAATGATCAAAGAGATTCCTGAACTCTTATTCTAATATCAATAAGGTACTTCTGTCGAAACTTTTGGAATATTCCGTTAAAATATCACTTTTTCTGTTAATTTTGTCATTTTGTTATTTATTAGTTGGGAATTTATTTCTTTGAGTTGATCTAATTAAAAATTAAATATTTTGAGTTGTTCTGCAACTTTGTTATTGTCTTTTTCTCTAGATAGATAATCTATAAATTCAATCATGCTAGGTCTTGACGGATCAATATATGTTACTCCAATCTCCTTTTGGATATGAATATGTTCATCGTATAGGGTATTTAATATTCTACAAACGTATTTATGGAGTACTAGCTTCTTGAATATGTTTTGAATGAAACCACACTTGCCACTTATCAGTAGCTTTTTCAGTACAAAAAGACTGGTGATATTTAGGTCTGACTTCTTTTTTATTGGATAAAAAGAGCCAGCTTTGTGGCATAAGCCTGATCTTCACTTGTTTCTGAGCGAAACAAGCTCGGATACCAGCTAGGGCGGATCTAACCGATGCTCAAAATGTGAAGAGGTTTCTGATCTTCTTCGAAAATTTCTTGAAGAACTTCGATATTTTCTTGAGATGCGTAGATTCTACGCTGTATTCTGTAGATAATATCCCAGTAATTTTTAGTATTTCTTGGAATGTTCTCTCTATTTCTTATTAGTTTTTTATATTTTTCTTTTTCTTGTTGCAGTTCTTTTAAAGACAGTTTAGCAAATGCTAAAAGCTTAAGTCTAGAAGCTATGATAATTGTTATGATGATAAAATAACTGTTTACCTTTAAGTATAGATGGTAGATTTAAAGAGTAGTAAACTGCTTAGATAAATAAATTTTAAGAATTAGGTCCACCATGCTCCGTCAAAATTTTAACAAAATGACAAAATTAACAGAAAAAGTAATATCTTAACGGAATATTCTAAAATTTTTGACAGAAGTACCTTATTGATATTAGAATAAGAGTTCAGGGATCTCTTTGATCCTTTTTAAAGGTCAGAGATCAGATTGTTCTTACCACATGAGTTCAGAGACTATTGGTGAATTTTCCTCAATCTGTAATCAATGAGTTGTTATTGATTAATTGTGATAAGTGGATTGTTATTGTAAGATACATTGTTATATAACAAAAGACTTTACACAATGACATAATAGATATTCTATCAAGTTAATTATTCACTAACCTTCTTGATTCCTACAAAGGGTTTGTTCACCCTATTACACTAAAGGACGCCCCCTTTAATTAGGATAAGAGAGTTCCTCCCTTTTCCCTTAATTAAGATTGATGTTGCATATTTTAGTTCATACTAAAACTGTCACACCCTGAATTTTAAGAATAGGAAAATTCAACAATTAGAGAATGTGAAAATTCATAATCAAATTAAATTATATCATTATACAACTTGAACAACAAGTAAAGTTAACACTCATAAGGAGCTCACTATAATAGAGTTATCAAGTTTATAAATTTCTACCCAATTGCAACTCTATAATTTCCTCACTGCAGTCCTGACAAACCTCACCTGCCTATAAAATCCTACATCATGGATTGGTACACCGACTTGTAACAACAAACTCGGTAAGCTATAAAGCCCGTATGAGTAAACCAAAAACTAAACGACATCATACACTGAGAAGTTCTACTCTAAATATGATAACTAACAAAACAACTTTCCAAATAAAAACCACAACAATTCCCACAATGTTGTAACAGGGGAGACACACTCCTCTAAACACGTTCACATGCGTTCCAACAAATACCCAATAACTCAAGGCAAGTAGGAGGTATCAGTTAACCTCACTTCCTAAACTCACACAGTTGACATAATGATCAACGTCATACCTATAACACATAGGCAATCAAACTAGAGCTCTATTTGTACCCACTAACCTGGCCAAGGTGTGGGTCATTTATGCCTAAAGATCTCATTCATCACTAAGGAGGGATCTAGATCCCCTTCGCTACATAGGAAGCATCAATGATCTCTTTCGCCACTTAAGAGAGATCATAAACAACTCATATCATAGGTCTCCTTCGCCACATAAGAGAGACCTAAACCGACACTTAAACGTTGGTTACCAAACCAACGCATATAGCAAATTACTTGACTTTCACAACCTCATATATATATATATATATATATATATATATATATATATGTGTCACATTTAATAAACCAAATTACCAAAAAATACATTTTATTCCCTTCCGGTCTCATCCACCAACATTAACACATAGTATAATATAGCAACGTGTTTATGTATATTGTTATTACCATTAAATATATATACACAAATAGACTATACTATATCAATAACAACAAGTTTCATTTTAAACATTAACCATAGTCCATGATCACCAAACCTTTTAATGTCATTTTATTAAAAATATCATTATACTTACTCATGAACCGTAGACGATCAATTCACGTAATTTAAAACTAAAACATATTTTTAGAACAATTTTATAAGTTAATGATGCATGGACTATGTTAATTAACAACTCAAATTAAATTTTTAATAATTGAGGTTTACTCACCTTACCTTCCGCTGTACCTTCCACACAAATTGTGACAAACACAAATCATCGCAACCCACTCCACAATAAATCGCCAAGCACCTAATCATACCAAGATCACAACTCAATATCATTTGAGGTACACAAAACAACTTTTAAGGTCCAACTCCCCTCACCTAACTAACTCGAAGTTAAACCACTCGAGGCACAACTTCATTAAAGACTAATTAAAATCTCCAAACTACCCCAAAAGTTGCTAAGTCGAAACCTCAGTGAATTGAACATCAAATCCACATGGATTAACCTTCTCAAAAAGGGAAACGCCAACTAGTAACAATTGGAGATAATATAGTTCTAGGTCAATCCGAAGCTCCACCTAATCTAAAGACTTGTCATTTGAGACAACTCTATCTCCGTAACCTCCCATGGTCACTACAATAATCATAACAACAATTGAAACATCTATACACCTCTCCAAAATTCTTATTCCCTTACTTCAAGGATCAATTGGAACCAACTTGTAACGCTCTAATATGCTCAATTTACCAACAAAAACTACAAATTAAATATCTAAAATTCTTGTCTTGATGAGCATATGATTAAAGAGTACATAAATATTCCAGGACAAGTCGAAATGTCAACTCAAGCGATTTCACTCTCACTGCTACCCAACTCTGAATTCAAACATCTCAACTCTCATCCACATGTACACCAAGAAATGAGAGCTTCGTACATACCTTGAGCTTTATTGAGTTTTACCAAGGTCACCATACGCTCGACGCATGGCTACCAGCTTATTATACCAACGCCTTTGCTGGATCAAACCACATGTAGTTCCAGGCTTTTGGGATTCCAATGAGTAGATGACCCATTTACTTGAAATTTGTGTTTGAGGCATATGTGAGGGTTTAACGCCCTCGAGCTTGCTTTCGAGCTTTTGGGGAATGATTTGATTTTGGTGCTTGGTGAATTTAACTATTAGTGTTAGGGATTTAGATTAGGTGAATTTGACTGTTGGAGTCAAAAATTCGATTTTGAGATATTTGGTTGCATCTAGTGGGTTGCTAGATTGCCTACGTACTCCTTTTGAGGGATCAAACTAACCGTAATTCATATATTTTGGCTTTCATTTTTGTACCGACATTTGAGCTTAACAGATGTGTGTAAGACTTGAATTCATCAAGCGTATTTTTTAGACACCCAATTTGATAGAGTGTTTGCCGGGTTTTGCAACGGGCCTTGAAATTTAGTGGCATTTGAAGATTTGATTTGGGCACCCGTATCGAGCTTTGCAGTTGAGCCTTAAGACTTGACATGGGCTTTACACTCCTTCACTTTGACTTTGAAGTTGTCGATAGTTTGAGCTCGAGTTTTAGGTGAGACGTGGGCCTTTATAGTACGGGCTTGCTTCGGATTATTTTGTTTGGAGGAGGCCCAACGATCATTTTTCTTCATTATTTCACCGTTGTTCTGTTTGACTTGGGCACTCGTGTCGAGCTTTGCAGTTAGACCTTGAAACTTGACATGGATTTTACACTGCTTCACTTTGACTTTGAATTTGTCGATAATTTGAGCTCGAGTTTTAGGTGAGATGTGGGCCTTTATAGTACGGGCTTGCTTCTAATTATTTTGTTTGGAGGAGGCCTAACAATCATTTTTCTTCATTATTTCACCGTTATTCTGTTTCTTCATTCCACCGTCTTGATCAAAAGCCATAACCAAAACTGAATGGAGATGAACTTGAAAAACTGAAGCTTGAATTAATAATGGACTTGCAGATAGACACGTAGGAGCTTCCACAAAAGCACATAGAAGATTGGGGCGGTGATTATGCTTGATGAGACAAGACAACCCTCTTTGTCCAGCAATAGATTGGTGATTGAGGTCGAAGCGGTGCCATTTCACATCGATAATTTGGAACTTCATCACTATAAAACATAAAACAAACGATTTGGAAACATGGTCGAAGATCGTTGTTTCTCATTGTCAAGCAGGCGCTCATCACATGTTCGATGAAATTCCAAAGACAAGCTCTGCAACGTTTCGTTGCTAGACTTTGGCAGAGGTAGTCCTCGTGAGATTTGTCTTGGTGAGTTAGTTGATTTGGGAACAGAGGCGGAGGCACGTTGATGCCTACTACCTCGCATGCACTGGTAACACTATATAATTAATTCTTTTACATTCAACATAAATGATGGTTTGGTATAATGGCTGGAGTTCATTTTATCTATTTATATAGGCTAGTGGTGCACTACTTCGAATCCTCTTGCCAGTAAAGTTATTTTTTTCTTTCATTTTATGTTTCTTTTAATTAAGTATTTTTATTTGTTTGTTTTTTAAATAAATTACTTAAAAGTACCGGACAACAATTTAATTTACAAATAACTTACTATTTAATTTGATAAAGCAAATAAATACCAAAATTTACAAATAAATACCAAATGATGTCAAGTTGCCACATGTCATAAAATATTTTACTTTTGTATCCCTCTTTTATTCATAGTATTTGTTATTATCAATGAACAAGTTATCTACTACTGTTAATTATAAAAATTAACTGCTACTGTCGACTATAAAAACTAACTGCTACTGTCGACTTAAAAACTAGATGCTACTGTCAATTTGGAATGTACATGCTACTGTCGACTATGAATCTAACTGCTACTGTCAACTTGGAATGTACATGCTACTGTCAACTATAAAATTTTAAATGAAAGCTCATGACATGAGGAACAACTTTATATATTGGCTCACCTCTAAATTGCCGGTGGTTTCGCCTAAAAACTTAAATTTGCCGGAAAAAAAAAACTAAAAAATGAGGAGAGAGAAATTTGTTAGATATATAAGTGAAATTTGGTAATTTTCACAAAAATAAAAGGTATTTTGGATATTTTTACATTAATTAATTAATTAATTTTTTTTTACTTATTCTTTGGGCTTGAGCTTATGTCCTAATTTGTATAAGAAATTTAGTTAATTCAAATGTGGTCTAGTACCACTAAGTAATTTTCTATTGTTTTTTTTGTTTCATTATTGATGAGTAACATTATATTTCTTCTAGTTTTTTTATTGAAAATCTTACATAATTAAGTTCATAACCTTTTTAAATTGTTTCATTAGAAAAAAATCTCATTTTGTAAACAAATTATTTCAAGTCTTTTCATATCCATCTTCATAATTATTTGTATGAACAATTTGTGTACCAGTGAACTAAAATTTCTGGCTCGGTCACTGTCTGTGAAGCGAGTGTGTTGAGGTTGGTAAGCTTCTTTCTTCAAACCAGAACATAACCACTACTTTAAAGCTTTGTGCTTTGTTGAATTATGGCCTTAGTTCTTGCATGGATTATGAACTCAAAGAGCCACCGCTTGGACTTTTTTTCCTTTAGTTTATATAACAACACCTGGAAGCTTTTTCCTTATACCATGAATAGCATGTAGGCTCTTGCTTTCAGAGCCTTTGTTTAATTGCTTGGAGCCCAAAACACCACCGAAATCTCCTTTGCTTTATATTGCATAATTAATCAAGCTCCTCATCCTTCATTGTAATTATGTAGCTTCTTGTTGCTTCATGCAATTGTTAATCAAGCCTCTCATGCATAGCTTAATTAAACATCATCATCACAGGGTCTGGAACATCACACTCATTTTTTTATTTTGCTTAGTCCCATATTTCATACTTGATATACTGCGCCCCATTGCAACCTCAGTGTTCCACGTACAAATTTTCTATTTTTTTTTTGACAGAGACATAGATGCAGTATAAAAACGCAATACAGATTATATTTGGTTGTAGTGTGATTGACAGGAGCACATGACTTGTGTTTAACTTTATACAGACAGAGTTTCAATATGGTGCTCGGAGACGTTGCTCCGGCATGATCATCGGAACGCTGTCCGGAATATGCCATCGAGACGCTGCTCATAATTGTCATCGGGACGCTGCTTGAAACATGTCATCGGGACATTGCCCGGAAGGGCTGTGCACATAGAGAAGATGGAGAGAGTGCCAACCTTTGTATCTTTTTTTTTCTGCTTCTACGTGGTTCTCCTCGTATTGCTCTCCTCTGCGTCCTCTTGTTTGCGTTGGTGTCGACCGCCTCCTCCACGTTGCTCTGCTCTCCTATGCGTCCTTCTGCCCCCTCTTTGTCTTCTGATGTAGTGCCTTTATATTGCATTGACGTAGACTTTGATTTGTATGTGATATAAGGTTTTAGAGTTCAACATGAATTGAACTTCTTTGGGAACGTCTGCTATATTGGTAGATAGACTTTCAAATAGTCTGATGCCTTGCGAACCCAAAAGTAAGCAACTTGATGACTCTGCCAATTAGAGTTTCAACAGCTATTAACCTCATCCAAATTTTTTTCTTTTAATTATACTTGAATAAAAGACTTATTTATTTGACGGACGAGCCTCATTGTAGTTGGGTTGCAAAAAAATTTCGGTTTAAACAGATCAACGAGGTAGAGTGGATGAGAAAGAGACCCTTCCGTTGAGGTCGGGTGGCCGGATGTCGAGACTTGAGAAGCCAAAGACAGATGCGTTCCGTCCATCTAGTAAATCAGGAAGCACAACCAAACAGCAGTCTGGATCTCCCAAGAAGTAATCGTCCATCTAACACGTCAAAAAAAAAGGCAGGGCTCTTCGAGGTCGGGCTCATTCCAGAACGTACCAGAACTTTGGGTTTCCTTATACAACACGTGATGAGTAATTAGGTACAGATCAATAACCAACAACCCCCTCAGTGCCCAAAAAAAAAACACAGCAATTCCTTTCTTCTTTCTTCAACGCCATAACCACTGCCTCAACCTAATACTTGACCTCTGTATATGACCAATTACAAAGTAGAGAACCTATGATATATACCCAATTCTTTACACAACAGAATCATGAGAACCACCAAAGATTAAATCCCAAACAGTATCTATCGAAGATCAGAGAAGAAGAATAAGCAATTGAAGAAGTAGAAGACTCCAAACAGATTCAATCGATGAATAGACAAGAAGAATAAGCCATCAAAGAAGAAGAACATAGAGTGGACCGAACGATGCATGCTCCATGCTTCACCAAACCGTGTCCCTTTGCATGTCCATCTAGGATACATCGTATCCAAGTCCAGTCCAAATCGTGTCCACATAAAGTATGTGTATCCTTGTGTATCCAAGCGTGTTTGTTTCCGTATCCGTATCGACACGGATACGTGACTAAAGGGTTGTGTCCGTGCATCTTAGGTTTCTCACAAACAAACATAGAGGTTGTAACGTAAAAAATAAAATAAATAAAAATAAAAAATAATTGTAGAAAAAAACTTAGATTATGGGTATTGGGTTGTTATGATCAAAATTTAAGTTCGGTGAAAATATTCACGGGTAAAAACTAGTATATATTAATAACCGTTGTTGATCCCGACTTATCTTGAAGCTTTCCTCATTAACTAAGAAAAGCCTTGTCCAAAAAATAAAACACTAAGAAAGCCTTATAGTTGGTTCCCTCTTACAGCAACCTCATTCCCCCTTCCTGTAGGGCTTATGCCACCAGTGTGTTAATGACATCACTTTAGGGGTTTAGATCGCATGCAATAGTCGGAGGAGAATAAGTTTTACGAGATCAAAAAGGGTTTCTACAACGGTCTACGGAGTCGTAATCATAATCTTCCAACTCCAAACATCTTTAGAGAAGACACCCACAACTTCATAATCAGACTCATAAGGGGAAGTTCATTGCAACCACGTACTAAGAGTAGTTTTGATCCGCAAGATTGAAAGATTATTCGCCTCAAACCACTCCATAACATTTTAATAACCAAAGGTTACTAACTATATCACCTATGATACAATGTTGAGGAAGCACATTGTAACAAACTGCAGCATTATATTTACACAATTTGTACAATGATTCTTAATTTTGTCAGGTTAAAACCATTATTAGATTAAAATAAGCACACATGAAAGAGAAGGGAAGAACTGAGATTTCACAGGCATAACCACTATTAAACCCATATTACCATCTTCCTCCGCTTAATGTCACTTGATATCTTTGCCAACTGAAGATCATCGCCAGGGCAGATTATTTTGATCCCCCAGCTTAAAAGCAGTGTAGCGAATGATACAGGGTTGTGTCAGCTTGTCAGCAGGATCAAAATGCTTTACAGAGGTTAGCTTTCATGTTAGATGAACACTGCTGCTCAATTGGACCTGTGGGACTACAAAGCCTGGTCCTTTTTGGCTCAGAAATTCTGACATGTGAAACAGCAGTAGCAAGTGCATCCACTAAACTACAATCATCTTGATCTTCTGACTTGCAACTACCAGAAGATGAAGGACCACTTAGATTTTCACTTAGAGAATCATCTTCTGTTTTCTTCCGAACTGCCATTAGTCTTGGTGTAATAGCAAGTTGGTGGCAAGGTGCACTAGATTGATTCTTCGACCTTGATTTAATGGGTAGTGCCTTCAATGTTCGCACAGTATAAAACAATATCCATGGATGCCCTGAGAAACGCCAAAAATATGTCAATGTATTGTTTAGTACTATATACGGATTGGAATACAAAACATTGGAGAAAGAACGCGGCAATTAGTAGAAGTACAAGCATACACTTGAGACACGGCTGAAAAATAATGCAGAAGGAGAAGCGTGCAAATACTTGGTAACCCGGCATTAGTTAAAGGTTCTGGTTAGTAGGTCATGCATTTAAAAGTCTATAAGAACTACACTATGATCAGCAGTAAGTAAATGTAAAAAAGGGGATTTTAAAGAAAAGCATGTTTAAGGATTAATAAGCTTCGGACCGAAAAAGACAAGAAAAAAAACATTTTTTATAGCATAGTAGTTGAAGCAAAACCATGCACCATAACAAAGAAGAACCTTCGTAGAGTATTTTAGTAGAAGAGTCCTAACCTACTCATATTCCATTTTACAACAAACAGACCAAAGATTAGCCCTTATACCAAAAGAAATGAGTTAAGAACTTTAAACAGAAGAGAAAATGGGATGCCATTTCCCAAATTAAAAGGAACGATGAACTTACTTAGTACTTCTTCTGCTGTTATCCGTACTGAAACATCCCTTGTCAGCATTCTCCCAAGAAGATCTCTTGCAGGTTTGGAAATTGACGCCCATATTCCTGTATGCAAATCAAGCTTCACAGTCTTGACTGACTCAAAAACGGCTTCTATGGAGTCCCCCTGAAATGGAAGAACACCAACCAAAAGAGCGTGTAGAAGGACACCAGCACTCCATATATCCACCTTCTCAGAGTACTTCCCCACTAAAACTTCTGGTGCAACATAAGCTGGACTTCCAGCCAAACCAGTCAAATTTTGACCTGTGGTTAGCATGAGGAAAGGTCACACACATAATCAATCCATATAAACAGCTGAAAATCTTACCATTTCAAAACATGAGGCCAACAGCTTAGAAAAGACGGCAATCAAATTGCAATCATGCATGTTCATACCATGACATAATAATCATGGTTGCCTCTTCACTAATTACTTATCATAACACATTAAAAATTTTAAGGAGAAAAGTAAGTACACTGCTGTAAGCTATAACAAAGCTCCAACACTTTTAAATGAAAACCGAGGAGCTAGTAAAATGTCCAGAATGCAGAATCAACAGATATCATTGAATGAAACCAGGTAACAATGTAACATATAAGCACGTGGTCAGTAGATTTGATTCTAAGAATTCATGAACAAAGGCTATAAACACACATTGAAACTGAAGTGGTCTACAGTTAGACATGGAAACAAAATGTATTCTGAAGATGAAGACAACATGCTGCAAACAAGGGATATGGTGTTTACCGTAGGATATTCTCATGGCCAGTCCAAAATCTGCAAGCTTTATCTTTCCTGCTTTTGTAAGAAGAATATTCTCGGGTTTTATGTCTCTGTGCACAACCCCCATATCATGACAATACTTGATGACTAGCATCACTTCCTTGAATATATTAGCAGCCCGCTGCTCTGAATACTGACCCTCTTCAAGCATCTGATCAATCAAGCGCCCACCTGAGCACAACTCCATCACGAGATGAAAACATTCGGACTCCTCATACACAGCCTGTAATGTCACAACCCCAGGATGACCAGACAAATGCTGCATTATCTCAACCTCCCTATGCACCGTCTCCTCCCCTTTCTTCAGAGTCTTGCACGCAAACTCTGCCCCAGTCCCTCGGGACTGACACAACCATACCGAACCAAACTTCCCACGCCCAATAGTAGCGCCCTTGCTATAATCCTCCTCAATCTTATTCTTCCTACCCATTTGCGTCGCAACATCTATACACCCTATCTTCCTCTTAATACCTCTTCCCGGAGTAACCAAAGACGAAGTCCCACACGGCGGAGCCGTGGCAATGCCAGCAAGCCTGCTTTTATACGATCCCACAGATTCATTCCCGGCATCAACTTCCTTACACCGCTTCTTCAACCTCGAATAATCCTCTAGCGGCAACGACCGTGAATTGCATGACTTTGATGTCAGAGCCTCCAGCGGATCTAAGCACGGCTCATCCACACCTCCTTTCCTCTTCTTCCTCATTGATCCCAATTACCTCTACTTATATCCACAAGCACACACACACACACACACACACAGTCAGTAAAGCTCAAGCTGCAACCCACACTTCTGGGCTTTCTGCTCCCAAAACCAAAACACGAGAGTAAATTTCTTCTCTTTTTCTCAAAACAAAAACACAAATCACCAAAACTGACTAAATCAAACAAATTTCAACACCAAACAATCTCTACTATCTAACATTCAAACCTAAGCCCAATACCAAAACCAAGAACTCTGATCCACCAAACCACATTACACACAATAAACCCAGAACCATAATCTCACTACCCAAACACAAATGCCTCAAAATTACATCAAACAAATCAAAACCCAGAATCACAAACCATCAGCTAAAAAAAGCAACAAACTTTAACCAAAAAAAAAACAAAGCTTTCAGTGACTCACCCAGCAATATCCCTCACATCTCACAACCCCACGATCGGAAACCAGAGACCTCCAGCGGCGGCGCGAGTCCCGAAACCCGAGATTTTGATCGAATCTAGGGTTCCTAAAGATCGGCGATTCACAGAGATTTGGGGGAAAGAGTTAAATTTTTGGTCCGGTAAAGATGATAATGAATATTTTTTATTAATGTGAAAAAAAAAAGTTTGGGGTTTTAGTCTTTTTGGTTTGCGCCATTTTAACTGAGCGACGTGTCCATTTTATACACGCTGGTTCCCGCGGGTCGAAATCCGAGTGTGACCCGAAGATGGGGGTGTGATATGGTGCGTGAGGGAGTAGGGATGTTTTGTGGTGGAGTTGGCGTGAGTTTGACACTTTGACGACATGTGGTTTTATCTTTCTTTCTGCTTTGGGGAAAAGAGTGTCAGGGAGAAGCTTTTTGACGCATGTGATGTTGCTATGTCGTTTATTTGGGACATAGGGAACGTGTAGAGTTGGCTGGATATTTGGTATGTGTCGTCCGTACGGATTTGGCTACATGTGTATGAAATAACGTGTTGTGTTTACTATGCTATTTGCTAGAGTAGTATATACATGAGATGAAAGTTATGAAAAAAAATAGGGTCAAAAATAATGCTAGAGTAGTATATACATGAAACTTGGTGTAAGTTGAAATGCTATGGCTGATGTTGGGTATATATATTTGCAAGGACTAAATCAATAGGTAGCTATAGCCTATATGCTTGGGTGTCCAGATTGAGAACACCTTTGAGCATTTCACATCAATTTAGATATTAGCCATTATGCCTATAAACATTTTAAAGATTTGTTTGTCATGCACTCTCCAAACAAGATAAACATAATTTTTACAAGTATGGGGTAATGGGGACTTTGATGCTGGGTCCAATTGCTTTTCTTATTTTACGAACAAGAATCAATAGTTAAAAAAGAGTGATCAGGTGCATGTATGCACATATTAAAAGACATGATACGAAATAAAAATTTTGTATACAGTATTACGAATATAGAAAATACCATCAAAAGACATATTCCACTCTTCTCCCCCATTTAAGGACACTCTAGGAAAAACTCCTTTTTCTCCACAAAAACCGGAGGGCTCTAGGGTTTTTCCTTCTCAAGGCTTGTGCTCGTCCGGCAGCGCGTCCTAAGACGGCGTCGTTGGACGGGAGGTGCGGTGGGTCCATGGAGGCCTAGCTAGTGAGTAGCTAGTGGTGAAGCTTTGGAGAGCGGTGGATCTGGTGTGATCGGGTTCTTTGGTGTCGGTTTTTCGGTTGCAATGCGGGTTCGGCGAACAATGTTGGGCGCTGCCGCGTGGTGATATTATGTATTTAGTCACTTGGTGGAGTTTGGGGTTATGCGGTGGTTGGAGAAGGAGAAGCGTCGATGGCGGCGGCGGTTACCTTGGTTGATTTCGGGTCGGTCCTCGTGACTTTTGTCGCTAGGTTGTATTTAGATGGGTGGAGTGCTCTATCTTTGCGACTGATATGGTCGGAGCTTTGCTAGTGGTGGCATGTATCGACGTGGAGCGACTTTGTGGTTGGCCGATGGCGTAGATCCGGCTATCCATGTTTCGTTGTTCTTTGCCAGCTTCAACGGAGGTGGCCTGGGCCATTGGGCCTGGGGTTGGGTCTTTTAGGGTGGGCTTGGGTTTTTGTGACCAAGGTCTGGGTTTTGTTTGATTTTGTCGTCCCTACTTTTTCAGCGTGGGTTTGGTTTTGTTGTGTACATGTTTATGGTGCATGTCATATCCAGGGATTATTCAGTTCTTTCTTGGTATCAATGTAATGGGGAGGTTGTATTTGCATATATACCGGCAGTTTTAGTATGTGATGCAATTGGAGCAGTTTTTTTTTCTTGAGATTGGCGGCGAGTAGGTTATCGGCTACTTCTGGAATTAGAATTTATTGGTTCGGGATTGGGTCTTCTTGGTTTATGTCTATGGCTTTTGCGATAGTCCGTTGACTACCAGTCTTAGTGTAATTGTAATATTATTTAGGTGAAATACAAGTTTTGTTTTTTGTTCCTAAAAAAAATACTCTAATTTTGTTACTTAAATAAGGACATATTTTTACCCAAACTCAACAACTTAAATTTTTGTGTTACCTAATATAGCCTCTCTCTTTTATTTGTCTCAACCAGTTACTAGTCAACCTGTCCATTATCCTCCTTCTCCTCCTGCTCTCTCTCTCTCTCTCTCTCTCTCTCTCTACGACGAAGGCTCCAAACCTCGACAACGGCGGCCAACTTCTTGTTGATGGAGGCTCTAAACCTCGACGACGACGGCCAGCTTCTTGACGGTGGAGGCTCGAAACCTTGATGACGAAGCCTTCACACGCACATATCTGATCTAATTTATCACACCCTCCCACCCTTGCATCAATCGCTCTCTCTCTCCTGCTTCAGTTCACAGTTTTCTTCCAGTTAAGTGCTTCACGCCATCGACGAATTTCTAATCCGGATAATGGAGTACCACTCAACAGCTTCAGCGACGAAGGTTTGACTCGAAGTCGAAGCCTCGACGATAGAAGTTAAGCCGCTCAGAGACAGAGGCTCGAAAGCAATCGAAGAAATTCAGGTATCGAATTTTCAATTTATTGTGATTTTGGAGGTTTTGATTGAATTGAATTGTGATGTTGGATGTTGATGATAATTTCGAGTGTGTGGACGCGCTCTTGAAATAACGAAGTAGCTCTTTCAATATTTGGTAGTAGATTTGATTTTCTTATGTAGTAGATTTGCACTTGTTGTGCAATAGTTTTAATTTCCCTTTGTAGTATCTATCTGATTAGTTGGTAGTAGTATTAACATGGATTGCAGTAGCTTTTACACATGTTGGTAGTAGTTTTGATTTCCCTTTGTAGTATCTATCTGCTGATGATGGTATCTTTGGTTGTTGTTGGTAGTATCTTCAGCTGTTGTTGGTAATAGCTTTGCTTATGATTAGTAGTATCTTTGTTTCTGATTGACAATATCTTTTGTTGTTGTTGATAGTATCTCTTTTTATGTTCAGTAGTAGCTTTTTTATCTGGTAGTAGCTTTTGTTAACTACAATAGTAGTTTTTATGACCTTGCTTAAGGTTGTCGGAAATTTCACCATTGGAGCTTTTACTGTTGTTAATAATAGCTTTTCATGATGTTGACGGTATCTTTGGCTGCTATTGGTAGTATCTTTGGCTAATGTTGGTAGTAGCTTTATTTCTGATTGGTAGTATCTTTTTCTTTATTGGTAGTATCTTTTGTTGATGTTGATAGTATATTTTGTTGCTGTTGACAATATCATTTGTTACATTCCGTAATAGCTTCTTTTTTTTTTCTTCTGATAGTAGCTTTTATCAACTATAATAGTAGCTTTTCTGACCTCGCCGGAGATCGCTGGAAATTTCACCATTGTAGCTTTAACTACTGTTAATAGTAGCTTTTTATATATGTGACAATAGCTTGTGTTGCTGACTACTAGGACCCGTCAAAGATGGTTGTGACATGCCGGAGACGGACCCACTGGAGACGTCGTCGGAGTTGGCTGTAGACTTCGCCGGAAAAAAGAGTGATGGTTTTGGTATTTTTAAAATTTTAATGGCAGTATGTAATTTAGTGTAGTTTTAATGTCTTAAATGAAAGTTTTTTTTTATAACAAATTGTCTTTATGTGTAATTTAAAAATATTTGGATGTCCTTATTTAAAAATATGAGTACTAATGTGTTTTTACATGTAATTGGTCATTATGAATATCACATTAGATACAATTTAATTTTTTATACCAACTCAATCCCATCATGATAAAGGGATACAATTGGACAAATAATATTTGAACTCAGATTGAAGAAGATGATAGTCATGATACAAAAGCAAAAGGTCCTATATGATCATAAATTCATAATACACTGATTTGTGCAATTTTTCACAATGTCAATTCGATCACGATCTCTTTTGGTGTTTTAGAAATAGATGAGTATTTTTTAAATAGAAAAATAGAAAAAAGGGTTAAATTGGAAAAACAAAAAGAAATTCTCAGGGTGACCATATATTTAATAGAGTCGCAAAACTCTCAGTTTTGCAGTACTTTTGCTCTGTAGGCGCCACCGTGAAACTCGAAAGCGAAATGGCTCTTCATCAGTACAGCCAAACCTTAAACCCTCCCAAAACCCTCTTCAACCCCAAGTTCCCAAATCCCAACAACCCCTTATTCTCTTTCTCTTTCATCAAAACCCAAAAATCCATATCCAAAAGCTTCCCAAAGCTCTCTGTCTCGGCCATGACAGCCCAACCGCCGCCGCCTCTGGATGCCCTGCTCAACTGTCCGCGCAAACAAGAGGTGCTTGACGCCATTGGAACTTCATTATCCACCTGTCTTTCTGAGACCAACCTCCACCTCACAGTTCCTGGCCTCAATTCCAAAACCAGAGGCAAGGTATGTATGAAAAAGCTTTGTCTTTGGGTTTTATGTCTTGTTAGACTCAACATACAACTTGGGTTTTATGTAGTTTGAGGTAAAGTTTTCGCTTTTGGGTTTGTAATTCTCTTTACTTAGAGAAAGACTCTTGCTTTATGTTTTGGAGGTTATTGATGTTGCTTTGCTTGATCACATTGTAGTGTTTGGATGTTATGAATTTGTAATGTGTTCATTTATTTAGAGAAAAACTCTAAACTCTCTGCTTTCCAGGTTAGGGATGTTTATGACAGTGGGGATTATCTTGTTATGGTCACCACGGATCGGCAGAGTGCATTCGATAGAATTCTTGCTTCTATTCCCTTCAAAGGCCAGGTCAGTTCTCAGTTACAATCCCAAAGAACTGAATAAATGAGTTCTCTTCATTTGATTTATTTAATTTGTTATGAGAAAAGAAGATGGTGGGATAGCTTGTGTTACAGTTTTATTAATATGCTCACTACTATTAGTGTTATTTAGTCAGTAACAGTGTTTTCATTTCTTTGGTTCTCTGTTTAGGTTCTTAATGAAACAAGTCTATGGTGGTTTGATCAAACTCGACATATTACATCAAATGCAGTTGTTTCTGTCCCAGACGCAAATGTAACAATTGCAAAGAAATGTTCTGTTTTTCCGGTGGAGTTTGTGGGTATGACATTATTATCTTGATAGCTAGCTTTTTAGTAAAACACAATAGTCTGTTAGAAGATGTATCAATTTTATTTTTGGAAAATAGGTATTTTGGTACATATCCTGTATTAACATATTAAGTACACCTAGTTGATTTGATTTGTTGCTATCCCTGAAAGCATTTGTTATTTCCTGGAACACTTCTGCTTGCTATTTTAATGTAAGATTCTGGTTTTGATTTTTGTAAAAAAAGGAAATGATTGTCTTGGTTTTGAAGTTTGCAGTTGGTGGCTTCCATTGTAGTTTTTTCTGTTTTCTACTTATTTGATCTGTGCGATATTAATTTTTTTTAATTGTAAACTGAATTGGCTTAAACATGCTATACGCCTTCTGCATTGCAAATATTACGAAACCAGATAAGAATACGAGTGCAAGTTTTGACAGGAAACAGCTGTAAATAGATTATTAGAGTGCTAGTTTAGGTTGCAAACATCTTGAAGAGATTGTATATTAAACCACATTTTCATACTTCAGATATCCATGGAAATCCCACTGTAAGCTTATTGCATAATTTTCAGCGGATATTGATTGTTATTGTATGCATTGTCAATGATATTCATGTCAGAGGTTTGTCTTATTCGAAGATGAGGGTAGTTGCTGTCTTCGTACATTCATTACTCTCTAAGTTTCTATAACAATTTTGCTTCTAATTTGTAGTCAGAGGTTTTGTGACTGGAAGTACTGATACATCATTATGGACGGTCTACAGAAATGGCGTTCGAAATTACTGTGGCAATGTACTTCCAGGCGGTGCGCTTTGTCATTAGTGTCTTGTGATCTTTTTTACTTTCTAAAGGTTTTATATGATAGTCTATTGATGTTACAGGCTTGGAAAAAAGCCAAAAGCTTCCTGCAAATATACTCACACCAACAACTAAGGCTGCAGATCATGATGCTCCTGTTACTCCAGATGAGGTTGGTCTCTTTGATATTCTTTTGTCACTTTAAATGGGAGAGGGAAGGATAAGAGAGAGACATGTTAGATTATGGTATTAGGCTGGCAAGTTTGTTAGTGAAGATGTTAAGCGAAGTCCAAAGGGGAGAGAAGTTCATGCTGGCGATGAAAAGTTAGCATGGAGTGTTGGATTTTCTATCTGATACGACACCTGTCATGTATGTCTTTCCTCCATTCAATTTACTAAAATATCTGTGGGGCAATTTTCTTGCAGATAATTGAACGCGGACTGATGAGTCAAGCCGATTATGATGAAGTAAGTCAGAAAGCATTGAGCTTGTTCAAGTATGGACAGGTAATTAACCGTAATTTGCTTCTCTTGAGATCTTCTTAAGTTACGCTTCTGAAAATGTAGTTATCAGAATACATAGTGGGACAACATCAATAATAGCATACATTATCTGAATGAAATCGTATGGACTTGCTATCGAGTGAAAACATGGAATAGAATAAAGGCTACATGAGGAGAAGTAAGTAAAGCATGAACACATCTTTTGACTAGTTTCTAACTTTCAATAGCTTTTTTCATAAATTTTCTTTTCTGTTTGTTTTTCCTCAGAAGTAATACATATGATTTGATATAGGGCCTTAAAAACTACATGCATTGTTGTCTCTAATACTTTGCTTCGTTAATCCCTAGACACATGAACTAAACGTTTTTGGCTTTGTGGTGTAATTTTATTATAAGTCATACACGATCAAGTCAGAATAATAATTCTGGCCGATTTATGATACAATATCTTATTTGAATACTAAATTCAGCCAGGGTAACCAATCTTATCATTTCTGTGATGGTGCAGCGTGTGGCGTTGGAGCATGGGTTAATATTGGTCGACACAAAGTATGAATTTGGAAAGGGACAGGATGGTTCCATACATTTGATTGATGAGGTATTATGTTGTCTTGTGTAAAGCATTAATCATTCTTCCCCACTTACTATACACATTATTGTTTAAATAATGGTATTGGAGTTGACTTTTGTGTTTGCTTGCTATTCTAGGTGCATACACCCGATTCAAGCAGATATTGGATTGCTCATACTTATGAGGAACGTTTTCAGAGTGGTCTTGAACCTGAAAATATTGATAAGGTACATACTGTATTTCAAGCTATCATGTATAATGTTTTGTTTTACAGATGTTGTCTATAAGAATTTTATCTTATAAGCTTATTGCTGACATTTAAACTTTGATTTTAAGGAGTTTTTGAGGCTGTGGTTCAAAGATCATTGCAATCCATATGAAGATGAGGTAATGACATAAAATATATTCCCCTTTTTTTGTTTGTTTGAGGATGTGTAAGATCAAATATGACTCTGATTACACAATTATGCAGGTTCTCCCTGATGCCCCTGAAGAACTTGTTCGTGAGCTATCTTGGAGGTATGTCACTTGTCTATTGTGCCTTGCCTATTTTTAAAACTGTATCATAATTTCTTCAACAAACTTTATTGAGGTTGAGTTGGGATGTTCCGTTGCTTTTTCTTAAATTAATTCTGAATAAATTATGATTGCACTTGTGATTGCTATCAATGCTATGTGGATGTTTTCTGATCATGTAGCCATGTTGGTCAGCAGCAAGCATAAAAATAGATATGCCCAACAGAGTACAGTATAGGGATGTACTAAAGTTTACAAGTTTTGGTCCTACAGTTTCATTTCATCATACTGGAGAATCTGGTGTACATAATTTTTTTTGCCATTTTTGTTAACGATAACAAAAAGGCCAAACTACTGTTTAGCTTTGTTGAGTTCTTATCCACAATTTCAGCGATATTATGATTAGTGTTGAGTAGTGTAGTGAATCTGTTGTCAGATATAAATTGACAGTGCATGTGCCATAGGTCATCAGGTTCAAAACCCTTCGTCAATGGAAAACTCTTGAATCCTGTGACTTGTTAGAAGTTGTAATTGATAATCCATGTTTAATGGAATCCGACTGTACTGTAAGATGTTATGCCCATCCCACGGATCTGCACATCTTGTTTGATGAGGAGTTTGTTAATTAGGTCTTCCTGTTTGAATAAATCATAGTTAAAATTCAGACTAATGGTTGATATGCTGTTTAGCTTTTATGCTTCCCCTCCATAACTCTAGTGTAATAGTCTATTGTTTTAGTCAAAACCATAAAAGTGTGCAAGTTCTGATATTTTTGTATCCACTAGTACATGTTTCAGTTACTCATAGAGTGCGCTTTTTGTTGTTTTACAATGACAGATATATTTTCTTGTATGAGACAATCACAAAATCAAAATTCAAGATCCCTTCGACAGAGGTAAAAGCATTGTTTTGATTTGTATTCTATTATCATGTACAAATAATAGTGATATCTTCACAGCTTTTTTTTCATTCAGGAGCCAATACATGATCGAATATCTCGCAATGTGGCACAAGCATTGTCATCTCTGAAGTAACATCATAGCATGGAGCAGAAGATGTTTAGCTGAACTAACAAGGACTTTCCCCAGTACCCCATAAAATTTGAAAACGTATTAGAAATGTGGGGCTTTGGGAATTCCCTCTCAGCAGCAAGTGTTGTTCCTGATATTGAACAGTGGGCATAATTAATCCCCATGAGTTTTAGCCGACTGTTTATCTTAAAAAGTTACATATATGGTGTGTTGATATAGAGATCTGCTCGCTTAAGGGACAGTTTTCAAGAGACTGGAAGTCGAGTAAAAATATCCCGGTGAAAATAAATGCATAGCACATGATTATGAAGTGACTTTTTCATAACAATATGAGATTATATCCATATATTTTTGACACTAGGAAACTTACATGATTACAAGATTGTTATTTTCTGTAGTATCCTTGGCTAACGTTAAACAGAAAGAAACAATGGAAGAATTAGGCTTACTTTTTATCGAACATTCAAAAAAAAATATACAGAGAATTCTAATACAGGTGTATCCTTTAGATTTTAAGAATTAGGATTTCTTTTTTAATTGGAAAATGAATAGATAGTCTAATTAAAATAAAGGGTAGTCTTCTAGTTGGATTAGGATTTGTAGAGTTTTAGACTATAAATAATAGGTTTAGGCCTAGAGCCAAAACTAGAGTGAAACCCAAATACTTGTGTCTTGGTTGTTTTCAAGTCCATAGTTAACAACCTTGAAGTGTTTCGTATCAAGTTGGTAATCAGAACCAGGTCAAGTCGTGCATGGTCCTGACTCGTGCACTATACAGAAAGCTAGGAGATTTAGGCCAATACTACAAAGCCAAGGGTAAGAATGGTGGATGGTAAACCCGATCCTGAAGACATATTTGCTGTATTAGAAAAGTAGGTTGTTGAATCGAATTCTGCTATAGCAGATTTAGCCAGCCTCGTCAAGGAATTGCTTTCAAGAAAGTCGACAAAGGAATAAGGAGAAACTAGTTCAAGAGCAGACGATGAGGAAGAGAATTTCGATGGGGAGGATACTAAAAAGAAGGATTCACAACATTCTAGCAAACCAGAAGAAGAAGAAAGCAGTTATTTTCGTAGCTTGAAAATTGATTTCAAGATTGAAATTCCAATGTACGATAGGAGCGTCAAATCTGGACAAGCTCAACAACTAGCTTGAGCGGCTTGACACGTATTTCACGTTTCATCGGTTTACATCGGAGGAGAAGATCACATGCGCGACCCTAACACTATCATCTCTTGCATTAACTTGGTGGAAGTCCTACTAGAGGAATAATGGTGAGGAGGTAGTGTCGTGGAAGCAATTCAAGAAATTGCTTAGGAAGGAATTCTATCCAGTTGGATTCCTAGAGGAACAATGGCTCAAGTATGATAACTTGCGCCAGAAGAACAACTAGTCCGTGCAAGAATACACGACCGAATTTCGAAATCAAGCTCTGATTTTGGATATCTAATTAATGGAGTATTCGACATTTATGAAGTATGTAGCCAGGCTGCATAGTACCTCCAGACGGAGTTAAAATTATTCACAGTATAAACAGTTACCAAAGCCAGAATAAAAGCCATTGCCATTGAAGGGAAGCTCAAGAAGGGCGAAACCAAAAGAGATGGAAAGCAACTTGGGGAAAAGTCAGTTTATGCCAAAAAATAAAAGCAGGCTAAGAGTGAGTATGAGGGGAAAGATGGATTGGTTTGCAGTCATTGGATCAATTGGCCATATTGTGGAAAAATGATGGGTGAAGTATCGTGAAGTATCCTCATCTTAAACCAAGAGGGTTGAGACAGAAGGAGGAGAAAAAGAAAGCAGCTTTGATCGCGCAATATCCAGTAGAAGTACATGGAATGACAGAAACAGATACCAAGCTCAATCTTATGGCAAGAAAGAAACCTAGGTCAAATAAAGAAGACCCCAAAGAGCAACTTTTTGTTGTTACGTTACAAGTGAAGACCAATTTAGTTGATGCCATTGTGGATTTGGGAAGTCAGAAGAATCTTATCTCGAAAGCCTTGGTTCAGAAGTTGGATCTCAAGATAGTCAGACATCCAAAGCCATATCTATTGGGATGGATTCAGAAGAACACCAGATTGAGTATCATTAACCAATGCATATTCAAGTTCGTTGTTCATGAGTCTTACATTGATAAAGTAACATGTGATGTGGTTCCATTTGATATTTTTCAAGTTATACTAGGTAAGTCCTATTTGTGGGATAGAGATGCTATCTATGATAGAAGAGCTCAGAAGTATACGTTCATGAAGGACGAGCAACAATTTGTTATCCGTGGAATAGCGTATCCGCAAGAAGCAAGCTTGGTGACAGCGACTTAGGCTAAATGATTAGTCAATGCTTGTGGGAAATTTATCTTGTTGACGATGCAACCACAGGAAGAGCAATTGAGTCAGTTTGCAGACTTGTTTCAAGATCTCCCAGGTTTGATGCCAAAGAAGAGTATGAGACATGAGAAGTCACATGTTAAGTACAAGGCAAAACATGATAAGCATGATCCTTGTAACTTTGGTGTTGACAGAAAAGATACATTAGCTGAAAAATTGCATTTTGGAGCGAAATGTGACTACAACATGTAAAAGACAACAAACAACGTTTCTGATTGGACATGCTGGTCAAGTTCCAAACAAAGCTAAATGGTTCAACAAGGAAGAGGAAACTCTTGGGTTTCCTAATCTCCAGTTTTAAACTTAAACATGAGTTTAAGTTCCTAAAAGAGGGGGAGTCATGATACAAGTGTATCCTTTAGCTTTCAGGAATTAGGATTACTTTTCTAATTGGAAAATAAATAGTAGTCTTCTAGTTGAATTATGATTTGTAGAGTTTTAGACTCTATAAATAGAGGATTTAGGCCTTGTAGCAAATGAGTAGACAACCTTGCGCAATAATAAAAGAATAATAATTTCTTCAACCCAAATACATGTCTTGGTTGTTTTCAATTACGCAGTTAACAACCTTGAAGTGTTTTTTATCAAATACGGCTTACCATCAATTTGACCACACAAAAGCAATGTCATTCCATTCCAAATCAAGTTTGTTGTTCCCTTAATTATTCGTCACATCATTATTTATCCTCTCAAATATTTTGTTATAGCAGTAAAACCATACCAACTCAATGATTTCTTTGAAAGTCGAGAGTATTTACTCCAAACCAGTTGACCAAAGAAGAAAAGGCTGAAAAGCCATTCACAAAAAAAAAAAGATGAAGAGAAAAGAGCCGTTATATGAAAACTCTGACATTGTTTTGTTTGTAAAACAAATATATAGTCTGAGACTCTCTCTCTCTCTCTCTCTCTCTTTCTCAGATTCACTTTGGAATTTCAAATTTGGGTTTCCTCTCTCTCTCTCTCTCTCAGTTTTACTTGATAATTTCATAGAGAGACCCAAACTCCATAAATTCTGAATTGAATATCGAAGATCGATTGCCTCCAGTTCACCAACGCAAGGTAAGAGCTTGAATTCTTCTATCTTTTCATTTGATTCAACTGGTTCTTCTTTATGAATTTAACCGAAAGAATCTAGGGTTTTGACGCTGATTTTGCTTGATTCTATTTTTCAGATGTGGGGATTTGAATTGGCCCAATTGGAGTGTCTTGGTGACCCAGTTTGGAATTCTCAGTTTCAATTTCGAAAAAGTAAAAATTGCATCACTCAATTGTTTTCAGGGTTCAATCTAATGATTGAATGGCTTGTTTAATGAATATGCCTTTTGATTTGTTTTTGGTTAAAAGAAAGAAACTTATAGGGTTGATGTTGGTTTAGGCATGATATATATCCCAATGATGAGTAATCACAGAGAGGCACAATTGAATGAATTGGTGCTCCCTCTAATTATGTTGAGGGTTGAAGTATTAATTTTAATTGTGTTTGTTCTGTGTCTTCTTCTTAGGGATATTTGATTGTTGCCTTATGAGGGATTTTTCGATTATTGCCATCTTAATTTTCGGATACGTATGACCCTAACACAATATTTAAACATCATGGAGCTGATCTTGGGTAACGATTGAATAAAAGGCTGCCTTTTGATCCCTTGAATTAAGGGTATCTAACCCAAGAAATGAGGGAATTAGAGAACTAAGAATGGGTATTCGGATTTGTTCGGTTAGAATGGTTGCCTTAGATATTCCAAGGGTGACATTAGATTTATTATTATAGAGCAAAGATCTTATATCATTGTGCTCAGAATGATAAGTCGAAATATGTCCCTTAAAATGGTTGCTCCTGAGATTGAATCTATATGCAAATCTATTGGCATCTTTAGAATGTTAACTACACTCGAGTGATTTTGCCCAGCTTGGGGTTTTAAAAAAGAATATTGAATTTTTGCAATAGTGTTGGAGATACAGATGAAATAGTTCTTGTTCATATTAATAATATTGTTGCCTTGTAGTAGAGGTGGTAAATGGGCCGGGCCCGGGCCAGCATGATCTATTTTATACAGGCCAAAACCGTGTTCGTGCCGTGTTTGGGTCGGCCCATTTATTTATCTTGCCGGGTTTGGGCCGGCCCATTTGTTTAAACAGCAAGCCCGGCCCATGGCCCATGCCTATGTCAAACCAGGCCCGTGCCGGCCCGACTCATTAGCATTATAAGACACAATTACAATTAAAAAATAGTATGTAATTAGTATATTTGTTTTATATAACTATTTAGAATAGTAAAATAAATAAAATACTACAACATATTATATAATTTTATTTTTAAAATCTTATGTATGTCAAAACAATGACGTTTTCTTCACTACTTTGATAATATTTGTGAAATATTATAGTTAAAATAATGAAATAATCAAGACATTTTAATTTAAAAGTTATAATATTCAAGTCTAATAATGATAATTGTTTAAATATTTATATAAATAATATAAAATTATGTGTTTAACGGGCTGACCCATGAATTTATCGTGTCCGGGCCGTGTCGGGCTCTAAATAGGCTCAGGCCGGGCCCATGGGCTAAAATATCTCGGCCCGGCCCATTACAATAACGGGCTCATGCCGGGCTCGGGATTTTCAGCTAATTTGCCACCTCTACCTTGTAGAAACAATACTCAAAATTTCTCTTTTGAAATGGTTGTTGTTGACATTCCATGGGTAACATAAGATTTGTTACCAGAGAGATACAAAGATTTTATATCATTGACCATGGCAAGAGAAGTCGGAATTAGTCTCTCAAAATGGTTGCCACTAAGATTGAATGCAATGCAAATCTATTGTCATCCTTGGAATGTCAACTGAACCCAAGTGATTTTGCTCAGCTTGAGGTTCCAAAAGAGAATGCTTTGAGGCAATAGTATTGCATATATTGCTGACATTGTTTCTTATTCATATTGAAAATCCTACTCAAGTTATTTTTCCCATCTTGTAGTTCCAAGATCGATTTAGCTCTGAGGGTTTTCCTTGGAAATATGTCATCTTCGATTTTTTTCCTGATGTTGCCATCTTATTGTGAGATATATTTTGACCCTGCCCCAAGAGTTAAATGCTTTAGAACTGATTGTTACATAGTTATTATTGTGTCAAGGTTGCCATATGAGTATTTGACCCCAAAAATTATTAGAGATATACAGAGTTTTTTTAACTCATGAGTTCGGAAAGAGTATCAGGAATTGCTGTTTTAATAGTTGTTATTGGCATTCCAAGGATGGAATAAAAGTTTACTATTAGAGAGATACAATGATTTGCATAATTGGAATGTCAACACCAGCCTAGTTTGAGGCTCTAACAAAGACTGTATTAAGGCCATTGTTGTTTGGTTTTGAAATTCAATCATCTGCTATACAAAGTTTTTTAACTCATGAACTTGGAAAGAATATGTGGAATTGTTGTTTTAATAGTTGTCGTTGACATTCCAAGGTTGGTATAAAAATTTACTATTAGAGAGATAGAATGATTTGCATCATTGGAATGTCAATACTAGCCCGGTTTGAGACTCTAACAAAGAATGCACTAAGGCAGGAGTTGATTAGTTTTGAAATTCAATAATTTGCTATTTTACTTTTCTATTCAGTTGGCAAGGAAAGTCTATATTCGAGTGTTAAGTTGTGTTTCTAACAAAGACTACATTAAGGTCAGAGTTGATTGGTTTTGAAATTCAATCATCTGTTATACAGAGTTTTTAGACTCTTGAGCAGGGGCGGATCTCATGTGTTAGGAGGGGGGACTCAAGCATCCCCAGCCAATAGGGGGAAAAAAAATACCCGGTGCTAATTTTTTTTTTTTAGATGTGTGTAAACTTAGCATCCCCAAATTACCCTTAATTTCCCATTGTATTATATCCAATTCCCCTTTTCAGCTCTTATTCTTTCCCGACCCCAAATCTTAAATCCCTAAAATCCCTAAAATCGCCGGCCTTCATCAACAATTTGATCTGGTGACTCCTGAAGTCTGAAGGTGATATTCTCTTCTGGGTCTATATCAAGATTCCTCCTTTCTTTCTTTAAATCAGTTCTGCTGCCGTTTGCTTGCTTAAAGCTTCTTTCTTTGTTGTTTTCATTTCTTCAATTCCGATTCCAATTTCTTTCCTTGTGTCTTGCTAATTAAACTAAAACCCGATGCTTTTCTCAGCAGCCGGAGACGAGTTTGTTGAAGACGTTACTGCATTTGTAAGTTTCCTTTTCTGTGTTATCTGGATATATTTGCATTTTCTTTGACTGAACTCTCATCTTACCTTTGAAATCTGCACGCAGCACGCAGCCTTTCAATGCTCACACTGGCCGTCTAAATCTGCTTCCACAGGACCACAGGTCAATTCCTTGCACCTATTTTAGCTCTTTGTTGTTCCCTCCATAGAGAGATACATTCAACTTACTTTCTTCTTCTTGTTGCTGCCCCTTAGGAATTGTCCACTCTTGAAGAACCCATTGGAGTCGTATACTCCGAAAACTCTACTAAATCATTTCCAGACTCAAAGGAGATCAGCACCAATCACTCCAACCAAGGTAATCTCATTTTCCTAATTCTAACAATTGCTACTTAGGTGTATGCTCTTATTGGTTTTTTTTTTGTTGGATGGCCAATCAGTTGTGCGAAACTCATGATCTTACCCACTAAATTACCATAGTTCACATTAAGAGCAAATGATCTTCTGGATGGTTTTTTCGTTTTTTATTTCTTGAGTTCTACAATTGCAAGGGCGTAGTTCAAATGTCATTGCTTTGTATCTTTCTAGTTTAATGATATTGTTCATGGGTTGTTAAATGAGTTCTGCACTACTACAGTTGAAATGGGCTTAGTTCATTCAATAAATTATCTAACTCACTGATACTGATCGATTGTGGTTCACTCTTCAAGTATCCTCTTCCTTTCTTTTGGTATCTAGAATAGATTTAAAGGAAATACTTGCAATCAATTTCAAGCTTTCAAACTTTATGTAAGATGGTGGATGTTTGTCATAATCTCAATGGAAACCAGAGACATTTTCTTAAATGTTTACTTCTTACCGAGTTCTTTTGATATTTGGTTCTTGATACACACTTGCTCACAGCAATGCGGTTTTGCAGGACTTGAAGCAGTTTTGTTTTAAGCACTTGGTAGAAATTTGTCCTTGAAAACTTGCTCACGGGTGTATCACGTTAGATGACGGTAAGCTGCAACTTTGATCATATTAATAATAGAAAAGCCTGTTTTTTCTAGAGATATTGTGAGACTGAATATGAACAAATGAAATGCTAATTTGATTATGTAACCAGATCAAATTGGCACCAATATTTATAAATTCTTTTAGTGTCTGTAACATCGATCATATACTTGATTTATTTCATTTTCCTAACATAATTTACTTCCAGTTCCAGAGACCAGAATATAGAGAATCATCAATTCATCATCCAACATTTTAACAAATTGAGCAACAGAGTAGGTAAGAAATTTTATTGAATTGTTTCGAATTGTGCTATGTGCATTTATCAATTTGGTAGTTGTAATGTTACTAGTTGTCTAATATATGCATTGGTATTCAATGATTATAGGTTATTAGTGTAAGATCTAAAAAATGTCAGACCCTCTGCCAAAATCGAAGCGATTAAAAGAAATTACTTCATGGTTTTTAAGGGATGTTGAGTCCGGAAGTTCCAATTTGAATTCTACTCCTTCCATTACTTCTCCAAATTTTAATGATGAACCACAACCTTCAAGTCATTCTCCATTGCCCAACTCTCAACCTTTAGAGCCACCAAATAGGATTAATGCTCTTCAACGTGATCCTGGATTACGTTGTCCGATTTGGGAATGGCCAGTGGATGAGCAAGATAGAGTTCGAAAAGCCTACATTTCATTGGGGTCTTTTCAACCTAAGGTGGTGTTTCCAATGACCAAATATGGGGGTCAACAACGAAAATTTCAGTATTCTTGGTTCAAGACTTATCCATGGCTTGAGTACTCAATTGTTGTTGATAGAGCATTTTGCTTTCCTTGTTTTCTTTTTGACACTAAAGATTCTGGCCATCATGCATTTACTGTGGAAGGATTTAAAAATTGGAACAAGGTTTATGCGGGTAATAATATGTTGATGAAGCATGTTGGAAGCATTACATCTCAACACATGGCTGCCATGCAAAAATGGGATTCGTTGAGGAACTCAGATGGCCATATTGAAAGAGTTCTTGAGACAAGGTCATTGAAGGACGTGGAAGACAATCGATTGAGGCTTACGACTTCAATAGAGAGTGTTAGATTGCTTGCTAATCAAGGAGCTCCTTTTAGAGGCCATGATGAATCTAAAAACTCCTTGAATCGTGGATATTTTCAAGAAGTAATAAAATCCTTTTCAAGGATGAGTGTGGATATTGAGAGAGTTGTCTTAGAAAATGCCCCTGCAAATGCCAAGTACACTAGTCCCTCAATTCAAAAGCAAATCCTCAATATCCTTGGTAACAAAGTAAGGGGCAAGATCCGAGATGAAGTTGGGAACTCTAAATATTGTATTCTTGTTGATGAAGCTATAGACATGTCTGGTAAGGAGCAAATGGCAATCATTTTGAGATTTGTTGATTCTCAAGGCTTGATTCGAGAACGATTTTTTATGATTGTGAGTGTTCCCAATACTACCTCACAAACCCTTAAAAATGAGATCTCAAAAGTGCTTACTATGTACAATCTTCAAGTGAAATACATGAGAGGTCAAGGATATGATGGTGCTAGTAATATGAGGGGAATTTATAATGGGTTACAAGCATTGTTTCTTGAAGAGTGTCCTTATGCATATTTTGTGCATTGTTTTGCTCACCGTTTGCAGTTGGTATTAAATGCTACAGCTCAAGGGGTTAAAGAAATTTGGCAATTCTTTCAAACTTTGAGCTTAATTGTGAATTTTGTTGATTCTTCTGCTAAGAGGCATTCAACATTGAAAGATGTGAGAATAGAGGAAATTGCTAATTTGGTTGCTTGTGGGGAACTTCAAACAGGTAGTGGTGCTAACCAAATTTGTACTTTGCAACGAGCATGTCCTACTCGGTGGAGCTCACATTTCCGTTCTATCAGGAGTTTAATTGAACTGTTTAGCTCAATAAAGAAAACTCTTAATGATATGATTGATCAAGGAAATGGAGGACAAGCTGAAGCTATTCTTGGAGCTTTGAGGTCTTTTGAGTTTGTGTTCTGCTTGCTTCTAATGAACAAAGTAATGAAAGTTACTGATTTTCTTTGTCAGACATTGCAGCGGAAATCTCTAGACTTTGTGCAGGCTATGAGTTTTGTTGGACTTACAAAGTCACTTCTTCAAGAAATGAGAGAAGAAGGTTGGGAGGATTTGGTAGGAGAAGTGAAATCTTTCTGTGAAAAACATGATCTTGATATGCCTGATTTGAGTGCTCGTTACAAATCTGGTACAGGTCGTGATTGCCAACAACGGAATTTCAATTCAATTGAACATCATTACCATATAAATGTGTTCAATGTTTGGATTGATCTTCAGTTGAGTGAATTGAATAGAAGATTCTCAGACCAAGCATCAGAACTCCTTATTCTTAGTTCAACCTTAGATCCTCGGGATAATTTCAAGAGTTTTAAAGCTGAAGATGTTTGCAATCTTGCCAAGAAGTTTTATCCTGAAGATTTTGATGATGGTGAAATGTTTACTCTTCAATCAGAGTGTGCATATTATGAGAAAGATATGCGACGTGATCCAAAGTTCCAGAAATTAGAATCCATTGCCGATTTGTGCCACACTTTAGTTCTAACAAGGAAGTCTGAATTTTTTCGTATGCTTTATAGATTGATTTGTTTAGTTTTGACTATTCCTGTTTCTACGGCAACAACTGAAAGGGCATTTTCAGCTATGAACATCATCAAGAATAAACTTAGAAATAAGATGGGAGATGAGTTTCTTGGTGATTGTATGGTCCTTCATATTGAGAAAGAGTATGCTGAGTCTATAGGTAATGATGAGGTGATAAGAGAGTTTGAGGAACTATCGACTCGTAGAGTTAAATTTAGATAATTTAACTTTTTTGTCGTATCTACTTTTATTTCAATTAATAAAATTATTTGGTACTGTCGATATTTTTACTATTTGCTTTTTCTTTAGTTTAAAATTTTAAGCAACCCCAATTTAGTCATCCTGGATCCGCCACTGCTCTTGAGCTTGGAAACAGTATCTGGAATTCAATCATCTGCTATTTTGAAATTCAATCATCTTCTGTTTTGCAATTCAATCATCTAAAATACAGAGTTTTTAGACTCATGAGCTTGGAAAGAGTATTTGGAATTCAATCATCTGCTATTTTGAAATTCAATCATCTTTTATTTTGCAATTCAATCATCTACTATACAAAGTTTTTAAACTCATGAGCTCGGAAATAGTATTTGGAATTGCTATTTTAATAGTTGTTGTTGACATTCCAAGGATGAGGTCGGAAAGAGATACAATGATTTGCATCATTGGAATATCAACACTAGTAGCCCAGTTTGAGGCTCTAACAAAGAATGCATGCATTAAGGCAGGAGTTGATTCAATAATCTGCTATTTTACTTTTCTATTCAGTTGGCAAGGAAAGTCTCTTTTTGATATTAAGTTGTGTTTCTAATTAAGTTGGTTTACTTGATTAAGATTCATGGCTCTAAATTAGGGGTCAGTTATTCATTTTCAACTCTAGGTCATTTATGAACTTTGAGTTGATAATTTCTTGGTCAGTGATGAACTGCTTATTGGTATATGGTTTGGGTATTGCGATGTTAGATGATCATCAAGTTGGAAATTAATGTCTTTGTATGTGGAATTATATTATGTATTCATTGTGTTTCTGGCCTTACTTTATGATTAGTTACAAATTGTAATGCGGCATTTCAGAGATGACCATTGGTAATATTTTAGGCATCATTACAATCATTATGAACTAAATTTTTTTTTTCTCTTGGAAGCTTGTTAAGAGGTGGATTAGTGACTGTTTCTACTCTTTTTTGGTAATGACTAGTTCATTGAGAATACGAACCCAAACGGAAAACGCTCATAACCGGCCTGGATACAGAAGATCAGAGGAAATACAAAGAGACAGTAAACCAGTAATCCTACATCAATCCCAGATGTACAAATTGACTGTTTCTGCTATTGCTTGGGTTTCGCAGTCTATTTGCAGATTTGCTTCCTCCTTTCAATTGAAGTTTACAGTTGATACAATAGAAGAATGTAGTTATTTAAGAGAGAAAAGGATCAAAGAACAAAGCAGATCCAAATAATCACATGGGGATAAAAATTGCTCACTCTGAAAGGTAAAATGTGCCAAAATTTATGCTTCGACCTCACTCTCTGCATCTTAGCCGTCTATATGCGTCGTCAACCACCATAATGTAAAGTCATTAATTTTAACCATCCACAATGAATCGTGTATGTGCGCGCAGTGCAGCAGACTGTAAAATAGTAATCACATTTGGTGTTCCTCTACGGGTTTGTTCGCTCAGCCTCATCATTTTTGCCTCCGGGCGTCTCTTCTCTGGCTTCTATTTTCCTTTTATTTTCGTCACAATGGAGGGGAGACTCAGAGAGAGGGAGAACTAATAGAGCAATTACAAACATTTTGACGATAAATTTCTGATGCGTGCCTATAATAAATTTATTATGATGACAAGTTTATGTAATAAATTACAGAGATGGTCCTATAGCGTGCTTCATATATAGTAAATTTCTGATGCTTGAATGCCCACCTCTCGGCTGAGGCCACAATCCACCTTTATTTCTTTACAATATCCTGTTGCACTGGCGTGAAATTTGAAAAGTTAGAGAATCTAGAAGCTAGAGGAGAAAAGTCCACAATATCTCTGTGAAGGTTTTCAAGTTCAAACTGACAAACAGAAATAAAGGAAATAGGCAGGAAGTATCCCTCCGTTGAATAACCTTCCATTCTGAGACCAGCAATGTGCATAAATTGCCTTGTCTTTAGGAATATGATCAACAAAACTAACCATGTCTGAAGAGAAAGTACAGCTGCTGGGTCACTGGGCAAGCCCTTTTGCCCTCAGAGTCGAATGGACCTTGAAGCTGAAAGAGATCGAGTACGAATATGTTCAAGAGGACCTCCCAAACAAAAGTCACTTGCTCTTGAAGTACAACCCTGTGTACAAAAAGATACCGGTCCTCGTGCATGGTGGTAAGCCTATAGCAGAGTCGCTGGTTATACTTGAATACCTGGACGAGAATTGGAAGCATAATCCAATCCTGCCGGAAGATCCCTATGAAAGAGCTCAGGCTCGCTTCTGGGCCAGATTTGTTGAAGAGAAGGTAACAGACAAGCTAAATTGCAATTGCAATATCATTACAACTTTACTTTATGGACTTAAATAAATTAAAAACATTCATCATTCTTGATTTCAGTTTATACCAGCAATGATGAGTGCATTCTCAAAGAAAGGAGAAGAGAAAGAAAAGGCTGCAAAGGAAGCAAGAGAGAACCTCAAGATTCTGGAAAGTGGACTTGGGGAAAAGCAATTCTTTGGAGGTGAGAGCATAGGCTTTGTTGACATAGCTGCCGGGTGGATTGGAGTTTGGGCTAGAATGGTTGAGGAGATTGCAGAGGTAACTTTAATTGACATCGAGACGATGCCTCTGCTTGATGCTTGGTTCAGAAGAGTCCTTGACGTTCCAATTATTAAAGAATGCCTCCCACCTCAAGATAAAGTGCTGGAACGCTTTAAAGGCTTTCACCAGTTTTTGACCGGAGGATCAAGTTGAAGAATTTGCCACCATTTCTGCCTGGTTCTGCATACAATTATCATCAGATTTAGCATGTGTGTACTATTCATATGGAAAAGAATAAAATGAGCTTAGCACAGTTCTTGTTGGCAGCAATTGATGAAATAAATGGAGACATATTAGTACCTTAAAAAACCATGACAAGTATTATGTCTGGTGACAATGACCCAAAAAGCAGTAGTCATCAATTATATTCACACGCCTTGCATCTGCTTACACACAAACTTTGAGAGCACGGACAAGAGCAGAAATCTCGTCATCCATCTCAATTTTGTCCTTCTCCATCATCTTAAGGATGAGAGACGCTGACCTTTGAGCAGAATTGCACATTCTCAGCAATGATTTGTATAATGGCAAACTTGCAATACCCAAGTCGTGAATAACTCTTATATACCAGTTTGCATCCTCAAATTTTCCCTGCCTCTCAAAATAATCAGCAAAGGCCATAACAGTATCATCTGCTGGCCTCCAGTGACAGTTTTGCAACACCGCTAATCCTTGTTTCATTGCTTCAACTGCTCCCTCCATGTTATCGTTTTTCAGCCTTCCTTCCATAAGGATCTCCCATGTCTTGTAATTCGGGCAACCGCCTCTATCCAACGTGTGCTGATGTAATGACTCGGCTTTCTCCACCATCCCATTCCGCATGTATGCACCTAGAAGGACATTAGAGACTCGAATATCATACTTAAAACAATTGCACTCCCATTCCCTGAAAACCCTATCTGCTTCCATAATATCACCTAGCTTCACCAAGCACAACACTATATGCATGTAATTAGTACTTGGAATTCTTCCTGCGACTCCCTTACTAGCTTCCCAAAGTCGTAGAACATCCTCTTTACTCCTCAAAGACGTATACTGTGTAATGAGGAAGAAATAACCAAGACGATTACAGTTAGAAAGCTTCTCTTCCGCATTTATCAAAGCCATCTTGGCTTTCTCAACAAGTCCCGCTTTCGTATAGATACCAGCTAAGGTCGACAAAGTGCTCCATCCAACCTGAACATTCACATCACTCACCATTTCCTTATAAACCTTCTCAACCCTCTCAACCCCAGACAGCTTCGCACACGCATTCATCCAAAGATTATACGAAAGAACAGTCAGCGGCATCTTGTTACTCCTCATCCTCTCTACAACAAGCGGCACCTTCCCAAACTGCGCCGTGGCCATATACAACTTCATCATCTCATTATACAAATGAGGGCTCACCACCAGCCCCAACCCTCCCAGCTTCTGCATCAACGCCTCTGCCTTCTCCACGTCCCTTTCGACAACATAACCGTGTAAAAGAGCTACACAAGCCGCTTTTCGCAACGCCGCATCAGTCAACTGCTCAAAATACTCCTCTGCTTCCAACATTCCATTCACTTTGATTATCAATTGTAATCTTATGACATGATCCACCGGCGACATTCTATAGTTGCTTTGCGTTTCGATACATTTTATAACCTAATAATTAACAACAACCGATACGAGCTAATCAAAATCAGACACCATCATTATGCTCATTCATTTTTATTGCACAACAAAAATTTGAAGTGACAAAAATTGCGGCAAACCTGAAGAGCGTGGGTGAAGCGCTTGGATTTGAAGAGCTGGATGGAAATGCCGCGGAGTTGGGGGGCGGAGACCTTGCGGCCTTGACTGACCCAATCTTGAACCACGGCGGTGGCGGTGGTCCGGCCCGGAGTTTTGAGCTTGAAAATCTGGCTCTTGAGGTCGGCGACCGGCGAAGATGAGGAGGCGAGTGATGATATCTGCCTCCACGTGGCGGAAAGTGGGATCTGCCGATTCAGACCGGCGATGGAGCAACGGCTCGCCATGGCTGCGGGTTGAAGAGTGAGGACTAGGAAATGAGAGAGGAGTATATAAGAAACTGAGGAGAATATTGTATAGATACAAATACATGTACGCAAAATATACGTACTTATGTAGCAAGACACGGAAGCCACTTTTTTTTTTGGTTAAAAGCAAGCCACTTTTAGTTATGTTATTGTTAGCAATGTAAGTGACCACATAACTACTGGATATGTTAATTGTATCAAAATACATTTATTATTTGAACATTTTGTGAAACGATCATTTTGACATGCATAGAAATTAGGAAGATTGGACGAGTAGTTAATTTAACATGAAACTATAATGTCTAATATTTGACTAACTGCACTATTAGTTTGTGGTCAATAATTTTAATTAGTTTTTCTAGTTTTCATTGAGAAACTTACGAATATCTTAGTATAAAAACTGAAGCGCGTGTGTTGATGACTCACTAAATATAACCGAGATGACATGCTGTCTCATCTCATTCTACATAATATCAATAGAAAAAAAAAACTAAAAGAGAAAACAAAAGTATATACCGTACGGTATGAAGCACCATAAATTTTAGTTTTGTTTGAGAAAAAGTATGATGTATGCTACAAACGTGAATACCGGAATACGTAACTTTATATGTATGCTAGATGAGCGAAACGGTGTCGTTGGCTTCTCGTAGCGGGCACGCATAGTATAAAGCTAGGCTGGATAGAATCGGATACGGATACATGGAAGCGAAACGTTTGGAAACGCGTAAACGTGTTTTTCAAAAAAATTTAGGAAGTGGGTACGTTTTGGAAACGTCGAAATAAAAAATATATATAAAAATATATAAAGTATACAAAAAAAAATAAATATAATAATAAATTTTTAATTTAAGTAATTCAAAATCTCAAATAAAAAAACATAAAAAAACCTTTATTTTTTAGAAACTCGCGTTTCCACCGCGTTTCCAAAACTCATTTTTCTGGAAACACGTTTTCGGGCGTTTCCGGCGCGTTTCCGGACGTTTCCAAAGTGGTTCCGGAATGGTTCCGCTTCGGAAGCGGGAAACGTGGGTGTATGCACGTTTCCGTGCTTCCTAGGTATAAAGGTTTTGGGGAACAAAGAAACTAAACCCTGTCGGCGCGTGAATGACTGATTTAGACTCGACCGTCGTTCATTCATTTCTGGATTCTTCCGCTCAAATTACCATAGCAAAGTCCCAATTTCAAAACTTAAAGAATCACTTCTCCAAAACCCTAACGTCATGCGCAAATTGAGCTTGCTTGGCCTCGTAAGCACACCTCACCTCACCTCTTCCATTTATTTTTTTCTCCTGCAATTGTTTCTGTTCATTCTCACCAATTCAACCTGTTTAAACGCAGTGCCGGAGGCGCGTACTTTCCCCGTTCGCCGGAGAATCGGTCACTGATCACCGGAGACTTTGCCCGCTGACAGAGGCATTGTGTCGAACACCTGGTGAGCACTACATGTTTAGCTCAGTAATTCATAATGTGGCCAAAGAATCGTTCATAATTTCTATGATTGATTTGAGTGATTAGGTTTGAGCTCTTCTTCTGGTTCGGTAGCTGGTTTCGCAACTTCGTTTGGGAATCGTCATTTCCACGCCTCAGGTTTTGAAGCTCTCTATTCATTTCCTGTAGTTTATTTTTGAGTTTATTTTTGGCTTAAATGTTGGTGATCTTCGCAGGATTTTGCTGTGCACCGCAACGAGACGACTATGAAACTCTCGGCGTTTCGAAAAGCGCAGGCAAATATGAGATTAAGAAGGCTTTTCGAACGGTCAGTATGTTATTATTTGGAAGGGTTTAAGGGTGATTTGAGGTCCTGGGGGGGGGGGATGTGTAAGCATTTGGTTGTTTATATGTGGATTAGAGAAGCTTTGTGACCTTAATGCATCCTAAGCATAAACAAAATGCAACTGTGGTTTGTGCTCACCGCGAAATGAAAAATGATATAAAACAAAACCGAAACTGGCCATAATGTTGCTGATGAACATCTTGGGAGAGGAGGAGGTAGCTAGCTTATGGTGAACTTGTTCATTGTAGACAGAATAACTTGTCGGAGTATCCTTTATTGCAAACTTTGTCTTAATTTTAGGACTACTGTAGTCTATATGTAACTACATCATTTCTCACTAGTTTTAAACATCTGGTTAATGGTTTAATATGGGAATTCTATGAAGCTGAGTAATAATTTTTAGCTATCAATTATATGGCTTTATTGTGACCTTTATGCATCATCAAAGCCATGTCAGATGTTTTATCTTTTGAGTGAATACATCTGTGTCGTGCCATTGTTTTAGCTGTGATTAATATATATTCGAGCTGTTAACACTGAATATTTATGCAGCTGGCCAAGAAATACCATCCTGATGCAAATAGGAACAATCCTTCTTATAAGAGAAAATTTCAGGAGATAAGAGAAGCTTACGAGGTGTGCTATATGACTGATCCAAACATTTACCAAATTCATATACGAGCTTTTCAGAGCTGTCTATTTTATGTGTTCATATATCATTATCACCAAAATTCTGAAATATTTTGCAAACTCTCCTAAATTGGGTGTATAAACATTTTTTTTTCATTGTGGAATCCAGACATTGCAAGATCCTGAAAAGAGGGCAGAATATGACATGGTAATTTCTCTCTCTCTCTCTCTCTCTCTCTCTCTCTCTCTCTCTTTTCAATACGCATCCAGCATTAATTTGTAATTGTCCTCCTTTTTTGGCACATTTTTCTATTTTATGTATGGGTGAAAGTTTAATTGTTCCTCTATATTGTTTACTCATTTTTATTTATACTTGGTGTTCCATGCAGAAGCAATCAAGTGGGTATACTGCTGGTGATGCAGAAGATTTTAGATATAATTATCAAACACACGGTTCTACAGCTGATGCAGGGGGGTTCGGACATGGTTTTAAACCTCACTTCTCCAGTTCATTTCATAAAATATTCTCAGAGGTATTTCAGTTCATATTCTTATTTAAAGCTCAATGTATCCTGTTGCTGCAGCTAGGTCGACTCTCTAATCTTCATTGTTCTGAAAGTTATTTGATATTGCAGATATTTGAACGTGATTTCGATCAAGTAGCACCTGACATTCAGGTAAAGTTGTTTTGCCTATGGTTGTGCTTGCTATATGACTGTCTTTTGTGATTAGCTCAAGTGTTTATTGTTCTTAATGCATTTCATAGGTGGAGCTTTCACTCTCTTTTTCTGAAGCTGTTAGAGGATGCACAAGGCATATGTCTGTCACTGCACATGTTCCCTGTGATTCTTGTGGTTAGTTTTTTTTTTTTAATTTCTTTTATATTTGGGTAACTGTTCTTCATGTGAGTTGATTACATATTTTTAGATCATAATGTCTTTAGAAAACCTCTCCTCATATAAGCATCATTTTTTTTATTGGACACCTTGCATAATCACAGAGTGATCTGTTTATTTGATTAGTTTTTTTGAAGTCTTTGTAACTGTTATACAGGAATATTCCCAATACTATTCGTTTTATATACAGATTTGATTGTGTCGAGGTACAAGAATCACACGTAGTTTTAGTGATACTGACTTTTTTTTTTCGGAAGTGGTTTTAAACCCAGCTTAGCTGGGAGGCTCAGCCCCAGTGATCCCTATTGCTGATGAAGCCACATTTTAATAAAAGTTTTCTCCTTGCCGATTTGAGTGATGTTGGTATTCTGTGTTACTTTCCTTCAGATGTGGTATTTGGAATAAAAGATCAGAGCTGTTAGGATTGTGTTCAGGAGCCCACCTTTTGGGGCCTGCAGTTAGGTCCGACTTCCTGGTTCAAGGATTGCTGTCGATTAGTGGTGGTTGGGACACTTGGGGTCTGACTTTGAGTTTGGTCTGAGGCTCGGGTCTTGAAGTCGATTGTCATTGGATGTTGGAAACAATACCTTTGTTTAAGGAACGTTTAGACGATACGTGGGACTCTAGAGTCATATTTCTAAGTCTGAAACTCTCACTAGGACTCATAGTTAAGTGCATACTTATGATGTTTTTCAGATTAATTTACCTTCCCTTTCAGCTATCACTTTGGGATAGCAATGGAACAAACACGCATGTCAGAATTGACTGTTGAAGTTAAGTGTTATGGCCCAAAATTGGGTTTGGATGACAGTATCCAGAGGATTATAGAAGACTCCAGTCTTGATAAAAAAATTCCTTTTAGAGAAAATAATGTCAAACCATATGGTCAAAATCTTGTGAAATTCAAATCCATACTTCCATAGGTTCTTCTGTTCTGTTTCACATTTTCCATTAGATAATCAGCTTGTGTAAATAACTTCTCTAGGTTCTTATCTCATGGTACAGATGGGCATGGCTATCCGCTAAAGGCCAAGACAAAAGTCTGTCCTATTTGCAGAGGTATTGGGAGAGTAAGTTTTGAAGATCCATAGTTTTAATGTTTCTGAATTATTTGATATATTTCTTTGCAAGTTAATTCATGAGGTAATTGTTTCTTTCATCTTCTAGATGTAATATCAATAAATCTTTATATTTTGTGTCTGATATTGCTCAAATTTTCTTCCAGGTTACAATTCCTCCATTCACATCAACATGCAGCACTTGTAAAGGGTCTGGCCAAATAATCAGGGTATATAATGTGAACTCCATTAAATAACTCCACTGATCTTGATTGATTCCTCCAGATTATATGATCTGCATTCAATTTATCTGTTGCAGGATCATTGTGTATCATGTGTAGGATTAGGGATAGTTGAAGGTGAAAGAGAGGTTGAAGTTAGCATCCCAGCAGGTTGGTATATACTCTTTCCAATTTGATGGGAGAGGAGTAAGATAATTTTTTGATAGTGTAGGCAGTCAGATGTGTATTACTAATAACTATCACTCTCTGGAGAATCATCTGATGTAGGCTATAAGATCTGGGGATGCTTGTTCAGAGAGTCATGAGATCATGTTGGGTTTATCATAAAGAAAATTATCTTGTCTGGGTCATGTTTCATAATGTTAGCCTCACTCTTTATGCATGTGTCTGTGTGGGCTGAAAATAATATTTTGCAAGTTCTTAAGTGTTAGAAATTTTCTAAATAAGCTTACTGAGCACTTCAGTTGAAAGTTGAAACTGAGTGCCCCGGTAAAAAAATTAAACCTGGGTCGTTAGAATATGCTTTTGTTTGAGGGATAATGCAGCTTTAATGTTCAGATAAACAGCTGTATCTATCTGACTCCCTCTGTCTTTCTAATTTGTTGCCCGTGTATCTTAAATGGGCTAGGTGTGGATTCTGGAGATACAATCCGCGTACCAGAGGCTGGGAATAGTGGGCCACGAGGAAGCCAACCAGGCTGGTTATACATCAAGCTAAAGGCACATTTTTCTTCTTACTTGTTCACTTATAATGTTATATTATTACTTTAAGATCCTTTTCATATTTGTGAGATCCATCCCGAATTCCCGATTAGTGTCTACGGTTATAAAATTATGTCAAACCTTCAACATTCTAAGAGAGAAAACCCTCATTTTTGGTTGCTGTACTGTTGCATCATATGGTCGGATTTAAAACTTATTGCTATGCATATCATAATGGCATGTGTTAAAAGGTCTGAGAATTATATCTTTTTGTCCCCTGACCCCCACCCAAAAGAAAAGGACAAGCATACCTAGCAGGTATATCACTGAAGCACAGATAATAAATACTTGATCAGGTGGAAGACTTGCTTTTACTGTTGTGATGTGGAGACTTGAATGAGACTTGATCAAGTGGATGACTTGCTTTTACTGTTGTGATGTAGAGACTTATAAATTGGAACGTGATATGCCTTCTAATTCCCTTGTTTTTTTATTTTATGATGTAGGTTGCTAAAGATCCTATTTTCGCTAGGGATGGTGCAGATGTTTACGTGGATTCTAATATCAGCTTTACTCGAGTGAGACTGATTTCTTGCATGTACATGACTTATAGTTACTTGATTCCCTACGATGAGATTCTAATTTGGCAGCTTCTGCTATTTTTCACTTGGTACCATATTATATCCCTTCTTTTACTTTGTTGTCAAACTTACTCAACCCAAGTGATTCATATATTTTCAGTCCTTTTTTTTTTTTTGGAAATGTACATTTATCCTAAGCAAACACTCACTAGTTATACACAGTAGGAGTACCCTTTCAAGCAGTACAAGCTATATTAGGCAGTTGTTTCTTCACAGGAATATGTACATTGTCATTTTTTTTTGTACTCAAGAGCCTATACTTGTTGTTCTACTGGACGTCTGTTTCAGAAGTATTAGGATTATTCAAGTTACTTCTACATTTTGTATTGTTTATGATAGCTTAAGTACATAGTCAAGGTCTAGTATGATGCTGTAGAGAAAAATATCTTAAGAGTAATTTTTGAAAGATGATTTTCTGGGCATTTTGTGTCATGTTAGGATATATTGCTTTCTTTTTGTCTTCTTGGGCAAGCGGTAATCAGATTATATGTGAATTATCACAGATCATATAAAATTGAAACAGTGTTACATGAATAAATGTGTTTAATACAATTATATCAATCTGGACTACAAAGTGTGCAAAGGGAAATGTACTTCTTACTTTCTGGGGTCACTTCGCTTCTGTCAACTTTCCTGCCCGATCTTGAAATGGTGGTTGCCTTCTATTCCTTAGTAACAGGGCTATAACTACGTATTTCCAGTAGTCAAGTATTTATACTCTCCTGTAGGCGTCAAGGGAGACATCCTTATTCTGTTGCCCTGTGTAACTAACTATATTGCATTTTCAATCCTTGAATATTACTGCTGATGTTGTTAGGGAATTTTTCAGGCTATTCTTGGTGGTAAGGTTGAAGTGCCAACTTTAACTGGGAAGACAAAAGTAAAAGTAAGAGTTTTGTCTTTGATTTCTTTCTTTGCAGAGAGAAAACTTTTGTACTTTACTCTTTCTCCCCTTGTCCTACTTCTAATTACCTTCCAGCAATCTTTTGGATTCTACATATACTGATAGTTCGCTGTAATTATGGACTTCTCAGATACCAAAGGGGGTTCAACCTGGAGAACAGATCGTGCTAAGAGGCAAAGGTCACTAGAGCATTCTTTCCTACTTCTTCAAAGTTGGATGTTGCTTTCTTAAAATTTTCTGACCTAGAATGTTGCTGCAGGACTACCGAAGCATGGTTTCCTAGTTCACAATGGAGACCAATATGTTTGTTTCCGTGTCCAGTTTCCAACGTAAGCTGCATCTTTTTTTCTTTCTTCTCTTTCTCCTGTTTGAATCACGTGGATTCATATCTTATCAACACTGTATATGGTTTCCTGACATTCTTATTTCTAGCAAAATGTTGGGTTTATGTATACTCACAGGGTTTGAGTACTTCTCCTAATTTGTTGTCCTAGAATTTAATTACATATATACTTTTGTGAGTTATGTGAACAGACTTTTCTCATTTTCTCTTTACTTTCTGAAGTAAAATAAATGAACGTCAACATGCCATATTAGAAGAATTTGCGAAGGAGGAAATAATTCATGGAAACAGCAATTCCCACAATAAAGACTGGTGAGCATTTTACCTTGCACAATACTTTTATCTTTATAAATAGACACATATTGATACATATAATTGTGTATATTTCTCAAGTGCTACGTGTCATAATTTTGTATGAGCCTTCAAAGTATATATTAGGGTTAGTTACACCCTTCACCCCCATTCCAATTTTGTTTCTTCTTGTCTAATTTGAATGATAATCAACATCATATAATATGCATTTATGTCGATGGTAAACCTCATTCATATTGTTTGATATAATCGGCGGAAAGCATTATAACTAGCTCCACACATGATCAATGATTAAATCGATGCATTTCCTCCTCAGAATGACATTGATTCAATGGAGACCCCAACCTCAGCTATTTAAGCGGAACACATAACCATGTCATTGTTTGCCTGGATTTCGCTTCACCCATTACAACCAGGGAGAACATTTTTGAAGTTCCTGGTGCAGCCGTATTGTCTTCTCTGTGGTTGAGTTGTTACAAGATAGGATGTAAACCCGTCCTATTTTGTCTTTCCCCTGGTAAGTGGGTTCTGTAACCTGCTGCCCCTTATCCAGAAAAAAAGGTCCACCCTTTGATGCATCATGATTCTGGATTGATGTTGATAACAAAGTGGTGGTAGTCAGTCAAGTAAATGCATCATAAATACAATCTTTGGCAAGTCTGAGTTGGTGGTTCACGTCAACAGCAGAGCAACATGAGGTAAGGTTCACCCTTGATGATGTGGCCTGCTGCTCTAATCACTCAAACTCAAGTGAAGCTAGTGAGACCAAAGTTTCAATACAATATATTGTATGCTGGAAACCCTGGTGATTGAGGAATGAGTTACACTGCCTTACGTTGCTTTCCGCCGAATCCATTTAAGCTATCAGGATAGATACATTCAAAACTATAAAGTTGACAATATCTATGTTAGTACTGCAAGCATGTGATTGAAATATTTGGCATCCTTATGATAAGATAATTGGAACATGTTTAGCCAACAGAAGTTTGAAATATAAGTTACCTTATAGAAGGGCTCTTATGATCCATAAAAAGGCAGAAATTGTACCTATCCTACATTTTATTTACTTGAGAGCCTAGAGGGTAAATCAATTGGAGATGATGAAATTATCTCTCTCGCTTTCTCATTTTCTTAGTATCTTGCTCAAGTGGAGTTAACCATTGGATGTTTGGTCCTAGATAGTTTTATCCTACAGCAGTACTTGAAACCCCACGATCTTTTTAGAGTCTTGTTTACTTTTCCAATTTATTTTTCTTTCTGACCGACATTATCGTGTTCTGATATATACTTTTTCTATTTCAATCGATTGGTATAATCCCATATGATGTAGTTATTCGAGATTTTGTGCAAGCACTGATTTTGAGCATTTAGGTTGCCTCCCTGTTATTTCAAGTCCAACAAGCCTAAATACCAGTTGTCTGTTAGTCACTCTTCTGATAGTGGTGAGTATCTTTAAATGGACAACAGGCTTTATCAGCAGCTATCTACTGGTTGAACTTACAGGTTACAGTGGATTACGGAACGTGTTACGGGTCCGAGATTTGTGCTTGACTTGTCGATAATAGTATTGATCCTTTTGTTGCCGAGCAAAACCATAGGCTGACTGTTGGCCCCAGGCGATTCAATCAAGATACATAAGCCAATTGTCATTGCGGTAGAGATCTTCGGAGTTTTCCATTCTTTGGAGTATTGTTTGATCAAAGGTACCGATTTTCTCATGACCAGTGAGTCTATTCCCATTTCCAATCCATAGTTCATTGTCTGCGTTTATCTTTTCCTTTTTCTTAGTCTACTACTATCATTTTACAATGATCTTCTAAGAATTATTGAGTAGATGTGGCTACGTTAAGTTTAAGAAATAATGCTTGTCCTGTAGAATTCTCTACAAGTGGTCACACTGAATTTCACTTGATTGTCATGTATTTTTTTTCCTCAAAGTACAAATGATTTGATCAGGATGCTAGATAAATTAGCAATCTTTCATTTCCCTTGGAAGCTTTGAGATATTTTGGTTATCAAATTTGCTTGAATTCATAAAATTTGTGTAATTGAAAGCTTAGACATCAAGCTACATGGTATTTTCTTCAACTTTCTCAAGGCTACTTGATTTTACAGTTTTGCAAGTGTAAGTGCTTTAGCAATTTTTATATTTGCACATATAAGACTTCTGACAGAAATATTTTTCTAGAAACACAGTTTTACTGCCATTGATGTTGCAAATTCATGCATGTTCAGTAGATAGTGTTAGTATCTGTATCTGATGTGGTAGTGGTGCTTTGTTCCTGGGTTATCAAGGAATGAAGACTCTTCGTTAGTGACACACAGAAGTACTGCTTGAATTAAAGTATCTTCAACACATGATTAGTGGTGGTGGAGTTGAAATGATATGCCACACATTATGTCTTTGTTTTAGAGCTCTTTTGAGAGCACTAGTAACTTAATAGCTTCACTTTGTTCCCTACTCATCAGGTGCATGGCACTTTCATTTGCATTCCAAATTACTTGATATACCCTTGAATTTTGCAGTTGACTTCGAGCGTATTGTCCTCATTGCAGGAAGGAATGAAGGCTGGTGCTAGTTACACTCGTTCAGGCTATATATATCAGGAGGAAAATGTACATCAGCTAATTACTCCTAATAGATATAAATGTTAAACTCCCAAAAATTCAAATTTCTTCCATTATTTTTTATCTTCTGTCTTGCTGGGTTACTCCGTTACTGCTTACTGGGATTAGAATCTTGGTATACCATACCAGATAGCGAAGATGAAATCAAAAGATGAGTCCTATAGCTTTTAATACACCTAAACCATATGCCAAATAATTGGGACTCCGTATGAACTACCGCGTTAAGTGGTCAAATTTGTCATAATAAGATATTTTTGTTTCAGGATGAAATAATTGTGTATTATTGAATGATATGGGGGCCTATATATAGGCATTACAAAACCACAATCCCGTAGGATTCGGAGTCCTAATCTATTACGGAGATGCTAATCTATCTCCTAACAGGAAACTTATTAGGTTAAGACACATACAAGGGTAGAATAGTAATTCTCCCGGAACACTCCCCCTTGTGTCGCATGCCTAGGTTGCATGGTGCACACATCGTTGCCTCGGTAAAAACCTTTGTCAAGCAAAATAAAAACCTCTTGGGTAAAAACAAAAGCTTGATCGAAAGGAAAAAGAGCACAACGCACCGTCTACATTTGATAGCATCATGTGAGGTAGACTCCCCTTGAAGTCTACGAAACAACTCCCCCTGATTAGTGCCATAATCATGGAGTACAAAGAACAACGTATACAACGTTCATTACATGCTTCTCAAACGTAGTCTTGGGCTAATGATTAATCATTAATCTAGCCACACATCCTTAGATCATCCACTCATTTAAACGGCCATAACTTCTTCGTCAAAATAGGTATCAGCGAACCGTAAAATGTTCTGAAAAGTAGACACCCGTGGCTTTCAAGTGACATAAGATTCACAACCTTATCCGATCGGAGCAGTTCACAATGCTCTGTCGAAGTTGACTGACTTGCAAATTTCCGGACAGGACTGTCCTACTTTGCTAAAACAGCCATAACTCACTCAATATGATAGCTATGAATGAAAGGTTGATGTCCCTGGAAAGTAGACACATAGACCTTTCCAAAGGTACCAATTTCACCATATTTCATCGAGCGTGCTGTCCTGTAGGTCTCGTTGAAGTTGACCTACGAAACTGGACAGATTCTGATTTGTCACATTTAATGTGTCTTTCGCGAAAAGAATGGGGGAATGGACCAATGAAGGACTGATTTTGGTCCAAGACGGAACCGTACGCATCCTCTACGCTACCAGTGTCGACTGCTATACCAAGGCGTACGTTGATGTTGCTGGAGCTGCTGGCGGCGTTGGTGTGGATAGGATTTGTGTTGGTTCACTAAGTGTAGAACTAAACCCATGTCAAATAAGCAATGCAAGTCCAATGACAATGCATAGGCGCATAGTTAATCACGTCATAATGAAAGCAATAGTGTCCCAACAACACTAACATGTATGAATGTATAGCTCATTGAATCTCTTCATCATCTATACTTAGACGGAATAGAGAATCAAGAATTAGCTTCATATGAACACATATGGGTATGAGTTCTTGCAACCGATTGTACTACGTTCTCTCGAACGTCGCAATCTGATTACATAATCTCTCCGTGGTCTAGAGGCATTTAAAGTCCCTCGGGCACTCTCATATCTGCGTCAAGATCCCTTTACAGATATTCTATGACCACTATCATATGCTGCAAATCAGTTTTCATGGACACTACTACTGATCAAGTAGCGGAAAGCAATTATGTCCATAACGAGAGAATATAATTCATCGTAGTCAATACTAGGATAATGAGACAATCTTTGCGCCATAAGTCCTGCATATATCGCATGACTTCATCTTTCTCATTACACTTACGAACAACGACCAATATAACAAGTCTAGTTCAGCCTGTATTGATTCTTTCCACTTCGGTCAAGTTGCTCATCGTTGATGCTTTACAACGGAATAAGAGCATAAGCGAATACATCATCAATCATGGGAGATCAATACATTAAACACACGCGCGCGCTGTATACGATCAATTCGTAAGATTTCTATTCTTCTCTAACATCAACAAAATGAGTCTGTAGCGTCCCACCGAAACTTAGTTGATACACATGTTTAGAGGATATCTCTTGATGATGGGCGAAATACTTGTACCTAGGCACTTCGCTTCTTTCTGGTTTTGATTCCAGAGAATAATGGTCTCCCCCTCATCTAGGCAGGAGCCAAGACCGAAGCTATGACCCTTACTAGTCCATCTTTGCGTTTGCCGCCCTTGTTTTGTGGTACAATACCACGGGCGCCGACAACACCACAGCGTACGATGGTGCCATCGCCGGCTTCCTTCCCACTGTCAGGGATGGTGCCAACGGTGCTAGGACCAGGTCATATGAAATTCTCCCATATTCTGAGAGTCCCAACCTTACCGGCACATCACAGCATTTATGTGCGATCTCGTCACTTTCGCAATATTGGTAAAGTCATTGAGCATCGAATTTTTGACTTTCTGGAGGTCGATAATGCGTTGCACATTTACTCACTTTGAGTAGTGCGGGATCTTAATGAGACATAGTGCCACACTACGTCAATTCCTGGCGTTAAACCGGAATGAGAGCATTCCATATCTCCCCCTAACGACGGGAAGTATGTCTCAACAAAGTGACCGTCTGCTAATATCGCAGGATAGAGATCAAAGGTTGTAGATTGGAAATAGCGGACAAGTGTTGGTGATTCATAAATCATAACCAACCAGAATACTTAATCGTTTCCAAGTATACCCATTGAGATAGCTACAATAGAGGCACATAAAGAACTTTAACCAAATAGGCGTTTAAGGAAAAGAACGTTGGGATCGTATCCAGTGACCATCTGGTACGCACTAAACGCTTGGCAAGTTGTGGGTCTGAAACGAATAAGTGTCGCTGCATGCAACATCATTACATATCTCCATGCAAAAATCGGCAGGTTAGTACCCATAACCAAGTCCGAGCTCTGCTAGATCGTACAGTAAATGAACATGAGGAATAATATGTTCAACGACGATCCCAGTAGATATGCAAAACGAAATCATCAAAGTCGTGGGGGTGAACTCTCCAACGATATCCAATCAAATAGATTTGAGAGGATGGGAAGGGTGGTGAGCCCTTAGGATGATGATCATAGCTAAAAACTTTAGCGAATGCAGCGTTTCTTGTGGAAAGAAAAGCGACGTGTGACCAACGCGTCGATGCTCTTAACCTATACCATAAAAATACCGAAAAATGTCCGCATTCGGTTGGATAGGGTCCACTAATGTCACCTTAAATACTTCGTAAGAATGGAATGTTCTCGGTTGGAACATTAGCAAATAAGGACTTCCTTGAAATCTAGCAAAAGAACAAGCTTTGCAAAATGAGCGATTGGCATCAGAGATTGTCATGGAGGCATTAGAAAACACGGGAAGCATCACAAGCTCCTGTGAAGGAGGGAATGCCGCCACCGACGGCCTTAATGCCATGGAGCCGCCGAAATAGGCAGGCTCGACCTCACCGTGTGGAGCATGGGTGAGGTGGTCCTCCAATCGCTTCGTGAATCATGAAAAATAGATGATAAAGTGAATTTCAAAGAACTCAAATAATCATATCTTGTTCAAAATGACCAAAAAAAACGATCATGTCAAAACCGAGAAGACAGTAAAACCGAACCCATGATTCAAAGAATCTTGAGTTACATAAAGCTACTGTTGCAGGCAAGCAAAACGATGTGTGCAAGCTAACAAAGCTACTGTCGAAGCTTGAAAAGGATACTGTCAATGAAATCTGACAGATTTATTCCTCTCCATTCTTAACACAAATATCAAGATGAAAATCCATCATTGGCATGTATGGCCTTTAAAACTTAGCAAGGCACGAAGATATGAAACACAATCTCCGCACGAGATCCGTAAAACAACTACTTGCGCCGTAGGACAGTGTGGGTGGTTACGCAATTAGCAAGACACTCGATTTCACGGCGGGACATTCTCAAAATGAAGATTAAGAGAGTCAACGACGCGGTGAACTTCTCTACACAATACGCCGTAGGATATTGTAAGAGATGGGATTGAAACAAATGGCAATCTCATCGAATGTATCACATGGCAATAGAACTACATTCTTCAACTTAAGAGTTGGAAAAACATGGTATTAGAGCAGTTGAATACCAAACAATTACGGTGGAAAACCTTTCATTTGGTGCGGGTGGTCACCAATAATAATAAAATCATTTGAGCTATGAAACGACTTGGAGAAAACCGGAAAATTAACCGGAAAACCATGTCAATATAACTCAAAACCGGGTGAAATTTGGACTGGGAAAACGTGACAGCAAGAACTGCTGAAATATGCGGAAAACATGACGAGAAACGACGGAAAAAAAATCGTCTGAAAAACTCGTCGGAAGCCGGCGGCACCGATTGCCGGAAATCCGGCCGGCAGTGGCCGGACCTGGCCGGTGTGGAGGCCATAACTTCAGGTCCGACAGGGAACGCCGTCCGGAACCGGATGGCGGTGCCGGAAACGCCGGAATATGGCCGGAAGGCGGCGAATACGCCGGTAAAACGTCAAAAAACGTTCCGGAATCGCCGGAACAATAACCGGGAAAAACGACGTCAATTTTGACGTTCCCATGTCCGTTTTCCAAATTTCAAAGTCCAAAATCACAATGTAGTGCTATTGGGGTCCCATGTAACCCAAAAGCGGCCAATTTAAAAACCACGTGAGTTGCAACGTTGACCATGCATGCTAAGCTAAGGCAAATAAAATTCTCACGAGTCAATCTTGTAAACAAGAAATTCGAGAGATTTTATAGAATATGCCAATATTTAATACAACACAAACAAGCTTCCAATTCCAATAGACGACTTAAGCTAAAGTCGAGCAATAATCATGGCAATGCCAACGTCATACTTGAAAAATAGTAAGCAGAAGACATAGTCAAAATAGATTGACTAATCAAAAGTCTGTAGCAACAAAATCTTGCATATCTGATTGGGCGGAGCCTTAGCCTGAGGCTAAAAAATGTGCTTACTTGAGAATGGAAGAATGTTACGTTTCCATCTCCAAAATTCTCTCGAGAAATAGATACAGGTGCCAAAAATGGCATGCGTTTCTTGGATGCAGAGTATGTATCAAGGTCAACTCTGATAATACAACGTCATAGACGTTCATTAAATCACTTTAAGTGTGTCCCATAGAATTCTTTATTTTTGGGATCTTTTGTTAGCAAATAGTGCTGCATCAGAGTAATGACTCAACTCAAATAAATGAGTACGTAGACCTTGGGATTATCGTTTATAGACATGAGTTTAAGAAAACTCAAACATTCAAATAACAGTCGCGATGGCGACGCATCCATAAGAAATGAGGGTTGTATAGGTTTCGAATAATCGAAACTATTCAAGTATGTAACCGGAATTAGAAGGGTTGTGATGTATATGGTCACAAAATAATCGATGCATATCGGCGATTCTCATGATCGCACCCAAAACAGCGGTGCACTCAGGCGACCACACGAAATCGATATCTTCCTTTTTAAATAATAACGTGACTCCCCCAGGACCGTCACACGAAAAACGTCGACCAAGAGGGGAATCATATCCCTCTTTGGTTTCATCGGCGTTATAAGAAAGGCCGGAAAAGAAGACATGAAAAAGGCTAATAGCGCCCGATAATTTATATATATATCTTCAAAAGCAGCAACTTTAAGAAAAAACATACTTGTTGGTCTGCCAAATAAACCGAATATAAGTAAATTGCTCTGCAAATCGATCGTCATGCATGAAGTTGCTTGTTGAATTCCTTTTCGATCTTCGTCCGATGACATAAAATCTTGGGAGGATACGATCAAAATCGTATGTAGATGACAAAAGTATCATCCATCTCGGCATGAATGTCATCACCATAGTACGACGAGTGATCACTTTTCCTATGCAAGCACGTGAAACATAGTTAGAAACGAAAACGTGCAAATAAACGATTTAATAAGCAATAGGAAAATAAAAAGGAAAAAAGAGAAATAGTTTAAAGGCCCAAAAGGGTAGAGAAGACGGGAGTAGCTTCTCTTGAGCGAAGAGTTTGCTTGTGCAGTTCGCGTTCATTGCGTATATATGCGGGAGGAGCAATTTTGAATCCTCTGATGCGGGGTTTTTCGGGGCAAAAAGATGTTTTTGCGGAGCGAATGCGGAGGATACCCTGCGGGGCTGCGGAGGATGCGTGTAGGGGCAGCAGGGGCCGCAGGGCAGCAGGGGCCGCAGGGCAGCAGGGGCCGCAGGGCAGCAGGGGCCGCAGGGCAGAATCTGCGTGCGGGGCTGGCTGCGTGCGGGGCTGCATGCGGCTGCGATGCGGGGGCAGCAGGGGTGCGTGCAGGGCTGCGTGCGGGGCTGCGTGCGTGCATGCAGGGCTGCGGGGCTAGCATGCAGGGGCTGCGCACGGGGCTGCAGGGGCAGCATGCAGGGGCTGTGCACGGGGCTGCGGGGGTTGCGTGCAGAGGCAGCGGGGCTGCAGCGACGGCGAGCAGGGGCTGCGCCGACGAGGAACGTCGACGGGAAGATGTCGGAGGCCAGAGACGACGGTGGCCGGCGGTGGAGAAGAGAAAAAAATTCTAGGGCTCTAAAAGTTCAGGGTTTTAGAGCAACGTGCTGATAACGTGTTTCAGGATGAAATAATTGTGTATTATTGAATGATATGGGGGCATATATATAGGCATTACAAAACCACAATCCCGTAGGATTCGGAGTCTTAATCTATTACGGAGATGCTAATATATCTCCTAACATGAAACCTATTAGGCTAAGATACATACAAGGGTATAATAGTAATTCTCCCGGAACAATTTTCTCATAATTTTGTTGTTTCCTTTGTGTTATCGGAAAGCCAAGAGAAGATATGGATGGAATGAAAGGAAAAGACAAGATTAGAGTTTTTGTTTACTTAATCAAGAGTATTAACGCAGCTGCCTAAACTGTAGAGGTGATTACTGATTACCATCACTCATAATAATTGTACACTTTCTTACGGGGAAATTCGTGCGCGAAAGTATAGCATGCATAGTCTAATACACCCCGCACACTTCTCGTGAATCTTATGACATGTCCTCTATCCACCATTCAATAGCTGCCAACAGCTTAACCCTTTCCTTTCTTATGCATCATGACGACATGACCCACTAAGTGAATCTGACCTATGAATGAATAAAGATCTCCTCGGTGGCTTTGAAAGTTGCTTTGGAATTTGTTGTTTTGCATGTTCTAGTGTTCTACCAATGTAAGAAATTACTTTATTCAACATCAAAAGTGACAGGATGATTTACATATAAAATTATTTACGGACCTCATGGACTAGGTTTGAAACGAATCTTTCTAATTGCCTAACCATGTGTAGTTTTTAGGTTCGTTCATGCTTAATATTGGAGTCATCCATGTTTTTTTTTTAAGGTTAGCGCACAGCACATCATTCTGCAACATCTCAATCAATACGGCTCACTATGGTATCAATATGCAATTGTATCAAATAAATAGATAATTTTGACAACAGTTAAGTACTAGGACCATTAACCAACATTTTATAATTTTGATTAATTGTTTGCGAGTTAATCATTTTTGTTTGAAAAATTCAGATGTTTGATGAAAGAATTTGGGTTACAAGAATGGATGGATTTTGGCAAACCAAAAAAGGATGGGGCCTATAGAATGCATATATATATTAAGCCTACAGAATTTGTTTATGGAATTAGCCACACAAAAGGAGCAGTATCTAATGGATCGTAGAATCCCTTTGGCATGCATTCAGGTCTTGCAATTATTATGAACAATGAGTTGGTGGTAGTGAGGCGTCCGATCCTTCTACTCTTTCATAATCACAGTTGGTGACGAGTCTCTGCAATTATGCACGTACAATGATACAATGTTTGGTTGATTAAATTTATGCTTAATTGTATTCTAAGTTTCCAACCAAGAAAAAAAGAGAGTAAGACGGGCCTTAAATTATTGAGTTTTGCGGCCCGAAATATGAAGTATGCACATAATGCCAGCCTTTCCCCTTGAAAATGCCTACTTTGCAAAGCCTTGTTCACAAAAAATCACAAGAAAACATACAGATACAGCTTGTGCTTTCAAGGGTTTGGAACTAACTGAGGGTTTTCTGTGTCTGTTGTACCACTGTCTTTGTTGTTTTCCTTTTCCTTAACCTGCTCGCTTTCCTTCTTGTGTTTTATCTCGCCGTAGAAGTATGAGACAAAACCCCATAGGGAAAGTACAAGAGAAACCCCCTTTTCTGCTTGGAACTTTTCTTTGTAAAAGATCACTGCAAAGATCTCTGTTACCGGTAGCAGAACAGCGATTACGATGCCGGAGAGTAGAGATGAGGCACAGAAGATGACTCCTATGGCTCCCAGGAAGAAAGCCTGCCAGACTATTGCACTCACTACAAGCACCACGTAGTACGTAGTCTCCCCGAGCTCGAATTTTCTCGCTTCTCTCGGAATTACCTGGACAACGTTTATTTTCATAATTAGACTACATACATCTTCCAAAATCCATTACTAAAAAAGCAGCTATTAATTAGCCAAATAATGTGTCTCCAAAACTTAAAAAAAAAACGAGATAATTTGTTGGTATGAAAAAAAAAATTGGTATGATCATAAGAAAGTCAAGGGAGTACCAAAGTTTTCTGGCATATGAGCACTCATTGCAAAAAACGTTGACGTCCATAAATGGTAGGGGAAAAAACCAAGTAAGAGCGAAAAAAATTATTGCTACTTATAAGTTTCACAAACTTTTCCAAAATTATTGTTTTCCATCCAAGTATGTAGATGGTCACTGGCACATGAAGGGTGTTTAAACCGCCATTATTAATTTATTCATTCCAGTATATTAATATTCATGCACTGTATATCTGGTATCATGGTTCATCATGATCTTAAAAGCCGCAAAGAATTTTGAACCCTAGCTATATGGGTGTCTAGACGATATGCACAAATAATTTCCTCATCATTGAAGAAATAATAATTATATGCCGTCATATCCCACCTCAATAATTGAAGAACTAAACCATTTTGATGGTTAAATGAAAAAAAAAAACATGGACTATTCCAATGCTACTATTAAGCTAAAATCACAGAATTCATTTTAGTACTAACCTTGAAGTCATTGTTGACCAGCATCCCAATCACGCAGAAAATGGTGGCGAACAAGCTCATAACCATCTGAATCTCCAAAACCAAAGCATACGTGATGTTCTGCTTGGCCTTCTTGTACATCAACTCCACCAACGGCAACACAAACCCATACAACGCAGCCGCGGCAACCGTCATCATGAACCCCACCATGTACTGCATGTTCGACTCTCCCTTGGGCCGGTCGGAGCTCGTGTTCAGGCTAAGAATCGCCGCCCCAACCGTCAGAAGTACGACCGCGTTTATCGAATACGACGTGAACTTCTGCTTCACGAGTATGAAGGCAAACAAGGCCGTGAAAGCCAGCTGTGCCGCAATAATTAGGGCTGAGGTGGAGATAGGGAGGCGTGCAACACCATAGGCGTAGAGGTAGTCGTCAAGGCCGGTTATGACGCCGATGACGGCGGAGGCAACGAAGAGAGGGAGCTTCATGAGGAAGAGCTTGGTCGGTGGTTCGGCTGGAGCTTGGTTTTTGCGGCGGTGGTAGTAGGCGATGGCTATAGGAACGAGGATTATGGGCCAGCCACCGGTTTCCAGCATGCACGAAAGCCAGACACGCTTGCCACCGTGGATGAAGTACAGGCGCATTATTAAAGGGCCGCCGCAGTTGCCTATGGATAAGAGCACGCAGCTCAGAATGAGCAGCAACCTTTTCAGGGCGGCGGCTTTACGTTGCTCCTCATCGGTGGTTTCCATTATCCTGGCCGGAATTCGCTATAGGTCTAAAAATGTGTGTGTGTTGGTGTGAGGACTGAGGAGTAATATACTTGTATAGATGGTTACAGTGAGCAAAATCGGTCTAGGTGTGGGGGAAGCAAAAATGCTTGGGCCGGCACTTCTAGTGGATCCTATTTATTTCGTACATCAACGGTTGGCAGTCGTCCACGAGGTGATTATCGTCTCTGTCGCAGCTCATGGATGAGCAAATGTTAATGCAAGACAACCATAAGTAATAAAGTGAATTTTGGTTACACATATCTTTAGAGCTCCGCCAAAATAGGATCTCTCTATGGTTTTCGGGAAAAAGTTTTGTTTCTCTCCGACAGCGCGTCCATTGACGCCGTCAGAAGGGAGCTTGGGGCGGGCCAGGTGGTGGCTTTGTTTGGATGGTTGGTGATGGGGAGCGAGAGGGGATGACGGCTCCGGGTGTGGGTTGAGAAGTGGCTTGGGTCCGGTTGCGGTGTTGTCGGCCGGCGGCAATGTTGGGTGTTGTTCTTTGAAGGTTTTGGTTGGTTCTCTTTGGTGGTCTAAGATGGGTGGGTGCGGTGATCTGAGATGGGGAGGCGCTGGTGTCAATTTGCATCCTTGGATTCTAATCCGGGTTGGTTCTTGGTGCTTCTGCCGAGGGTTGATTTCATGTAGGTGGGTGGTCTCATCGGCTTGGTTCTAGGTTGCGATCTTTAGACGATGACCGGTGTTGGCTTTTGGGCGGCAGGGCTGTGGCCGGACGGCAGGCGATTTCTCGGCCTGCGAACTGTTTGTCCCTTCTAGTTTGTGGACATGGCCTAGGATTGGGTCATAGTAGGTGGGCCTAGGTTTTTTTGGCCCAGGTCTATAGTAGGTAGATTTGTGTCGTGTCGGTAAGTACACATGTTTATGGCGCATGTCATCTCCATGGATTATTTAAATGTCGGTTCTTATTTGGTGTCAATGTACTTGAGAGGTTGTCTCTGTAAATATGTCGGATGTTTTGGTATGTGATGCTATTGGAACGGGTCTCTTCTTGAGATTGGCGGGGAGTAGGATTTTGACTACTTCTAAAATCGGTTTTTTCATTGGTTCGAAATTTGGCCTTCTTAGCTCATGTTTTTTTTTTGCGATAGTCATGTAACCAGCAGTTTTTTTTTTGGAACGAGCGTGGGAAACTTTGTTCTTCTACCGAGTGTTCCTCTTGGTGTAATTATAATATCTTTTTGATGAAATATAAATTCATTTTTCTAAAAAAAAAACTAATGCAATACCAAGTTAGAGTCTAGCAATGTGTATCAAAACAGGAGTCAACTAATTGGGTGAGGCTGATGAATATTGTGTGTGTACGTATAAGTCTTGTCATATGTATTGAATCTGTTGTCATCATTGGTGTATCATTCCAACGTTCAAGATTTTTGGATAATAACTAGAGCTAGCTACTGCGAAACTTTATCTACACTAATTCTCGATAGTCTAATCAGATGTATGTTTAGGGTAGAGCATTTATAGTTTTAAAGTTTAGGGAATTAGTTGTTTCTACCCAAAAACTAAGAGCTAACCACGCACCCTGACTGTCCATGACAGCATAAATTTGCTTATCCTAATATTTTCAAGTACAGAATGTAGGTGAGCAACAATTTACTTTGTTTAGAGTTACCAATATGTTTTGTATGTGACATATTGTACATGTGGCTCCCTCAAATCTAATGAATGAAAGATAATAATAATAATAAAAATAATAATACGTGTATATCTTTAAGGACAAGGGAATGCTATACGTGTGAAGCGCGTATATTGAACTATATATTCAATCTTCCACGTACCAGCTACATGCATTTAGGAAATCCTGACGCTGTTCATGCTATAGATTTAAAAGACGAGAAGATCTGAATTGAAAGTTACATGAATGGTCCCAGGCCTTTTGCACCGATTGGTGATGCATGATTGCATGTAATGCTTATCTCCCACCAAGCAAATGGCCGGCGTCATCGATCGTAGGCATATGATAGTGCTTACAGATTTTTTAAACTACTGCACATGGTTTATCTTATGAGTGCGTGGTTAAATGACTTAATCTTTATGATGATGATATGATCGATGTATCATGACCCTGCAATAAATACTGTTAATTTCTAATTTTTTATAAGGATTAATTTCTATTTATTATTCTAAACTTTAGGTAATTTATCCGGTCATTTTTCTTTTGTTTCAATTATGTGTGTTCTTGTATTTTTTGAAATTAAATCAAACTTGGAGAAATTTTTAACTTTCCTTCAACCTTATGGTATTAATATAATGAGATAGGTATTTATAAGATATTTTTGCGCTTTCATAAATGTCATGAACTGAATGATAGGTCATAATTCTCTCATCCATATTTGGATCTAGACATTTTTGTAGGCACAAATTAAATTTTTATCCCATTATAAAGGTTTTTAAAAACTTTAGGGACAGGTTTTTAAAAACGGTACTCGTGATTGAAATAAAATAAAATAGTCAAAAAAACTCAAATTAAGAGTGGTAAACTGAAATTTATTCCTTTTATAATGATTCTTTTCTTTTTAATAGGATCCGGATCCTCTCCTAATCTATTCTCAAGCTGAGCTACCTAAGTTACTTCAAGGATGATGACACGTGTATTATACTGATCTGATGGTCTACATTTCCTCCTTTCATTTCTCCACCCTTTCTTCCCCTTCTCCTTGTTCTGTCGATCTCTCTCTCTCTCTCTCTCTCTCTTCTTTTTCCTTGGTTCCTATCCCTCTTTCTTCTGTTCTTCACTCAATAGAACACCAGTACCAACATCTCAACCCACTACCTTCTCCAAATTCTAATTATCTAATACCCCAACAGCTCAAATCCATTTTTATTTTTCATTTATTGAAACTCAGATCATTATTATCAAGTTTGTTCATGCAAAACTCAAGAACCAAATACTAATCTCAACCGATGGGATTCTGAACCAGAAGATCAGTAATGGGTGAGTAAAATTGACAAGCTTCTTTGCAGCCCAAAATTCTTATAAGCTTTGTATTCAAAATCTAATCTATGGGCTCAATAGAACAAAAAAAAATTCCGGATTGATCTCCATATCTAATCTCCAACCATTCTTTCAGTCGTTTTCTCCATATTCTTTTGTATCATACAACAAAACAAAAAATTCACAAACCCAACTATTTCTCCTCCTAATCCTTCTCCTTATATTACTGTGAGCTCTTGGTCTTGATACCGGGGAGGAAAATATGGATGGTTGTCATCCGTGACTGGAAATCGGAGAAATAGAGAAATATAAATGGCCCATGAAATAGAGATTCGATCGGCGGGGAGACAGTGAAGAGGTCGATACTCAAAAGTATAGAAGAGAAGATTGAAAAGAGAAGGGAATTAAAAGAGACCATCAGATCCAAAAAAATCACACGTGTCATGATCTGGTCAAAAGCTTAAGTAGCTCAGCTTGGGAATAGGTTAGGAGAGGATCCGGATTCTTTTTAATATCTAAAGCTTCAACCCTCTTCTCTTGTTTTTAGCCATCCATATAGTACTAATGTTGATTGACGATTTTGACAGGCACTACTAGTCGTCTAATCTACTAAAGCATATTTAAATATTTTCTATTAACTTAATTGATCACTTTTGAAATGTTATGTCACTTATATGTATGCTTAGCTAGTCATTTAGTCAAGAAATTATATATAATCCGTTTCAGGTGCGGCATACGCACCAAACAGATTCGACGATTCTGGCGACCGACAGTGCGGAATGTACCGGCCACACTCCCCCTCCTGATGTGCCTACCATATCATTTATCAGTAGAAATAATTCATGTTGGAAATGGACATTACGTACCTATCAGTATATATCCTCTAAGACTTTGTTTTTATTTTGTTCTTATTAAATGCATGTCATCTTAATTAATCTAATCGAATTGAAGGGGCGGTAACTGAAACCTTAGAGAGAGTTTTTAGAGAGGGTCGTTGTCTCGTTGTTGTCTGTCCGGCTGCACCCGAGCGCTAGTATGGGCCGTTGGCATCGCTGGTACAGTGTGAGTGTGGCCGGACAGAGGTGTTGATGGGCATATCTACATCACAAAGATTGGAATCAGGATGGGGAGTTTCTCTCTCTCGTTGGGCTACAGTGAACAAGGCGGCAATACCAGTTCTTTTGTTGAGAAATCCCAGGGTTTGGGATCTATTTCTAGGGCCTTTATCTTGCTGTTTATTCTCTAATAGTAGTTATTTCATTATGTTGTATAGTTTGTTTGCATTTCTTGCAAATAATAAGTCCCTACATTAGTATTGTTAGGGGAGTCGGGATATGTACTTATGTGTGCAATTTGAGTGTCTTGTCTGCTCTAGCCTTTAGGTAAGTGGTGAGTTCATTGTTTTACCAAATGTTTGTTGCCTCCTATTGGTAGGATGAGATTTAGTGTTGTCAGATTTATTTTTTGGCGGCAACATAGTGGGAAAAGTTGTGAAATTGATAATTATGTTTCCCAGTAGTCGAGTTATTTTTCCGGTATGTCATCGCTATTCTAAATCAAATAGTGTAGTCGTTCGAGCACTCTTTGCTAGTTGGTGTCTTGTTGAGTACAAGTTTGTAAAGATGTCCGATATTATTTCAGGTCTTTATAATTATGAGTACTTTAGGCTTCATGTCCCCCATTTGTATTCCTCAGTTTCATAAATCAAACTTCAAGAGTAGCCTTACAAGCCCTCCTTTAAAAAAATGACATTTAATTTTTCATTCCTCTAAGAACACAAAGTAAGTCTTTCAGATTTCCTATCAAAAATATATCAGATTAATCTTTTCTCTATTGAATTCTCATCCAGAGCTCATTGTATTTCATGTTAAGTGAATGAAGTAACCATTTGATAAAAACAAAAACAAAGATTTGAGTACGTTATCCCATTGAATAGAAATTAGATACAAGTGGTAAGAGCACAAATACCTAGGAAGTAGCTGAGTTATTATGTCTTAGGTTCGAGACTTCATGTCAATGATGTCATGACTCACGAGAGAAGTGTACGTGTGAAATTTTGGAGGAAAACTAAAATACAAATATGAAAGCAATGTGTCGCTGATGACATAGTACTTACGTAGAAAATCATGCTACCATTTTATCATGTTCATTTTGGTGGAATTGACGAGCAAAAGAATTATGTAATTTTTATGTCGATAATATGCACCTTAGTACTAAAAGTCATTAGTCATTTCTTTATTTCTATTTATATGTACGCTTGTAATTACTCTTCATTCTCAACTACCACAATGTAGCCTCTAACCTTTCAAAAAACAATGAAGCCTCTAATACTTTGTCTGCGTTTTCTTAGCTTTCATCTCATTTTTATGCACTTTGGTTTCCTTTGCTTTCATCTCATTTTATGCACTTTGGTTTCAATAAACCATTGTAGCTTTATTTAAATAAAAAAAACTGTTGTAGCTAAGTTTCAGTTATAAGTTGTAACTTGTAACTGAAGCAAAACCAAAAGGTACATCCAAAGTTTCAAACCCTGAATCATGTTAATGCTAACCATTCATTGATACATGCACAAACACATGGAGAAACCAGTTATTAACTTTAATGAGTCCACGTACATGCGGGCGAGTATAAGCTAAGCTCGAACTTGAAGGGACGCATGTCATGAGCAATTTCAGCATCGTCCGCAGTGAGTGTATACCACAACCCCAAACCAATCGTAACACTGCAACACAAGTAGATGATCTAACACAGACCAGGGCCTCACACACAAGAACGTACCACCATGCAAACAAGGCGCGCCACCCCAGTCTGCACCACCCTACACGGAGGTTGCTATTACTTTAAATCTATACACGCAGAGACATCCAAGATGCCAGACCTCAAAGTCGCATACAAAAACTAATCCTGACGCCCCCTAGACGACTACAATCACCACCCACGTACATAGCCCTGCTCCGTCCTTCAAGAGAACCTAAATTAAACAAGGTGCCTGTAAATAATCGAAAGTTTTTGCAGGGATAGACCAAGCATGGTCCAACTGAATATGAGCCCATTGCCAAAGATGAGATCTATGACTTCTCTATTTGTTCGGGCTTGTTCGCCCCCATCTAAGTGATCCAACTAAAGAAAAAGTGTACGGTGTAAAAGTAGTGTAAAACCCTGGTTTTGTTCCGGGACAATTATTATTCTACACTTATGTGTGTTTTAGCCTAATATGTTTCATGTTAGGAGATAGATTAATATCTCCGTAATAGATTAGGACTCCGAATCCTACGGGATTGTGGTTTTGTAATGCCTATATATATGCCCCCATATCATTCAATAATACACAATTATTTCATCCTGAAACACGTTATCACGCACTTTGCCCTAAAACCCTGAACTTTTAGAGCCCTAGATTTTTTTTCTCTTCTCCACCGCCGATCGCCGTCGTCTCCTGCCTCCGACATCTTCCCGTTGGCGTTCCTCGTCGGCACAGCCCCTGCTCGCCGTCGCTGCAGCCCCCCCCCCCCCCCCCCCCCCCGCTGCTACCTCTGCAGCCCCGCAGCCCCTGCATCACCCCTGCACGCACACCTGCAGCCCCCCGCAGCCCCGCACGCAGATTCTGCCCTGTAGCCCCGCACAGAGATTCTGCCATGCAGCCCCGCACACCCCCCAGTTGCCTCTGCACGCAGCCCCCGCAGCCCCGCAGGGTCTCTTCCGCATTTGCTCCGCAAAAACATTTTTTTTCCCCGCAAGACCCCGCATCAGAAGATTCAAAATTGATCCTCCCGCATATATACGCAAGAAACGCGAACTGCACAAGCAAACTCTTCGCTCAAGAGAAGCTACTCCCGCCTTCTCTACCCTTTTGGGCCTATGGCCTACCGAGCACAATAGCCCTTTGGGCTTCATACTATATTTTATTTTCCTTTTCCTATTTCATTATTTAAATGTTCATTGGCACGTTTTTATTTCTAACGATATTTCACGTGCTCATATAGGTAAAATCATTGCTCATCGTACTATGGTGATGACATTCATGCCGAGATGGACGATACTTTTGTCATCTACATACGATTTCGATCGTATCCTCCCAAGATTTTTATGTCATCGGACGAATATCGAAAATGACTTCATCAAGCAACTTCATGCATGACGATCGATTTTCAGAGCAATTTACTTATATACGGTCTATTTGGCAGACCAACAAGTATGTTTTTCTTAAAGTTCCTGCTTTTGAACATATATATATAAATTATCAGGCGCTATTAGCCTTTTTCATGTCTTCTTTTCCGGCATTCTTATTACGCTGATGAGACCAAAGAGGGATATGATTCCCCTCTTGGTCGACATTTTTTGTGTGACGGTCATGGGGGAGTCATGTTATTATTTAAAGGGAAGAAATCGATTTCGTGTGGTTGTCTGAGTACACCGCTGTTTTGGGTGCGATCATGAGAATCGCCGATATGCATCGATTATTTTGTGACCATATACATCACAACCCTTCTAATTCTGGTTACATACTTGAATATTTCGATTATTCGAAACCTATACAACCCTCGTTTCTTATGGATGCGTCGCCATCGCGACTGTTATTTGAATGTTTGAGTTTTCTTAAACTCATGTCGATAAACGATAATCCCAAGGTCTACGTACTCATTTATTTGAGTTGATTCATTACTCTGATGCATCACTATTTGCCTACAAAAGATCCCAAAAATAACACATTCTATGGGACACACTTAAAGTGATTCAATAAACGTCTATGATGTTGTATTACCAGAGTTGACCTTGAAACATGCTCCACATCCGAGAAACACATGTCTTTTTTGACACATGTATCTATTTCTTGAGGACATTTTGGAGATGGAAACATAACATTCTTCCATTCTCAAGTAAGCACATTTTCTAGCCTCAAGCTAAGGCTCCGCCCAATCCGATATACAAGATTTTGTTGCTACGGACTTTTGATTAGTCACTCTATTTTGATTATGTCTTTTGCTTACTATTTTTCAAGTATGACGTTGGCATTGCCATGATTATTGCTCGACTTTAGCTTAAGTCGTCTATTAGAATTGGAAGCTTGCTTGTGTTGTATTAAATATTAGCATATTCTATAAAATTTCTCATATTTCTTGTTTACAAGATGGACTCGTGAGAATTTTATTTGCCTTGGCTTAGCATGCATGGTCAACGTTTGCAACTCACGTGGTTTTTAAATTGGCCGCTTTTGGGTTACATTTGACCCCAATAGCACTACATTGTGATTTTGGACCTTCAAATTTGGAAAACGGACCTCGGAACGTCAAACTTGAAGTCGTTTTTTCCCGGTTACTGTTCCGGCGTTTCCGGAACGTTTACCGACATTTTACCGGCGTGTTCGCCGCCTTCCGGCCATATTCTGGGGTTTCCGGCACCACCACCCAGTTCCTACCGGCGTCCCCTGTCGGACCTGAAGTTCCGGCCTCCATACCGGCAAGTTCCGGCCGCCGCCGACCGGTTTTCCGGCAATCGGTGCTGCCGGTTTCCGCGCGAGTTTTTCCGACGATTTTTCGTCTTTTCTCGTCATTTTTCCGGCATATTTCCAGCAGTTTTTACTGCCACGTTTTCCTAATCCAAATTTCACCCAGTTTTGAGTTCTTTTGACATGGTTTTTCAGTTAATTTTCCGGTTTTCTCCAAGTCGTTTCATCGCTCAAACGATTTTATTATTATTGGTGACCACCCGCACCAAATGGATGGTCTTCCACCCAAATTGTTTGGTATTCAACTGCTCCAATACCATGTTTTTCCAACTTTTAAGTTGAAAAATGTAGTCTTATTGCCATGTGATACATTCGATGAGATTGTCATTTGTTTCAATCCCCCCTCTTACAATATCTTACAGCGTATTGTCTAGAGAAGTTCACCACGTTGTTGACTATCTTCATTTTATTTTGAGCATGTCTCACCGTGAAATCGAGTGTCTTGCTAATTGCGTAACCACCCACACTGTCCTACGGCGCAGGTAGTTGTTTTACGGATCTCGTGCGGAGATTGTGTTTCATATCTTCGTGCCTTGCTAAGTTTTAAAGGCCATACATGCCAATGATGGATTTTCATCTTGATATTTGTGTTAAGAATGGAGAGGAATAAATCTGTCAGATTTCATTGACAGTATCCTTTTCAAGCTTCGACAGTAGCTTTGTTATCCTGCAGACATAGTTTTGCTTGCCTGCAGCAGTAGCTTTATGTAACTCAAGTTTCTTTGAATCATGGGTTCGGTTTTACTGTCTTCTCGGTTTTGACATGATCGTTTTTTTGGTCATTTTGAACAAGATATGATGATTCGAGTTCTTTGAAATTCACATCATCATCTATTTTTCATGTTCACGAAGCGATTGGAGGACCACCTCACCCATGCTCCACACGGTGAGGCCGAGCCTGCCTATTTCGGCGGCTCCATGGCATTAAGGCCGTCGGTGGCGGCATCCCCTTCTTCACAGGAGCTTGTGATGCCTCCCGTGTTTTCTAATGCCTCCATGGTAATCTCTGATGCCCATCGCTCATTTTGCAAAGCTTGTTCTTTTGCTAGATTTCAAAGAAGTCCTTATTTACTAAGGCTCCAACCGAGAACATTCCATTCTTATGACGTATTTAAGGTGACATTAGTGGACCATATCCAACCGAATGCGGACATGTTTCGGTATTTTTATGGTATAGGTTAAGAGCATCGACGCGTCGGTCACACGTCGCTTTGCTTTCCACAAGAAACGCTGCATTCACTAAAGTTTTTAGCTATGATCATCAACCTAAGGGTTCACCACCCTCCTATCCTCTCAAATCTATTTGAATGGATACCGTTGGAGAGTTCACCCCCACGACTTTGATGATTTCGTTTTACATGTCTACTGGGATCGTCGTTGAACATATTAGTCCTCATGTTCATTCACTGCACGATCTAGCAGAGTTCAGACTTGGTTATGGGTACTAACCTGCCGATTTTTGCATGGGGATATGTAATGATGTTGCATACATCGACACTTATTCGTTTCAGACCCACAACTTGCCAAGCGTTTAGTGCGTACCAGATGATCACTGGATACGGTCCCAACGTTGTTTTCACTAACGCCTATTTGGTTAAAGTTGTTTATGTGCCTCAATTGTAGTTATCTCAATGGGTCTACTTGAAACGATTAAGTATTCTGGTTGGTTATGATTTATGAATCACCAACACTTTTCCGCTATTTCCAATCTACAACCGTTGATCTCTATCTTACGATATTAGCAGACGGTCACTTTGATGATACATACTTCCCGTCGTTAGGGGGAGATATGGAATGTTCCCATTCCGGTTTTAACGCTAGGAATTGACGTGGTGTGGCACTATGTCTCATTAAGATCCCGCACTACTCAAAGTGAGTAAATGTGCAACGCATTATCGACCTCCAGAAAGTTAAAGATTCGATGCTCAATGACTTTACCGATATTGTGAAAGTGACGAGATCGCACATAAATGCTGTGATGTGCCGGTAAGGTTGGAACTCTTAGAATATGGGAGAATTTCATATGACCTGGTCCTAGCACCGTTGGTACCATCCCTGACAGTGGGAAGGAAGCCGGCGATGGCACCATCGTACGTTGTGGTGTTGTCGGCGCCCGTGGTATTGTACCACAAAACAAGGGCGGCAAACTCAAAGATGGACTAGCAAGGGTCATAGCTTCGGTCTTGGCTCCTACCTAGATGAGGGGGTGACCATTATTCTCTGGAATTAAAACCAGAAAGAAGCGAAGTGCGTAGGCACAAGTATTTCTCCCATCATCAAGAGATATTCTCTGAACATGTGTATCAACTAAGTTTCTGTGGGACGCTACAGACTCATTTGTTGATGTTAGAGAAGAATGGAAATCCCATGAATTGATCGTATACAACGCGCGCGTGTGTTTAATGGATTGATCTCCCATGATTGATGATGTATTCGCTTATGCTCATATTCCGTTGTAAAGCATCAACGATGAGCAACTTGACCGAAGTGGAAAGAATCAATACAGGTTGAACTAGACTTGTTATGTTGGTCGTTGTTTGTAAGTGTAATGAGAAAGATGAAGTCATGCAATATATGCAGGACTTATGGTGCAAAGATTGTCTCATTATCCTTGTAATGAGTACGATGAGTTATATTCTCTCGTTATGGACATAATTGCTTTCCGCTACTTGATCAGTAGTAGTGTCCATGAAAACTGATTTGCAGCATATGATAGTGGTCATATAATATCTGTAAAGGGATCTTGACGCATATATGAGAGTGCCAGAGGGACTTTAAATGCCTCTAGACCATGGAGAGCTTATGTAATCAGATTGCGACATTCAAGAGAACGTAGTACAATCGGTTGCAAGAACTCATACCCATATGTGTTCATATGAAGCTAATTCTTGATTCTCTATTCCGTCTAAGTATAGATGATGAAGAGATTCAATGAGCTATACATTCATACATGTTAGTGTTGTTGGGACACTATTGCTTTCATTATGACGTGATTAACTATGCGCCTATGCATTGTCATTAGACTTGCATTGCTTCTTTGACATGGGTTTAGTTCTACACTTAGTGAACCAACACAAATCTTATCCACACCAACGCCGCCAGCAGCTCCAGCAACATCAACATACGCCTTGGTGTAGCAGTCGACACTGGTAGCGTAAAAGATACGTACGGTTCCACTTCGGACCAAAATCAGTCCTTCATTGGTCCATTCCCCCATTCTTTTTGCGAAAGTCACATTGAATGTAACAAATCAGAATCTGTCCAGTTTCGTAGGTCAACTTCAACGAGACCTACAAGACAGCTCGCTCAATGAAATATGGTGAAATTGGTACCTTTGGAAAGGCTTATGTGTCTACTTTTCAGATACACTAACCATTTGTTCATAGCTATCATATTGAGTGAGTTATGGCCGTTTTAGAAAAGTAGGACAGTCCTGTCCGGAAATTTGCAAGTCAGTCAACTTCGACAGAGCATTGTGAATTGTTCCGATCGGATGAGGTTGTGAACCTTATGTCACTGGAAAGCCACAGGTGTCTACTTTTCAGAACATTTTACGGTTCGCTTATACCTATTTTGACGAAGAAGTTATGGCCGTTTAAGTGAATGAATGTCATTCTATCTGAAAATCTGATTTTCATTACAAACTCTTGTTTTGAGTTGTTATGCAATCTTGTTTCCTAAGATCTAAGTTTAGCTAAGTATAGCATGAATGATCTAAGGATGTGTGGCTAGACTAATGATTAATCATTAGCCCAAGATTACGTTTGAGAAGCATGTAATGAACGTTGTATACGTTGTACTTTGTACTCCATGATTATGGCACTAATCAGGGAGAGTTGTTTCGTAGACTTCAGGGGGAGTCTAGCTCACATGATACTATTAAATGTAGACGGTGCGTTGTGCTCTTTTTCCCTTCGATCAAGCTTTTGTTTTTACCCAAGAGGTTTTTATTTTGCTTGACAAGGTTTTTACCGAGGCAACGATATGTGCACCATGCAACCTAGGCATGCGACACAAGGGGGAGTGTTCCGGGAGAATTATTATTCTACCCTTATGTGTGTCTTAGTCTAATAGGTTTCCTGTTAGGAGATAGATTAGTATCTCCGTAATAGATTAGGACTCTGAATCCTACGAGATTGTGGTTTTGTAATGCCTATATATAGGCCCCCATATCATTCAATAATACAAAATTATTTCATCCTGAAACAAGTTTTAGATTTTGTCAATTTTTATCTGTAAATCAATATAGGAACTCAGTTCGTGATGGTAATTTGTCCCAATACTCGATCTTGTGGCAGTGCTGGTAACTGGTAAGTGGTTACGGATGACAACATTTGGCAACCTTGATCAGATTTGCATATAAGCTTTTCCGTCATGTTACTAGCCCGGAAGTGTAAAACCCATCTGAATCCCTTAGCAGGGGTTTAGTTTGTGTTCTTATTACACTACAAAAAATATGAGGAAATGACACATTCATTTGTGGCTCAAATATGGCCGTTAATGGTGTGGCCTGTACTCAAAATCTCACAAAACTTCTACAAATGTGGTTTTATTATTATTATTAAATCTAAAGGCCACATTTGTAGGAAATTTGTGGTATTTTGGGAAAATGCCACACAATTAAAGGTACATTTGAGCCACAAATAGTTTGTGCCCTTTCCTCGTTATTTTGTAGTGCTACGAAACCCGTGTGACTGTTTGTCACTGGCGAGTTTACTTGCATATGCATGCTTCTGGTTCGCCTCTGTAGTTTCACACACCTTGACTTGAAGACATGTTCATGAGGAAATCTCTAATAGTTAAATTCCTCATCAGATCAGACGTCAAGGTACTTGCCCAAAGTCTCACTAATGTATATATCTATACTATATTAGGTCTATTATGTAGATGATGAACCTGTAATTTTTTTTCCCTGCATGAACCTCTTGATGGGTAAAGCTGCCATGTTAAAATTAGATGTACGGATGTACCATTCATTGTTTAATGAATCATGAATTGCAAGAAATTGAGTCAAGTATTTGTTGCGTGCAAGATATATCAGGGAGAACATTAATTGAGTTTAGAATTAGATCGAGGTCGATAAATTAATATTCTCTTCTTCTGCTCCTTTTGTTCCCCAAAGAAAGTCGATGCATGTATGTACGGAAATTATTCCCTCATCACATCTACCTAATGTGACTAGAGAGTTGAAAAATGAATATTACAATAAATTTGTATGATCTCTCATCACATCTACCTAATCAATCCATTTTACGTATTATACTTAATTTTGTCAAGCTAGCTAGCTGTTGCAGAACTTGTAAGCATCATCCCTAGCTAAGTTTACTTAGCTAATCGCAATAAGCAGCACATAACCACGCTTTTAAAGCTTGAGTGACATGATTATAACACAATTTACAAATTAAATAAAACTCCATCGAAGATTATAGTTAATTCCACAATAATCACTGTCGGTATTGGATTGATCCGTTGAATATGAACTCCCCCTCGAGTCCAGTACTTCTACATTCCCTTTTGAACAACTAATTTGTCTCTACCCAAATGAATTACAGAGATAAATTATCTAGGTTCGTATATCATTGAACCTGCTCTTGTCTATATCCCTTGATACAGGAAACTTGAAGCCTCAAGGGTGGATTTGTTTAGTAAGTAGGCTTCTTCTATGTATTACTTTAATTAACGTCGAGTCCTAATTAATACATATATGTTGCGGGGCAAGAATGATGGCTGTTTATAATTTTCATTTTGATCAAATGTATGATGTGCAATTCAACTTGAGGTTTTCCACTTTCGAGTGGTTAATTGCACCAGGTGGCCCGGTTAAATACTACTTATTTCTAATGAATAGGATGACTGGCTTGTGAATGTCACAGGAGAAAATTTAAAGATTCAAATTTGAGTACATGCGCGCAGTACTTGAAAAACATTTTATTTATCTCCAAAAAGTGTTAGGGCGTCATCCAAATTCAGCGCCGTATCTTACGTGTCATGTCATGTCATGTCATATTAACACATTAATAATTAAAATTATATAAAAATGTCATTTTGAATGGAAAGACAATTATATTTTTGTTAATCTAACGATTCTAAATTAGTATAAAAATATTTTTTATTATTTTTTATCATTTATCCGTTTTCATCACAATAATACTTCTAAAATACAAGTTAAAAAACTAAAATTTATGAAAATATGTTTATCATTTATTCATTTTCATCACAAAATATATTTATTTTTTAAATTTCAGACGATGTAGGGTAATTATAACATTTATATTTAGATGAAACTTTTGGTAAGATTCTTTTGGGTTTTTTTTTTCTGAAACGAAATATTATTTTGTTAGGGTATAATCAATTTAAGAGGATATGTAAGGTAACAAATGTTATTTTTCCTAGAGTATACATATCTTAATTAATATTATATTTAATACAATTATGTTGATGGTAATCTTTCTAGTGACAAATATTTCAAGATTTATGATTTTTTATTTAATTAATTTATATTTACGACTAATTAATGACTATAATCAATTAATACAATTACCATATAGACACCCCCACACACACGTATATATATATATATATCGCCTGTGCACACACATACACATATATATCTATATATTTTCAATCATACTTTGTGTATATCGTTTTTTTTTTACATTTTGAAAGCATTTTGAAAAAAAATAATGATAGAAAAAAGAACTACAATTTTTTTATAATAATATAGAGTCGTTGAGGATAAGATTGATTTTCATTCAAAATGACATTTTGTGATTATTGTAATTACTGACATGACAAGCTGACATGGTATGCCACATGAGATTGCGGCTCCAACTCTAGCGTCATATTTTCATCATGGCGCTAAAACATTTTCTATTTCCAAATTCCGATTACATACAATATATATGACTTGAGGATTTAGTTCAAGTTTAATTTTGCATTTCAATTTTCATACGACTAATTTCTATTACAGTAACATGCCATTTTAAGTTTTCTATTTGATTTTGAATGCATTTGGAAGTATGAGAGCCAAGCCCTAAATTTACTTGAGTGACAGCTCAATTCAACTTGTATGACATTATCACGTGAATCTAGCAATTCAAATCTAGATAATCACGATTTGAAATAATAGTAAGTTAGTAACTGATGCAGCCTGCATTGCAGACAACTATCTCTTTCGTCTGGATGGTCGAAAGAGTAAGGGTCGTAACTGATATGTTAAATGCATTTAATGTTTTGTCTTAATTAGCTGAGTCTTTTATTTTCCTCTAAATCAGTTTTGGTTTACTGGAAGCCTTAAAGCTTATGTAACTGATTTAGATTTCTGTTTAAAAGCTATGGTATAGCTTTTGGTATGTAGTTTTTGGGGGAGATTAAAATAAACAGAGAAACTTTCTCTTCTATCAACTTGGTATTCCTTAGGAATCAACAAGGCATAGTTCTCTTATTCTTGGCTATTCTCTTATGTGAGAATCAACAAGAGTAAGAATCAACTCTATTTCATAGAGTTTGTCATCTTACCTATCACGCACGTTGTCAGTTGGTATCCAGAGCTCAGGCCATTATGCCTCCAAGGAGGGGACGTGGAGGAGCGACTCAGGGACGTGGCAACGATGAAGAGGTTGAGCGTTTGGCTCAACAAGTTGAGCGCCTCACCCAACAGGTGGAGGCCTTAGTTCAGCAACAACATGATGAAGATGAATTTGATGACGAAATCAATCCTTTCGGTGAAGAAGGTGAGAGAGGAGAGCGGAGGCTGGTTCAGAATGTTGATACAAGGCGATGGGAGACAGGCATGAGGATTGACATTCCTGAATTCCATGGCAGTCTTCAGCCTGAGGAATTCGTGGATTGGCTAAATTCTGTGGAGGAGGTTTTGGAGTTCAAGAAGGTTCCTGAAGACAGAATAGTGTCACTTGTAGCTACCAGATTTCGTGGGCGTGCCTCAGCTTGGTGGCGACAATTGAAAGCAACTCGTTCGCGACAAGGCAAAAATAAGATCACAGTGTGGGAGAAAATGAAGAAGCACATGCGCAGCTCTTTCCTACCACCCAACTACTCCAGGTTGATCTATCAGCAGCTGCAAAATCTGAAGCAAGGAAACCGAACAGTGACAGAGTATACCACCGAATTCTATCATTTGATAGCTCGTTGCGATCTTGGGGAAACGGATGAGCAGCTAGTGTCAAGGTATATTGCAGGTCTCCGTACCGAGTTTCAAGATACATTAAATTTGCTAGATCCATTTACTGTGGCAGAAGCACAACAACGAGCCCTACAATTAGAGAAGCAAATCGCTCGAAAAACAGGCAGAGGTGGGACCTGGTCCCCTAGCAGTCCAAGTAATCGAGGTGCTATCAGCAACTCAGCCCCTAGTCGCACACCAGCTTCACAAGTTCAGAATGTGAAACCACACATGAGCGAACCTCCAGCCAAAATACAAGTTGTGGGGGTTGGACGTGCTGGTACTCGCTGCTTCAAATGTGGTGAGTCTGGACACCGAATGGCTGATTGCAAGAAAGAAGGAAGGGCCGGTAAGGGCTTGTTCATTGAGAATGAAGAAAATTCACTACAAGAATATGCCGATTTCGCACAGGCTCCTATTTATGATGACTATGGTGGGGATGATGATGTTTCTGAGGAGTTTGTGAAGGGTGATGAAGGGCCGATGCTTGTTGTACAAAGGACATGTTTTACCCCTCGAGAAGTAGAAGGTAGTGATGGGTGGCTTCGCAATAATATTTTTCAGTCCACTTGTACAATTGGTGGAAAGGTGTGTAGGTTGGTAATTGACCCAGGCAGCTGCGAAAATGTTATCTCTGAGGAAGCAGTTACCAAGCTGTGCTTGGAGACACAACAACACCCTCATCCATATAAGCTTTCATGGCTGCAGAAGACTAATGATGTGAAAGTTTCAAAGAGGGCTCTTGTTCCTTTCTCTATTGGTACAAGCTACAAAGATAAGGTGTGGTGTGATGTTGTGCCGATGGATGCTTGCCATATTCTTTTGGGACGACCATGGGAGTATGATAGACATGTGACACATGATGGACGGAAGAACACATACAGCTTCATGTTCAATAATACTAAAATCACTCTCCTGCCAACTCGGGAACAAGTCCCAAAGCCAACCCATGTTAAGTCTTCGATGATTTTATTATCAATGAAGAAATTCGTGGGAGAAATTCATGATACCGGGGTGGTCTACTTGTTGGTTGGTAAAGAGAAATCCAGTGATTTGTCTCCTATCCCTGTCCCTGTACAAGCTTTATTAGAGGAGTTTCAAGATGTCTTTCCTGAAGAAATGCCGGCAGGACTGCCACCTTCTCGTAACATCCAACACAGAATTGATTTGATCCCTGGAGCAGCCTTACCAAATAAGGCGCATTATCGGATGAGCCCCAAAGAACATGAAGAACTGAGACGACAAGTAGAGGAGTTATTGGCAAGAGGATACATCAGGGAAAGCATGAGTCCTTGTTCAGTTCCGGCCTTAATTACGCCAAAAAAAGATGGGACATGGCGCATGTGTATAGACAGCAGAGCCATTAATAAAATCACGGTACGTTACCGTTTTCCCATTCCTCGTTTGGATGACTTGCTAGATCAATTGTCAGGTGCTACTGTTTTCAGCAAGTTAGACCTTAAAAGTGGGTATCACCAAATTCGGATCAAAGATGGGGACGAGTGGAAAACAGCATTCAAAACTCGTGAAGGCTTATACGAATGGTTGGTCATGCCTTTTGGCCTCTCTAATGCTCCTAGTACTTTTATGCGGGCAATGAATGAGTTGCTTCGACGGTTTATTGGAAAGTGTGTGGTGGTTTACTTTGATGACATCCTTATTTACAACCCAAGCATTGAATTGCACCTACAACATCTAAGAGAGGTCCTAGAAGTCTTGAGAAAGGAGAAGTTTTATGCAGCAGTGAAGAAGTGTTCTTTTATGACTGACAAGGTGCTGTTCCTTGGCTATGTGGTGTCAAAAGATGGGATTCTTGTAGACCAGTCCAAAGTGGAAGCAATCAAGAATTGGCCAATGCCGAGAAATCTACAAGAAGTCAGAAGTTTTCATGGGTTAGTATCTTTCTATAGACGCTTTATACAAAACTTCAGTTCTATTATGGCGCCTATAACCGATTGTATGAAGAGTGGGAAATTCAGTTGGACTGAGGAGGCCATTGTAGCTTTTCAAGCCATCAAGGAGAAGCTAGTTACTGCCCCTGTTTTGACATTTCCGGACTTTAACAAACCATTTGAATTGCATTGTGATGCATCCAAAGTCGGCATTGGGGTTATTTTAAGCCAAGAGGGGCGACCAGTAGCTTTTTACAGTGAAAAGCTAAATGGCTTCAAGGTGAACTACAACACATATGATGTGGAGTTTTATGCTGTTGTTCAAGCCCTCAAGCATTGGCGTTCTTATTTAGCTCATAATGAGTTTATCTTATATTCTGATCATGAGGCCTTAAAACATCTCCATGCACAAGATAAGCTCTCTGCTAGGCATGCTAAATGGGCATCATATTTGCAGTAGTTTACATTTGTGTTTAAGCACAAATCTGGCGCCTTGAATAAAGTGGCGGATGCTCTTAGTAGGCGAGCGAATTTTCTCACCACCATGAATACTCAGGTGCTTGGGTTTGATTCATTGCGTGACTTATTTTCTACATATTCCTACTTTGGACCTATATTGAAGGATGTGGAATCAGGCCTACGATCTGACTTTATCCTTCATGATGGTTTTTTATTCAAAGAAAATCGATTGTGCATTCCGATGTCCAGTTTGCGTTTGAAGATCATTAGTGAGCTGCACAATGAAGGTCATATGGGGCGAGATAAGACATTGCAGCTGGTGATGAATTCATATTATTGGCCAACCCTACGACGTGAAGTCACTAAATTTGTTGAAGGTTGTAGGGTGTGTCAGTTATCCAAAGGTGTAGCAACTAATGCTGGCTTGTACATGCCATTACCAGTTCCTGAACGACCCTGGGAGCATGTCAGCATGGACTTTGTGTTGGGACTTCCTCGCACTCAGCGAGGTAAGGACTCCATTTGTCTGGTGGTTGATCAGTTTTCAAAAATGGCACACTTTATTCCATGTAAGAAGACCACATATGCTGTTAATGTGGCACTGCTTTTCTTTCAAGAGGTGTATCGACTTCATGGATTGCCAAAATCCATTGTTTCTGACAGAGACACTAAGTTTCTTAGCCATTTTTGGCGGTGCTTGTGGAAGCTTGTCAACACAAAACTTAATTACAGCAGTGCCTATCACCCTCAAACCGATGGACAAACTGAAGTTGTCAACCGGTCGCTTGGTAATCTGTTGCGAAGTTTGGTAGGAGACAATCTCAAGTCTTGGGATCAGAAGTTAAGTCAGGCTGAATTTGCTTTCAACCATTCTGTCAACAGGAGCACTGGATTCAGCCCATTCTTCATCACTTATGGCTATAACCCAAGGTCGCCTCTAGACCTTGCTCCTACTCCGAACCTGCAGCATGCTCATGTGAAGGCTGACGACTTTGTGGCTAACCTCCAACAAATCCATACCACAACAAAGCAGCGACTTGAGGACGCCAATACAAAGTATAAGCAACTAGCTGATTTGAAACGACGACATGTGGAATTTGAGGTTGGTGATTTTGTATGGGCTGTGTTGACAAAAGATCGTTTTTCAGTTGGGGAGTACAACAAGTTGGCTGCCAGAAAGGTTGGACCAGTGGAAGTTATAGAGAAGATAAATCCGAATGCATATCGTTTGAAGCTTCCCAGTCACATCCGCACTGCTGATGTGTTCAATGTTAAGCATCTATCACCTTATCGTGGTGACAATAGTGAGGAAGAAGAAGTAAATTCGAGGGCGAATTTTTCACACCCTGGGGAGGATGATGCAGCCTGCATTGCAGACAACTATCTCTTTCGTCTGGATGGTCGAAAGAGCAAGGGTCGTAACTGATATGTTAAATGCATTTAATGTTTTGTCTTAATTAGCTGAGTCTTTTATTTTCCTCTAAATCAGTTTTGGTTTACTGGAAGCCTTAAAGCTTCTGTAACTAATTTAGATTTCTGTTTAAAAGCTATGGTATAGCTTTTGGTATGTAGTTTTTGGGGGAGATTAAAATAAACAGAGAAACTTTCTCTTTTATCAACTTGGTATTCCTTAGGAATCAACATGGCATAGTTCTCTTATTCTTGGCTATTCTCTTCTGTGAGAATCAACAAGAGTAAGAATCAACTCTATTTCATAGAGTTTGTCATCTTACCTATCACGCACCCTGTCAGTAACACTTGAGAGCCATAGCTAGCTGTTTAGTGTTGCATATTTAACTCATTGAACGAGTAATTATTATGTTTACCGGCCACACCACGTGACACTCTCATGTGGTGTACCAAATCAATTATATTACGTATGGTATAATTAACATGCACGCGTTAAAAATGACAAAAGTTTATTTACATATAAGAACAATCACAATAAAAAATAAACCAATAACATTAAAAGTGACGTTTGAGATATTTGTCGGATATATATAATAATTTGTTCGGAACATCACGGTGCCAATGTGATAATTGATAATTTGATACAAATGATATTATAATTCACAAGAGAGCTTTATATATATAATGCACAACTTTGGTCTTCGATTCATATATAGTACAACTTTCTTTATTAGCTGGCCACTTCCCATGCACCATTTCTCTTCTCTATGATCCACACACGCACATGAATAAAAACAATCCAAAGAATAAATAGAGAACATTGAAACCTTAATATCGACCAACCTTTATTACAACCCTAATGAATGCAACGAACTCGATCAGGCGTCTATGAAAACTGCATGCATTGATCAATTAATAACTTGACCGATGACCACCATAACCGGCACCACCGGCACCACCAGCCCCGACTATTTCCGGTTGATGAGGTGGTGGGCCGCCTCCTTCACCCCCGTAACCTGCTGCTCCTCCCGCTGCAGCAGCGCCTGCACCTCCGTAACCTGCTTCTTCTTCAGCAGGTTCGCAAGGAACAGCTGCGGGAACCATCACTCTCTTCTTCTTCTTCTTGGCCAAGCAAAAGAGACCGACCAGGAGAAAGGCGAGGAAGAATACACCACCTAGTGAGACACACACGGCGATGACAGTGGTGTGGTTTTTCCCGCCGGAGGGTGGAGCCACGACGTTAGAGGATGGTGGGATGCCTCCGATAGGTAGAGGAGGAGCCCCGTAGGGTGTTGGAGGAGGATAATGCCCATTGTATCCCGGAGGAGGCGCACCCTTACTTGGCTTTGGTGGAGGAGCACCCTTGCTTGGCTTTGGTGGATATGAAGATTTCGGTGGTGGAGCTCCCTTACTTGGCTTTGGTGGGTAGATAGACTTAGGTGGAGGAGCTCCCTTACTGGGCTTTGGTGGGTATACAGACTTGGGTGGCGGCGCACCTTCACTGGGCTTTGGTGGGTATACGGACTTGGGTGGCGGCGCACCCTTACTTGGTTTTGGTGGGTACGACTTGGGTGGTGGTGCCCCCTTACTTGGCTTTGGTGGATATACTGGTGTGGGTGGTGGAGCACCTTCACTGGGTTTTGGTGGATATACCGACTTTGGTGGCGGCGCCTCATAGCTTGGTTTGGGGGGTGATGATTTTGGAGGGTAATGTGGTGGTGGAACAGTGGGTGGGGTGTGATGATGACCATGTGGTGGCCGTGCTGGAACTGATGGTGGTGAAGCTGGAGGAGTAGCCCCGGTTGGCGGGGGGTAGTCATGGTGATGTGGTGGTGAAGCAGTAGGTGGTGAAGGTTTAGAATAGTCATGGTGGTGTGGTGGTGAAGCAGTAGGTGGGGGAGGTTTCGGGTAGTCATGGTGGTGGGGTGGTGAAGCAGTGGGTGGTGGTTTAGTGTAGTCGTGGTGGTGGGGTGGTGAAGCAGTAGTTGGGGGAGGTTTCGGGTAGTCATGGTGGTAGGGTGGTGAAGCAGTGGGTGGTGGTTTAGGGTAGTCATGGTGGTGGGGTGGTGAAGCAGTGGGTGGTGGTTTAGGGTAGTCCTGGTGGTGAGGTGGTGTAGGTGAAGGTGGAGGAGGTTTAGGATAGTCGTAGTGGTGAGGTGGAGGAGGAGATGGTGATGGAGGAGGTGGTGATGGTTTATGGTGGTGATGATGATGATGATGTGGTGGTGGTGGAGGAGGAGATGACACAGGTGGCTTGGGATAGTCATGGTGATGCGGTGGTGGAGGAGGAGATGACACAGGTGGCTTGGGATAGTCATGGTGATGGGGAGGTGGTGGTGATGGTGGAGGAGGAGGTGGTGGTTGCACATTGTAGTGCTTGGGGGGTAATTTTGGATGATGGTGATGATGTCCATGGTGGTGAGGTGGGGGAGGTGGGGGAGGTGGTGGAGGCGATGCGGTTACAGGGTTACATGGGGGAGGTGGAGAAGGTGGTGGTGGAGCACAAGGAAGAGGTGGTGAAGGTGGTGGAGGAGAGTAGTAGGGATAGCTCATGGTTGCTGAACGAAGTTCTTTGGGTTAGAGTTTACCCTTGGCAACCAACCTATCTCTCTCGCTCTCACTCTCCTCAACTTGGAGAGCCAAATTCAAACTTAGAAAGATGAATAGAATGAATGGACAGAACTCTATATTTGTAGTGCTAGAACGGGAAATGAACTGAGGAAGCTAGAGAAAGCTTCCGACTCTTACTCACCCAAAATATATTATCCATTTTTTTTGGCAGTGAAATAATAATTGAGAGTTAAACAAGATTGAGTTGTCATTAACACTTCAAATTCAGATGGGAGCTAATATTAAGAAGTGACTTTTGAATGCAAAGGCCGCAGACACCAAATTAGAGGAGCAAAGTCTTTGTTCTTTGTTTCTGTTTCTTTAGGGTTTAGTCCACACTGGGAGGCTCAAGACTACAGCAATATTCTGCTGGTAATTCATTCTTTTATATATTTGAGCAGCCAAGTAGTTACCAACTTTGTAGAATAATCACGTGTTAAAATTGAGCTTCAATTATCCACTTTTTCATTTTTAGTGCTGTACTGCTGTTATGTATACTTATATATAACGTATACATATCAGTGTATATATATATATATATATGCTTTTTGCGAAATAATAGTTAACACTTGCAAAAGAATAAGTCAAATTGTTGGAAAAAATGAACTGAATATACATGAATGTAATAATAACAAGTAGCAGTGGCATGACAAACCGTCCAAAAACACTTTCTGTAATCAAAAGAAATTAGATTGTTTCGACAACATTTGTCATATTTTGACGCTATCGCATCACATCTTGGCATGTACATTCATTTTCCTTAACAACCCCATGTGAGGTTTAATGAGACTTATCTTTTTAGTAAGAGGTTTAAGGAGACTTTGATATTCGCATGATTGATCGATGAGCCAGATCAGTTTCTATACATTTCTAAATTCTTCATCATATATGTATACTTGTATGATCAACTTTTGTGATAAGTTCATACTGGAAATCCAAAACACAATGAGGATTTCTTGCTATTTGGGATTATAAAAAAAAATTAAAATCACTCACCAAGGTTGCTATTCAATCGATCTGAGCAAGATTTAGGTATATACTGTGTGGTGTATTCGTGTTGATATTCATGACACATAGTAAAGTCAAGGCCGACAGAGAGAAACATAGAGATTTTGAAGTTAAAGTCAACTACTGATCAACATTGAAGGGAAGATGAGGAGGACAAATCATGGATTGGAAGCTCGGAGCAATCGGCTGTACGTGTTAGGTACATATATATATATATATATATATATATATATATATATATATATTGTAATGACAAGTTTCTGTCCCCATTTTTATTTTGTACCATATATTATCGATCAGGAGTTAAGTTTGTCGATCATTTGTAATTTCATGCCTGGAATGTGTGACGAATATCGAACTAGTTTATACTATCTTGATGATATCGTTTTCAGCTTGTGTCTATCGTTTGAATTAAGAGTTGGATACTGATTAGATGAGGAAACTAAATGGAAGAGAAAGAGGGAATAGAAGTTCTCGATCGATATCAGTTTATGCATAATGATAGAGTTAGACGTACATTTGCATGTATCTTGAAACTTGAGAAAGAATAAAAAACAGTGTTGATACTACTTTTGGAGTATAACCCTAATTCCCGCATTGCAGTAGTGACTAGCCAACTTAGCCTGATCTGTACTTTGATAAATTATAAGTATATTACTAATCCCTCTATTATTAGGAGTAGTTCTGAGCTCCATACTAATTGGCTAGCTAATTAGCTTCAATTTCAATGAGTCAACAAGTATATGCATCCTAGCTTGGACCCCGAAACCCTGATACTTAATGCTAACTTAATCGACATTCAAGCATAATGCTGTATGAGTCGATCGATGATATACTAGTTAATATATAGCTCGATCAACGTGGCTGCATAAGTAGAGTTGTACGTATTTATCATCGATCACGTTACCATCACCATCATTGGAGTCTTCTTTTCCATGGAATGACAGAGACATATACTTAAACCACTAATATATAACTCCAAGTAAAAGATTTTGGACATTATGTATGTATTGGAATAACCAGATTATGCTACTCAACAGCGACTTTTGGGACCTGTTTCAAATAAATTACACAAAATTATCTACTTGATATTTGAATTTTCATTCCATGGTTTGATTTTCATGATCAATATATGGAGGCCATCTTTAGACGATGGCTTTGAATGCACTCAATATCCCTCACGTACACGCATGCCAGTTGGCTCATGTCTTTTAGTGCTTTCAGACTTGCAGAATTGCAGGTTCTCGATCATATATATATATATATATATATATATATATATATATAGGAACGTATGAATATTCGCCATGTTGGGAAAACTATATGTATTGTAACTATTGTTCCATCATGCTTATGTATATAGAATTATGGATATCATAGATTGAATCTTTGGTCCTTCACGCTTAAACTGCCGGTTATTGTGTAATACTAGCTAGGCACGTTCATGTTTTAATTTCATTTGTAGGCTTGTTTTCATTGAGGAGCTAGCTGCTAGCTTGGAGCCTACTTCTGATCGAAACGGGAGAGTATTGCAATGAAGTATAAGTTGTCCTGCCTGTGTAATCCTGTAATCTCGCTTAATTAATGATTTATTGATTTTTTTTATGCCCTACATACAAAAACAAATGTTGAAACAAAATGATGTTTCAATATGGTACGGTAACATTTCTCACACATTGTTCTATATCAGTAAAATTGTGTGCAACAGTGCAGCTTCATCAATCTAGCAATTACTATCAATCGGATCAATATGTTATTTATTGAATTTCATAAACGAATTTCAACCAATTTAAATAATTTTATTTTTGTGTATTTTCTATTTTCATATTTTACATATATGTTTAGTTTCTTTTGTTCTTTATGATTCTTCTTTTAATTTTTTTTATAATTTTCAGTGAAATATGTTTCTTCTCTAAAAATTGTAATGTTTTCTCCTTCATTCTTTTTTATATTAGAGAAAGAGAACAAAAGAGAACGAGAAGAAAAAGAAAGAGCAAGGGAGAGAGTTGGACACGTGCAGGTTAAAACACAAAAAGGAAAAGACAGGGACTGAGATCTCTCCTAACGGAAATGTTCCTAATATTGCCTAGTAAGTGAATCTCAACCGTTCGTTCTAGATCAACAACTAAGAGACAATTCTTGTTTTTTTTTCTCTCCCTTAATTAAACATCGATAGAACCACTGTCTCTTCTCATCCCCAACTCTTCCACATTCCATTCCGAGTCCCTCCGTCCCTATTAATTCTAGCTTGATTTTTTTCTTTTAAGTTTTAACTTGATCGTCTTGGTGCCAAATTCTAGATTTCCTACACTTCTTTTCTTCTTGCTTAAAGTTCAACGACAAAAAAATAAAACACAAATAGATAGAACATAAGGCACAACACATAGGCAAATTTTGGTTGTTAAAGAGGATTCATCACTCTGAAAAAACTTTCAGGTGGTTGTGATTGTTGTAATCAAGTCCTAAAACAAAGTAATCTTCTAGGTAGCCACAAAGAATGTCAAAAGAGAGCTCTGCATCGAGAAAAACAATTAGGAAGGAGTTGGGTCCTCCCTGACGGTGTATAAGCGGTGAATACTCGAGGACGAAAGAATTGGGGAGAGGGGAGAGAGTTGGGGACTGATTATACCAGAGGAGATTCGGGGATGAGAGGAGAGAATTGGTTATAGCACGGAAGCTTGGCTTGACGGCCGGTTCCCGCTTCAGAAGTGGAAGCGGGAGCGGAAGCGCTCGGAAGGGCGGAGAACTGCAACGGAAGCGCGATTCCGGAAAAGGAGAGTTTGGGAGCGCGGCAGAAGCGCGATTCCTTCCCTGCCTCAATTTCATCAATCAATGTCTTGAGTCTCTTCTTGTCGTCTCATCTTCTTTCAATTTATTTAAGCAGTTAAAGATGAATGACATTAATCGATATAATATATGTCAAAGAAAATTGGGAGAGCTTGGGAGAGATATGAAGAAAATCTAGATGAGAGAGATAGAGAGAGAAGAATGAGAGATATGAAGAAAAATCAAGATGAGAGAGACAGAGAAAAGACAAACCTTTTTTTTAATCAATTTCATCCAATGATGTCTCTTTGACTTGCACGTACCCAACACCTTCAGACTATGCTAGACATTCTTTTGTTTGAATTTAAAAATGAAGCTTTAATATTGCTATAACCAAGAATAATCATGGTTTTAAAAAAGAAGTTATTAATAGTTATCAAGTTATTTCAATACTGGATAAAATAATTAAGAAATAAAAGATAAATAGTATAATATATATATATATATATATATATTATTCTGACGTTTCTAAAACGCACCCGCTTATTTAATTAAAAAAAACGCTTATGTGTTTCTAAATGTTTCGCTTCCACATACCCGCACCCGATTTTAAGCAGCCTAGACCAAACACGACCTATATCAACGTTTAATTAACGGAGAAAATAAAGGAAGATATGTGCCATTGATATAGCGCGAATGGCTTAGATACACTTATTAGGTAATATTAGGAGAATTTCCATAAGGAGAGGATCTCGGTCCAAAAGGCAGTTGAGGCATGGGTCCTACCATTTGAATGCCTTTCACCCCGGTTGCCTGCCAGAGCATCAAACAATCGAGCAATTTAGCTGCCTTTGTTTTTTGGGTGATTGCTTCTCCGCGCGCTGCATATGCTCTTATATGATAATAGCGAATATTTGTACCCAAAAAAAAAAGTAATAGCGAATATGGCATCTTAATAGTTATATTCCTCGATTCTAAATAAGTCCCATAGTATAACGAAAAGCATAAGCTTTAACTCTAACAAATGAAGCTAACGAGAGCCTTGGAGGTGTACAGTGTCGTTATTAGAGGTATACAGTACATCAAGCTTTAATTCTAAATAGTGTTGATTTCTCTTGGCAGTTTTACAATCAACATCCAAACAAATATTATAAATAATTCTGATCCTATCTCTTATATAGTTGACTGATCTCTCCAACAAATATTTATGAAGCTTATGTAGTTGGAGCCTTGGAGGTGTACAGTATCGTTATTAGAGGACTCAGTACAGTTCTCAGAGACAAAGCTACGTAGTACGTACGTAGAGGGACGGGCAGCCATGGCACCCCCAATGAATACTTGACACCTTACAACCTACTAATTATACTTAAATCTTGTTGCATAGAAACTTGTTACTACTAAGTGGCAGCCTCAATAATTTAAGAAAAATGTTTTAGCGTTAGTGCCCTGATATATTTAATATATCACTGCAAAAAAAATCGGCAATGAATATATTTGATAGGTTAAAAGGTTTTTGTACTTGACCCCTCGTTTCTTTTAATCATGGTTTCACCCCTGACAGTTCTGTTTTGTGTTTAAACTTAAAACTCATGAATATTGTAATCTCATTGTCATCGAATTTTTCAATAATGAAAGCTTGGGAGAACAAGATTAGCCTTTTATTAAAAATAAAATAAACATGAGATGCATGTAACTTGAACTTCCATTAATAAATAAGGACGGAAAATATACGTACGTACCTAACAATTTGTTTTGCATGAATATTATGTGTAACAACTAATAACAACCAATCATAGCCATAGCCGTTGACTAAATATAAATAATCAAACCAAACGAAATTAAATTAATAAGATCTTCGATCAATTACTGATTCATTATATTGGCCTCTAGAAATTATTGGTATGACCTAAACTAGACAATTCTATGACAAACATAGATTGAACTACCAAATTATTAATGACTGATTTAGTTAGTTTCTAAACATATGCACTAAGTTTTCCAAAATGTAATTGACCAGATAATAATTTTAGTTTTGAGAAACAGTTGATGAATTAGCACATCAACGCACCCCAATCAATGGCACGATATATAACAATGAAAATGAATTATACAACGCTCTCTCTCTCTCTCTCTCTCTCGAGTGGTTGCCTCCTAGGGTTTCTCTGCGGCATCTTAGCAAATTTAGCGTCAGTGTGGTGGTCTTGATTCCACGCCGGTGTTTACATATAGTTGGTGGTAGTGAACTAGTGATGGGTTTTCTCATGGTTGTCACCTTGAACGATGGTTTTTATTGATAAAACTGTCAAATACAGTGGCGGATCCAGGATAAACATGTCATCTGGGCTAATTTTAGGAACATACCTATAATTTAATGGGGCGGACTACAATTTTGGCCGAATGGCAAAAAAACAAAATTCAGGTTTATAATATACAGTGTATAAAGTTCATATAATTAAAAATAAATTAAACTTAAATATTCATACCATTCCCTATAATCTTAAGTTCTTAACTAATCCACATAGACAAATACGCAATCTCACATTCGGCCATTTTCTAACATACCACCAAATTTCCAATCATTTTAAATCAATGACACTAATTCCCTACAATCTTACCAAACTCAAATAGACAAATAAAATACTCAATCTCTTATTATAATCTATTCATCTATTCAGTAAGATAATAGCAAGACTAACACATTAACACCCAGTTTCATATAATCATATTCCAAATTTCCAATAAGATCTGTTTAACCAACAAAGTGAACAAACCCATATACACACCAAATTTCAGAATCTAATAATTCCATAATTAGTATCTAATTATTCTAATCAGTATCTGATTCAATTTTAAAAGAACTTAGAAGAGAACTGGAGAATAGCTAAATTTGTGGGTTATACAGTAGAACGATATAAGTATAGATGAGAGCAGAGAGACCATGTACAATCGATTGGTTAAATTTTTTTTGTAATAAAAAGTTTTTTTTTCTGGACAGAAATCTCACCTGGGCTGGATCCGCCCCTGATCAAATATAAGAAGATGAACGTGAAGCTTAAATTAATAATTACAAAAACCTGAAATAATATTAGAAATCCATATAAATAAATACGTAACAAAGCATCAACTAGCAAAATGTTTTACTTCAATGACGACTATATTTACTTTAAAACATCGGTGACATAGCTGAGAGCACAATAAATATGTAATGTTGAAAACGATGAAGCATTACCTACATATTCTAATGTCTAATAAACGTTGTTGCCAACAAATTAATCCGACGACACTTAGTTTCATAATGCCACTAAACGACAACAACTATTTAACAAAATAAAGAACTCACCGCCTACCTAGAGCAGACAAGACACATTGAGTACGCATACAGACACAAAACCCGACTAACCCTGCAATAACTATATAGAGCATTATTAAACGTTAATGGTGTAACATAATTAAATAATTATTAAAGACAATATACATAACGATAATAGAATAACTAGCCCAGACTTGGCCCATTAATATAGCCCAAGCCCAAGCAACTGAGGAAAGAGACAAATTGGGCTCTATGATCCAAATCCGACCCAACACCCCCACAGCCAGTGTCGGCAACTTCCCCACCAGTACCATATCTCCCCGCCGCTATCAATAGATCGTAAGAGGCCAGACCAGATTCGAGCCAAAAGGTACCACAGTCGCACCTTGTAGAGGATCCTTGGAGAAACACCAACCCAGATTGAGATCATTCTCAAACCAAATCGGATATCTCCTATCAAACCCCCGCCAAGCCACCTCGAACACATCACCACTTGGCTGTCGAGCAAACTGTTGAGGCAAGGCGCAAGGAGCCAAGGACAATGACTAGCCTACAACAACACTTTGCCTCTCCCACACCTTATTAACTTCCGCCGTGATCCCCCCAAAGTGAATGACGGAAGGATCTGACAATAAACCAGGCCCACGTGGAGCCACAATGACCTGTCCGAATGGGCTCGCCGTCAGACAGGAGGGAAAACCTTTAGGTTTTTCTCTTAGCGTGCACTCTAAGTTTTTTTTTTTACTTTCGAAACATGCACGATGAGTCCCTTACCAATTTGAGTTTGGAGTACGTCCAACTTTGGTGGCGCGGCCGTGATCGGGTCGCTTCCATATCAATAGATCTTACACCACCATGGCATGGTGGCAGTGATGGACCATGTCTTTGCCGCTGGATTTGGTCGGAGCTGAGACTTAATACTTTCATAGTGGCTGGGTCGAGGCCTATATCTATCGACGGTACTTCTAAGGGTGGGCGCGGGTGGACACTTCTAGGGGTCGTGTATGCATCAATTTCTTCCCCGCCAAAATATTATGCGGTATATATTATAGTTACACTATTCAAATTTAAGAGTGCATGAGATATCTATTCCGCGGGATTATAAATAAACATAAGATATAAGGAATAACATAGAGTATGATAAAGTATAAGTCTTAACTTTACATTCTAAATTAATTGATAATAGATGAAGTGCGTTGTCCATATTTATATGAGATTTATAACGTGCTTAAGCTTCAATTTCACAAGACGTTTGCAGAATGCCAGAATTGCAGTACAAATACCAATTGCACTAATTATACTCATGAGTAAAATTAAGTATGTACACCCGCAAATTATGATTTATAACAATACTCACTGAACATCAAGTCTTGAAATTAATTACATAGACAAGCCCAACAAATGCCGCCACTGACTTAAACAAAACCCCAAGCCGACAACACAACATAGAACACTGATCGATCAGGCAAGAGGCTAGTCTAAACAAATTGATAAGAACATGACTGCAAACAAGGCATCCAGGAGGACGAACACCATTATTGATATATTAAAGGTATATATCGAAATTGAAATATAACACGCATGCATGGTTGAAGACGAACCTAATCACACGAGATGATTCATTGAGCTTGTGAGACACCTGACAAAGATTGTGCAACTGCAACAGCATTTAGCAAAGGCTTGAATCATGATCTTCTTTTTCCTCTGAGATTAGTGGCACGAGGGCGAGAAAGGGGCTTTCCCGGACGAGCATCTTTATTTGACAAATCTGGTGCTTCGTCGAATTCATTGTTAAGAAATTGTAGCACGTCTGGATCATCCTCACCGGTCACAGACACACTTTGATCCTCTGCTGAAGGCTCTAATTCCACTGGAGAGGTTTCTTTGATGCTCAACTCTTTGTTTGGATATTCTAATTCCAACTGATCTTTGTCATCCTCAAAAATTTCCAGTTCTATATTTGGATCACCTTCATCTGTGGCAGCCAAACTTCGGACAATATTAAAAAGTTGTTGTGGTTCCTTACTAGTATGACCGGAGGCGCGCACATCTTCACTTGTCCCATCTTTATATGATCCTCCTTCTTGGTCACCCCCGAGAGACACCAATCCCTTCCCTAGATTATCACCAATTCTGGCTGTCACCGTTTTGTCGAAATTACGAGGCTTTGTTCCTGTTCGAGGAACCATAATCTGACCTTTGATCATGCGTGAGTCTTTGCTCAGCTGATGTACTTCTGCTTTTTTGCCTTTGTAAATGCCATACCCTCTCTTCAATTCCTCAGCTGGATCATCATCATTTGTGGTGGATAAATTTTGTAAAAAATTAGGTGACTGTTCAATTCCTCCACCAGTAGCATGCAGCTGACCCAAGAATGTATCTACATTTGAGACAATTGGCTCTGACTCTTGTACTTTGTCATCTTCATCGTCAAAAGAAATCATTGCCATGCTTGGATCACAAAGGCTTGCAGCAGTCCCAGTATTTCCATGATTGAAAAGCTTTTCTGCCTCTTGTACCTGAGTACGATCTTTTCGCTCTTGTGAGTACTCTTTCTTTGAACTGCCGGCTTTCAGTTCATGTACCTTTGCTTTGTCAAATTTATAATCCCCACCATGAAGAACCTGTATATTAAGTTATCAAATCATAACATACAAACAAATGAAACAATTATCAATTTCACAACGTAGTTAATCAAACACTAACTTAAATTTTCTATTCTAGCTATCTGAGTTAGCCAAAATAGGATTACAAGTTCTCGAAGTGATATTAAATGAATTGAAATAAGACATGTTTTGGAATTTTAACATACCATAACTTTGCTGAGAGCCTGTTTACTTCCTTGAGCACTAGCAAATGGACCAGACACTTCAACTTTGCCTTGCACATCGTCCAAAGAAACCATTCCCAAGTTTGAAGCTTTGCCACCTAAATTCAAGTCTTTATCATCATGCTGAAGCTGAAATTCAGATTCCTGCATTTGTCCTCCCCCATTTTCATCTTCTTGACATTGTACTGACTCAGTATAATCAGCACTCGTGGCATCATCAACATTTTCCAATTGATGTACGTCTTCGGCGTCATTGTTATCATCTTGTGTTGCACCAACTAGATCAAAATAACTTCCAGTATTTAGAACTTGGGAATTATTAGAAGACCTTTCTTTTCTGGACCTGACACCGCTGCTACTCAAAGATGTTTCCTTCTTGGGTAGGCTCAATTTATTTTTGAAAACACTTGTTTCATCTTTAACTGCTTCAGGTTCTTCCTCCACAAGTTGTGCATAATCTCTGTTCTTTCTCTCACTTTGGTGGCTGAGAGGCTCGTCTAGTTCGCGTTCATCATCTACAGTGTTTGAATCACCTGCAGTCAATTCTTCACCATCAATTCGAGGTTCTGATTCATATGGCTCTTCATCATCCTGAGGTATCACTTCATATTTCTCTTCAAGGTTGACATCATCTTGAGAATTTTCTACCCCTCTTGGATAAAGAGTCCTCCTGGACTGTATTTCTCCCTTCTTCACACCCCTACTGGAAGATGACTTTTCATTCCTCTTCTTTGCAACACTACTCAAAGATTGTATATCCTTGGGTAGGCGCGATTTCTTTTTGGAATCATTTGTTTCTTCTCGAACTGCATTAGATCCTTCCTCAAAATTTTGACTGGAGTCTGGATTGTTTGTCCCAGCTTGGTGAGGCTCTTGCTCATCGGCAGTTGGTTGATCTACTATTTCTTCTGTATTATTTAAACCACTTGAAAACAATTCCTCGTCATCTTCCTCACCTTCTAATTCAGTTACTTGATCTGCATTGTTACCGTCATCTTGAGATTGTTTCTCGTCATTTAGACCATAAGTATCTCCTGCAGTGATACCTTGACGGACTATGGAATCCATTCTCTTCTTTGAACCATTGCGTGGATTCTTATTTTTCTTAGGTTTGCACAACTTGTTTTTGGAGTCACCGGATTCTTCTCCAATTGAATCATTCACATCTCGAGCGGAGTCCTCCTTTGCCCAACTACTCGAAGATTTGTTCTCGGGTAGATTGAATTTCTTTTTGGCTTCACTCGAATCTTCTCCAGTTGCACTAGATCCTCCCTCCGCATCTTGAGCAGAGCCTGTATTGTTTGCCCCATTTTGGTGACTGAGAGACTGGTCATAATCGCCATCGCATTCTTCTGGTTCATCTTCCCTCGGTTGTTCACTTTTATCTACATTATTTGGGCCATCGTCTTTAGCTTCTGATTCACTTGGTTGCTCTCTATCTTTTCCCTCATTTCCCTCATCTTGAAATTGTTCTGGCACATCTGAAACTAAACAACATGCAGCATTAAGAAGTTGACGGGCCCCTGTATACTTTTGTTTTCCCTTCCCCTTCTTTACACCACTACTGGAAGGCTTGTTTTTCTTGGGTAGGCGAAGTTTCGAATTCTTTTTTGATTCATTTGATTCTTTTTCAACTTCAGCTGATTCTTCCTCAACATTTTGAGATTCATCTGCATTGTCTGTCACAGTGTCATCGTCTAGGCTCCTCCTTTCGCTCTTCTCTAATTTTTCTTCATCTGAACCTTGACGATCATCCATGTTGTCATTCTCTGTATTCGAACCAATCTTGTCAGTCACATTTGTGCTATTGGTTTCATGTGGAGCAGCTTGTTCGACAATCTCACCAACACCTTGACCCGGAGGAGTCGGTACCTTTTGCACCTTTGGATCATGATCGCCCATTTCAATCACGTGCTCAGGGCCTGCGGGCTTGCTCTTAAGTTCTTGAACATGTCCTGCGGGCTCGTTTTTAAACTCTTGAAGAGAGGGTTGATCCGCCCCAGATGACATGCTTGGCCTTCCTGGCAGTCTTGGCATACGTAGCACTTTCTTCTTCATGGCCCTGGAAAGGAGACCAATTACTATAAATGCAAGGAAAAATACACCGCCTAGGGAGACACAGGCGGTAACAATAGTTGTGCGTTGCTCATTGCTAGATGGCAACAAGCCAGGTGCTGGTGCAAGTGATGAATCATAATAATTCGGAGGAATTGAATTATGATGATTAGGAGGGCTTGCCAAGGGAGATACTGGTGAAGAATGTGGAGTTCGCGGAAAGTGGTATGGAGATGGTGCAAGTGGTGATGGTGGCGGCGGTCGTGAGTAGTCGGATGAAGGAGGCGGTGGTGATGGAAAGTAAGATGGACGGTTTGATTTTGGTGGTGGTGGTGAAAGTACTGGTGGGGAATAATAAAAGGGTGGTGGTGGTGGCGGTGAAGGTAATGGAAGTACTGGTGGAGTTTGTGATGGGGTTGGGGGTGGTGGAGAATAGTGAGATGAAGGTGGCTGCGGTGGCGGTGGTGGGGGTGTTGGAGTAGCTTTGTTACATGTACATGCTGGTGGTGGATGTGGAGGTGGTGGTGGAGCGGGGAGCACTGGGGAAGTTGAGCTATTACACGGTGGTGAAGGCGGTGGTGGTGGGGAAGAGTATGGATAATTGGTCATCGTACCAGTCGTGCTACTTGCTAGCTAGCAAACAATCGAAAGCAATGTTGAGATGATTTGGGGTAGCTACCGCTGCAAAGCAGGCTCAATTTAAACTGGTTATTCTTACAGTTACTGTGAGCTTTGGTTCAACGAAATAGGAAATAATTCACTGTTGATAAATTGCATGCATGGATGATTGACTGCTGATTGCTGAGCTCTTGTACACATTCAATTATACCATTTGGAGGGCCACATCAATCAGATAAACTTTAGACAAAGTCCCTTGAATTTTACAGACACATCGTACTCCTCCAGCCCCCGTCAGGTCCTCAACAAAACCGCACTAGCTATCTCACTTATGACTGATCTGTGAACCTTATCTGGTAGAATTGAACAGAATAATGCATGTCGGATTCAGCGAAATGGGTATTCCGTTTAATTGAGAACCTCAGAAAATCCCCAGGTGATCCTCAGCTAGCTATATGAGCCAGATAAAGTATAACGGGATCAGCGAATGATAAACATACACGAGAGGTACTTTTATAGGTACTTAAAATGTTATTTAGATTTTTATAGTTTTTTTAAAATGCCTAATATCTAATTTAGTATATTAAATCAGACTACTATCAATTAATTTATTTCCTACTCTATTTCAAATTCATTTATTACATAAAACTAAAAAAATGTATAATAATTATACAAACTATCTTTTCGAATTAATTCACTCTTCCACTCGTTTTCTAAATTCATGAAGAAAAAATTGGTAGACTAACTTTTTCATTCAATGTTATATATATATATATATATATATATATATATATATATATACACAACTCACCCAGAATTAACATCACCATATATGAAATTTTCTTGACTCAAATCAAAGTTTATGAGAAAATTTTAGATAGTCATATGGTTTATACATTAAATTATCTACATTCAATTTGATGTTAATTATCTACATTTAATTTTTGACTTATGATGTTAACCAAAAAAGAAGGTAATCAATTAAATGATTTTATACAATTTGATATCCTATTTTGGGATTTTTCTAGTATATATAAGTGTTTGAGGAGGAACAAAACGAGAATAATAACAACGTAATGGAACAGAACGTAACCCTTTATTGATTGATGATGAGGCTTATATATATATATGCATTACATAACCACAATCCCGTAGGATTCAGAGTCCTAATCTATTATAGAGATGCGAATCTATCCCTAACAGGTTACCTAATGAGGCTAATACACACACAATGATAGAATATTAATTTTTATGGAACAAAAGGATAATTATCTATATTTTTTTAATTTAGATAGATAAGTTGAGAATTGTTTTTTGGTAATTTCATATGTATTGACTAAGTTAAAACTATTAAAAAAAATAGAGGTCTAAGTACCATTTTGAGAAGTATGAATAGAAGCTCCGTACCTTAAAACTTTGGGTCCATGACTCTTTCTAATTAACTTATATATATTCTACCTTGTAATCAAGAGTAAAAGTTTTGATGTTAAAACTTCTTACCAGCACCAAGATAGATTGTCCGTGGGTTTCAAAACTAGTGGTGCGAAATTCATAATTTTTGAGTTTGGGATATTCTGAAACGCATATGCATGTTTCTCATTAATTTTCACTTTAATTCCCACTTGTTTTTCGGTGGTTTTTCATTTATCCGAACACAATCTTACAATCTTAGTTGAGAATATGAGACTTTTACTATTAAGAAGTCTTACCAATCACTTACTTTTTTTTTGATATTGGCATATCGGGGTCGTACTCATTTACAATCCATCACTTCCGAGTGTTTCATGATCTCCGTAGAGGTGTTGACTCTTCCAACGTATTGTGCTGTATCTACAAGGTTTCGAACTCGAGACATTGCTTAAGCCACAACATCATGTTACCACTACTGCATGCATCCGCTGGTTTACCGATCACTTACTTAACAAATCACTTACTTAACAAAGCTAGAGCATGTAAATGAGCAGATTCGAACATACTTTTAAGCTAGAAATATGATGATTTCCTAATCATATTAAGGCGTAGCTTGTCTGACGTAATACAATTATTGAAATGATGATGAAGGATCCCCCGGCGTGTTCCACATTTAAGCTTTAGAGTTTATAATACTGAGTGCAAAGACATACGCCGGGCCACAAATGCACCTAGTTACATATTTAATTTGATATTTCCTTAACATTACAGAAAGATAGCAACGGATATGGTTATTTACCACGTACAATGATTGTCTGCTTTATTAAAGCATGCAAGCAACTCGATGTTTCGATAATGATCGGGAGTTGAGGACACAGAACTACAGAAGATAGCAGACGACTCGCAAAGTCTCTGAAGACCAAGAACAGAAGGAAGACAGTTGTATCACCAAGCATGACCAAGTAAGAATGTACGTAAGATTCAATCTCGAATACCAAGTAGAGATAATTGTGTGATGATGATTCGAAATTAGTTATTGAAAATTACATCCAAGTATAATACAAAACATAAAAAAATTTAAACAAATAAAAACATCAATCCAAGGGGACATTAATCCAAGCCCAAAATTGAATGGTCCAAATACTAATTAAATAAATAAGATTAAAATACCTAAAATATCACTGATTTCATGATAATTACTATGATGCCACACCAACCATGATCCAATTTCTATCTGTTCTTTTTAAATTTATTTCCTTCAAATTCAAGTTTTACTGCCAAACTATTGATAATGTGGAGAACTTTCAAATTATAAAGTTGTTACTCACCACATGAGCTTTCGTTTGAGTATAGTGAAACATATATTTTGAGTGACTTTGATAATTTTAAATTTTGACTACTAAAAATAACATAACAGTACCTAATATAGCAGTAGCATAGTATATAACTTCTTAATACATATGAATTTGGGTTTTTATCTATAGTAACAACTTCTTAATTGATAGTAGTAGCTTGCAATTGGCAGTAGCAGGTTCAAGGTCAGCAGTATGAATAATGTTTAAATTCAAATGAGCACAATAACATGATTGGAAAAGTACAAATGTGGTTGCAGCTAAATATCCAGTGAGTATAGATAGTAGCAGATAATTCCAGCAATGTAGTAGTAGCTAAATTTCAATGAATACAGTAACAGTTAAATTACAACAATGTAGTACAAGAGCATCGAAATGCAGTGAGTATAATAGCAACAGCTAAATTCCAGTGATTATAGTAACAACTAAATTCCAACAATGTAGTACATGAAATAGCATCTAAATTCTAGTGAGTATATTAGTAGCAGCTAAATTCTAGTAAAGTAATAACAACTAAATTCTAGCGAGTACAATAGCATCTAAATTCCAACAATGTAGATTATTAGCATCTAAATTTCAGTGAGTATAATAGTAGATAAATTCTATCTAGTGTAGTAGAAGCGTTGAGAAATAATTTGATTGAAAAGATGATAATAAATATTAGCCATTTGTGAAGGTTCAAATTATTAATGTCTTATTGACGCATGGCTGCAAAAGAACATTTTGTACTTATTAGCCTAATTGTAAAAGTCATGTCCTTATTTGTGTTTATGATACTTTTGTTTGTTAAGAAAAATTAATTAGGTAATTAAATGTAAGACATCTGGCAATAAATGAACAAATTATCCTTATCTGTTAAATATGTCTTTGTTAGTATATGAACAACTTATGGTAATATATTTGTAATTAGCATCTTAATATAGGACTTATGTGACATTTTCTAAATTAGTAATTAATAAGAGAAGTTAATGGCTCGATGAAACCACCTTGGAGGCCACTTACTAATTAAGCCATTGCTACAAAATTGAAGAAGTTACCTTTGAACGAGAAATATGAATTTTTGACGGAAAACCAATGCATATAGGTTTTTTTTATAAATTTTCTATGGCCTGAATAACCATTACATACCCCTCCGTCACTAAGGATAACAGATAAGAGGTTATGAGTCTAAACTCAAGACGAATATGCGACATAAAACTATTATTTGGTAATAAACACAAATCGAATTAAGCTATCCTATTCTATGACTGATACAAGAATAGTAATAAGCACAAATAGAATACTAATAAAGGTCTAACAACAGACATTTCAAACTAATAAAACTAAAAACTGGGGCAAGCCCAATAAATATGGACCCAAGCCCAAGCTTGAATGTTGTTGAACCACACCAAAGCCGACGCTGTCAGAGACGAGCAACCACCACCACCCTTTGTAATACCTGAGATTTCTAATTTTGATTATCGACACATTATGACTAATTAATCAATATTTTCTCTAAATGTCGAAACACGTAATTTAATAAGTTGATATAAAACTACACGTTGCCATGAGCTCGGAAATGTCTTCAGAATATTTTTCCGACGCTTTATTTATTTTCACTGAATTCTTCAAAGTTTGAAATGATTTAAAATATTTTCTTAAAAGTTAGATTTTCAGTTGGGTATTTGGTTTTGGGCATGGGAGAGGCTCAAGCCTTTTCTCTCATTGACCCGAGCCCATCTCCTTAATTCCTTAAAACACCCACTCTCGTTTTGAGCTCTAACTGGCTCTCTCCTCCGTCCAACGTTGTCGTTCGGCAAGAGCTGCGACATGCAACTCCACCATTACGTTCTCCTCTCTTTCCTCTTCAAAACCAAGCCCGTCGATCACTCAAGTGTCTATGTATTGCTTTAAATAGAATGGAAGCAGTGAAGGGCAATTGGAGATTGCAGCTTCGGCATGGAGCTCCGGCGAGCTATCTAGCATCTGTCTTGGTAAGTATAATTAATACCTTACCTTCATTACCCAATTCAATTTTTCCTTCAATTCTATAAAATCAAAGATTGATTGTTCTTTCCCTTTTCTGCATCCATTACCGCCGCCGTGCTCACCATAGCGCCTCCTTGTTTCAGCGAAATATCCAAGATACCAGACTGCGTGCGGTAATCTTCTACTTCTTTTCTTCAATTTTTGAACTCGATCCTCTATTCGCCCTTTAAATCGGTCCTAATCCATGTTCTTCTTCATCTGTTTTCTTTCTTGTCTTTGAAATCTGACTCCGGCGATCTCCATTGGCGTTTTGGGTGACGTGATGAAGTCGGCGAAGCCAAGGATGAATTCTGGGCTGCAGACGAGACTTTGGGAGAAGTTGTGGCCTCAATTGACGCCGGAAAAGCTACAGGACTGTGTTCTTCGTTTCTGGAAATCGACGAAGGTAGATTACCTTCATTTTGAGTTTCTACATTTCCACTAAGTTGTTGTTGAGTTAGATTAAACACTTTGGAGGGTCTACATGTTAGTTTAGGCTTGATCGGAGTTAGAATTGGCGGCCGGAAATGTGATAGGAGGAATAAGGGTGAAAATGGATTTTTACCATTATACTTTTACCGTTTTTACTGTTTTTACAATGACGTGAAATTACTATTATGCTCCTATAAGAAATTTACATTTTTACTGTTTGAATGTACTGTTTTACAGTTTTTATCCTAAGTTACATTTTTACTATTTATTATATGATTTTAACGATTTACTTTAACCTAAGGTAATTTAGTGAAAACCTAATTTATTTAAAATGGCGACGATTAACGTAACGTTTAGTTACGATTTTTGTTAGCTATGATTGTCGCCTGGTTCGAGACTTGAAAGCTCATTTAACTTAGTATTGTGTCAGTAATATAAATAAGTCATTAAAATGATTAAGAATGTGTTTACGTCTTAAACATGCTTAATATCGTTTAATAATTAGCATTAGACTATTTCTGAGTCATTTAAGAATTAATTGGGAGTATTGGTCAAACTTTGGTCAACTTAATCAACTCATGGTCAACCCAGAAAACACTTGGTCAATAAAAATCAAATGTTAACTTTCCTTGTGAAACTAGGAAAAAAGATCGAGTAACTTATTTTCGATATTCGACTTTGATGTTGACTCTTTTATATCTCATTAACTCAGTTTTGATGTTATGAGGATCATTCAAAAACTTGCAGCAGCAGCTAGATGTTGGATTTGGGCATTGATTAAGATTCTGCACGTCATTCCAGGTAGGAGAACTAACCTTCCATTGTTGATTTTGGGCCACTTATGAATGCATAGTCTAGTTCTCGGTTGAATATTTATGATGCATTAAATATTGCGAAAACCCGAGGTTAGGCACGTTTTAAGATAAAATAAGTGGTTAGACTTGTTTGTGAGTGTGATAGACCTGAGAGTGTATGGGGCCCGAGAGTCCGGAAACCCCTCGGTGTCAAAAATTGTAAACCTCTAGAGAGGCAATGCCCTATTTATTATTTGGATCCATTCTTTACAGTATTATTGAGGGCATTTCAGTGAAATTGACACTCTCGCTCCTCTGTTGTTATAACAGAGGCGGTTGGCCTCAATTTGAGGTCAGCAGTTTGGCCTCATTAGTCGCTAGGATCGATTGTGCATTATTATTACATCTTCCTTTATCCTACCTTGGGCGCCAAAATGTTTTAGCATGATTATTCCCAAATTTTCATTGTATTTAATATGGTTTTATCTAGATCGATATAAAACTTACCCTCAATGTTTTATGAAAACCTTTTATATCTTTACTTAGTTTTCACATTTCATGAGCAGGCTGGCCCCTACTGGGCAAGTAAGGACGACACTCACCCCTACTTTAGTTTCCTTGCATGTTCGATTGTAATTTCTGGAGCTAGAAGTCTCATTTGAGAATTAGTGTTTGTGTGCGTCTTCATGCCTTTCCTTCTCTTGTTTATCATCAATGTTTTTGAGTAAAGTTTCCTAAGGTTGACTCTTTAGTATTCTTGCTACATTTATTTAGTTTTTGGGTTGTCAAATGTTTAGTATTGGGCCGATGACATTAACGTTACCTTCCACATTTTTGTTGTATAATTTTATTTATTTTTGCAGAAATATAAAGTGTTATAATTTTATTTCGTGAACACATTTGACTTGTCGAATTTTATTCACTTATTCACGTTAGTGAGTGTCAGAGTGAAATTTAATAGTTATGTTTGCTTATTAATCTCTTATTAATCCTATTATACTAATCATATTTTCTATTCGAGATGTGACACCCTCCAGCTTGCAATCTTGCTACAACCATGGACGTAAAAGGCACCCAGACAATAAGACAACTTTGGGTTCTAGGATGCTAACGAAAGAAACCAAGAGCCAACACAACCCGACAAAGAAAATCTGGATCCAACATATCCGAACTCACACCAACCACTCCCACCACTACCCTTGTGAACTTGATCGTCCAACACACTCAACCAACCCCGCCGTGTGAGCCCCTGATTTTTTTTGTAATTTTCCAACAAATAAAATACGTCAATCAACATTTTTCCGAGATGTTGAATATGTAGTTTAATAATTTCGTACTAAACTACATGTCGCAACGAGTGCGCGACACTGTTTGCGGAATATTTTTTTGAGTTAATATCATTCGGTAACCTAAACCGACAATTATCAAGTGTACTGAGGTTTAGTCAAGCTAGGAAATAGATATTTGACCATGACATTTATCACACTATATCTCTCTGACCTTTGTATTGTTTGGTTGTTCACGTCTTTTCGTGACGAGATTTAGGACTTTACACTTGGATCTTAGAGCACTTGGATCGAGGCTTGGAGCATGTGGACTACGGCTCGACATACCAGGTATGGGGTGAGCCATTATCTTTTCGGGGTGAGCACATGGTCGTGGGTTCGATTCCCACAGACGGCGTCAATATTGATGTAGTGTATTGCGCTAGTACAATACACTTCACTCTTCGTTTATGCGATACGGAGTGCTCCTTGTTCCGCTCCTGTCACAAGTAGCACGAATCGTCAAAGTGGAGACCACGACGGCGTGGTCTTCAACTCTCCGATGCTCAAGTCAGGTTGATAATAATTTATGCAGAGTAACAGTGAGTAGTTTTGTTTGCTTACCTTATGATGTCAAAGGTTTTACCTTTTATATTTGAGTTGAGGTAGATCATTCCCTCATCTTCCGATGTGAGATTACGTTTAGTTGAGGTGTTCTCTGGAGTTTTCTTTTGGATGCGCGTGAGGGCGCGTCCGTAGTCAATTCGGGCCACGGGGCGGCTCATTACACATGTAATGCGGTTGGCTTACTGCTGGTACTGCGAGACTAGACTATTTATTAGCCTTAGTGTGCTGATAGTTGCGATGATTATGGCGGACATAAGCCTATGCCAACAATGAGGTTTTTAATTTTATAATGCTCAGCTTTATTTAATTTATTTCCTCATAATCGCATTTATCCTTATACATGTATTTCTCTAGTCAACGTCTCGAGCATTTCACTCAAGTTAATTGGTAAATTTATCGAGATACTTTTATAAACGGTGAACCCAATCTATGTCTCGAGCCCTACACTTGAGACTGAATAATATGGTTATAACTTTAAGATATTATGAGTGGTACTCATTGTCCTGATTTCTAGTACCGTCACTCATAATTAAGTAGTCATTAGTACTCGGTGTATCCGAGTGGGTGAACCATGACCCTTGTCACTAGGGACTAAATACTATAGTTATAACAATATTTATCTATATATTATATTGGTGATTCTGTTATCCTAATGTCCAATACCAATTATACTTTATAAGTCGGTGATTCTGTTTTCCTGATGTCAGGCACTGCATGTTTTATTATAAGTCGATGATTTCCATTGTCTTGATGTGCAGCACCGCATGTATTATTGTTATATGGTGAATCCGTTGTCCTAATGTCCGGCACTATGATTTACCCACAGTGATTCTCGTTATCCTGATGTCTGGCACTGTGTATTTATCTATTTTGTATTTGTGATATCTGTTGTCCTGATATCCGACACCATATTGTATTATGAGTGGTACTGTTGTCTTAATGTCTAGTACCATGACTCATGATTAGGTAGTACTTGACACTTGATTCACCCGAAGGTGAGTCGAAGCATCAAACACTAGGGATGTCGATATCCCTGTGGTTTCCTTTATTATATTCCCCGACCGTGGTGTTAGTCCTTTTATCACATATGGATATCTTTCTGCCTATCATTAACCAAACGTTGTTTTGGTTATCCCTTTCCTCTAATTTCCTTACTTTCTACTTGAGCGCCTATTCTTATGTTTACTTATATGAGCATTGCACCATTCTTTATCTTCTTTTGTTTTCAAACCCTACCTCGGTATGGTATCAGCCCCAAAATGGGTTAGCGAGGACGAGTGCTCACCCCCTGTTTTGCAAGTATCTAGTGGAGTTGGTCTGGAGGCTAGTAGTTTGATAGAGTTCGAGGCTCGTTGGTTGCTTTCCAGTCTCGAGGATCTTACTTCACGGTAATTAGCTTTCCAATATCCGAGTTGGATCTAGTTGCCACAATTAGCGTACTCTGGTATTCCTCGTCTTTTGACTTGGTCATTTACCTTCTTGTCGGACCGAGTTGGCCATTGAGACTTAAACATGTTCTTTGTTTGATGTTTGAGTCTTACATTGTTACCTTCCGCGTTTGTTTATTTTTACGTCTATATTTCATTTACTCCTCATGTCTTATCGTCAGTTTATTTTTATTCTATTCATAACTTTGTAGTTTCGAGTTTGTAGATAGTTGACACGTCGGGTTTGACGTGACGGTTGTTTATTAATTAAGGTCTACGGCGAATACTGTTTCATTCCGGTCCAGGAAATGGTCCCGGGGTGTGACACACCGCTTATGTTTCGCACTCAAAGACTTTCGCCTAGCGTTGACCCGCCGTAGCCCTCCTAACACCTCCTCCTCCCAAACGAGATAGATCGACCCACCTCCGATAACGCTTGCTTCTCTCTCTCTCTCTCTCTCTCTCTCTCTCTCTCTCTCTCTCTCTCTCTCTCTCTCTCTCTCTCTCTCTCTCTCTCTCTCTCTCTCTCTCTCTCTCTCTCTCTCTCTCTCTCTCTGGGTTTTCTTGGATATCCAAAGAAAATATAATTAAACATACAACATTGTTTCCATAACAATATATAAGGGAGGACCACAATAATATATAAAAATTTCTTTAAACATGTGTTTAAGGAACCAATAATTTATTATTGAGGTCCAAAATTTGCAAAGGCATCGACGTTCAAATGTTGTAGTTAGGATATATGGATAAGGTTTCATAGTGAGGCAAATATTGGCTTTAATTACTATTAATGACTGATTGAATTAGTTAGTTTCCAAACATATGCACTAAGTTTCCACAATGTAATTGACCGGTTAATAAATTAGCACATCAACACATCCCAATCAATAGAATGATAACAACGAAAATGATCAATTATATCAATTTTTGAGAAAAATAATCATGTTTTCTCCATCTCTCGTGGTTGTTCCTAGGGTTTCTTTGTGCATCTTAGCAATTTGGCGTCAGTTTGGTGGTCTTGAACTCTTGATTCCATACCGGTGTTTAGAATGTTAGGAATTCGACCTTGAATTCTTTTGCGGAAGTTAACAAGTGCAAAACAATATAGATAAACAATTGAGAACACAAACACAAAGTTTACGAGGTTCGACATAGAAGAACAACACAAACAAGAATATACTCTTCCAAGACGTTCTCACCAACTCTCAAGACCTCACTTGCTCTCTGTGTTTTACCTTGATGTCTAACTACTACTACTACCTATGTCCCTATTTATAGATGTCTAAACCTGAAACCTATAAGTCATTGGAAACCTATTCCCAATATACATAGAAACCATTACCAAGTAGGAAATCACCAAAGTGTTCATTATTTGATCAAGATTTAATGAATCCTTATCCTAAGTGGAATCGGATCCACAAACCTAACAATCTTCCACTTGGAGCCGATTGGACCAGTAGTAACAATCTTCAACACTCTTCAATCATAGTAACTCGAAACCCACCGCAACCAACATCTCCCTCTTCAAGTTTGGAGACCAACTGAAGCCAAGCATAGCTTCAGTTTACCTATTGGCACACACTTGGTTAACATGTCCGCATGATTTTCACTTCCTTGAATCTTCAACAATTGCAGCACTTCATTCTCCACGAGCTCTCTTATGTATACTTCATAGGAATGTGTTTAGTCTTTGAAGGGTTCTTTGCGAAGTGAATTGCACTTTGACTGTTACTGTGCAAAGCACAAATCTCCTTCTTTTTACCCAATTCGTCCAAGAGACCTTTTAGCCACACCATCTCCTTACCAGCCTCTGAGAATGCTACATACTCTGACTCCGTCGTCGACAAAGTCACTTGCCCTTGCAAATGTGAGATCCAAGATACAACAGTACCACCTACAACATACACATAACCAGTTGTACTCCGACTAGTAGCATTATCTCCTGTAATTCAACACTACCTCTCTTGAAACAAAGAAACATATTAGTGGTATCTTGAAGATACCTCATGATCCACTTCACAGCCTCCTAATGTTGCTTACCTGGATTACTTGTGTACCTACTCACAACTCCAACTACATACACAATATCGGGTCTAATACACACCATAGCATACATTAAGCATCCAGCTACCGACGCATAAGGTACGTTCTTCACATATTCTTTTTCCTTTTCACTCTTGGGTGATTGTTCCAATGTTTCCTTGTGGAATCATCAATATAAATCACGTAGTACCTTGAGCCAGCCATTGAAAGCTCAGGTGCAGAACCCCACACATCAGTATGAACCAACTCCAGTTTTGCATCTTTTGGCGGCTTGCCACCCTTTGAGAAACTGACAGTTTTTTCCTTCCCAAATATACAATCTTCACAAAGCTCAATTTTCACTGAGCTCACACCATGTAGTTTACCTTGTGCCTGAAGTACACCCATTCCTTTCTTGTTGATGTGCCCAAGTCTATGATGTCATAAGTATGCATCATCCTTCTTCTCAATGATCGTATCGCTTACATTGTTTTCAACAACAACGATAATACCCAAGGTCGTGTAGAGTGACCCTGTCTTGAGTCCACGAGCTAATACCATAGCTCCTTTACTTACTTTGCACTTGCCTTTCTCAAAGGTAGTACGACATCCTTCATCATCCAACTGACCCACATAAACAAAGTTTCTTATCAACAATGAAATGTGTCTAACATTCGTCAAAGTCCATATTCCACCATGTGTGAGCGAGATCTTCAAATCACCCATTCCCACAATATCCAGGGCTCTACCATCAGCAAGAATTACTCTTCCAAAATGACTATGTTGGTAATTAACCATGAGCTTAAGTTGTGAAGTTGAGTGAAAAGATACTCATGAATCCACGATCCATGATTCCAATGGTGTTTATGTAACGCTTAGTACATATGCCTCCGACTCATACTCAGTTGTGTTTGCCATCTTCATTGCATCCTTCCACTATTTACAATCTCTCTTGATATATCCAGTCTTACCACAATGCCAACACCTTTCGGACCATTTTCTTGCCCTGGATACACTTCGTCTTTTTCCTGGTGCCTTGGACTTGGACATTCCACGATAATTGTTTGAGTGTTTGTTGGACGTTATACCTCTATCATTCTATAGATAGAGGAGAACTTGAAGGCTCAATAAGATTATTAAGTCTTCGCATCTCCTCATTCAAAAGAATGTCATGCACGTCATTAAACTTCAACTTCTTCATAGTCCCAACTCCACTACAAATTGAGTTCACAGTCACATCCTAATATGAAGGCATGGAAGTTAACAACACTAAAGATTTGATGTGTTCGTCGAACCTTACATCCACCAAGGCTAGTTGCTCGATAATATCACCAACTACTCCAACTTATTGGCGAACATATATACCCTTACCCATCTTCAGAGTGAACAGTTATCTCATCAAGTATAATTATTGAACGGCGTTTGGATTCTCATACATGTTGGATAGGCTATCCAACATTCCCTTTAATGTAGTCTCCTTGATGACAAATTGCCTTAATTCATTTCAAAGTGATAATCGAACTGTTCCAATGGCCATCCTGTCCATCTCAACAAATTCTTCCTCCTTCATCTCTTTTGGGAGCTTGCCGCTTAAAGTCTTCGCAAACTTCTTCATACTCAAGTAATCCTCGATCTGTGACCTCCATAGGCTGTAGTCATTGTCGTCAAACTTGTCGACCCTCTTCTCAACGTCTTTTATGCTCATTGTTTCCACTCTAGAACCTGGCTCTAGATACCACACTATTAGGGAATTAGGATCCCTCCCAACATGGCTCACAAAGTATACCGATAGAAAAGTAAACTCATTTTCTATCAAATTACTCCACCTCAAACTATGAGTCCATATTTGAGGTCTTGATGAACTCCATGATCAACATGCAATCCTTCGACGAACGAATACCACAAATGACAAACAAACACAATCGTTGACATCACGAACCATATTGACGAGATATACCTCTCACCTCATCATTCCCTTGAGTAAAAAAGATCCCTTGCAATCTCACATTGATTAGGATTTGTCTTGAGTCTACTTCACCTGAGCTGGCTCCACCTAATGTACCTTTGAGTTGCCACCTTGACCGTTTGCTTGACTCCACCATGAATGATGACGTGCCCCAGGCGAACCTGGCTCTGATACCACACTGTTAGGAATTTGACCCTGAATTCCTCTTGCGGAAGTTAACAAGTGCAAAATAATATAGATAAATAATTGAGAACACAAATACAAAGTTTACGAGGTTCAACAAAGAACTTGTCTACTTACTCGGGCTGCTGGGTTTCACTATAGAAGAACAACACAAACAAGAATATAAGATCTCTCGCAAGACGTTCTCACCAACTCTTAAGACCTTACTTGCTCTCTGTGTTTTACCTTTATGTCTAACTACTGCTACCTATGTCCCAATTTATAGATGTCTAAACCTGAAACCTATAAGTTATTGGAAACTTATTCCCAATAGACATAGAAACCATTACCAAGTAGGAAACCACCAAAGTGTTCATTCTTTTATCAAGATCTAATAAATCCTTATCCTAAGTGAAATCGGATCCACAAACCTAACATAGAGTTGGTGGTAGTGAACTAGACAACTAGTGATGGGCTTCTCATGGCTGTCACCTTGCCCATTTGAGTTTGGAGTCCAGCTCGCTTTGGTAGTGCGGCCGTGATCCCTTCGCTTCCGGCCATATCAATACACCGCCATGGCTTGTGGCTGTAATGGGGTCTTTGAGACTGATTTGGACGGAGAGGAGACTTCATAGTGGCCAGATCAAAGCCTATACCTATCGACGGTACTTCATATTCTTATACTTGAGCACAATAATGTACTAAATTAACTTATAAACCCCTCTGTCGGGACGACAACCCATTTCACGGCCAACACATAAGAGTAATAAGACCAATGGTCTAAATATCGTTTTTGGTATCGTATCGGTCGAGAGATAAAACGATATATCGGGGGATATATCGGTTTTATCGGATTTGCTTATTTTCAATATAATTTATAAAATTATACTTCAATATGTATCAAATAAACTAAAAAAACGGTACTAAGTAAATTAAAGAAAATAAATACTTGATTTAATGACAATTAAAGTACACGAACGACATCTAATAAAAAAATAGGCATTTAAGAATAATTATTTAGACTTGAAATTCATCATATATATTTAAAATATATATAAAGTAAAAATATATATGAAAAAATGAAAAAAAAATAAGTTTTTCAAAAAAAAAAAGAGCAAATAAATATTAAAAAATTAAACAAAAATTGAGAAAATAATAAAAAAATCAAAGTTTGACCGATATTTGACCGTTGACCGATATAGTCAACCGATATGACGATATCATATTGTTTTCTAAATATCGCCGATACATCGGCCGATATATCCGATATTTAGAACACTGAATAAGACATGATATAACCTAGGCTGCACGGAATCAGGTACGGGTACATGGAAGCGAAACGTTTGGAAACGCGGAAGCGTGTTTTTCAAAAAATTTAGGAAGTGGGTACATTTTGGAAACGTCGAAATAATAAAAATATATAAATATATATAAATTATATAAAAAATAAATATAATAACAAATTTTTAGTTTAAGTAACTCAAAATCTCAAATAACTTAAATAACTTGTGTTTAACATTCGAAATAATACAAATATAATGAGAGATCTAGGTATCAGCAAGAGAGAAGGAGGGTCGGTGACTCGGTGGTAGGTCAAAAATATGTCGAAATAAATCATTTGACTCGACGAAGGTAGGTCTAGCCATTCATTTAAAAAATAAAAAAAAAACATAAAAACCTTTATTTTTTTTTTGGAAACTCACGTTTCCACCGCATTTCTAATTCGGAAACTCGCGTTTCCAAAATATATTTTTCTGGAAACACGTTTCCGGACGTTTCCGAGCGTTTCCGGAGTGGTTCCACTTCGGAAGTGGGAAACGTGGGTGAAGGTACGTTTCCGTGCTTCCTAAGATATAACCCCTTCCACAAAAAGGCAACATGAATTTCGCAAAGGTAGAAATAAATGTTATTTCTTGTGCTACGCGCCTAAACCTCATATCTTGTCTCTAACCTATCTTGGTTTTTTTTCTATTTTATTTTATTTTTCAATTCCGAGTGATTTTCAAATGCAGTTATGAACAAGGTTCAAAATCTCCCTGATATTTCCAATATATCATTCAATGTCTCCCTAAAAAAAACGATATATCTTAGGGGTAAATATCTTATTTTTTTCCTGTATCTGTGATATTTCTCCGATAACATAAAATATCTCCGATATTTACGGTATATCTGAAAAATTTTACTTAATTTTTTTATCTCAACTTGATGATGTCTCAGACTCTCAGAGAAAAGTTTTTGATTAATTAATCACCATGAGCCTCGAGAGATATCAAAAGGAAGACTAGAAAAATATCCGTTAATCGGCTAATTTTTAATTTTTCGTAAAAAATATCCGAATGAGGAGTGAAAGTTAAGTCTTAACTCTTAAGAGTCAAGTCATATCAGTGATAAATACTCTCCTTGACCTTGAAAAAATCCAAAATAAAGGGTCACATAGTAGTCTCATGAAGACCATAAGAGGATGAAACAAATTTCAATGCTACTGTAACACCATGTGACAATGCATAGTTGTCTACTTTTCCAATCACAATTTGACATGCAAACTTTAATTAGTTAAATTATATTTAAGCTATTTTGTCAAATACTATTTTTGGTTTTTTTTTAAAACCCTAAACCCTAAACACTCTAATACCCAATACCCTAAATTCCTACACCCTTCACTCTAAACTCTAAACTCTAAACCCTAAACTCTAAACTCTAAACCCGAAATCCTAGTTCAAAATCATCAAAGTCATTTTACAAATAATAAAAATATGTTGAATTATAATTTTAGTGTAATAAATCCACATGTCAAAATATAACAGGTAAGGAGGACCATTAGGCATCGACATGTGGTACTACGGTAACATATAAAAATCTCTCATAAGAGGATATCCTTATATCGAGTTGGATTTATCTTTATTATTCACATCTCGGAGAAACTATAGGCAGCTCGAAATAGAAATATGACTATCATGTTAACCATTACATTTTGTACTATATGACTCGTATGTCTTGAGCAGAGTATTGTAGTTTTATTGACTAACGTGCATCTTTTCAAGCACATAGAGCATTTTTCTGGTACTAGATAAAGTTAATAATTATATATGTTTTTATATAATTTAATAATAAATAAGTAAATAATTTCGAAACATGAACGATATTTTTTTAAATATCCCCGATATATCTCCGATAAATTCGATATCTCAATTAAAAAAAAAACTATATCTACCGATACCGATATTTTAAAATTTGGTTATGAATGTTGTCAATAATATTTTGGTTACTCTAATCAAGTCTAATGCATCAATCTCTTTCCCGCCAAAATTTTATGATGTAAATATTATGGGTACACTAATCAAATTTAAGAGTGCATGCATCTGTCTATTCCGCAGGGTTAAAATTATCCTAAAGGATAATCATTTGAACACTAATTCCTGAGGTCTAATATAAGACTAGCATTATGACAACATGCACATGAGTACTGGCAAGAGAGATTAACTAGTAACACTCCCAATACGTACATAAACATAAATTATTAGGTGTACGTTGCATGTGGAATAACATGACTCAGATTACATCCGACTCTAATTGATAATAGATGAAGTACGTACGTTACCCAAATGGCCAAATCCATATGAATGATATGATCGAGTTTCATAACGTGCTTAAGCTTCAATTTCAAAAGAAGTTTGCAGTACACATATCAATATATAGTCGTAAGACTCTTCAGTAAAATCAGCTATAAAATTAAGTATACCCACAAATTATGATTTATTTATATTTTATAACAACACTCGCTGAAAATCAAGTCTTGAAAGTAAATACACCGATCAAGCCCAACAAATACAGCCACCAACTTAAACAAAACCCCAAGCCGACCACACAACATAGAACACTGATCGATCAGGCAAGAGGCTAGGCTAAGCAAATTGAAAGTACATGACTGCAAACAAAGCATCCACGAGGACGAACACCATTATTGATATATTAAAAGTATATATCGAAATTGAAATATAACACGCATGCATGGTTGGAGACGAACCTAATCACGAGATGATTCATCCCCTGTGAGCTTGTGGTACACCTGACCAAAGATTGGGCAACTGCAACTGCAACAGCATTTAGCAAAGGCTTGAATCAGGATCTTCTTTTTCCTCTGAGATTAGTGGCACGATGACGAGAAAGAGGCTTTCCCCGACGAGCATCTTTATTTGACAATGCTGGTTCTTCGTCACACATATTGTTAAGAAATTGTAGCACATCTGGATCATCATCACCAGTCACAGACACACTTTGATCCTCTGCTGAAGGCTCCAATTCTCCTGGAGAGGTTTCTTCGATGCTCAACTCTTCGTTAGGATGTTCTAATTCTGACAGATCTTTGTCATCCTCAAAAATTTCCAGTTCTGAATTTGGATCACCTACATCTGTGGCAGCCAAACTTTGGACCATATAGGAAAGCTCTTGTAGTTCCTTACTAGTATGACCGGAGGCGCGTACATCTTCACTTGTCCCATCTTTATGTGATCCTCCTTCTTGGTCACCTCGGAGAGACTCCAATCCCTTCCCTAGATTATCACCAATTCTGGCTTTCACCATTTTGTCGAGATTACGAGGCTTTATTCTTGTTTGAGAACCCATAATCTGACCTTTGATCATGCTTGACTCTTTGCTCAGCTCATATACTTCTGCTTTTTTGCCTTTGTAAATGCCATCTCCAAGAGACTTCAATTCCTCAGCTGGATCCTCATCATTTGTGGTGGATAAATTTTGTAACAAATTAGGTGACTGTTCAATTCCTCCACCAGTAGTATGCAGCTGACCCAAGAATGTATCTACATTCGAGACAATTGGCTCTGACTCTTGTACTTTGTCATCTTCATCATCAAAAGAAACCATTGCCATGCTTGGATCACAAAGGCTTGCAGCAGTCCCAGTATTTCCAAGATTGAAAAGCTTTTCTGCCTCTTGTACCTGAGTACAATCTTTTCGCTCTTGTGAGTACTCTTTCTTTGAACTGCCGGCTTTCAGTTCATGTACCTTTGCTTTGTCAAATTTATAATCCCCACCATGATGAACCTGTATATTAAGTTATCAAAACATAACATACATACAAATGAAACAATTATCAATTTCACAACGTAGTTAATCAAACTCTAACTTAATTTTTCTATTCTTATCTGAAAGAATAAGAGTGATTCTAGCTATCTGAGTTAGCCAAAATAGGATTACAAGTTCTCGAAGTGATATTAAATGAATTGAAATAAGACATGTTTTGGAATTTTAACATACCATAACTATGTTGAGAGCCTGTTTACTTCCTTGAGCACTAGCAAATGGACCAGACACTTCAACTTTGCCTTGCACATCGTCCAAAGAAACCATTCCCAAGTTTGAAGCTTTGCCACCTAAATTCAAGTCTTTATCATCATGCTGAAGCTGAAATTCAGATTCCTGCATTTGTCCTCCCCCATTTTCATCTTCTTGACATTGTACTGACTCAGTATAATCAACACTCGTGGCATCATCAACATTTTCTAATTGATGTACTTCTTCGGCGTCATTGTTATCATCTTGTGTTGCACCAACTAGATCAAAATACCTTCCAGTATTTAGAACTTGAGAATTATTAGAAGAGCTTTCTTTTCTGGACCTGACACCGCTGCTACTCAAAGATTTTTCCTTCTTGGGTAGGCTCAATTTATTTTTGAAAACACTTGTTTCATCTTTAACTGCTTCAGGTTCTTCCTCCACAAGTTGTGCATAATCTCTGTTCTTTCTCTCACTTTGGTGGCTGAGAGGCTCGTCTAGTTCGCGTTCATCATCTACAGTGTTTGAATCACCTGCAGTCAATTCTTCACCATCAATTCGAGGTTCTGATTCATATGGCTCTTTATCATCCTGAGTTATCACTTCATATTGCTCTTCATCGTTGAGATCATCTTGAGATTTTTCTACTCCTCTTGGACCAGGAGTCCTGGACTGTATTTCTCCCTTCTTTGCACCCCTCCTGGAAGATGACTGATCATTCCTCTTCGTTGCACCACTACTCAAATATTGTATATCCTTGGGTAGGCGCAATTTCTTTTTGGAATCATTTGTTTCTTCTCGAACTGCATTAGATCCTTCCTCAAAATTTTGACTGGAGTCTGCATTGTTTGTCCCAGCTTGGTGAGGCTCTTGCTCATCGGCAGTTGGTTGATCTTCTATTTCTTCTGGATTATTTAAATCACTTGAAAGCAATTCCCCGTCATCTTCCTCACCTTCTAATTCAGTTACTTGATCTTCATTGTTACCATCATCTTGAGATTGTTTCGCGTCATTTAGACCAGAAGTATCTCCTGCAGTTATACCTTGACGAATTCTGGAATCCATTCTCTTCTTTGAACCATTGCGTGGATTTTTGTTCTTCTCAGGTATGCACAGCTTGTTTTTGGAGTCACCGGATTTTTTTCCAATTGCATCATTCACATCTCGAGCGGAGTCCATCTTCTTTGCCTCAATTTGGCGACTGAGAGGCTCGTTATCACCCTGATCTTCTTCTAGCTCATCCTCAGTTGGTTTTTCTTCCATATCTTCAGCATCATTTGAACCACCATGAACCAAGTCTTCGTCATTATCATCGTCATCATCATCTTGAGCTTCCGATTGACTTACTTGCTCGGCATCATTATCACCATCTTGAGATTGTTCCGCGTTTCGTGGATTCACTGTTTGTGCAAAATTTAGAATTTGACGGACTCCAGAAGACTTTCCTTTGCCCTTCTTTGCCCCACTATTTGAAGATTTGTTCTGGGACTGGCTGAATTTCTTTTTGTCTTCTCCAATAGCATCTGATCCTTGATTCACATCTTGGGCAGAGTCTGTGTTGTTTGTATCAGTTTGGTGACTGGGAAGCTTGCCATCTTCCGGATCTTCTTGCACTTCCGCAGTAGGCTTTCCTACTGCATCTTCTGCATTATTTGAACCTTCAGAAAGCACGTCTTTGCTATCATCTTCAGCTTCCGACACCTGCTCTTCGTTGTTATCACCACTTAGAGATTGGTCCACGTCGCCGACATCAAATGTTTGTACAACATTTAGAATTTGGCCAACTTTAGGACACTTTCCTTTCCCCTCCTTTGCCCTACTACTCCGTCTACTCGAAGATTTGTTCGTGGGCAGGTTGCGTTTCCTTTTGGATTCATTCGAATCTTCTCCAGTTGCATTAGATCCTCCCTCCACCTCTTGAGCAGAGCCTGTATTGTTTGCCCCAGTTTGGTCTTCTTGTTCATCTCTCCTTGGTTGTTCACTTTTATCTACATTAGTTGAACCATCGTCTTTAGCTTCTGATTCACTTATTTGCTCTGTATCGTTTCCCTCATCTTCAGCTTGTTCCGGCACATCTAGATCTAAAGCAGATGCAGCATTAAAAACTTGAAGGGCTCCTGAATAATTTTGTTTTCCCTTCCCCTTCTTTTCACTACTACTCGAAGGCTTGCTTTTCTTGGGTAGGCGAAGTTTCTTTTTTGATTCATTTGGTTCTTCTTCAACTTCAGCTGATCCTTCCCCAACATTCGGAGATGCATTTGCATTGTTTGTCACAGTGTCATCGCCTAGGCTCCTCCTTCCGTTCTTCTCTAATTTTTCTTCATCTGCACCTGGAGGATCATCCATGTTGTCATTCAAACTTTGTTCGTCGAAAGGCTTGCCAATCTCTGTATTCGACCTAATCTTGTCAGTCACATTTGGGCTATTGGTTTGCTGTGGAGCAGCTTGTTCGACAGTCTCACCAGCAACGTTAGATCCTCCCTCCACATCTTTGGCAGAGCCTGTATTGTTTGCCCCAGTTTGGTCTTCTTGTTCATCTCCCCTTGGTTGTTCACTTTTATGAGTTTTATCTACATTAGTTGAACCATCGTCTTTAGCTTCTGATTCACTTATTTGCTCTGTATCTTTTCCCCCATCTTCAACTTGTTCTGGCACATCTAGATCTAAAGCAGATGCAACATTAAAAACTTGAAGGGCTCCTGAATAATTTTGTTTTCCCTTCCCCTTCTTTTCACTACTACTCGAAGGCTTGCTTCTCTTGGGTAGGCGAAGTTTCTTTTTTGATTCATTCGGTTCTTCTTCAACTTTAGCTGATCCTTCCCCAACATTTGGAGATGCATTTGCATTGTTTGTCACAGTGTCATCGCCTAGGCTCCTCCTTCCGTTCTTCTCTAATTTTTCTTCATCTGCACCTTGGGGATCATCCATGTTGTCATTCAAACTTTGTTCATCGAAAGGCTTGCCAATCTCTGTATTCGAACTAATCTTGTCAGTCACATTTGGGCTATTGGTTTGCTGTGGAGCAGCTTGCTCGACAATGTCACCAGCAACGTGATCCGGAGGAATCGGTACCTTTTGCACCTCTGAATCATGATCGCCCATTTCAATCACGTGCTCAGGGCCTGCGGGCTTGCTCTTAAGTTCTTGAACTTGTTGTGCGGGCTCGCTTTTAAACTCTTGACGAGAGGGTTGACCCGGCCCAGGCGACATGCTTGGCCTTCCTGGCAGTCTTGGCACTTTCTTCTTCATGGCCGTGGAAAGGAGACCAATTACTATAAATGCAAGGAAAAATACACCGCCTACGGAGACACAGGCGGTAAGAATAGGTGTGCGTGGCTCATTGCTAGATGGCAACAAGCCAGGTGCTGGTGCAAGTGATGAATCATAATAATTCGGAGGAATTGAATTATGATGATTAAGAGGGCTTGCCAAGGGAGATACTGGTGAAGAATGTGGAGTTCGCGGAAAGTGGTATGGAGATGGTGCAAGTGGTGATGGTGGCGGCGGTCGTGAGTAGTCGGATGAAGGAGGCGGTGGTGATGGAAAGTAAGATGGATGGTTTGATTTTGGTGGTGGCGGTGAAAGTACTGGTGGGGAATAATAAAAGTGTGGTGGTGGTGGCGGTGAAGGTAATGGAAGTACTGGTGGAGTTTGTGATGGGGTTTGGGGTGGTGGAGAATAGTGAGATGAAGGTGGCTGCGGTGGCGGTGGTGATAATGAAGCAAATGGTGGGGAGTAATAAGATGAAGGTGACGGTGGTGGGGGTGTTGGAGTAGCTTTGTTACATGTACATGCTGGTGGTGGATGTGGAGGTGGTGGTGGAGCGAGGAGCACTGGGGAAGTTGAGCTATTACACGGTGGTGAAGGCGGTGGTGGTGGGGAAGAGTATGGATAATTGGTCATCGTACCAGTCGTGCTACTAGCTAGCTAGCAAGCAATCGCAAGCAATGTTGAGATGATTTGGTAGTAGCTACCGCTGCAAAGCAGGCTCAATTTAAACTGGTTATTCTTACAGTCTTACTGTGAGCTTTGGTCCAACGAAATAAGAAATAATTCAGTGTTGATAAAATGCATGCATGGATGATTGACTGCTGATTGCTGAGCTCTTGTACACATTCAATTATACCATTTGGAGGGCCACATCAATCAGATAAACTTTAGAAAAAGTCCTTTGAATTTTACAGACACATCGTACTCCTCCAGCCCCCGTCAGGTCCTCAACAAAAACCGCACTAGCTGTCTCACTAATGACTTATCTGTGAACCTTATCTAGTAGAATTGAACAGAATAATGCATGTGGGATTCAGCGAAATGGGTATTACGTTTAATTGAGAACCTCAGAAAATCCCCAGGTGATCCTCAGCTGGCTATATGAGCCAGATAAAAGTATAACGAGTTCAGCAAATGATAAACATATACGAGTATGTTTCCGATTGATTTCGTTATTTGGAGTTTGATATTTTTTTTTGTAAGCGTAGAGCGTAGAGAAAAACAATGTCTTCTTACAAAAATTCATTAAAAGAAAAAAAGGTACAAAAAAGAACAAACAATTTTGAGTTGATTCTTAATCGAGCTAATTTCAACAAAAATTATTGATATCGAAAAGATGGAGCAATGACACCAAACGCTGTCTCCGGGATCAATTTACACCTAACAAACATTTCCCCATGCGGGAAGTACGCTTGCAAAGCAAATAACAGAGTCACCTAGATATTAAAGTAGAAAGTTCGATGCATATAATTTCCACCTAAAGAATGCAAATGGGACTCCAGGAAATGAAATTGGGGGGGGGGGGGGGGGGTGGACTTTAGGTATGTTATTGGTCTTAAGAAAAAAATTACGTTAAAGAAAAAGAAGAAGATAATTTTGGTTGCTCAGCAGAAGTCATAAAATTTGTTCAACTTAATTGTATATTGGAATTAATGGACAAAGCGTATCGTTTTTGACAGATGAAGAGAGGTAGGTTCCTTTGCGTTCATGTTTGCTATCTAGAAAAAAAATAATATGCAATGTTTTCAATCCATCAGTTACTTTTTGATATATTTTTTGTGAAGAAAATAGTGTTGCGATCTTATTGGCACACTTGTTGAAATTGGATATGTAAAATGTGGCTAGATGAGACTAATCATGTTCTCTTAATAAGCAGTTGAGCATTAAGTGGCGCTCAATTATCGTCCGATCTGATTATTTGACCACTATTTGATCAGATTGGACGACAGTTGAGCTCGCCTGGTGCTATCAGCAGTTTAGATGAGACTCATGTCATTAGTCAAAACGTTCTCTATGAGAATCACTGTAATTGTTTTTAAGTAGCACGAGATTCACGTTTGACATAAACCGCCCAATTAGAATATATTCCAAACGCTTTATCAAAAAGAAAACAAAAAAGCCGAATTTAAAACAATAAAAGAGGTGTCTTTGTTTTCTTTTCTGGTTCTGCTGTCATCATTATTCACTCCAACCATAGTTCAGTGTAGATAAGAGAATAAGAGAACATTAAAAGAATGGAATAAAAGTCTTTTACGTTTTTGTCTACTTTTGGGTATCATATATCTCGATATATATTACCTTAAAACTTTGGGGTCCATGACTCTTTCCAATTAACTTATATATTCTACCTTGTGATGAAGAGTAAAAGTTTTTATGTTAAAACTTCTTACCAGCACCAAGATAGATTGTGCGTGGGTTTCAAAACTAGTGGTGTGAAATTAATAATTTTTGAGTTTGGGATATTCTCAAACGCATATGCATGTTTCTCATTAATTTTCACTTTAATTTCCACTTGTTTTTCGTTTGTTTTTCATTTATCCGAGCACAATCTTACAATCTTAGTTGAGAATATGAGACTTTTACTATTAAGAAGTCTTACCAATCACTTACTTAACAAAGCTAGAACATGTAAATTAATGAGCAGATTCTTACATACTTTGAGCTAGAAATATGACGATTTCCTAATCATATTAAGGCGTAGCTTGTCTGACGTAATACAATTATTGAAATGATGATGAAGGATCCCCCGGCGTGTTCCACATTTAAGCTTTAGAGTTTATAACACTGAGTGCAGAGACATACGCCGGGCCACAAATGCACTTAGTCACATATTTAATTTGATATTTCCTTATCATTAACAGAAATATAGCAACGGATATGGTTATTTACGACGTACAATGATTGTTTGCTTTATTAAAGCATGCAAGCAACTTGATGTTTCGATAATGATCGGGAGTTGAGGACACAGAACTACAGAAGATAGGAGACGACTCGCAAAGTCTCTGAAGACCAAGAACAGAAGGAAGACAGCTGTATTACCAAGCATGACCAAGTAAGAATGTACGTAAGATTCAATCTCGAATACCAAGTAGAGATAATTGTGTTATCATAATTCACAACTGGGAAATTCCAGGAACTTGTAGTTGCATGTGATGCATTCAGAGATCTTGGTTTGGACATTATTTGCCATGACAAGCTCTTGGATAAATATAACCATGTCATTCCACAGTTTTCACTTTGAATTCCGAGTTTGTGTTCCACAAACTTTACGTAAGCACCCAAACCCACTATATATTTGACACCGGTCATGCCATACTAGCAGAGTCGAGTTTGCGACCTCCTAATTAATTAAGAATGTAATACCAGTTACGTACAAATAAGAATTCAATTAAGGGTTTAATGTTTCAATGTATTTTTATCTAGCATAGGATGTATTCTTTTCAATGGATTCATTAGAGTTAGTTTAGTTAAAATAAAATATGCTTTTTTGGCGGACTTCAATTAGCTTGTAATGGGTCGGGTCGCAGACCAAACTTGGGGTGTGGACCCTCAACCTTAATGCTGCCTAGCTCACACCTAAATGACCTAATGACAGAGCCGATGTGAGTCATATGAGTTTTTTTACGGGGCATGCTAGGATAGGCAAAAACGAACCGTTCCCCAGACTCACACACGCACCTACAGTATATATATATAACATTAAAACTTAATTTGTGCTAGTGAAATAGGCTAAAAGTTAAACAACAAAGTTTATGTGATGATGATTCGAAATTTGTTATAGAAAATTACATCCAAGTATAATATAAAAGATATAAAAAACTTTAAACAAATAAGGACATTAATTCAAGCCCAAAATTGAGTAGTCCAAATATTGATTAAATATAAGATTAAAATACCTAAAATATCACTAATTTCATGATAATTATTATGTTGTCACAATAACGACGGTTAAGTTTTTATCTCTTCTTTTAAATTTATTTTCTTTAAATTCAAGTTTTTCGGCCAAACCGTCGACAATTTAGAGAAATTTCAAACTACAAAGTTGTTTCTTACCACATGAGCTTTCATTTAAGTAGAGTGAAACATATATTTTCAGTGACATTGAAAATTTTCAATTTTGACTACTACAAACAACAGTAGCAGAGTATAACTTCTCAATACATATGAATTTGAGTTTTTATTTGTAGTAACGGCATCTTAATTGATAGTAGTAGCTTGCAATTGGCAGTAGCGTGTTGAAGGTCAGCAGTTAATGCTTAAATTCAATAGAGCACAATAGCATGATTGGAAAAGTACAAATGTGGTTGTAACTAAAGTCTAAATATCTAGTGAGTATAAATGCAAATAATTCTAGCAGTGTAGTAGTAGCTAAATTCCAGCGAGTACAGTAACAGTTAAATCACAACAATGTAGTACAATAACATCTAAATGCTAGTGAGTATAGTAGCAACAATTAAATTCCAGTGATTACAGTAACTGCTAAATTCCAACAGTGTAAGTACATGCAGTAGCATCTAAATTCTAGTGAGTATAGGTAGCAGCTAAATTCCAAACATTGCAGTAGCAGCTAAATTCCAGTAATGTAATAGCAGCTAAATTCTAACAATGTAGTACATTAGCATCTAAATTAGGACTTATGTGATTAGCATCTTAATATAGGACTTATGTAACATTTCCTAAATTAGTAATTAATAAGAGCAGTTAATGACTCGATGAAACCACCTTGGAGGCCACTTACTAATTAAGCCATTGCTATGAAATTGAAGAAATTACATTTGAACGAGAAATATGAATTTTTGACGGTAAACCAATGCATATAGGTTTTTATAAACATTTTATGGCTTGAATATCTATTACATACCCCTCAACTGCTAACGACATTAGACAAGAGGTTATGAGTCTAAACTCAAGACTAATATGCGACATATAACTATTATTTGGTAATAAACGCAAATTGAACTAAGCTAGCTTATTTTATGACTGATACAATAATACTGATATGCATTGTTCTACACTAACAATAGAAGAATAGAGTACTAGTAAAGGTTAAACAACAGATCTTTGAAACCAATAAAACTAAAAACTAGAGAAGCCCACTTGTTTGACCATCTTTTCCTCAAGTAAACCAAAAACACTAATATTATCTCTATGGGTAGAGCTATTACCAGTGGCCGATTGTTGAATGCTGCTTGTACGTCCATGGCCACATAATATTAATGAGCCACCATGTGCCATCGAATCCAAAAAAAAAAAATATATATATATATATATATATATATATATATATTCAAAAGGCTCTGGTTAAAGGGTTTTCGTTTATTAGTTAAACACGCGTTTTTTAGTTCACTCGAGAAACTTATGGCCAAACAAGCCCGAAGTTCAATGATATTTTTACGACTTAAGTAACTATATATACCGGTCACATCGGCTGGTGTCGATTGAACGTTTATCGAACTAAGGTTTGCGATCACCAAAATGTCCACTGATGTAGTTAACATTTATACTATGCTTGAGTTAAATTTGTAACATTATGGGGCAACCATACAGAGAAAACTTCTCAAGATTAATCGACACATGCCGATGTGATCGTTACTTATATTTAGGGACTATGTAGATTTGGCCTAATTTGGACCTCGTCTGACTGTCAGAATCTTTAGTAAACCAAAAATGCCACTAATATGTCATGAGGAAGGACATATTAGGGGGATGCTAACGCTGAAAGCCGTTTACATCTCTCAAACCACCTAGTCTTTGTGATCGAGTATGTGCGGTCAAATCATGGACGCCTATTTGGCAAGGCCCTAGTTAATGGGGTTTTAATATGTAAAATGTTTATTATTTGGTTGGCCGCAGATACGGACGGTCAAATGATTTCTATATCGGACAAAATTTTGACGGAATCCCTATATATATATACCGATCACATCGACTGGTGTCGATCAGCTATATTCCGACCTAAAGTTGTTGATCACTGAAGTAGCTACTAATGTATCATAACCTTAATTTATATTAGGTTTTGAAATAAAATTGTCGCATTATAAAGCGACTATACGAATGAAAATTCTTAGGATCAATCAATATCAGCCGATGTGATTGGTATACATATCTAGGGACCTTGCTAAATTTTCGTTCAATTTGGATCTTGTCTGCCCATCCAAATATTTGGTAAACCCAAAATAACTTAAATTATGTCGTCTTAATTGGGTGAAGATCACACAAATCTGTCATCTATAGTTGCATATAAGAAATGATTTTTGGAAAGCCGACTGTTAGATGCGATCATCATGAATGACACGTAAGTTTAAAAAACACTACTATTGTTTTTTCAATTTAATTTCAAAACTCCAACTCGTCACACGTTGGTCACAACGAATGACATGTACGTCGTTACGACTTACCTATTGTTCGCGGATTAATTTTCCGACACTCGGTCATTCTCTATGATTTTTCCAAGGTGCTTTTATTTACATTTACATTCTTTTTCTTTTTAATTGGGCACGTGTCACATTGAGAGTCTCTCTCCTACCCTTAATCCAACGCGGCACCTCTTTCTTTCTCTTCTTCCTATCTTCTTTTTCTCCTTCGACTAATATAAAGAGACCGAGCTTAGCAGCTCCGATATCCCAGCTCCACCGTCTTGGCGACTCGGGAAGGCGCACTACCACATAAATCTCTCTCTCCCTTCCCTTCATCGATTTCAATTCACAAAAAGCACATGCATTAGCTTTTGAAGGAGATCAGAGGAGAAAGATGAATCTCCAATTCCGATCGAAATCTTAGTCTCTGGCCACCGATTTTCCAGTATAAGGTGAGAATCGTCATCTCTTCTTCAAAGCCAATTCGTCTATGCTTTTATTTTCTCATTGGATGGTTTCTAAATTTCAATCCTAGGTTTCTTCGATGGTGTTGTTTCGTTGTTGTTCTTCAATTTAGACAATAACCTTCCCGACGACGTCCTCCGCCATAACCACCGTCAAGAACTGCTATCGCAATGTCGTAGCAACCACCAAGATACCAAATTGAGGTCTGGAGCCCAGTTGAGCAGCTGCTGCAATTTGGGTGAAAGCAGAGCCTATATATATGCATTGGGAAGGTACAAGAATGAATAGGAGTTGTAGCTTTGGATTTCTGTTTCCTGGAGAGAAACCTCCACTTCACTAATTGGTGTTTGTAAATTGTCGATTTCCAGTTTGAAACTTTGAATCCTCAAAGTGATATTTTCTCTTTTTCTAGATTGTGTATTGAATAAGTTCGGGGAGATGAAGGCTATAACGGCTCCCTCTCCTAACCCTACGTCAATTTAAGTTCACACGTGCTATGATTTTTGTTTTCAAACGGATGTCAAGGTAACAGATTTTAGTGGGTCCATGATGCATCGACCGGTCTTGTCTCGACACGTACGCAAATTTGTCTCTGGCTCTTGGAGCGAAGGCACATTCCAGATGCTCTTAGGATGCGGACGGACCAAAATATAGAATAAGTATAAAAATAACCATTGTTACTAGTTATTGTCAGAGAGGTAGAGAGTGGCGCGTGAACGTTTCATTTGGCTATGGTAACTCAGGTGGGATGGACAGCCAAATCCGTCCCCAAAATGTATCCAACCCGGATGATACAAAAAGAGACGGACATATTGTTGCTCCCCAAACATCAAAGGGGACTGCTTTCGGCCCCTATAATATCGGTAGAGACGGAATAATGACCGTCCCCATAGGCCTGATAGATAGTAGTGTTAGTTGTACTCTGAGTGAACTTTGTTTTAAATATAATTACGTGTGATTCTATTTTTGAAAATTAACAGTTATTCATCTTGTGTTGGTTTTGGTGATGTGTTTGTGATATAGTAAAACCTTTATAAATTAATAACCTCGAGACCGAAAAAATATATTAATATAGTGATATATTAATATATCAAAAAATTAATAATCTATTAGTTTATCGATTATTGATAACTTGTTTTTATCAAGGTATAATAATATTTGTTTCACTGTTTCGAAGAAAAAAATGTTTTTACTTTGTTATGCACCACTTTGTTTTATTTATAATATATCTTATTAAATATATTGTTTTGTCCGATATATTACATAGTAAAAAAATTTATATTGTTTGATGATGATTATATTAATAAAATTCTTTAATGTAATCTTCATAAATTTAAAATTTATTATATAAATTATGACACTCTTAATTTATATATTGGATGGGGTCTACAATAAAATCTCGCTAAAATACTAATTTTGGCCGGTCCCAACTCATGGCTAACGTGCTAAATTAATAATTCACTAAATTAATAATATAATAGAAATTTGAGAATTCCTATAAACCTTATCGAATATATAAATTAATAATGACATAATTTATATAATAAATTTTAAACTTATGAGGATTTCATTAAATATAATAATAATAATCAAACAATATAATATTTTGAATAATGTAATATATCGGAAAAAACAGTATATGTAATAAGATATTCATGATAAATAAACATTGTAGTGCATAAACAAAGTAAAAAACTTTTTTTCTTCGAAAAAGTGAAACAAATATCTACTATACCTTGATAAATTAATAAGTTATTAGTTAATCAATAAATGAATAGATTATTAATTTATCGATATATTAATATCTCGCTAAATTAATATATTTCGTTGGTCCAGAGACTATTAATTCATAGAGGTTTTACTTTATATAAATTCTAAAATTTCTATTATCTTATAAATTTAGTGAATTATTAATTTAGCACGTTGGCCCCGAATCAGACAGATAAAAATTATTTTTTAGCGAGGTTATTAATTAATCGGGTATTAATTTAACGAGATTTTACTGTATTCTTTCCGTAAAGGATATGAGTGTTGTTATTTTTTGTTATTATTTGGTGGTGTTTCCCTGGTCAAATATATTGTGTTATTTGTTACGAGACTTGTGTTTATAATTTTGGGGGTGTGTATGATTGTTTTGTTTATTGGTTAATGTGATGTTGGTTATGGTGGTTTGATATTAAGTCTGGACTGGTTATTAGTTATATGTTTTCAAGTGAGACTTGAGGTTATTTGTAAGGGGCTTGTGTTGGAGATTTATGTGACATGATGGGACACTAGAAGAGAGTCGATGAGCTGATGGTCTCAAAGGATTATGAATCTAGAAGAGATGGGATAAATTAGCTGATCATGGTGGTCGATGGGAGATTGGACACTAGAAGAGAGGGGATGAACTAGTGATGTCCTGAGTTTATAGAAGCGGAAGAGAGGGGATGTACATGAAGTTAGTAATAGTTGTTGTTGTCGAAACACTAGAAAAGAGGGAATGAATTAGTGTTCTCTTGAGATTATATAACCGTCAGGGAGGGGATGTACCGGCAGATAGAAATAGTTGTTGTTATTGAGACTTTAGAAGAGAGAGGATGAACTAATGTTCTCTTGAGATTATAAAAAGCGCGGAAGAGAGGGGATGTACCTGCAATGTTATAAGTGTTGTTGACTCACTATAAGAGAGGGGTCTACTAGTGGACCTCAAATATAGATTTGTGGAGAGCTAGGATATATTGGTAACTCGTTGGAGTATTTAACACCTCCCCTTGGTGGGATAATTCCCAGTGAGATTCCCCCTTGTTATGACCACCACTATCCTACCAAAACTGACCCAGTAGGGAGTGCGCTAACACGATAGGTCAGGTCACTCCGCTTCCATTTCAGGCACCACTATTAGCGTCGTCCAAAGTAGCACACTAGACAGTGAAAGCGCACAATATGGGTATGCTTTCCACATCGAGAAAGAGAAAACAACGCTCCCCCCAATGCGCCTATCAAAGCAGCCAGAAAACCTCCCAAAAAAGATAACGTATTTATAAGTCCTTAACCTAGGAGCTTGAGTTCCGCCTCGGAATCCAACTTAAGCTTCGGAAAATCATAGATTGACATACTACTGGCCCTTAACTTTACCCCGGTTTTTGTGCAGGTTGAACAGATCATAGAGCTAGGATACAAGTTGCGTGAACAAGACCCCCCCTGGATTTTGAACTCACAACAATTAGCGCTAGAAAGAGGGTCCTCGTCAGCACAACTACCAATTTCAGTAATGGTTCTCATAAACGAGAATGAGGGTAACGATCCCCTGGGACAACGATGATGAAACTGGCGACCTGTTTAACCAAACCAACGGCAACGGGGAATTGTTTTGGGTCCCTTTCCTGACCTTGCCACCACACTCGAAGCAGCACTCCGATACATCAAGAGTTTTCGGGTCAAAAGAAATGAAGACCGGCAGAACTCACAAGCTGCTTTTTCATGGATTGCGGAACTTGAGAAATAATAACAGCTTTTCCGGACCGCATTGGAAAATTACATGGGGATGAACGCAACATTGGAAGCCGCCCACCAGTGATTCCTCACTCCGAGCGTACGAGCGTCGAGCGCGCAGGCCACGCTAGGGGTGACCTTGCGGTTGGGACCAACCTGGCCAACCGTGTACGTCTCCCACCCAATCACTGTTCTCCACATCAGTTCCTAGAATCGCCACCGCACCACAGCTCATAGGTCAATCTGGCTCTAGAACCCATAAGAGCGATTAGAGCTCTGATCAGATTGCCCAGACCGAGCTCCCGCTCGAGCCAGATGTCCAAACTCTACTCCTCTTGCAGGTAAGTGAGACACTGAACATTTTCCACCAGGGTAGATAGAATTTAGACCCGGAGAATGCCACGACGCTACACGAGGGATATGGAGGCAGTGCGGGGACCTTTATCCCGCAGGTGCAGGCCGAGCGCCAGCTGGTAGGGGAAAAATCCCTCAAGATCACCAAGAATAACATGCGCTCCGATTTGTGGACTCAACTAGAAAACTCTCAATCCGTCTTGGTGTGCACCCGATACACCAACGCCATGTCTTGCCATGCCTTTCAGGAGACCCTCTCGGATGAGGCCTTAAGTTGGTTCATGAATCTCCCACAGAATTCAGTAGAAAGCCTTGAGCAACTGACAGAAAAGTTCTTTAATTAGTTTAGTCTCCATACCAGTATTTACCACTCATCCAACTCCCTGTTCAAGATCTAGTAGCAGAAGGATGAGCACTTGCTGGATTTCGTGTCCAAGTGGCAGACCGCCACGGCACGGGCCACGACTTAAATTACTCCATTACAGAAGCAGTTTTTCATTAAACTGTCGACCCAGGGATGTTCCTTCTTAAGATCAATGAGAACCCACCATCCTCCTATGAGGCGTTGATGGTAACAGTCAGCCATTGGGCTCATGTGAAGTACCATACTTATGGGAATCCCAATGCCTCAAGCATTTCCTCGTAGCTAGTTATTTGTCTGCTTGAGACAGGAACATAGGAAACAGTCTGCTCGGGACACATGCTGACAAGCTACCTGGGAAGGGGACTGGTACCCTTACCCGATCTGAGACCATAAATCCACACTGAGGCAAAGACAGGTGAACCCGCCTCGGAATGAGATCTTCACAAATCTAACCTTGTCCTTTGCTGTAATATATGAGTGCCACAAAGATCTTCTGCCACCGCCCCAGAGGCCAGCTCGACCCGCAACTAAGAAGTATTGTGCTTATCATGTAGATACAGAACATGACACGAATTTATGCTACACCTTTATGAGCGCCATAGAAGAATTGGTCCGTTCCGGATAGTTAGAACAATACCGGACTCTAGGGACTGACGCCAATACCATCCAAGTTTATTGGGAGATCCTGACTTTGTGAGGTGGGGCCCTCCGTCAACCACCTTATAAGCCGGTAAAACACTAGTAGACCTTTGAGCTCTACCAAAAGGTCAAGGCTGCCCAAACCGCTTAGGACACGATCTAATTCTCTAGCAGGGAAACCGCGGTTCGAGCCGCCCAATTCGATCCTCTGCTAATCATAGTGCATGTAGATCATTATGCGTGTCGTATGGCTCTGGTTGACACATGCGCAACTGTCAGTGTCATGATCGTCGATTGCTACCTAAGCTCAACTGAGATAGAGCTAAACTCTACAGTAACCATGAGCCGCTGGTCAGTTTCTCCAGGGAGATTGTCCAACCACTCGGGTCGGATTGTCTGACGGTCACCATATGTCATAGACTCAAGTAGACAACGATCACCACCCGGTTCCTTGTCGTCGACTGCCTTTTCTACTACAACATCATCTTGGGAAGGGACGTCTTATGGGGACTCAAGTGTGTCATTACTGGGCACATGCTCTTGCTGAAAGTACCCACCCCGGGTGGAATTATAACGATCACTAGGGGTAGATTGGACACTCTCCAGAATCACCTAGATCTCATCGCCGCTGGGTAGAGCAGCCATGAAATGATACCAGTAGTTCTGACCAATGTTATAGACAGGATCCCCTGTATGATCCTCGAATGGAGGAACGTTCCAAAACATGGACCAAGGAGCTCAACAAGCACACTCTGCGGGCTCAACCGGCTTCGGTGGAAGAAATGGAATAGATAAGTCTCTCTGACACACACCTGGATAAAAATGTCTGAATGGAACCGGATTAGAATCTGACCTCCGGGACCAGCTCATAATGTATCTCCGAGACCACCAACATGTTTTCGCCTGGTCATATGGAGATATTTTTGGCATTTCAACTTATTTTGATTTCCCACAGGCTTAATATTCTCCAGGGATCCAGGCCAATTCGCCAGAAGCGCCAAGCATTCACAAAGAAGAAGTAGCAGGCTATCCAGGCGGTTCACTACCCAATATGGGTCTCCAATGTAGTGATGGTCAAAAAGCCAAATGCGTCGTGGTGAATGTGTGTGGATTATACAAACATGAACCAGGTTTGCCCAATTGAAAACTTCCCACTCCCCCAGATAGACCAGCTGGTCGATGCCACGGCCTGATATAGTCTCTTAAGCTTTTTGGACGCCTACTCTGGTTATAACCAAATCAAGATGCACCAGTACGACCAAGAATATATTGCCTTCGTCACGGATAAGGGTTTATATTGCTACCAACTCATGCCTTTCGGACTAAAAAATGTCGGAGCAACGTATCGCAGGGGTGTGACCCGAATGTTTGAACATGGGATTGGCCGGACCGTGGAGGTCTATGTGGATGGCATAGTGATAAAGAGCAGCACCGCCGCCGGTCATATCGCCAAGCAAGACAAGATTTACACCATACTTCTCCACCATGGCAAGCGGTTGAAACGTTAAGTGTGTGCTAGCTATGGCTGGGGGTAAATTCTTGGGGTTCATGGTAAATGAACGGGGTATTGAGGCCAATCCGGAAAAGACTAGACTATATTAAACATGACATCCCCAACGACCTAGAATGAGGTCCAGTGTCTCACAGGCCGAGTGGTGACTCTAACCCGGTTCATTTCTCATCTCACGGACAAGTATGCTCCCTTTTTCCGAATTCTCCAAACTCAGCACCGGGAGAAAATGACTTGGGCATAGAACATGAAATTAGAAGAATTGTGCCACAGCAGCAGGCCAACATTACTGCATGAAAAATTGGGAAAACAATACAAAGGTCTTCTGAAGCTTTGGACCCAGTCCTCGAACTCGTAAGGAGGTACAAGAGGCAATCAAACAATTCTAAAAGCCTTTGTACAAAACACCCTCTTACATTGGGTTACTTTCAAGTCTTCGATTCGTGCAACATGATGTGAATCGATGCAAGCCACCACCACAGGGCAGGGCGCACACGGAGGAGGCGAACAATTTCTGACCGGTCCCATTGCATGACTCGACCAGAGTTGGCTGGAAAAGTCTGGTCGGGTTTGGGTTCGGGTTGGATCATAAAGATAATTTTGATACTGATGGAGGTGCGCACGAGGAGAGAAAAGATAGGTTGCACAATAAATGAAACCCTAAAAGGAAAATTTCTATTTATACATAAAATTAAATCACAAACTTCCACTGATCATAACTTCTTTACACGATCTCGAAATTACGTGTGAAGTATGTCCACAAACTCGTATCGACGAGCTCTACGACTTTCCTATAGGGAGTTTCTTGAGAAAACTAAGGAATAAAAATTCAATCTTTTCTTCCGCATATAGAATGTTTCCAAGTAATTATTCGTTCGATCACTTTCAATTTCACCGTCGTACTATAAAATCATAACACCACCAAATTAAAAATCTCTAAAAAATACTTAGAAATTAATTACAAATTTCTGGGATATTAAAGCTAATCGGAACGCAAACATTGGAAATGAGAATAGTTTGACTTGAATGTGAAAGGATCATTTGGGTGCATGAGGGCTTGAATGTGAAATGACTAACTGAGTTAACACATGCATTTGATATGCTAAGATTAATACAAGTCTTTGTTTTAAGACGAGGACTTGTTCTACTGAAGAATTAGGACGTGCGTGAGATAAGAAGTTTTAATAATTTAAACATGCAAGACAAAAGTGCCTTCGTCTTTCAGTTAGGATGTCTTCTTAAATGCTTAGTAGATAGAACGAAAGCTTCAACATTCACGGGTTCAAAGCTTCAGAATAAGAACTGACTTATCAAGAATTTTTTCAATAAGGAATTTACGATATAATATGACTCAATAAATAATTAGATGACTAGCAAATAAAATTTAGCATGCAAGTCAACCACTATTACATGTAAATCCAAGTGTGAGAATAATCTTTTTAAAATTTAGTTATTTTATTTTCAACCATTGGATTTACATTCAATAGTGGTTGAATATAAATTTCATGGTCAGCTACTGACCGTGTGAACGAGATTGTAATAAACATACTTAACAACTAAATAAATTACTTGGGCTTTATTAAAACTGACTAATTTTTCTGGGCGAATTGGAACAATGCAATCTTGAAACCAACGTACTACCAACTCGTCTGAGAGTGATGCAATTACAAAACAAATTAAGAAAAATTAGTTATGACCAATATTTTGAAGAACGTGAATTGGTATATAATTAATCCGTAGAACAGTCATTTAGCAAGTTTACCAAATTCCAGTTACCCTATATGAATTGACTCGGATCAATCTACACACAACGCTTTTTAATCAGGGAGCTAATCATACTCAAGTTGCTGTTTCAGTTGTTGCATGTTTAGAGCATCCGCACCGGCGAGCAAATTTGCCGGCGTGCTCGAGCAGGAGAAGGGGAGGCTCGCACCGGCGAGCAGGAGGAGGCGAGCTGCTCCCCCAGTCAACCCAGCCGTGGTGCTCGTCCGATCGCTCGAGCAAATTTTGCTCCGGCGTTTGCTCGATCGCCTGGCGGAGCCCACCGCCCGTGGGTGACGTCAGGCACGGGCGAATTTTTTTTATGTTAGGCGCGTGCGCACGCGAAAAAAAAAAAAGCGAGCCAATGAATGGCTGCCACATGTCAAGCAGATTGGCCAACAGTCCAATTGATCTGGGCCTTCCATTTTGAATCAGAAATTTCGATCCAACGGCCAGAATTAATTGACAACGGCTACTATTTGATCATAACGGAAATAAACCCAAAAAATTGTAAAAAAATCCCCAAAATTTCAAAATTCTCCCAAAAAATTGCCTATAAATACTACTTCAATTTGTTATGAACTCACACCAATTTGTGCACAACAAATTTCACATCTTCCTCCATCTCCTCTCTCTTTTCGTTTAGCATTTTTTTCTAAAACAATGGGCACCCATTGGCTTCCTTCCGAAGATTTACAAATGTACATTTCTTTTGTCCGTCATAGCATTGATGAATATGACGGTAACAAACAAAAGAGGGACAAATTGTGGGAGACAATTCATGGCGATTATATGCAAAATTGGGTGCTAGCACCGGGTGAGAAACCTCCGAAGGAGCCAAGGACCCGAATCGCGCTCGCTTCTCACTACAACAAGTTCAAGCTACTCTTGCAAAAATAGGGCGAATGTTTGGCGGCATCACGACAACGTATAGCTAGCGGCACTTCGCTAATGGACGAAGTAAGTACATTGTGTTATCATATATTATAATTTTTATTTGATTATATGAATTAAATTATGTAATTTATATCTAATTTGTTTAAATATGTAGCATTGTTTACATATTTAATTATTTTAATATATCTAATTTTATTTACATTATTTATTTTATTTAATTTGTTTAAATATGTAGCATTGTTTACATTATTTGTTTTAATATATCTAATTGGTTACATTATTTGTTTTATCTAATTTATTTAAATTATGTAATTAAATAAATACCTAATATAAGTTTTTTACATCAGGAACGACAAGCTCAATCATGTTACTATAATGCCAAGAAGAAAAAGTTTACACACTTTGAATGTTGGGAAGTGGTTAAAGATCATCCATCTTTCGTTGCGGTGCTACCTATTACTCAATCTCCATATGCAAGTAGTTACCACGGTACTCCTTCCGCAACTGAATCATCTCCAACCATCAATTTGGATGACGACCAATTGAATGAGACACCTCAAAGCAACATGGCAGCTCCATCGAGTCCACCTAGACCAATGGGAACCAAGGCGGCAAAGGAAGCTAGGCACCAAAAGAAACAGGGTAAGACTCCTATTGAGCAACGGGTGGAGGTTTTGCATACCATTGCAAGTGACCAAGCATCATGGCATACCAAGAGGCTAGCCCATAATGAAAGTGAGCTTAATTATTATGCGGAGTACATAGACATTCAAAAGCGAAAAGAAGCAAGGGCGGAAGAAGAGTTACGATTGAAGAAACAAGAGAATGACACAAGGATCATGACAATGGATTTGGAGGCTATGACCCCAATCTCGAAAAGGTATTTTACCAAGAGGAAACTAACAATCCTTAATGAAGGAGAAGCTAGTCAAGATCAACCTACAGATGAAACATATTCGGATTGTTATCACCCAAATCGCGTGCTTTTTCCATAGTAGTTATAGTATTGTACTAAGAATAAATCTGGGCTTGGCTCGTCATTTTATGTAATTTCAATTTTTCGAGAAATAAAATGCAATTTATTTATTAAGTTGAAATTGAAATACACATTAAATTAAAACACATACTGAAATTAAACACAAGCTTAATAATTAAACACAAACATCATGAAAACACACAATAAAACATATTTAAAGTATTTCACCGGTTTCCACTCTCCAAATGTGTTTCACCAAGTCTTTCTGGAGCTCTCGATGGATGTAAGCGGATTCGAGATCGGCAACACGGTCGGGAAACCGTTGTATATTAGCTCCATCTCTAATGATTGGCTCAAAAAGAACTCGATTCCCTTGTGCATTCACCGGCCCATCATAAACCCGGAAAGCCCTCGATGGGTTTTGCAAGTCTTCTTCTTCTTCCTCATCATCATCCTCATCATCCACATACTCTTCCTCAACGATCATGTTATGCAATATAATGCAAGCTAACATGATGGTAGTCATTACCGATTTGTGGTGCAATGTACAACTATGACGAATAATTGCCCATCGAGATTGCAAGATGCCAAATGCCCTCTCCACATCTTTCCGGTATGCCTCTTGTTTCTTTGCGAAGAGCTTATCTTGCGGCGTCTGGGGATTGGAAATTGTTTTGACAAATGTAGAGTACCTTGGATATATTCCGTCAGCCAGATAATAAGCTGTGGTGTACCTCTGTCCGTGGACTTCGTAGACGACAGTTGGGCCTCTTCCGGCAAGGATCTCTGAGAACACATTCGATAGATGGAGCACATTAATGTCATTTTTAGCTCCATGACAGCAAAAAAAAATGTGTCATATCCACGTATCGTACGAGGCCACTGCCTCTAGGATAACCGTTGGGCGACCCTTTCGACCCGAGTATGCCCCTTGATAGGCGGTTGGGCAGTTCTTCCACTCCCAATGTATGCAGTCGATGCTTCCAATCATACCTGGAAAACCTCGGCGTTCTGCTTTAGCTAATAGTCGCGTGAGATCTGCCGGTGTTGGACTGCGGAGGTATCTTGGACCATAGAGATGAACAACTTGGCTGCAAAACTCCTTCATACATTTCAGGGTAGTCGATTCCCCCATCCTTGTAATTTTAGTACACTAATATGCGGCTGACCCGTACCCTAGCATTCGTAGAGCCCCGGTCATCTTTTGTTGGGGAAGTAGCCCTAGCAAACCAGTGGCGTCTTCTCTTTGATGCCAAGACATGTCGTGGTTGCAGAGGTCCGTCATGATAATGTTGAATCGGTCTATGCTCATCCTGTACCTCCGACGAAAGTCTTGAGCGTCGAAAATTGGACGTTCGATGAAGTAATCTTCCATGAGATTGTGTCCCCTAGATAGCCTTTGACGTGGCTTATTCGGTTTTTTACCGCGACGTGAACCGCTTGGTCGTGTTGATTCATCATCGTGTTGTGCTTCCGCCATGACCACCTGATTCACGAATGATTGCTCCATATCGTCATCCTCTTCTTGTTGACGTTGTCTCCGCCTGAAAAAATTGTGGAAGCTGAAAGGATTCATCAGAGTGATGAACAAGGAAATGTTGCTAAGTGTTTAGATTGAAGGATGAGTTATAATGAGTGATATTAGACGTTTTTATAGCAAATTGGTCGAAAATCTTATCAGAAATTTGGTCCAATTATTTTGCTGACAGTGACACGTGTCAATTCTCTACTAGTCGAAAATCTTATCGGAAATCTGCTCCAATTATTTTAGCGACAATGACACGTGGTAGTGACACCTGTCAATTATCTATTAGTCGAAAATCTTATCGGAAATTTTGAATAATATCGAGTCGATAATGACACGTGGCACATTATTATTGGTTGTAAATATATCTGGTAAAAAAAATTAATTATTTCACAACAAGACAAAATTGAATTGCTGAAGCAAATTGTAAATGGGTGTGTGAAAAAATCGATTTGCTTGAGCAAAATATGAAATCGATTTGCTTGAAGCAAAATTTACTTCTGGCCCTGCCATTTGCTTGAGCAAATGCAATTTATGGGTGCGGATGCTCTTAGATGCATTGCTTTCTCGAGTTGCGATAACTACATCACACTGTCACACACTCGTATAGTCGTATTTATATATTTACATGAGTGTTCAAATGACCTTGTGATTATTCGTTGTTATGTTAGAGAAGAAGATTTAAATCACAAGTTGAAGCTCTGACGATATATGGTTAGCACCGAATTGATATTTATTGAATATAATGCAGGTAAAATACGTACTAAAGGAAAGGGCGCCCTTAACATTATCAGAGGAGATATGTACATTCGAAGTACCTCATTCATGAGCTTCTATCATAATTCATAAAGTTAATTTGATAGATTACTGACAAAAATCAGAGCATTTCGTGTGTTTCAAGCCTGATTTCTAGCCATGCATGTTTAATTATTCTTCTTGGGTGAGATAGCAAGTAATTATTTCTAGTGTCTAATTATCGTCTGTATTTTATTATATTCTTAATTATATATTGCTATATATACGGATGCATGCTTCCCTCTAAGCTGCAAGTCTAGGGTTTATAATTCAAAATTAAGGTTGAGGATACGATGGAAGTTGGAGAGTATACTGTACGCGCGTACGTATTGTAGATATTCGGTCAACTAATTCGATGCTGATTACTCAACGATATATATATATATATATATATATATATATATATATATATGGAAGACTGAAAAGAAAAGAATAAATGGTAATTATATTGGTGTAAACCCTAGCTCCTGCGTAAGCAATGCGTCATGCACGCAAGTCTGTATTGTGTCATTGTCTAGTGGAATACGAAAGTCTATACATTTATTATTGGGTTAATTCATTCTATGGTATCTAAAGTACGGCTATTTGGACAATTTGGTATATGATATATGAAAACGGATAATTTGGTACCTGAAGTTCTCATTTATAAGTCATTTTGGTACTTCTAACAATTTTGATCATATTTTAGGGTTATTTTTGTTATTCTAAATTCATTAAATTCACATTTTTCTTCATTTCTTCCTATAATTCTGGCATCTTTGGAGATAATTAAATTGATATATCTACTCCACTTAGCATCTACTTCGCATATATCAAAAACAAATTTTTTTCTTAATATATTTATTGTCCTAATTATTTTTTGCAAAGGAAATAAATTGCCTTTATACAATTGTAATTTTTTATTAAAATATATTTTTTAAATTACTTATAATTAAAATTAATTTAGATCGATAGCTACATTATAAAAAATATATATGTAAATCATCACAGATACTAAGTGAATGAATTATCAAAATTTTAGTGATAATTTAGAGGCAATTTGAAGGTATTATGAAAAAAATGAAGTAAAGTAAAGATAAGATGAAGGAAATAACCCTGAAAATATGGTCAAAATTGACATAAGTACCAAAATGGCCTAGATTTGAGAACTTTAGGTACCAAATTGTCCGTTTTCATACATCAGGTACAAAATTGTCCAAATAGTCAAACATCAGGTATCATAGGAAGAATTTAACACTTTATTATTCTATAACGAGAAAAGAGTTTGTCAACCGAACCAAACCACGTTTAGAAATACGCATAGTTTTTTACATTATATATTAATTTAAAATTATATTTAATATATAAAAAATAAAAAAAATAAAAAGTAAAAATAAATAGAAAAATGAAAATTTATTCTCTTTTGCAAATAACTTTCATATATTGTAACCACCCCACTATCTCTCCATTATTCTATAGCAAATACATATTTATTCTAAAAAAAAATTATTTACCACACCCTTCGGGTGTGTATTATTCTAGTATCTTATATACCATATGCTAATTAATTTCGGACGCCGTTTCTTCTAGAGGGTTTTCTCCAACAAATTAATGCCGGAGGTCTAAACACAATATTAGGGTCTCACCCACCACATTTCCTACTTAATTTTATATTGAGGCCTAATTAATAGTTTGCATTACATAGATGGGAATAGAGGAAATTACAGACGCATAAAACTTATTTTCACTTAATTAGCACTCGTTATATATAAATATATAAATCTTTGCTAATTGTTAAGTAAATTTCCAAGTCGTTGCTAATTGTGACTGCAGTACTACCTTTCCATCAGTCATCTAATTAAATGTTAATTAGTCATTACCTTGAGTTTAATTATTATCAGGACAACTGTTAGTTCGTTTATACTAACTTTTGTTTTCTTTGAAAACGGCAAATGGGGAACTATAATGATCGAGCTCAATTGCAAATTGAATATTACTATTGATAATTGATTTCCTCGTTCTACAGCATAAAATCGTTATTCCAGAGTTGCATGGTCCCTAGCCGCGGCCTTCATTCAGGTCATACTTTCAAAGTCATTATATAATGTAAAGACTAAAGACTTTTGGTGAGTTTTTAGGAAAAAAAAAACAAAACAAAAAAGACAGTGTACTAAGTTTAAAACTTTAAATAGAACCCGCCACAAGCAGACCATCTCACAAATAGTTGCAAGCGTTAGTATTCGATCCAACTAGTACAATGGCTAGTTATCCGTACTATTCTCCTCCACCACCTTCCCTAACACCGCCACCGCCTCTACCACCGCCCCCGCCCCCGTCTTCCGTGTATACTTACTACTCATCACCACCTCCACCTCCACCTCCATGTAACGAAAATACTACACCACTCCCACCACCTCCACCCCCGCCATCCGTACCATCACCACCATGTAATGAAACTACTCCAACTATATCACCACCTCTGCCGCCCCCACTAGTGCCCCCACCTTCACCACCACCACCACCACCTCGTCCTCCCTCTTACTATTCTCCCCCACAATATTCACCTCCACCACCAATACTGCCTCCCAAATATCCATCACATAAATATCCACCGCCACCATCATATCCACCCCATCAACATCCTTCCCACAAACCACCACCACCACCACCACCACCACCATCGATATCACATCCACCCCATCAACATCCGCCCCACAAACTACCACCACCTCGTACATTACCGCCACCATCACATCCGCCCCACAAACTGCCACTACCACCTTCTTCACCACCTACACTACCGCCACATTCACACCCACACCATAAACATCCACCTCCGCCACCTTCACAACCGTCACCTGCGGTGCCACCATCGTCACCACCACCTATGACACCTCCATCACCTCCACCATCTCATCCACCACCTTCAATATCACCACCATTACATCCACCACCTTCACCATCACCTTTACCACCTACTATAGTGCCTCCTTCACACCCACCACCTTCATCTCCGCCACCATCACATCCACCACCTTCATCTCCGCCGCCGCCACCGCCGCCACCTATAGTTACACTACCGCCACCCTCACACCCACACCACAAACATCCACCTCCGCCACCTTCACAACCATCACCTGCAGTGCCACCATCGTCACCACCACCTATGACACCTACATCACCGCCACCATCTCATCCATCACCTTCAATATCACCACCATTACATGCACCACCTTTACCATCACCTTTACCACCTACTGCGGTGCCTCCTTCACACCCACCACCTTCATCTCCTACACCATCACATCCACCACCTCTAGTGCAGCCACCATTAAGTCCACCATTACCACCATCACATCCGCCACCTTCACTGCCGCCTCCATCAAGTCCACCATCTCCGGTGCTGCCACCATTAAATCCCCCACCTTCATCACCACCTCATTTAAGTCCACGAGTTACACCATTACCACCAAGTCATCCACCTCCTCCGGTTCCACCCCCGTCACATCCCCCATTGTCACCATCACCATCTATACTACCCCCATCATACACACCACCACCTTCATACTCACCCCTATTTCCTCCGATACCCACTCCGGAGCCACCTATTTGCCAGTGTGTATGTCCAGCACCAAGTCCTTATTTCGATTCAATTGTCCCATCACCTCAAAGTTCAGAGTCTCAAAGTTCACCATCCAATAGCAATCGCCATGTTTATATTGCCACTTTTGTCTCGCTTGGTGGATTGTTCTTTCTTGCGTTCCTTGCAGTTGGTCTCTTTTGCTTGCACAAGAAGAAGAAAAAGTCAAGAGCGGCATACAGAGATCAAGGTGTTTCTCATGCAGAGGAGCAAGGAGAAGTTCATACATTTCAGAGCATCGCTGCTGCTAACCAGAGTGTAGCTATCAACATCGATGATCAGAATCCGAAAGTTAAACCCAAACCTTATGGAGGTGGTGTTGAAGAAGGACAAGACGATGATCCAAATAAAAGTCCTAGTCGCCGTAAACGTGAAACCCGTCGTCGTACAAGAGCACAAGGAAAAAGAAACTCCAATCATGATGACAACATAACTGCTGCAATTGGTGCTGGTTCAAATGAGGAATTAGATTCTGAAGATAATGATGATGACGGATCAGATCAATCTAAGGATTCAGATAAAAGTCTTCGCCGGCGCCGAGGTTCTAATGGTCGCACCGAAAAACGAGAGACTAAAACAAATCAGAATCCTGATCGTAATGGTGAACAAAGTGCGTCTGCTACAAATTCAGAAGAAGATGATGATAAATCAAATGATTCGGACAAAGATTCTCGTCGTCGCAAAGACAAAGATTCTCGTCGTCGCAATAAACAGGAGTCTACTCGTCGTAGTCGCGCGAGTGGCACCAACAAAGATAAAGAGCCTTCCACATCCAACCGTGATCAATGATAGCCGTGAAAAACTACCTACTCTTTGGTCGTTTGCTTTCTCCTCAATTTAAATTCATGTTAATCAAATTATTTTGCTTGAGTATTGTGAGTTGTGATTGTATTTTTTTTTATTTCCTCCATTTATTCAATGAGTGAGAATAAGAGTGAGAATTCAACCTCAAAATACATTCTAGTTTGTAAAATCTATGAAGTTTTATCTCTCACTTCTAATGATGTTAAATTTTCATTTCAAATGTAGTACTCACTCTATAATTATTATCTAAGAACATATATATGTGCGTGTGTGTGCAGCCAATTACTTTTTGGAGATATATTATATACATGAACGTTATAGCCATTTTGAGGGATTGACAAACTTAACATTGTGCTTACAGTTCACCACAGTTCATTTTTAGGTCCATAAGAATATATCAGCTGCACTAACATACAAATTTATAATCAATAGAGTGAAAACTTTAGTTTTAAATCGTATTTGAATACCTTAACGATGATCAATATGGCATAGTTATCATTATTCATATGCCGCAACAATATTTTTTTTAGCAATATTGCACTAGTAATATTTCACCAAAATATCATAAGTATAAGCGAAAAATAAAATTATAAATACGATATCTGGTATGATATAAGGATTCAAAAGAAATATGGTAAAGGATATGTCAGTGGATGATATTAAGAAGCATTAGAAGAAGTAATAGGCGGATGACGAATTGCATGAGAAGAAGACAACGAACAATTAAAGACAAATATTTTTTAAGGGTAAGGAATTAATAAGAAAGTTGCATATCATGATGAAGTCGACAGCTCTCTCTCTCTCTCTCTCTCTCATTGCTCCGATCGACTAGGGTTTTGGAAAAACGGTTTCCCTCACTGATGCTATTGTCTGACGGGAGTTTGTTGCGGATCAACTGTTGGCCTAGCATGGTGGTTGTTGGTGGTGGATCGATAGAGGAAGGCGGTGTCTAAGTGGTGTTTCTAGAAGGCTACAACGTTGTTGTTTAGTGGCGATTTGGCGTTGCTCTGGAGGTATTGGTCGGGATGGTGAACCAAGGACGTCGATTGCTTATTTGGGTTTTGAGTCCGGTTTGGTCTTGATGCTTTGCTGGTGTTCGTTTCTTAATGAGTGGTGTCACCTATCATGGGCTCGGGTGCTAAGTTTTTTGGTAGTGGCCGGCTTTGTCGACAAGGCGGTGGTGATGTGGTCAGAAGGAGGTGCCATAGCAGCTGGTCTTTGAGGCTGGTGGACTATTTTTGATTCGTTAGGGGGTGGGTCTGGGTCGGGTCAGTGTAGGTGGGCTTGGACCATTTAAGTTTGTTTTTTAGGTGTTTTGTCGACCCTTATGTTTGAGTGAGGATTTAAGATGTCGATAGGTAGATTTGGTCATATCATTGGGTGCACATGTTTATGGTGCATATTGATAGGAACACTTTGTGCGACGTTCTTAACATGTTTTTACCTCCAGTTGTACTTTGCTTAGCTCTTATTGTTGTATTATTGTGTCATTTAGTCGAGTTATGAGTCTATGGTGGTGTTTGTTGTATTTTGGTGCTAAAACAGGTTGAAAAACACAGAAATTGTCAAGAGTCCTATTTAGAGTAGGATTTCTTGAGTAACTAGGAAACATTGTTAAATTAGGAGTCTTCATTAATCGGCATTTCTATAACATTTGTGATAATTGGAGAATCCTATTTGTATTAGGAGTCTTTTTTAGACTAAGAAACCTATTATTTAGGAAAGTCCTACTTGAAGTGAAACACTTATTCCGTAACTTTCATAATCTTACTATCTTATTCTAGTAACTTACTTGATCTTTTTATATGAATTATCTTGTCTTGATTCTTGTTTTTTATTATTTTCAGATTTTAAAAGATGAGATTGTGTATGTAACATTAAGGGGAAAAATAGAGGAAAAGTCAAGCAAATGAGGAAAATAAAGAAAGAATGAGATATCTAAAAAGGAGAAAAAGAAATAATTTATCAAAGGAGATTACACCCACCAATGACAAAAATAAGTGAAATAAAAATAGAGAAAGAAAAATGAAGAGAATAAAAAGAGATAATGCAAGAGAGAAAGAATGAGACACTTAAAAATGAGAAAATAGAAGGAATTTATCAAAAGAGATTACACCCACCAATGACAAAAATAAGTGAAATAAAAAAAGAGAAAGAAAGAGAATAAAAAGAGATAATACAAGAGAGAAAGAATGAGACATCTAAAAAGGAGAAAAAGAAGGAATTTATCAAAGGAAATTACACCCACCAATGACAAAAATAAGTGAAAGAAAATGAGGAGAAAAAGTCCAAGCTATAATATTCAAGGAGCAAAAACTCTTCTATAAATAACACATCATTCACAAAGAAAAATGATCACTTCTCCTTAGCATTCAAGAGCCAAAACTCTATCAAAACACCACCATAAACTTCCCTCACAAATCAGTCAAGCCGTCCACCCCAAAACCATCGTCATCTCCACCGAGTTTCACCTATTGCAGCCGTACCTCTAAGGTTCATACAACGTGTGATTATCGCAACTCATCTTTATGGCTTCGTTTATGTGTGTTAATCTACAATTATTTGTCTATGAAGATTGTAAGTTGTTGTTTATGTGGAAGTATTGGTTTTTTATTTGTTTTCGAATTTTCAAATTGTATTTGACATGTTTCTGAGACTATGCCGAATTTATGTTTTTATAATTATTAAAGTTTGTATTTCTATTATTCTGTTATACTCTTCTTTTACTTGCTCTTAGATAATTTTCAGATAAAAAATAAAGTTGCATGGGTCTCGATCGCGGTCTCACCTAATTAGAGTAAAACCTTTATAAATTAATAGGGTCGGAACTGAAGAAATTTATTATTTTAACGAGATATTAATATATCGATAACTTAATAAGTTATTAATTTATCGATATATTATTAATTTATCGATATATTAATAAGTTATTAATTTTATCGATATATTAATAAGTTATTAATTTATCAATATATTAATAAATTATTAATTTATAGATTAATTAATAACTTATTAATTTATCAAGGTATAATAAGTAATTTCTTTCACATTTTCGAAGAAAAAAATATTTTTTATGCACCACATTATTGAATTTATCACTGATACAGTTGTTCAAAATATTATATTGTCCAATGAATTGTATTATTTTATTTGATGATAATTAAATCAACAAAATTATTCAATGAAATCATCACAAGTGTAAAAATTATTATACAAATTATGTCATTATTAATTTATATATTCGATGGGCTCCATATAACTTCTCAAATTTATATAATCTTACAAATTTAGCACGTTAGCCCTGAGTTATAACCGAAAAAAATATATTATTTTAACGAGATTATTAATTAATCAAGTTTTAATCTAATTAGGTTATACTGTATATCATACACGGATGTGTTTCTCGATCTAATACATAGAATATATATGATCTGAAAATTTTATGAAAATGCAAGTCACCATTTTTCAATTACAAGCTTAATTACCAGATAAGAACCAATAAATATTAATAGAATAAATGTTTAATGAATCACATGTTGGTGAACCACCTTATGTGACATCCTGATGTGTAATTAGTTTGTGATTGAAAAAAAGTTATTCCCATTTATATAGAATTTATATATCATATATTTACGTAGATTTAAATTGAGAAGCATATTTGTGTATGATAGGAAAAAACTTGCGTCCAACCTAATATGTATCTGTGTGTTTGAACTCTCTTTCATTTGCACACTTAAGGAATTGAAATACATAATGTTAACCGTTCAAAAGTTTAATTTATCAATAAAGATCATTCCTATAAAATAGCAATGTAAACAAAAATTGTTTGCTCGGTTGATTGTATCAAACAAATGAACAGTCATGGTGAAAGTTAGTAGTCTCATGATCAGCTGTCAGTTTGTTTGATTCAATCGACTAAGCAAATAATTTTTGTTTACATTGATCTTTTACATTAATGATCTTTTGATCTTTATTGATAAACTAAAATTTTGAACGGTTAACATCATGTATTTGTATGTCTTAAGTGTATAAATGGAAGAGTGTTCGGACGCACACATACAAACTAGGTTGGACACAAGTTTTTTCCTTTAAGTCGAGGGCTGATCGAGCTATGTGACTCTGTAGCAATGTAGAAAAGGGGGGGGGTTATATTTGCACCTCCATAATTTCTGCTACCTCCATTACTTATTACACCTTCATTTTACTTTTTAACTACTCAAATATCTAAATATACCTCCTCATGCTTATTAAAATACCCTTCTCTTTCTATGTCTAAGAATCGTTGTTCATGAAGAATAAACCTAGATGAGGATCTCATATGTGAGGAGGATTGGAAGAAAATTGTTAGCGCTAGTAACTATGCCGTCGTCTCTACCACAAGAGTGTGGTACCGAGAATGATTAAAGCTTTATTGAGTTGTAGGTTAATTTGCATCTTCAAGATTGAAGCAAACAACGAGATAAGATTTGGACATAGAAGAGAATATATAATCAGTATAATATTTGTGTTTCAAATTAACTACGGTATATATTGATCAAGGAGGGTCGGGATTCATTCATATATGAAGTTTACATTGATTAATATCGTCACTCATTCAATCAATCAATTGTGCTCAGCCTAAATATATACTATGGAGCAATTAAAGATTAATGATAATTTAGATGGTACTTTAGGGTTTAGAATGTTTCTGAATTCCAGAACAAGAACAAATGTGAGATGTGTTTCTGAATTGAACTGGTTGTTTATGGTCAGAATTAATATGGGTTTTCAAAATGACTAGGCAAAACAAATTTTTCATCATCTTTCAATGTTCATCTCCCCAGAAAAAAGAAGAAGAAGAAGATTTAACAGGTACATAAAAGAAGTTAAAAAAAAATCTTTTATTTGTTTGTCTATCTTTAATTGTCATTTTATATAGAATTAATTTTAATTTACCCATTTAAACTTTACACCGAAAATCAATTCGTCCCTCAAACTTTTATTTTAATTAGTGTTCCCCTAACTCTCAAAGTAGTGCTCTCACCTCCTCTTCAAAAAGACATCTATTCAATCTGATCGATTAATTAAGGTTCCAATTTTTTTGCAAAATCTCTCCCCATTTTAATCGTGGTTAATTATATATAAATATATACGAAATAGACTTTTATGTTTGGAAATTAGGGTTTGGTGAAAACTGTACATGGAAGAGGATATGATTTAAAGAGATTTCGACATCCATTCAAAAATCAATGCTCTTATTTTGTGGTTTACAATTAAGATATACATGTATGTGTTAGTTCTTGAAGAAGGAGGTGAGAGGGTTGATAAGAGGACGGGGGAGAACTCTGAGAGAATACAATTCCGAGGAAGACATGGAGGAGCAGATAGCCAAAATAAATAAAAAACATTGAATCCTAAAAAAAGATAAATTCAAAAGAAAGTAGATAAAAACTATCGTAATATACAACAAAACTAAAATATTACAATTTAATGACGTTATGCCACTTCAGCTGTCATTTAAAGTGGTTTATAGGTGGTTTATTTAGCATTACTCCACCATAAAAGTCACCGCACAGTTTAGTTAGGCGTGTTTTCCTCCTCAGCTTCATTGCACTTTGTAATATCTCACATCGACCAACGGAGAGGGGGTGACGTGCCTCATATGTACATGCTCACTTGCATCTAACACGAGGCCTTTTGGGGGCTCAATGGATTCGGAAGGGATGAGAACTCTGAAGTTGAGCCTAGAGCAATCCCTGGATTAGTGACCTACTGGGAAGTTGCTCGTGAGTCCCCAGAAACAAAACCATGAGGGCCAGAGAGAAGAGTGCCTAAAGCGGACAATATCGTGTTACGGCGGAACCGGTCCCGAGATGTGATAATGGATTGTGATATCTTACATCGGCCAACAGAAAGGGGGTGATGTGCTTTATATGTACATGTCCACCTTCATCTAACACGAGGTTTTCTGGGGGCTCACTGACATTGATGATTTGGGAACTCCGAAGTTAAACTTGCTTGGCTTAGAGTGTCATGATTTGTTTAACTGTTTGTTGAATTTCTGCTATTAATCATCGTTAATTATTCCCATTGTATTGTTGTGAGATTGTGAGATATAAATAAGAAAACAAAAGGTTCGTAAAGCTTCAAGAAATTGTTGCCATAAGTTTATGTAATTTCAGTTTGGTAGCAACTAGCAACTGGTAAGGTTTGGGTTAGATGGCAGCTACGTTGACACGTTTAATTCTTGGGCCGTGCTCGCCATGAGCTTAGGAACGTAAGGATTCTACTCAATTCAGTCATTCTAGAACAACAACATCGTGCAACGTCATAAAGTAATTAAAGCCAATATTTGCCTCACTAGGAAACCCTATCCATATATCCAAACTACTACATTTGAACGTCGATGCCTATGCAAATTTTAGACCTCAATAATAAATTTTTGCTTCCTTAAACACATGTTTAAAGAAAAATTTATATATTGTTGTGGTCCTCCCTTAAATTCATATTTCTCGTATGAAAACAATGTTGTGTGTTTAATTATATTTTCATTGGAGAAAAAAAAACCCTAGAGATAGAGCCTCCAGTGAGATCTTACGCGACCTGTCTTGCGGTATGCCCGTGTTGCATCATCGTCAGACGAGACTCAAAGGACCTAGTGTTCGGAGATGAAGGGCTTTGTTGGAGCAAGCGTTATCGGAGTCAATATTTATTGTATCAGCACGATGTCACTGTGGAAAAGCAACTATTTTATAGCCCTAAAAAGTAAAGCCTCTTACCTGTTACCAATCCGATTACCGATTCCGAAAACCAAAATAAGAATGAGGAAGAAAAAGATATCGTGATGAAAGGAATCATGACGTTCTGCTTCTTGCTCTTTTCTTCCGAACAAGAGAGGTTTGATGCTTTAACAAAACTAGAAGATGCAGCATCGATCAGTTCCTGGTAGTACCGGTGAACCAGATGGCCGCGGCGATGCGGCGGTGCGCTCAAAGCTGTTCAGAACGATTCCTTGTTATGCTATTACTACGTCACTTGAACTGCTTACAGTGAGTTCCTGTAAGAGAGCGAATGGGTTCTGGAAAATAAAGCTCGCTTGATTTTCTTGTTAGATCGACGGATCCCAACTTGGTTCGTTGTCCGACCGGTGGCCGACCTTGCAGCGAATGTCGGGCAATGCTTTTTTATTGTTGTGTTGGATCCACAATTAATCCTCCGGATCCTTAGGATTGGTGTATCCCTTCTTTTTCTCGGCTAAGCATAGGAGACGAAGACTCTTTTGTCAAAGCTTTGAGATCGGGTCCCTTTCTTTCCTTCAATAAAGAATTAAATAAAATAGCCCCTAACCCAATTTCTTAATATATAGTCTTATATACCTATAGTATACCCCGATGAACAAGTAAGAATTGCCTCAACAAAAATTGATGGAATTCCTGTGTAATAGGGCGTGGCTATTCCTGATCGCGCGTCGGGCGGGCTAAATTACGTGAGAGAAAGAGCCTCTTGGCGGAGTCCCATCTTGTTCGGGGTTCGGGAGGAGGAGGTGTTGGGAGGGCTTCCGCGGGTCAATGCTAGGTGGAAGTCTTTGAGTGCGAAACACAGACTGCGGGGTTAGTTGAGTGTGTTGGACGATCAGGTTCACGAGGGTAGTGGTGGGAGCGGCTAGTGTGAGTTCGGATACGTTGGATCCAGATTTTCTTTGTTGGTTGTGTTGGCTCTTGGTTTCTTTCGTTAGCATCTTGGAACCCAAAGGTGTCTTATTCTCTAGGTGCCTTTTTTGGCCATGGTTATAGCGGGATTGCAGGTCGGAGGGTGTCACATCCCAAATAGGAATATGGCCAGTATAATAGGATTAAAAAGAGATTAATATGCGAACATAACGATTATGTTTCGCTATGACACTCATTAACGTGAATAAGTGAATAAAAATTTTCGACAAGTCAAATGCGTTCACGAAATAAAATTATAACACTTTACATTTCCGCGAAAATAAATTAAGTTATATAACTAAAATGCAGAAGGTAGCGTTAATGTCATTAGCCCAATACTAAACATTTGACAACCCAAAAACTAAGTAAATGTGGGAAGAATACTAAAGAGTCGACATCGGGAAACTTTACTCAAAAAACATTGATGATAAACAAGAGAAGGAAAGGCATGAAGGCGCACACAAACGCTAATTCTCAAATGAGACTCCTAGCTCCATAAATCACAATCGAACCTGCAAGGGAACTAAAGCAAAGATAAGCGTCGTTCTTGTTTGCCCAGTAGGGGCCAGCCTGCCCATGAAGTGTGAAAACCAGGTAAGGATATAAAAGGTTTTCATAAAACATTGATGTTGTGTTTAGATGAAGGAAAACAAGGGAGAATTTAATTAAATTTCAGCATTCTGATTTTCCTTATCTCAAAGCATCATGTTTGGCATGAAAGTCCTAGAAAAATAGAAATCTCTCAGGAAAAGATCAAGGGAATTTAAGAGGTGTTTTCCCTACTTACTTTCCACAAAAAAGATATGTCATTCTTTAATTCCCAATGCCCGAGAACTCTTTTTTCCGTAGCGCCATAAATACATAAAGTTCTTCCAGCAATTTAGGGATTATGGTTCTTTGATCAATAGGTCTGCTAGCATCTTCAACAACTTGAGGTTAGATTACGACAACTCTTCCAATTCCATATTCATATTTGTGGAATCTTGATCGATGGTGTGATATATATATGCCTCGATTACTAGTTTAATATACCATTTTGATTTCGGTTTGATCATTGTAGTTGCTTGTCTTCATTTGTCTTATGTATTCCTTAAATTTTTACGCATTCGTGTCTATCTAATTGATCTTGTTTGAATGCCCATCTCGTTTTGATGTGGTTGTTGTGATTATTGGACTGCCTCAAGGATTATTGGTCCCTGCAATTGTAAAGAAAGTAAAACTAGATATGTATGATTGATATGATGTGAATCTAAGCCTTTGTCTCTTTTGCATCTGTTAATAAAACATTTACAAATAGTTGAATGATTTCATATAATCAACAATATTAGCAATCTTGTTTTAGTAGTGTCTTTGATATATCATATTTTCATCATATTTGATAAATCCAATTAGTTTGTTGTTGTCATACATCTTATTGATCATGTATGACTACTATGAGTGGGGATGACTTAAAACGAAAGCGTGTCATAGAGGAAGAGGAAAATAAGAAGAGATTCAAAATTATTTTTGGTGACGTCATATCTGTTATAGCCATAGTAGTAGACTGGTACCAAAGAACTTATTTTGTTAAAGAGCCTTCACGTGATTGGGATCAAGAAAGAAGTTTTTATTTGAGCTGATTGTATGATGGAAGAGATGTAGACTGCATTGAACAATTACGAGTTAGCAAGAGTGCATTTAGGAGTTTGTGTGATATTCTTCAAAGGAATGGTGGGTTGGTTCGAACCAAATTTGTTTCAATTGAAGAATCCGTAGCAATATTTCTTAATGTGCTTGCTCACAACGTGAAGTTTAGAAAAATGGGTTTTGATTATTACCGATCCAAGGAGAACATTAGCCGGCAGTTTAATAGTGTTTTATATGCAATGATAAGATTAAGTGCATAATACTTTAAGCTTCATTCATGTACCATTACTTGGGTAGATAGAGAAAGGTGGAAGTGGTTTGAGGTAAGATCATCTTTAACAACTAAAACAGATGAATGTGTCTCTGTATTGTGATACTTTGATTAGTAATTTTGAGCTCACAGATTTGTTTGGTTTCCTTTTGTTGTTCTACATTGTGTTTAGAATTGTCTAAAACCACTTGATGGAACACACATTCCTGTGACTGTGTTGCTGAGGATAGACCAAGATATCAATAAAGAAAATGAGATATTTCTACTAATGTGTTGGGAGTTTGTTTCCCGGATTTAAAACTTATAAACGTATTACCTGGATGGGAAGGGTTTGCATCAGATGCTTGAATTCTAAAAGATGCACTACGTAGAACTAATCGACTTTATGTCCCGAGTGGTAATTTGCATTACTAGCTTAATTTAATTGAAAACTTAGATAAATTAAACATTTTATTTATGTTTCACATGTCTTATTGTAGATAAATACTTTCTCGTGGAAGCTAGATACACTAACGAACCAGGTTTTTTAGCACCATATCGAGGAACTAGATACCACTTAAATGAATGGGTTGGAAAACTTCTTGAAAATGCCAAAGAGCTATATAATCTTCGTCATTCAAGCGCAAGAAATGTAATTGAAAGGTCATTTGGCCTTTTGAAAAAGTGTTGGAGTATATTGCGTACTCCATTTTTTAACATTAAAACACATGTTAGGATCATAAATGCTTGATGTGTGCTGCACAAGTTCTTGAATTGAGCAAGAGACTGATCCTCTATTAGCAGATCAAGATTTAAGTTTTTAGCTATAGTTGATGCAGAGTTACTGAATCGTTCAAATGAAGAGGAGGATACAAATAATAGGATTTCATGTGTGCAAACTACTCCTCAATGGACATCATTTTGTCATACCTTAGCAAACACAATGTGGGCATAGTATCAAGCTAGACACAACGTTGATCGATGATAAGCAAACATTGATTAGTTATTGTTATATTTCAGTATTTTGCATAGCTTGGTTAATTAGTTTGAGATGATTGCATGTATCTTCCTTTTGGTCATAAATATCCAGGGATGACAAGTAATTTAATAAGTCACTGATTTCCCTTTTCATATTCCGTAGAGTTTTGTGATTAAGTGGTTGTGATTGACCCGTTTTGATAATGGCCTTGTAACTGATTTATAAACATTCTCAATTCAAGTGAGTCCAGTAATCGTTTTATTAATGTTTGGTTCAATTTCATATGTTCTATATATTATACAGATGACTAGAATATAAGCATTCTAGCTTTAAGGCTTTCCTTGTCTCATAATGGACATCTTATGTGGATGATTGAGTATCATAAATATATCTGAATTTCAATGGTAAGGAATTTGGTCTGCTTGTTGGTTACAATTTGTTTGGTTGATTCAGTATAATATGATATCTTCCTAATTTATATGGTTATTGACAAGCTCTTTTTCTTGTTATTAGTCAAGACTCAAGACATGGATGATCTAGTAGAGAATAAGACAAGAAAAAGAGTCCCTATCAGGAAGCTGGCAAGAATTTGATGTGGAATTTAAATATGTACCGTGCTTTAGTTGATATACTTCGTGAAGAACGAAGCAAAGGATGTAAAGAAGATCTTCAGTGGAAGGGTGTTGCTTATAATAATGATGCATCAATTTTATCGGCCCAATTTGATGTAAACGTTGTTGTTGAGAACATAAAAAATCGTGTGAAGTCATGGAAAAAGTACTACATAATATGAGTGATATATTGAGCCAAAGTGGATTCAGCTGGGATTCATCAACGCATATGATAAGTGTAGATGAAAACAACATGTGGGAAGAGTATATGAAAGTAATTTTTCATGTCCATCACATCACTGTAATCTCTCAGCTACTGTTATAATTGCGTATATTGTATAATACGAGTCATATACATATTTTTGAGTTATTTGCAGGCCTTGATAATTTTATTACATTTACTTGTCAGCTTGCTAACTAATGGTTTTTTTAATTTGGTATGCTACTTGTTGTATCTTGATATTTGTTGTTGACATTATGTTTATCTAATTAATTATTACCATACAGTCTCATGCCGATGCTATGAGTTTTCGATTTAAAAGAATTCCAAATTGGGAAGACATTGCTAATTTGTGTGGCAAAGATAAAGCTACTGGACAAGGTGTTGAAACGGGTTTAGAAGGCACTGAGTTTATGACTCCACCAGATGACGTTCATCTAATAGATGTAGAAAGTAATGAAGTCAGCTTTGAAGATGTTCATATCATTGAAGATAGTCCACCCACTCAGGCAAGTTCTCATAAGGGGAAGAATCAAGCAACACCCTCTTCTAACGTACCTCCTCCCAAGAAAGGAAAATCTACTAGAAATAAAATGGGTTCTTCATTTGATAGGATGGCTGCATCATTTGAAGAACTTATCCGTACTACTACACAGACTCTCTCCCCAAAGGAAGTATGGACTAAAGTAATGGTTGTATCAGATCTTACCACAAATGAACAAATCAAAACATGTGCTTGACTTATAGAAAAGGATAAGAAATTTCTTATGTTGAAGGAAGTGTCGATGGCTATGAAGAAAAATATGGTTCTGATATTCATTTCAGGTGGATCAAGATAAGTTTTATTTGGTTCATGATTTTTCTTAGGATTTATGTTGTTTCTTTGACTACAATTTGGACCATGAAACTATTTTCTTTCTGATGGGAATATATCGTTATGGTGATTATAATGGTGCTCAGATTTTTCTCAATACCCTTAGTTAATGAGAATTTAGCTACTGAATGCGGTAACTACTTAATTCTAAATTTTTATTTTACTTTTTATTTCATTCTCAATCCAAAAAAAAATGTAATTCTAATCATTTTTAAAATTCTACTTCATAGTATCTAAACAAGAGAATTCTTTATTATTGGAATTTCAAATTACTAATAAAAGGAATCACAACAAAATTAAATTCCCATCAAAATAAGAATCTTTCATCCAAAACAGCATGAGGGTAGGTTTTAGATCGATCTAGAGAAAACCATATTAAAAACAATGCAAGTTTGGGAATAATCATGCTAAAACATTTGGGCGCCTAAGGTAGGATAGTGGAAGATGTAATAGTAATGCACGACCGATCCTAGCGACTAATGAAGCTAAACTGCTGACCTCAAAAGTCGAGGCCAACCTCCTCTGTTGTAATAATAGAGGAGCGAGAGTGTCCATTTCACTAGAATGCCCTCAATAATACTGTAAAGAATGGATCCAAATAATAAACAGGTTATTACCTCTCCGGAGGTTTACGATTTTCTACACCGAGGGGTTGCCGGACTCTCGGGCCCCATACACTCAGGTTTGTCCCACTCACAAACAAGTCTAACTACTTATCTTATCTTAAAACGTGCCTAGCCTTGAGTTTTTGCAACATTTAATGCATCATAAATATTCAACCGAGAACTAGACTAGACATTTATAAATTGCCCAAAATCAACATAGGAAGATTAACTCTCTTACTTGGAATGGCGTGCAGAATCTCAGTCGATGCCCAAATCCAACATATAGCTGCTGATGCAAGTTTCTGAATGATCCTCATAACATCAAATCTAAGTTCATGAGGTATAAAAGAATCAACATCAAAGTTTAATATCGACATCAAATCTAAGTTCATGAGGTATAAAAGAATCAACATCAAAGTTTAATATCGAAAATAAGTTGACTCGATCATTTTTCCTAGTTTGACCAGGAAAATCAACCTTTTACTTTTTATTGACCAGGAGTTGATTAAGTTGACCAAAATTTGACCAATACCGACTAATTCTAAAATGACTCGGAAATAGTCCAACTCTATTTATCGAACAATATTAAGCATGTTTAAGACTTAAAAGACAATCTTAACCGTTTCGATGACTCATTTATTACCGACACAATACTAAGTTAAATGAGTTCGAAAGTCTCGAATCGAACGAGAATCAAAACTCACAAAAATCGTACCTAACGTTATGTTCATCGTCGTCATTTTAAATAAATTAGATTTTCACTAAGTTACTTCAGGTAAGTAAAACCGTTAAAATTTAATAATAGTAAAAATATAACAGGATAAAACCATAGAACAGTAAAAGTCACACAGTAAAACTGTAAATTTCTTTCAGGGGCAGAATAGTAATTTCACATCGGTACAAACAGCAAGAAGGGTAAAAGTAAAATGGTAAATATCCATTTTTCACCCTTATTCCTCCGATCACATTTCCGGCCGCCAATTCTAACTCCGATCAAGCCTAAACTAACATGCAGACCCTCCAAAGTGTTTAATCCAACTCAACAACAACTAAGTGGAAATGGAGAAACTCAAAATGGAGGTAGTCTACCTTCATCGATTTCCAGAAACGAAGGACAACGTCCTGTAGCTTTTCCGGCATCGATTGAGGCCACAGCTTCTCCCAAAGTCACGTCTGCAGCCCAAAATTCATCCTAGGCTTCGCCGACCTCATCACGTCACCCAAAATGCCAATGGAGATCGCCGGAGTCGGATTTCAAAGATAAGAAAGAAACAGACGAAGAAGAACATGGATTAGGACCGATTTAAAGGGCGAATAGAGGATCGAGTTCAAAAATTGAAGAAAAGAAGGAGAAGATTACCACACGCAGTCTGGTAGCTTGGAGATTTCGCTGAAACGAGGAGGCGCCATGGTGGAGCACGGCGGCGGTAATGGATGCAGAAAAGGGAAAGAACAATCAATCTTTGATTTTATAGAATTGAAGGCAAAATTGAATTGGGTAATGAAGGTAAGGTGCTAGACTTACCAAGACAGAGGCTAGATAGCTCGCCGGAGCTCCATTCCGGAGCTGCAATCTCTGATTGCCCTTCACTGCTTCAATTCTATTTAAAGCAATACATGGACACTTGGGTGATCGACGGGCTTGGTTTTAAAGAGGAAAGAGAGGAGAACTTGATGGTGGAGTTGCATGTCGCAGCTCTTGCCGGACGGCAACGTTGGACGGAGGAGAGAGTCAGTTGGTGAGCTCGGTGGAAGAAGAGAGATATACTTGTGTTGTCGCAGAGAGAGGAGAGAGTGGGTGTTGGGAAAAGGACATGGGCTCGGGTCAAATGAGAGAAAAGGCTTGGGCCTCTCCCAAGCCCAAAACCAAATACCAACTGAAAATCTATTTTTTTAAGAAAATATTTTAAATCATTTCAAACTTTGAAGAATTCACAGAAAATAAAATGGAGCGTCGGAAAAATATTATGAAGATATTTTCGAGCTACTGGTGACGTGTAGTTTAATATCAACATATTAAACTATTGTTTCGACATTTAAAGAAAATATCGATTAATTAGTCATAATGTGTCGGTAATCGAGATAAGAAATCTCGGGTATGGTGATGGTTACTCGTTTCTGGCAGCGTCGGCTTTGGTGTGGTTCAACAGCGTTCAGGCCTAGGCTTGGGCCCAGATTCCTGTTATCTTTCATGATCACATCGGGTGGTGTTGATCGAGTATGAGACGTTTCTTTTCTATAATTGCCTCATAATGTTACAAGTTTAACTCAAACAAACTATAAATGTTACATTACATTAGTGGTTATTTTGGTGATCGCAAACCTTAGTTCGACGAACGTTCAATCTACACCAGCCAATGTAACAGGTATATATAGTTACTTAGATGGTAAAAATTTCATGGAATTTTGGGCTTGTTTGTCCGTAAGTTTCTCGAGTCAACAAAAAAACATATGTTTTAACTAAACGGAAACTCATTGACCGGAACCGTTCAAAATTCTTTTTTTGGATTCAACCGAACACGGTGGCTCGTTAATATTATGTGGCCATGGACATGCAAGAAGCATTCAGAAATCGGCTCCCGGTAATGGCACCACCCATAGAGAATATTATTAGCATTTTCGGTTGACTTGAGCAACTGATAGTCAAACGAGTGCGAATTTCGATGAAATTTTTACCACGTGCGTAAATAAAATGTAGTGATCACATCGGGTGGTGTCGATTGAGTATGAGATGTTTTCTCCGTATATTTACCTTATAATGTTTTATAATACCTAAGACTTCTAATCTCGATTATTGACACATTAAAACTATGTTGAAAACTGTAGTTTAATACGTCAATATTGAACTACACGTCGCGCGTAAGTATTTTCAAAATATTTTTCCAATTCTCAGTTTGTTTTTACGAATTTCTAAAGTTTTATTTTTGTTTTAAATGTTTTTCTAAAAGTATGTTTTTGAATTGGGTATTTGTTTTTAGGGCTTAAGGATCAAGCTAGACTTTTTCTTTTGGGAACCCATTACTTGGGCCCAAGCCCATTTTCTTTTCCTTAAAACCCCACTTCTTCTCTTTCTTCTTCCGTTTGTGTGAACACGCGCGCTCTCTTCCTCTCTTCGCTCTCTCTCTCTACTGCAACACAAAACCAGACCAACCGCCACGTCCTTGTCAGCCTCGCACCACCGCCGTTCAGCGAGGTCTGACACATGAAAACCCACCTTCACGTTCACCTCTCTTTTATCTTCCTAACCATACTCCTCGATCAAGCATATACCCAAGTTTGCTCTAGATCGAAATAGGGGCAGTAAGGTTCAAGCGGAGAATTTCCAATAAAGCTTGGAGCTCCAATCATCCCTTCAACCTCGTATTGATAAGACTAGCTCCCTATCTCTATACCCAGTTCAATTCTTCCTCTAATTTCAACAATAACCTTTCCGGTGACGTCCTTAGCTGCCAATGAAGTCTATGAAGAGTCTGTTGTAAGAAGACATGAGTTTACTTGGTCTTTCATCTGTTAATAAATCCTAGTTTCTAGGGTTGTTATCCTTTGATTTGTTTTTTTGTTAGTCGAACACGTAGCTTAGAGTTAGCTAACGTGTAGCTTCTTCTTAGCATTCTGTTTTGTTTGTAAATGGCTATAAAAGTTTGTTCAATAAGAAATATGCAGATTTCATTCCAGTTATAGGGCACTTGTTCATTGAGCTTTGTTCTTAGTTCGCTACAGTGTAAACCGGATACTATGATGGCCCCCTTCACCCAAATATTGCTTTAAACTATCAGATGCCTATGCAAAGCTTATCTCTTTCCAGATGGGGATACAAACAATTTAAGCTTTCAAACTAATTCGATTTCGATCATGAGATCGGACGACGTCAATATAGCGATTACACGTGCGGGAGAACGTACAATTTCAGAATTTTGCAAACCGTAACTACCACGCTTTCACCACTGACATTGTTCCACTAAAGACAGAAGTAACGCCGTCTGCAAAAAAGCGTTGGGGTCGTGGAGCAAAGGCGCTTAACAGAATGTCCAAAATGAATATGGTTTCGTATTATACCATTTCCAAATTCTTATGTACAAGTTACCAAATATAATACGTGTTTATATACCTATACTTCAACAAAAATTTACAAAGTCAATAAACTAAATATTGAAGATCCCCCAACGCAATGCCAAACACTTCTGCAATTGCTTTTGCTAAAAAATCTTGTAGAAACAAACCACCAAACACTATAAAAAATATTGACATATGATCGAGAACCAAAGAAAATTTGATAAATTGAATAGATTGTTGGCGTCCTACCTAATATCCTTAGAATCAGGGTTAACTTCCTTGTAGGATTTTCTAAGTAGACATTGAAATGTAGAAGCAGATGCAATCAGGGATAGTAAGATAAGAGATGATGAAAAGAGAGGAATAGGAAAAAGGCAATGAGAGACATTAATCTCACAGAAAAAGAAGAAGCCCCAAGCAACTGGAAAATGGGGATTACCTCTTGGTAGTGACTTGACTGGAATTGGATGGAAAGTGAAACATCAACAAACAAAGTTGGCACTACTAACAAATAAAAAGGAAAAAAAAATACTACAACAAACATGTAAAAAGGATCTAGCTGATGATAAAAATTTAATGTTTGTCATCATCATTAAGTCAAGAGCCTAACCTGATAAAGATTGTACTGATCAACCAAAATGTCTCCGTTAGAGCCATCCAGGATCTTCCCAATGACAAGATAACAGATCTCCATTAGCATCGAATTTGGATGAAAATGCATCAAGTGGCAAGTATGTAAATGAAAACTGATCAAGCACTCTAACCAGGCTCATGACTGAAGACATCGCAATTGTCGAGACCTATACCATCATTTAGAAAAGCTCCTTCAAACTAAAATATATGAAAACAAAAATGACAGTTATATCTATAAACAAGCTGAGTTTATTTATACCGAAACACAAACCGAATATATGGATACATAAGTTCAAAGATACACCTGATAAGAAGAGGTTGCAGTTCCAAAGAGAAAGTTGCGCTGGGAGTTTCCTTACAAGGATATGTGATTACATAACAAAACGAGAATCCAAAAACACATGGTCTTAGTAATAAGGAAAGTATAAACTATTGGAAAAAACATCCATAATAGTGAAAGCAGAATAATCAAGAAATTAATCAGTTATGAGACTCACAAACAGAAGGAGGCCTCTCTTAAGTGAAGCAATGATGTATTTTGATGCCAATATTCTGCAGTGAGTGCTACGTTAATGTACTAAATGATTAGGAGCAAATAACATTAACGGTAAGGGAAAACTTAAATCATTGTTAGATTGACAAAAGTTGCATACTTGCAACACTCGGAAGGACCTCAAACCAATTATAAGCAAAAGTATCAAAACAAGTTGCTGATTTTGTCTAGAAAAGTAGACAAGGACATCTATCATTGTCAAACAAAAGTAGCTCTAATGTTACAGAATCTCTATTTCAAAGAAACGGTAAGGATATGTATGTGATGTATTACTTACATAACTAGCTGGTCAACTTGCACAATATTGGTGCTTATGCAATGTAGTAATTTTCATGATGTACTCTGCTAATCCTGCTTAGTTTTCAGGCTGTGTTGGAATGTCATAGTTAATCATAAGAGAGACATGCCGAACATCAATACCATGGGCCAGTAAACTACATGCGGGTCATACCAAAACAACATCACAAGCTCACTCGTTTAAGTATTAAGCATCAGTATCTAACAAAGAACACGTAAAATAAAGTACCTGATCCTTGAAACCTCTTGAGAGCATTTCATCAGCTTCATCCACGACGCCCTTCGAGCTCCGATCACGTTCTTGTACTCCACTGACAATAGGAATTCTCTCCTCAATAGTCAGCTCCATGTCGTGCTTCGCCACTTTCATCACCGCCTCCACCATTTCTGCCACAAACAAAAGCTCAATCCTCAATCCCTAACCCTACCCTCGATTTCGCCTAAAAAATACACTAAAATTTAATCAAACGCCAATTCACACTGTTCGTGCTCTAGGATCCAGATTCTCATTCCAAAATTCACAAACAAAAAACAAACAAAAACAATTACAAGCCATTTCAAAGTCAGGGGAAATCGAACGCAACGTCGTCGTGGAGGGTTTGGCGGAGCAGGAGCAAGCAAGTGCCGGTTGGAAGAGAAGCCTTCTCGCCGTTGTCGTCAGTAGCCTCGTTGCCGTCGAAGCCCTTCAACGTGAATGGAGAGGAGCTAAGGATGGTTTTTGATTTTGGATGTTTTTTAATTTGGGGTTTTTGATTTTAGAAAGGATGGAGCTAAGGATATTTGGGAGAGGGAAGAGAATGAAATTGATTTTAGGTTGTACTTCTGGGAAAAGGTTTTTGGGTTCTAGTCGTATGGTTTTTATGGAGAGGAAGAGATTTCAGGTCTGAGTTCTTGTTTGGAACCAAATGAAAAAAAATAATATTGTGGTGACCAATATGGATGGGGACGGACGCTTCACTATTGTAGTAATATATCACCCTACTATAATAACTCATGTCATGATATGGGGACGAACTGTCTATATCTGCTATAGAAGCGCGTGGTGGATATGTATTATAGAGACGGACGCTCGACTATTTCTCTTTGGTTTCCTTTTATTATTCACTAGGAAAATTGCCCGCGCGCTGCTGCGGGTTTTAGAGCCTAAGATTGTCAAAATAATACTTATAATAATCCAAAAAATATGGGTTACTATTATAGACTCGTTACTTATAGATGATTTGTTGTCAACAATGTATTGTTAACGATAGATTAACACCAAACCGGGACGTGAGTTACGCAAAACAAAAATTGAGCTATGCAAATAATAGATATACATTGGTTGTATGTTACATCATATATAATGATCAAGCCTTAAAAATCAAGAACTCTGTGGTACAAAAAAACCTTGCATTGCAACAACTCTTACGAACTTCTTTCCTAGAACAATCATAAAATGCTCCCAACACTGACTTCATACTACACAAAAAACTTTCAATTTCATTTTGTTTTTGATTTTTATAGTGAATTAAGCTCTTAAACTTCTTGGGCACTCATTTATACTTCGCTTAAATGTCAAAATTGATTGTACCAGCATCACCCCTTTACTGTTTCACTATTTTTTACAGTAGTTTATTAGTTTGAGATTTGATTGTAAGTGAAGTAGAGTTTTTATAACTGGTTTAAATGGAGAGAACAGCAAAGAAAACGAGTTACAGAAAGATATATATATATATATATATATATATAGAGAGAGAGAGAGAGAGAGAGAGAGAGATTGAAAGATAAGAATTTGAGAAAGAGGAAAAAAAAGCTAGTGGCAGTTATGTAAATAAGTGAAAAAAAAACAGAGCATAAGCTAAGCGGAGTCGAGCTGCCGTGGGTTGCATTATTTATTGACATAATCTATTAGTTTAGAGTTTGATTGTAAGTGAATAAGAGTTTTTTAAAATTGGTTTAAGTGGAGGGAATAACGAAGAAATTAAGATATATAGAGAGAGAGCAATCAAATGAGAATAAGAGAAAATAATGAGGCAAATTTTTATTTTTTATACCCAGTACTACTTGAGTAAATAAGTGAAAAAATAGGACATGAGCCAAATCGACAATGTTCATAAGTCATTGAACTATCCATCATCAAATTTATGGTCTGATTGTAACCGAATTAGAATTTTAAAAACTGATTTAAGTTGAGAAAATAACGAAGTAAGTGAGATACAAAGAGAAAGAGAGAGAAAGAGAGAGAGAGAGAGCAATCGAAAGAGGAGAAGAAGACGGAATAAGATAAAAAAATTATACCAAGTAGCAATCAAGTAACTAAGCGAAAAAAGACACGAGCCGAGCAGAGTTGAGACAAGCCATTATAGTTGACACTGTTCATAAGCCTTAGGAATAGTAGAACAACAAATAATGTATAGTGAATTTGCGGCTTCAGTAGAGACGGAGGTCGTTGCCACGTTTCTAATTTGGAGTGAATAATCACGTTCATCCCTATTAATGTTATACGAGTACGGAAAACAACTTCGTCCCCAATGAGTCTGTGCCCATTGCTCTAATAGCTAGTAGTGTAAGCTTGTCGATAATCCGAGTTCTCATCAAGTCAAGTATTATCTCGGAAACTATGTCGTAAATGTCACTATTTCCGACCTATAAAACCCTCGTCAGAAATTGGTCGGGAATAATATCATTTCCGACCAAGTATTTCTGATCATACAATTGTCATAATATTTAATTCTGACCATTTAGTTCCGACCCCGTGTTTCATCGGAGTTATTTTTTCCACTGATTATTTCTTACCACAGTTTTATCGACCGGCATTATCAGAACTCTATTGATCGTGTGGATTTCTTATTTTCAATTACAATTAATTTTAATTATTATATTGAAATAAATATATTTAAACAAAGTAAATAAGAAAATAAATGCACAATGAAGATTTAGATAAACGAAATTTCATTCATAACAAATTATCCATAACATCTTTACTAATACAAATAATGCAAGATATCATCTTTAACATCCATAACATTAGAAATTGAGAAAACAAGAGTAAATAGTTTAGTCACTTAGAGGCTACATTGCCTCAGATAAATATTTCTAGATAACTATAAATGTGATAAGTAGATAGATAAGGTGTCCGACAGCTACCGGCTCCTAATCAAGGTGCACGTTCCTCTTCAGAATCTCTATGAGTAGGTGAAATGATTGTGTCATTTGGAGGTGAACTTGAAGAAGCACCCTGCAACACAAACCCATGATAATAAGTACAAAATTCATGGCAACAATTATTTAAGCTTATTTAACCCATAATAACCGAAGACCTACGAAGGAGAATTAAATAGGATTCTAGTTCAATAACATTGTAATCTGCATAATTGAAAGCTTGAGAGTAAAAAAAATAGTAGTCAATGCTGGATTTGTAAATGTAATCGACAAAAAGGCTATTGTTATATTCATTCATGACCCCAAAAGAGTTTACAAATGATTTCTTATATTACAAAGCGACCATAAAATGACAAAGAACAACTAAGTAGAAGTCTATGCCTGTTAAGAGAAGATAATATGGTTATGCTTCTAAACAACAACACGCACTTCAAGCATTGTCGATGTGTTCTTCACTCTTCTTCTGATTTTTGTTTATTATGATTACCTCCCAATTGTATGTTTATATATGTGTTTTATCCTAGTATCATTCTTATCAAGTTATATATATTCTGTAATATGATAGCATAATATATCTAAACTAATTTCAAAGTTTTACAATCCAAAGTTTCAATCAGAAATAGCTACAGTTCCACCCTTTACTCCTATGTTCAACTTTAGAAGCCAACTAGGTATATAGAAAACTTAATCACCAAGATCATATCATAGTAAAACAAGTCGGAACTTTGGACAAACTTTGGAACTTAAGAACATAAGTCTGAAATCAGATAATCACTTTACTAAGTTTTTGAACAACAAAATCTTTGGCTTAAAACGAAAGTCATTGCCTGGTTATTTCATGTTGATTACTTCATGGAAATCATAGATGACATCCTAAACGACATCTGAGAACTGCAATTACAGGAAAAGGATCTATCTACAATTACTAATGAATTTTCAAAATTGAACACAGTTCTAGGCTTTTCTGACAGGTTTTTGTGCATTAAAGGTTTTTGCTATAAACGAAATAGTTAGGCTGAGTAAAACAAGATAGCATCTTCATAAAAATTGTAGAAGGGCATCTAAAGGATCAGCTGACAGTTGGAATCGTAGTAAAAGGATTTTTCTTCAATTAGTTATACAATTTCAAAGTTCAGATACACAATCAGTTTTTAGAAAAATTTGTAGAACATATAAGAACCAATTTCCAGTTACATAGTTCCAGTATTGGATTCTATTTTTCTCATAACTAAGAACTCCCTACTCCTGAACATCTTCATTACTTACTTTTATTTAACCACATTAACTGAAAGAAAAAGGACAAGAAGACGATACAAAAACTGGATATATGATATGCATTCACTTACCAAACCAGGAGCTGCTCTGTCCATCAAAGCTTCCAACTTCTTCTTTCAATGCCTCTTCACATTCCAGGCACGAGAGATTAGTGAAAGTCTGGCTGCCACATAAATCGTAAAAGCCTTCTGGTGGTTCCATTCCGTCACCTAAGCCACGAATGTGTCTTTTTTTGTCCCAAGAACCACCTCCTTATATATGTCCCACTCATCCAGCTCTTCTTCTCCTTCACCACCCAAATCATCTTCAATACATTTTTTCATAGGGCTGTAAACGGTTCCAAAACTACCAAAAATTGCTGGAACTATAAACCAAATCGTGTTATTTAAACGGTTCGATTTTTGTATTTTTCAAAGTAGGAACCATTAGGAACCGAACCAAACGGTTCCGTTATGGTTATGATACCAAAATGGTTCCAAACGGTTCCTGCAAAATATGTAGCTGAAACTCTGTATAAACAACTATATTCCAAAAAACCATGTCGTTGTTCAAGTGTTTTTAGTTTTCATAATTGAATTTGCAGGCTTATTACACAAATTTAATTTTTTGTAAGTTCTATTCCAGTAAAGATAAAAGATATCCAGGAAACTAAGAAATACAATGTAGCAAATACACAAATAGAGAAACAAGGAGGCAATTAAGTGAATATTTACTTCTTCTGACTAATAATTGCTATTCTGTAGTATGTACTTTACACACTTTAGTGAAAAATGACAGAAGAACAAGAAAGATCATATATATGGATACGAATGACTGATGATCATCCAGGTTGCCATGGATATGGCTCTCATCATATGATAAATTACAAGTTTCTTAGCTTGATCTTCTCTGCCTCTCACATGATTAACCTTTAGTATGTTATCAGTGTCGTAATTTATCTTGAAATAAGTAGGACAGAGCTAAGAACATAAGAAGTTATCTCTCTTTAAGATTAACATAACTTTAAAACAAAGAACAATGCTAATCATCTATAACATCATCAGTGCATGATAGTTCATTTCTTTTCCTTGTACTGAATTCATACAATCATCCCATTTTCATCTGATCTTAGAACTAAAACAACAAATGCGAGCCATATATATCAATTCAGTTCGGATATCATTTTCTCCCAAGATCTAAGAACTCTACCAAATTACTCAAAGCCCCTTTGTCCCACACAAACCGTAACCTTAGCAGAAAATCCATGGATCGAAATCACTGAATTTAAGGATAAACTCTATTAATCACTCAAAAGTAATTGATAAATCGTTCAGTGATTTAAGTTCATTTAGATCAATTCACAAACCATGAACTATTTTTCGTATTCATTCTCTTCTGCGTTCTACACACAGAAACTCATAAACAGAATTCAAGATTAGAATAAAAGGTCGACTCCTCTTCCAAGGTCATTCTCATCTGCCTTTTACATACAAAACCCAGAAACGTTCATCACAATCAAATGGTCATCCATTCCAAGTTCATTTTATCTATATTCACTTATTCAAATTACAAGAACCCTGAAAACAAAAATTCAAGTATGAATAAAAAAAATGCATTATCTTAGTTAAGGCCTTTCTCATCTCATATTTTACATACAAACACCCAGAAACATAAACAACGTTCCATGTAATATATATTCTAGTATATAACAACATGAAAGAGAAAAGAGGAAAGTATCAGGTTCAGTTCCTTTGAAAAGTTTACAGCCTTCGTTCTGAACCAATATGAAATACCTGGGTCTGAATCTCTTCGATGTGAAGCTTGGCAGCTTCTTCCCTTTGGATTCAAATTTCATCTACATGAGACTCATCTGAGCTTGGCGAATCGTCCATGGCTTCGTCCTCACTCATAACTGAAATCAAAGGCGAGAACCCAAACAAAACCCAACCCAATGCGAGCGGACTGGGCAGCCAAGAGTTTGGAATCGGATTCACCTACTCAATGATTATTGGCCGAGAGTTTGGAATCAGACTGGGTGGTGCCGGACTGCCGGTGCTTACTAGTGAACACCGCGGACGCCGCAGTGCCGGTGCATACTGGGCGGCGGAGAGCTAAGAGACTCGGCGGAGAGTTGCTCAATTGGATTTGGGTTTTGGAACGAAGAGACAAAATAGTTACTCAGCAGTTGTGACTAGGGTTATGTTCTCCCTTAATGGCTGAATTATATAAGATCTAACTGCCAGTATATTAATAACTTAAAATCCAACGGTTTGTATGTATTTGAGATTCTAGAACCGAAATGAACCGAACTATATACAAATGGTTCGGTTCCTTTCATCAGTTTTTTTGTATGGAACTGAACCAAACTGCTCTTAAATGGTTTGGTTCCAACGAATCTTTCAGAAATCGAAACTGATTAACAATCTTATTTTTTCAACTTCATTTCATCCATCAAAATAATCGTGTATGTCCAAAATAAGTACTTAGTGTTAATCTACTAGAATTATATATACAACACAAACATTCGTTAAGCTTCTTCGCTTTCTCACTACGCCAACGTTCTTCCTCTCCATCTTTTCTAACAATAACGTGGAACCTTTGAAACATTTTTAATATTCTATCGGGCTTGGTTCAACTCCAGTCCTCTTAATTTGAAAAGTTAAATGAATGAGGACGAGCATAGATAGCCACATATAAATAAATAAAATCAGCGAAGGAGTAATCAAATCATCCTCATCTTTCTATCATTTCCAAATACCAAAGCTACTTATCAATGGAGAAAGATAAAAATAATTAGTCGTACGACACTAATATAGTAGGACCTTAAACTCAGAAATCAACATTTTCATATTATGCAGATATATCCTCATATTATGTAATATCCCTAGGGGTGGGCACGGGACGGGATGGGACGGGACGGAGCTCATCCCACGTCCCGTCCTACTCTTTTGAATCGGGACGGGATCGGGACGGGACGAAGGTTTTTAAGAATGCATCCCACTCGGGATTAATCCCGGTTGGGACGGGACGGGATCGGGACGGGACGGGACAAATCCCACCTTCCTATGAAATTAAATAAAAACTTATTTTTTTATTTTTTTCATAACAAAATAACATTTAATAATGAAATTTTAACAAAAAAAATACATATTATGTTCAAAATATTATAATTTACCATTATTATTTGAGTTGATATAATTTTAGAGTTATTAAGAACATAAATTAGTTTTATTTAGATATAAATATATAAGAATTTTTAAGTTTTTATTAAAGGTGGGACGGGACGGGACGAAGCGGGATAGAAATTATTCGTCCCACGTCCCATCCCACTATTATGAAGTGGGACGGGATCGGGACGGGACGAACATTTTTAGACCTCCGTCCCGTCCCGTCCCGTCCCTATGAATTTCGGGACGGGATCGGGACGGGATCGGGATTTCCGTTTTTTATGCCCACCCCTAAATATCCCACATCGACCAACAGAGAGGGTGTGATGTGCCTTATATGTACATGTCCACCTCCATATAACACGAGGCCTTTTGGGGGCTTAATGACTTCGGAGGGGATTGGAACTTCGAAGTTAAGCTTGCTCGGGCTAGAGCAATCCCATGATGGATGACCAACTGGGAAGTTGTTCGTGAGCTCCCAGAAACAAAACTATGAGGGCTATGCCCAAAGCGGACAATATCGTATTACGGCGGAGCCGGTCCTGGGATGTGACAATTTGGTCTCAGAGCCACTCTGCCGTGTGGTGCGAGTGTGCCGGTCCGGACGTCGGACTCCCAAGCGGGGTGGATTGTAATGTCCCACATCGACCAACGGAGAGGGGTGATGTGCCTTATATGTACATGCTCACCTCCATCTAACACGATACCTTTTGGGGGTTTAATGACTTCAGATGAGATTAGAACTCCGAAGTTAAGCTTGCTCAGGGCTAGACAAATTACAGGATGAGTGACCCACTTGGAAGTTGCTCGTGAGCTCCTAGAAACAAAACTGTGAGGACTATGCCTAAAGCGGACAATATCGTGTTTCGGCGGAGCCGGTCCCGGGATGTGACATATTATACATATCAGCTCTACGTGAAGTTATGTAGATATATCATACTTTTATTATGTTCAGTACATGGAGAATTTCAGTTCACGTACCTCCTCATAGACGTACTTGGCCATTGGAACTGAACCCGTTGTATGCACTAACGTTAGCTTGTCATGATTCAACTTGTTCTAGTCACTCATCTACTATACACATTATAACATTAGAATGAATTTCCATCATGCATTGTAACCATATAATATGACTGAAGAACAATATTACGAATTTTAAAATTACTACAACAAAAAATCAGATTTCAAGAAATCCTTAATATAACCTGTCAGGTTGGCTTAAGCCAGTCATCAACCATCAATGTCCAGATATGAGGCGGAACGTACGAGGGGTTGTTAGCATATATAGCTGCAACAATCTTGTGTATGTCAAACACACTATTCTAAATTACACTCATCTAGTGTTTGTAGTTATTTTCTATATAAGCTTCGAACACACATTTTACTTCTCCTTCCGTGCATTTGAATTTGAAATTCATATTCTTGAACAACTTAAACAACTTATCCAAATAGTGCTGGAATATTTTTTTGAAAGTTATATAAGGCCCTGTCAACTCTGACCTGAACAGGGGCCAAATACTTCTTGCAACATCGGTAGATATGATCATTGGCAAGAATAAACATAAATCAATTACGTATGAGAGTAAAGACTAAATCACAACGGTAATATCATACACAACAAACACTAGTATTGTTTGAGTGTATTCAGTCTCGTAGTTATGCAACGTTAAAAACGTAACATGCACAATTGAATTAGTTGTACCTCTTTCGAAAAGAATGAGTACTACATTTGAAAAGAAAATTTAACACCTCTAAAAGTGGGAAATAAAACTTCATAGATTTTACAAACTAGAATGTATTTCAATTCTCACTCTTATTCTCACTCATATTGAATAAATGGAGGAAATAAAAAAAACAATCACAGCTCACAATACTCGAGCAAAATAATTTGAATAACATGCATTTTAAGGAGAACGGAAACGACCGTAGAGTAGGAGGTTTTGCCATCATTGATCACGGTTGGAAGTGGATCGCTCATTGTCTTTGTTGCCACTCGTGCGACTACGACGAGCAGACTCACGTTTATTGCGACGACGAGAATCTTTGTCTGAACCATTTGATTTATCATCATCTTCTTCTGAATTTGTGGCAGACGCACTTTGTTCACCATTACGATCAGGATCCAGATTTGTTTTAGGTTCTTGTTTTTCAGTGCGACCATTAGAACCTCGTCGCTGGCGACGAGAACTTTTATCTGAATCCTTAGATTTATCTGATCCGTCATCATCATTAGATTCCGAAGATATTTCCTCAATGGAGTCTCTTTTTCCTTGTGCTCTTGTACGACGACGGGTTTCACGTTTACGGCGACTAGGATTTTTATTTGGATCATCGTCTTTTCCTTCGTCAACACCACTTCCAGAAGGTTTGGCTTTAAGGTTTGGATTATGATCATCGATGTTGATAGCAACACTCTGGTTAGTAGCAGCGATGCTCTGAAATGCATGAACTTCTCCTTGCTCCTCTGGATGAGAAACACCTTGATCTCCGTATGCCGCTCTTGACTTTTTCTTCTTCTTCTTCTTGTGCAAGCAAAAGAGACCAACTGCAAGGAACGCAAGAAAGAACAATCCACCAAGCGAGACAAAAGTGGCAATATAAACATGGCGATTGCTATTAGATGATGAATTTTGAGATTCTGGATTTTGAGGTGATGGGACAATTGAATCGGGTGAGGGTGAAGGTGGTGGTGTGTATGATGGGGGTTGTATAGGTGGTGATAGTGACGGGGCTGGAACCGGAACCGGAACCGGAGGAGGTGGATGACTAGGTGGTAATGGTGGCAGCACCGGAGATGGTGGACTTGATGGAGGTGGCACTAAAGGTGGCGGATGCGACGGTGGTAATGGTGAAGGTGGTTGAATTAATGGTGGCTGAACTGGAGGTGGTTGATGTGATGGTGGCGGAGATAAAGGTGGTGGACTTAATGGTGACTGAACTGGGGGTGGTGAAAGTGATGGTGGCGGAGATGAAGGTGGTGGGTGTGAAGGAGGCACTATAGTAGGTGGTAAAGGTGATGGTGAAGGTGGTGGATGTAATGGTGGTGATATTGAAGGTGGTGGATGAGATGGTGGAGGTGATGGAGGTGTCATAGGTGGTGGTGACGATGGTGGCACCGCAGGTGACGGTTGTGAAGGTGACGGAGGTGGATGTTTATGGTGTGGGTGTGAATGTGGCGGTAGTGTAGGTGGTGGTGGTGGTGGTGGTGGTGGCAGCGGTGGTGGTGGTGAAGAAGGGGGTGATAGTAATTTGTGGGGCGGATGTTTATGGGGTGGATGTGAAGGTGGCGGTAATGTAGGAGGTGGAGGAGGTGGTGGTGGTAGTTTGTGGGGCGGGTGTTGATGGGGTGGATGTGATGGTGGTGCTGGTTCGTGGGGTGGATGTTGATGGGGTGGATATGATGGTGGCGGTGGATACTTACGTGATGGATATTTGGGCGGCATTATTGGTGGTGGAGATGATGGAACTGAAAGTTGTGGGGGAGAATAGTAAGAGGGAGGTGGTGGTGGTGATGGAGGCGGTGGTGAAGGTTGTGATGGGGAGTAGTAATAAGATGACGGCGGTGGTGGTGATGGTGGGGGCACTTGTGGGGGCGGCAGAGGTGGTGATATAGTTGGAGTAGTTTCATTACATGGTGGTGATGGTACGGATGGCGGGGGTGGAGGTGGTGGGAGTGTTGTAGTATTTTCGTTACTTAGAGGTGGAGGTGGAGGTGGTGATGAGTAGTAAGTATACATGGAAGGTGGGGGCGGTGGTGGAGGCAGTGGCAGGGAAGGTGGTGGTGGAGAATAGTACGGATAACTAGCCATTGTACTAGTTGGATCGAATACTAACGCTTGAAACTATTATCAGTATTGTGAGATGATCTGCTTGTGCCGGGTTCTATTTAAAGTTTTACACTAAGTACACTTTTTTTTCCCTAATAGAAACTCTCATCAAAGTCTTTGCATTATATAATGACTTTGAAAGTATGACCTGAATGAATGCCTCGACTAGGGACCATGCAAGTTTAGAATAACAATTTTATGCTGTTGAACGATGAAATCAATTATCTTGCAATTGTGCTCATTTAAGGTTTTTACAGAAAAAACATTTAGGTAGATGACTTCAAAATAAAGGAACAAATCCAAAATAAACGACAACTAGTTGCCTCCAGCCTCCAGGAAAGAAAATTAGTAAGCAACAAACAGGACACGTACAACTGCATGCTAGTTTAATTATTAAACATCATGCAATGGCTAATTAACATTTAGATGACTGATGGGTCGGAAAGGTAGTACTGCGGTGACAATTAGCAACGACTTGGAAATTAACTTAACAATTAGCAAATAATTATATACTAGCCTTTATATTTGGATCTACACGTCCAAAAACTCTCAATTACTTCTCCACTCCCCCACAATTTTCTAAGTGGTTTTGCATTCAGTTTGTATCTAAATTACAATAATATCTTTTATACATTATGCTCAATTTTATGAAAGTTAATAAATTATGAACTTTTTTAGTAGTTTAAAAATTTAACCGTTAAAATTTCTTTCTTACTTTATTAATAGAAGATATAACTAGTGCTAAGTGAAAAAAAGGTTTATAGGCGTCTATAATTTCTTCGATTCCCACCTATATTATGCAAATTGTTAAATAGGCCTCAATATATAATTAGGAAATGTGGTGGGTGAGCCTAATATTGTGTTTAGACGACCTTCAGCATTTACTTTGATAGTAAAAACCATCTAGAAGAATGGCGTCCGATCGAACTTAATTTGCATAAGATATTCGTATTCCACTGGAAAATGGCACGATGCAGACTTGCATGCATGACTTATCCATTGTTTACGCAGGAGCTAGGGTTTATACCATGATTTCCTTTTTCTTTTTCTTTTTTTTCCAGTATCCCATAAATCGTTGAGTAATCAGCATCGAAATTGTTGACCGAATAAAAGGTGATAATCTACGTACATTACGTACAGTAGACTCTCCAACTTCCATCCTCAACGTTAATTTTGAATTATAAACCCTAGACTTGCAGCTCAGAGGAAGCATGCATGCGTATATATAGCAAAGATTAAGAAAACAAATTACAGACGATAATTAGACACTAGAAAGAAATAACTTGCTATTCTGGCTAGTATTTATCCTGAAATATCACCCAAGAGGAATAATTAAACATGCATGGCTAGAAATTTGACTTGAAACACACGAAATTAATGCTCTGATTTTTTCAGTAATCTATCAAATTAACTTTATGAATTATGATCGATGCTCATGAAGGAGGTACTTCGAATATACATATCTCCTCTAATTAAGAATGTTAAGAGTGTTCCTTAATTTAGTATATTTCCAGCATTATATTCAATAAATATCAATTTGGTGCTAGCTATCGTCAGGCCGTCCTAAGACCAAGTGAGGCCAAGGCAAAAACTAAGAGAGACCTTATAGTAAAAAAATAATATTATATTTTATATTTCTTTCGTAATAAACTGTATTACATGTTACATAGAGAATAAATAAATTAGAATGCGTAATAGCATTTAACAACATACAAGAAGCTTATCGTCAAGCCAATGATGTGGCTCATATTTTAGCTAGTTATGCATGTTCTTCTTCTAGTTCTTTAAATTGGGGCTCGGAGCCTCCAACATGTATTATTGATGTACTTTCTAAGGAGTATATCTCCTAATTTTATATAAGTTGACATTTTTTCTAAAAAAAAAAATATAAGAAACTTGTTACAAAAGACATGCTAAAACAACTCTATCTTCTTCTACACAAACTAGTTCTGTATTTTCATTTGCATTTACAACTACATTTTCTCCACATTTGGAATTAAACTCTCTACTAAACTTGCTACCCTATCTTCTACTGATCCCGAACCTTTTTTTTTTCATAATAACAAATGGTTATGTTAATCCTTTATGAGATTCAGTAAGCTTTTCTAACCGCTTCATTTCCATAAACTTATTATATCCACATTCATGCTTCCTAGTAGACGTATTGATACACAGACAACACAGTCATATATATATAGAAATAAAACGAACAAAATTTTAACAACAAATAAAGTGAAACAAATTTCAGAATTGAGAATTGACAGAGAACAATCGAATCTGATTATATTGATCACAAAATTTAGAACTCGAGGCCTCGATAGGTTGCACGAATCAAAGATAAGAACCTAATTTAGAATCAATGATGAGAACTAAATTGAATTACAACATAGAGAGAGAGAGAGAGAGAGATTGCTTTTGATTTCATCCTATAAGATTGAAAGTTTAAATAGAAGAGGATTGGAAGAGATTATATATATTATCATTTGGATTGATCGCTCATCCCAAATTGAGAATATGATACTTACAAGTTACACCCATTCGCTTACTTCTAAAAGAAATCTAATTTTTTTAATAAGTATATATATGCAAAGATGAGGCTTTCCAATTTATGGGGCCTAAGTCTTAGGTCTTGCCTGCCTTGGTCTCAGGCCGGCCTTGCTATCGTCAGAGCTTCACCTTGTGATTTAAAATTTCTTCTCTCTAACATAACAAAGAATAATCACAAGGTCATTTGAACAGATGTAAATATATAAATACGAGTATGTGCGTGTGTGACAGTACTGTGATATAGTAATCGATCTCAACTCGAGAAAGCAATGCATCTAAACATGCAACAACTGAACCCAGCAACTTGACTATGATAAGCTCTCTGATTAAAAAGCGTTGTGTATAGACTCATCCGAGTCATTTCATATAGGGTCACTGGTATTTGAACTGTTCCACGGATTAATTTACATAAATTCGATCACGTTCTTCGTAATATTGGTCAGAACTAATTTTCTTAATTTGTTTTGTAATTGCATCACTCTCAGACGAGTTAATTGGTAGTACACATTGTTTCAATTTGCCCAAAAACAATTAGTCAATTTTAATCATTGTTCTAAAAACCGGCTGTCTAGACAGCGCCTAGGAGCTAGGAGGTTAGTCACCACGGCGATTTTTGTCTCGGCAGCCATCCTCAACATTTTGCGAATTAGGCAGTGCTAGGCGGTCAAAAATCAGTTGACAAAACAAACCTAAAAGAACTTGAGATTTAGTATTGTATTTGTTTTATAATTTATTTTTTGCTCTAATATTTTTGTATGGACTTTGCATTTAAATTATTGTGAATTTAGACTATTTTTAAAATTAATATTGAACATCATTATATATTTTAAATCATAAAAATAATTTAAATACATGTATAAAAATTATAAATATTTAATAATTTAAAAATGCCTAGGAGACCGCCTAGCCGTTTAGGAGATAAAAGGTGGTTGTCCGTCTGCACACCGTCTATTGTTTTTTCAAACTTTGATTTTAATTAAGCCCAAGTAATTGGTAGAGTTGTTAAGTATGTATATTATATATATACACACGTACAAGTCTTTTTCGAACCTTGCATTCAATTCTAATTTTTTTTTTTGCAACTTGCATTCTAAATTTTCTTTGCTGGTTAGCTAGTCATCTAATTATTTATTGAGTCATATTATATAGTAAATTCCTTGTTGAGAAATTTCTTAATAAGTCAGTTCTTATTTTAAAGCTTTCCCTTGTATCTTTTAAGCGTTTAAGAAGACATCCTAAGTGAAAGACGAATGCACTTTTGTCTTGCATATTTAAATTAATAAAACTTATTTTCACACGGTACCATGCATGTCCTAATTCTTCATTATAACAAGTCCTCGGCTTAAAACAAAGACTTGTATTAATCTTAGCATATCAAATGTATTAACTCAGTTAGTCATTTCACATTCAAGCCCTCACCCAAATGATCCTTTCACAATCAAGTGATTCTATTCGCATTTCCAATGTTTGCGTTCCAGGCACACATTTATAAGATTTCTACTTAGATCAAATAACAAAGTCCAAATATCCTATTGATCTATAATTTTCTAAAAAATATATATCCTCATCTCTTCTAAACGTAAACCTTAAATTAGGTAAAGAAAATCAACTGAGCAGCCACTAATCCACTATGTTCTGCGTCTATTAATCCCTCAACCACCAGTGACCATGCATCTGGTTGAGGTATTGCGGCATCTTACTCGAGTACTAGCCATCGAAACTGCATCGCACATCAGAGCTTCCTGTGAGAGAAAGTCCGTTAACGCATGGAAAATACCATAGAAGAACATTTATCATTACTCTCTTCCATTCAAGGACACCCTAATTTTTTACTCAAATAAAGTCAATTTCACATCAACATAATTTATGTTATACCGAAAATTACCCTTCTACCTGCACCAAAAACTCTCATTCTCTCTTTGGCCTCTTTGACTAAACTGATTTGCTCTCTTTCTCTTTGAATCACACCCCCTCCAAGCCCTGCAACAATCGCCGCCAGCTACGACACCTCTGCGTAAGGCAACTTTGGCATCATTTTCGCCGAACTCAGCCTCCTGACCTCCATTTCCATAACGTAAGTTTCCGATTCAACTGTTATATTTTGAATGAGCTTGTTGCTATTTTGTCTCTTTTAAAAAAAAAAATTATGGCTGTTGTTTGTGAATTTGTGATTTGATTTGGTTGATGATAATGACCAGTGGCGGATCCAAGATTAAAATGTTACATGAGCTAATTTTAAGGGTAAACATATGATTTTATGGGGTGAACTACAACTTTGGTCGAAAGCCAAATTTTTTTTTTCAGGTTTACAACATAGAGTGTATGAAGTTCATATAATTAAAGGTCAATTAAACATAAATATTCATACCATTCCCTAATTCCCTATAATCTTAATTTCTTGACTAATAGACAAATCCAAATAGGCAGATACTCAATCTCTCATTCGACCATTCTCTAACATACCACTAAATTTCCAATAATTCTAAATCGATAGTTTAACTAACACACTCATATACCAACACTAATTCCCTACAATCTTAACAAACCCAAATAAGCAAATAAAATACTCAATCTCTTATCATAATCTAATTCAGCCATTCAGTAAGATAGTAACAAGACTAATATACTAACACCCAATTTCATATAATCATATTCCAAATTTCAATAAGATCTGTTTAACCAACAAAGTGAAAAAAAAACTCATATACTCACTAAATTTCAGTATCTAATCATTCAATAATCAATATTTAATTATTTTAATCAGTATCTGATTCAATTTTAAAAGAACTTAGAGGAGAATTGGAGAATAGCTAAACATGTCGTTCTACAATAGAACGGTAGATGTGTAGATGAGAGCAGAGAGAACTTCGGGCGGTCAGGCCTTCGGCAGCGAGGCGGTCAGGCCTTCGGCAGCAAGGCGGTAGGGAGTGGTGGTGACGGGCTTGAATAATTTAAAAGAAAAGTAGTCGAGTAAAGGGAAGAGCTGAAGAACAAAAGAAAGACGTCTGAGAGAGTGAGAGAAACCTCGTACAATCGATTAGTTTAATTTTTTTTAATAGAGGGTTGAATTTTTTTTTCTGGGCTGGATCCGCCCCTGATGATGACGAATATGACTATGAAATTTCAGAAAGAATTTGAACTCTTAACATTACGGAAACGAATTATGAATGAATTCAAAATCTTTTGGGATTAGTTTTGGAATTTTGAATATATGGTGTGATATTTGGGATGCTTCCTGTGTAATTATGAAGGAAACTCATTGTATGAGTTTTTCTAAGGGACTAAAAAACGTTTGGTTCAGTTTTGAATCATTGGTATGATAGATTTGTGAACATTGGCTTTCTATAATCATTGCAGTATCTTTTTGCTCCTATGATAGGGTATCTTTATGTGCTCGGGGGTAGTATTTATGCGTATGGTTGTCGGTAGTATTTAGGACTCTGTTAGTATCTTTCTAAATCATTAGTAGTATCTATCAGTGTTGTGAAAAAATATTTAACACGTTGCTGGTGATGGTAGTTGTTTTTAGGTAAAATTGTCAACTACATTCTCAATTTGGCTAAAATTGTAAATTTGCATCTGAATTTGCATTTGAGTTAATTTACCTCCTAAATATAGTAAAAATTGCCGATTTGCACCTCATCCGCTAAATTTAACTGTTTCTATCCAATTTTGCGTCACATGTCATGCACATGAGGGGTAATGTTGTAATTTTCTATTTATATTTTTCTTAAAAATAAATAAAAATATTATTTAAAATGAGGATTTTTTAATCAAATTATTTATTTACATCTTTTTCTACATACTTAACTAGGGGTGGGAATAAAAATCCGAAATCTTGATCCCGTCCTGAAATTCATAGGGATGTGATGGGACGGAGGTTAAAAACGTATGTCTCATCCCGATCTCGTCCTGTTTCATAATAGTGGGATGGGGCGTGAGACGAATAAATTCTATCTCGCTTTTCGTCCCATCCTGTCCCGCTTTAAATTTCATTTGAATTTTAACTATCAAATATTTCATCATCATCATACATTTATAATTTATGAGAACATCTTAGATGCATTTGATAAGGAAATGACTAACTTCAAAGAATGAATCTTGGATCTTGGTTCATTTCCTAAAGATAAACAAGTCCCGCTTAATTTTTCTCATTAATATATGGTTCGAAATATATGATATAAATAAAGACGATTTGTATATTGCAAATTTCTATGAACTTAGCAATCGGAACCTATATAATCTTAAATACAATATATAATTATATATGTTTCTCTTATATGATAACACTAGCTAGAATTTTTATGTACAATATCTATAACGCTATGATTTGAATGATTAACCTAATGATGATGAAGGAAATTTGGAACAATCTATATGTTTCTTCTATTACAATAATTCGTACTAAATTAAGTATTTATTATTTAAAGTCCGAGAAGATGGGATATGCCCGGTTTCATCCTGATCCCGTCTCGATCCCAACAGGATTGATCCCGGGTGGGATGAACTTTTAAAAACACAAATCTTGTCTCGAATTTAATAAGTGGAACGAGACGTGGGATTAGCCTTATCCCGTCCCGTGCCTACTCATATACTTAACTCTACATCGAATTATATATTTAACATACACACCCATTCAAATATAGTATGTTGTGCGTATATATATTTTTATATGTACACATTTATTTTTAATTTTCTATGTATTATTTATTTTTTAATATCTTTTAACATATCATATCACGTAAAATAATAATATATAAATCAATAACATGTTTCGAAAAAATTTAAAAAAACATAGTAGCAAGTGTTCATCTTAAGTAATTTTATTAATTTATTTCATTATTAAATATGAATAAATATATAATGACAATACTGCCCCTCAAATGCATAACATGTGACTTAAAATTGGATGAAAAACATTAAATTTAACGAATGGGGTGCAATCGTCAATTTTTACCAAGTTTAGGAGGTAAATTGACTCAAATGCAAATTTGGGGTGCAAACTGACAATTATAACTAAGTTTGGAGTGCAAATTGATAATTTTGCCTTTTTTTATAACGATAGCTTTTGTTGTGCATAGTAGTAGCTTTTGCTTTGATTGACATTAACTATTTGTTGTTGGTGACTATTTTTTTCCTATTTCGTAGTAGCTTTTGTACAAGTGACAGTAGCTTTTATTGACATTGACAATAACTTTTATTGCCATTGACAGTAGCCTTTGTAACCTTGCTGGAAGTCGCTGGAAATCTCATAGTAGTAGATTTTTTGCTTGTGGTATTAGCTCTTAGTGCTTGTGACAGTATCTTTTCTGACATCAACGGAAGTCTTTGGAGACCTCGTGGGAGCTGGCAGGACCTCGCTTTATGGTAGTAGCTTTGGTAGACAATCATAGTGTCTTTTGTTTAGCTAGATAGTAGCTTTTATTCTTCTTGGTAGTATATTTTGTTTTGCTTGGTAGTAACTTGTATGACTTGACCAAAGTTCACTTGAAATCTTATCATGGTAGCTTTGGCTGCTGTTGGTAGTATATTTGGCTATTGTTGGTAGTAGCTCTATTTATGATTGGTAGTAGTTTTTTTTTCTGGTTGGTAGTACCTTTTGTTCTTGTTGATAGTATTTTTTGTTGTTGTTGAAATTATCTTTGATAATGTTATGTAGTAGGTTTTTTTTACCTGGTAGTACCTTTTTTAACTACAATAGTAGCTTTTCTGACCTTGTTGGAAATTTCACCTTTGTAGATTTTACTACTGATGATAGTAGCTTTTTATGTTTGTGACAATAGTTTTTGTGTTGCTGGAAAACCTGCCGGAGACTGGTAGAACCCTCCAGAGATGGTTGTGGCATGCGATTGGCTGGAGACTTCGCTGGAAATGAAAGTGATGGTTTTAGTGTTTTTCAACTCTAGTGGTAATCTATAATCTTGTGTAATTTTAATGCCTAAAATGTAAAAACATTTATGACAAAGTGTCATTATGTGTGTAAAAATGTTTAGTGTCATTATTTAAAAATATGAGTGTCCTTTTATATAATTGGCCCTTAACATAATTTATTCGAGACTCGCATAATATCTAGAGGCTTGATTGTTGAATGGAGCTTTACTGTTTTGTTTGGCAAACAAGTTAATTATTAGTTACCGCAAAAGGAAAAGTCGTCCCTCATATCCACGTAATATACAATTTAATTAGTACTCTTTGATTAAATTTGACATTGAACTAAACCTACGTAGGATTGAGATTTGGAATAACAGTCTCGATCTTACAGTTGTACATTATACTTCTAAAATGAGTGAAAATTTTGTTAGATTTCATAAAATTTGGACTGTCTGACACTTCTTTTACAAACAGTAATGTTGATGCCCTAAAATTCAACTATGAGATGTATTCATTCTTCAAGCACAATGCATACTTCAAACATAACTATACCCGCAATAATCACGCCATGCACGTAGACTCAAGTCAGATTCATGCATTTGGTTATGTATAAATCGGGTTAGGGTGTTACATTATTGTTGTGAATAGGAGGAGCTGCTAGTAGGGCTGGACATAAAAAATTGTAATCACAATCCCATCCTGAAATTTACCGTGATTGGACGGGACCACAGTTTTAAAATGTTAGTCTCGTCCTGATCCTGTCATGTTTCATTATGGTTGGATGAGACGCGGGACGAATATATATTGTCTCACTTAGTCCCGTTCAACTTTTAAATGACTTTTAATCTTAACCATTAAATATTTCATCATCAATGTTCATTTATAATTATTAGGGTAAAGATTGTTCATCTTAACAAAAAAATACCAGAAAGGGCTAACATTAAAGAATATTTTTTGGACCTTAGTTCATTTCCTAAAGATAAATGAATCTCGGTTGATGTGCTCATTAATATATGATATGCGTTATATGATATAGATGAAGACACTTCGTGTATTCTAAACCTCTATGAAATCGACAATCGAGGTCTAGCTAATTTTATTGACAAAAGGTAGCTATATATGTTTACCTTGTACGATAGCATAAAACATTCCATGTACATTGTCTATAATTCTATAATTTGAATAATTAATATAATTAAACCGAGGGTAGTGAATGATATTTGAAACGATCTTTATATTTCTGACTTTATTCGTAGTTGAATGTTTATTTGTTTGTGATAAATTGACTATTTATTATTTGAAGTCTGAAAATGTGGGATAAACCCGGTTCTGTCCCGATTCTAAATTTGAAAACACAAATCACGTCCCGAATTTAAAGAGTGGGACATGACACCATACTAGTTTCATCTCGTCTCATCCCGTCTCATGCCCATCCCTAGATGCTAAGAAGTATACAATAATGAGCTTCCAAGGATTCTTAATTTTTCAAAACTTGTTGGCACCGGCGTAGCTACATGGAGTCGAGAATGGTCAATAGACCCTCCTCACCATCTTAGCAATTGTGTTATTCCTTACATTTTTACTTTTATTTTTGTAGTCGGGCAAAAATATCAACTTGCAAAAAAGTATAAAATGTCACCCAACATCATCTCACTCGTAGCTACTAATAGACTAGAGTATAATTATTTTGAGTTCGAGCCATTCAAGACAAACTATATCTATTAATTACAATCCCTTATTACAAAGGAACACCCTTTAATTCCACTTATAAAGAAACCAATATAAGTTTGTATGTTTTTGTAGCTATACTCGAAATTTATGATGAGTTTCCTACGTACTCTAGAGGAGATCAAGCCACACGTAGTTTAAGAGTTCCAATGAATGAATGACTCAATAAAGGGCTTTAATTTTGAATTTGGAATAGTGTTTATGATGCGGTTGTATTTAGATTATTGGACTCTAAGTTGCCTACATACCATTGCGGGATCAAACCACATGTAGTTCCAAGTTTTTGGGATTCCAATGGGCAAATGGCCCATTTACTTGGAATTTTTGTTTGAGGCATTGGTGAGGGTTTAAAGACCTCGAGCTTGTGTTCGAGCATTTTTGGAATGATTTGATTTTTTTGGTGCTTGGTGAATTTGACTAGCCGCATCAGGGATTTAGATTAGTTAAATTTGACATGTGGAATCAGGAATTCGATTTGAGATATGTGATTGCATCAATGAGTCGCTAGATTGCTTACGTAACCCTTTTTAAATGATCAAACGACTGTAGTTCACACATGTTGGGTATTGGGAAAATTATGTGTTGTTATATCTTGACACATTTATCTTTTCTTCTAGATATCGCACCATTTTGTTGCGAAACCAAACTTTGAGCATTTAATTTGAACACCCGTCTCTAAGCTGAATTTTAAAACGCGCTTCTCAACTTTGGTTCAAACTCGAAGAAAACTTGACAGGCTTTGTAACGAGCACTCGACGAAGGGCCATTTTGAGAGCCCATGCTAGCCGTGAGTACCCAGATGAAGAAAAGCCCAAACTTGACGGAGGCCCAACAATACAATCTCTGTTTCTTTTCTTTCTATTACGACAAACTTCATTTCACTTTGGTTTTTCCGCGCATCATTCCTAGCTTGTAGCTTCATTCTTGCCGTATTTCAAACCAGAAGGACATGAACTAAACTTGGTGATTGCTGAACTCTTCCCATCGGGTTTGAGATTGAGTCGGGCTCAAGGCCAATTTTCGAACTACATATTGAAGACAACCATGAAGGAGTATCTATCAAGCATATCATTAGAGAAAGACCAACTCCCAATTTGTAATTTGTATTAGTAGTTGAAGCAGCACATTTTAGAGCAAAAGCTTGGAACCCCGACATTTAGACAAAGTTATTGCGATTTGGAGTGCCGGATAGAGAACAACACCATGACGACGAAATGCTAAAGAGAATATCTAGCAACCTCTGCTAGACCTGTTTTGTGCCACTGCATATTACAAAGGTGAGATTCTCTTGATTTTCTGTATCACCCAAACCACCAATTTTAATGGTTTTGTCTCTTCTCCCATTAATAAACATGATTGGGGTTGTATAGTTTGCCTCTTCCAAAACAACACCACCATCTCCTCTTATATTTCATGAAAGCCCAGTAATGCGAATATGAGAGCATTTTTGATTTGTCGGGGGGGGGGGGGGGGGGGGGGGGGGGGGGGGGGGCATAGTATATGACATTATTGTGTGCACCGCTTCACTTTTTATTATCTTTTTAACCATTAGAACTGTGAATTGCTCAAGTAACACCATGTTTTGACATTTGTTTCATAAACCTAGTGCTCCTGCCGTTAGGATTTTATTCAATTGTTACCAACCATTTCTTTTAATTCATGCAGATTCAAAACAAGAACAACATCAGTTTGTTAACAAAGAACAATATGGTTTGGAGTGAGTCTCTGATCTTTTTAGTTTCAGTGCTTTTAGGCAGAGTCATGAGTTTTAAATTAGGCATTTTGGATGTGGTGATGGTGTTTGATTATATATATGGTTAGAGCAAGCTATTGCTGTGGTGGTTTGAGGGAAAAACATGGCAGCTGAGCTAGGGTTTGGCTTTGGTGATTATAAGAAAACATAGATGGCCTTTGTCAGAATTGGGACTTTGTAGGGCTTTTGTTTGATTTTTCGGCTTTGTAGTTCGTAACAAGGGTAACCAGAGTATATAGTAACCAAGAACATAGTTGCCATAGTAACTAGAGAACACAATAACCAGATTCATAGAGACCCGTAGCTAAAGTAATCGATATCAGAAGCCATAACCATAGAACCGGGAGCCAAAGTAACCATAGTAACCACAATCCATAGTAACCAAGAGTAACAAGAGCCATAGTAACCAAGAGTAACAAAAGTCATAGTAACCATAGTAACCAAGAGCCAAGTAAACAAGAGCTTGTTGGCATGAGTTGGAACAGCTGTAAGAACTGGTAAAGCATGAAGCATGTTACTCATGTTGGTGTTAACAACTAGGTTTAATCATTAGAATTAGTGCTAATATTTTCCAATCTTTCCTATAAATAAATAGCTTAAGCATTGTATCAATCATCAAACAATCAATACAAATCCTTATATTCAAGTGAGCTGAGTAACCAAGAGCCAACTAACCATAGTAACGGTAGTCATGTAACAAGAGAACCAGAGTAACCGAGAGCCATTGTAACCAGAACCAAAGTAACCAAGAACACAAAGAACCATCGAAGGCCATGAAGGCCTATGACATAACAGTAACAAGGGATTGAAAGAGAACATATTGGAACCTTTATGCAAAGCAAAGAATGAACTGTGTCTTTTTGTGAGGTGGGTTTTTGTGTATGAGTTGAGGATTGGGATTGTAGGGACTGCTCTCACTATTGGTTTTTCTTGGTGGTTATCGGTTTTGGGGCTGTTTCTGTACACTGTTTGTGGTGGTTGTTCGGAAACATGGACTGGTTTTTCAGCTCAAGCTTTTGTTGGGCTTTGGGATTTCTTTAAGCTTTCTTTGGCTTCTGGATTCATGCTGTTGTATGTGATTGCCCTCTGTTTCTCTCCTTTGATTATGTTGTGATCAGATTTGGTTTTAAAATGTGCATTTTTGTTGCAGATTGGAGAATATTTATTTTAGAGTTTTGGTGAAAGTGTCCGGCTATATGCACAATTCTAAGATTGCTGTTGATGCCCTTTCCATCTGGTTAGTGTTACCATATTCATTCGTCTGTCTCAATTCTTCGTACTTTCTTCAACATCCGTAAATTCTTTGATGCAGAATACGTATATGCATTACGGCATTAGCATCTTTAGATTTGAAGGCTTTGTCTTTTGCAGCATGAGTATCTATGCTTGGGAGTCGATGATTCCGCTAGGCTAGCTTTCTGGCAGCAATTGGGTACGTGATCACTGGTTGTAAGTCTCTTACAGTCTTACTGGACTTGGGAAATAGCTAAAAGCGAGAAATCAATAAAGATGGATGAAAATTATATTCTTTCATTTTTATACCACATAAATTCCTAGCTAGAGGACCAAATCCATTCCTTAAGTGCTTGAGCTGTGTTGCATATCTTGCTAATTATTTTCCATTATGGTATATATATCACATTTTGACAAGGTTTCCCACTTCACTTATGCTTATCACATTCTTATGTAAGAGTTCATAATTGGGACAACGTATTATGATTATCAGAACAATTATATATTATATGAACTGCACAATCACATGTATCATTTAAGGATGATTGAATGAGTGTAGAAGTCCAATTTCTCATCATTTATTGCTATCTTGTGATTAGATTATATTTCCTTTATCCAGAATGCGGGTGGCAAATGAACTTGGTGCAGGCAACGCAAAAGGTGCAAAATTTGCAACCACAGTTTCAGTCTTGACCTCCCTAGCTGTGGGACTTCTATTTTCATTAATAATAGTAGCCTTCCTTGAGAAACTTGCAATGATTTTTACCTCCAGCATTCCTGTTATTGCTATGGTCAATGATTTATCAGTCTTGTTGGCATTCACCATTTTCCTCAATTGCATTCAACCAGTGCTCTCAGGTAGGGAATTAGACCAGGCAAATAGATTTTCGCTCTAGTAATTGTTTGATCTCATGGAAATATTTGTGGTCATATTTTGTGTCTGGTTGACATGATGTATGAACTTGACTGGTTGGAGCCTTGGAGGTGTCTGTTACCAGCTGCCAATTGCTTCTGCTGCCTTAAGGGAGGTAGGTTGCTAGAGTAGAAGAATTTTTCTTTTGCTTCCTTGTTTATATGATAGTATGATACTGATCTGGGTTGCGCTTATTGCCATTCCATTCTCTTCTGGCTGCCACATTGTTGCCTTTTCTTTTCAACTTTGATTCTTTCTTTTGAATTGTATGACTTGTATGGATAGAAGAATATAAAGGCAAGGAGAAATATAGTGAAGCATACTGTTGCCTTTTTTTTTTTTGTCAAATGGATGTTCTATTTATTTGTGTTTATTGATTTGTGGGGAGAGGGTAAGGGGATGAGATACAAACTTACCTGAAGCATGCGATGTCTACTCACCTATCCAGTATTCATTAGCAAAGTCGCTCCAAACAAAGTAGGGCTAATATATCAGCCGCACTGTTTGCTTCATTAAATTATGCCTCTATAAACATGTATAAATGCGAGTACCTAATTATTTTCTTCACTCATCTCAGTAATGGGATGCGATAACCATCAAGGCAGAGTCATTCTATAGCTGCAACATCAGCCCATCCTTACTGAGTTGGTGAAACGCCACTAATAGACCAGCCCTGCAGCTTTGAGCTTGAGAGTCAAGAGCAGAGGTGATCAAACGTAAGTGGCAGCAAAGCGTCCCTCAACATTCACTGCTATCATTCCTCCCCACCACGTACACCAATGCCTCCAACAATGAATCCTCCGTGGTAGTAGCGGACCAAAAAACTATTTTTATGGGGCATGCTGACATGCACTATGTATTTTAAATTTCTATAGGGTCAGATATATTAATATTTGAACTACTATTTAATATTTTGTTACAGAAGAATGTAATACGCATCAAAGTAGTAATAAACATCATTTTTATTCATTGATAAAAGAAGCCTTTATATAGGCATTACATTGAGTATCCCGTAGATTCATGAATTATATATCATTCATTATCTAGACTAATCTATACTAATTAGGACAAAATACATCAGAAGATTACGGAGAGTAATTCTCCTATAACACTCCCCATTGTATCGCGATCCTAATGTGTCAGTGCATAATTGTTGACTCGGTAAAAACATTGTCAAGCAAAACAAAAACTTCTTGGGTAAAATAAAAAACTTGATCGAAGGGAAAAAGAGCACAACACATCAACTACAATTAAAGATAACATGTGGTATAGACTTCTGATGAAGTCTACAAAACAACTCCCTTTGATCGGAAACTCAATTTTGAAGTTTAGATAGATAGCGTATACGAACACTCTTTACATTCTTCAAAAGTAGCAATGAATCAATGATTTGAATATCAAATCTTACCAAACATTCTTAAATCAAACATGTACACTTATCCGTACATGGATCAAAAGAAAGAGAATTGCATGCCAACTCAAAATAAGAGTTTGTAAAGAAAAACAGATTCACGCGTGGTATGACCTTCACGCACTTAAACAATCATAACTTCTTCGATACAATAGGTATGGATGAACCGTAAAACGTTCTGGAAAGTAGACACCCGTGGATTTCCATTGATATGTGGTTCACAACCTAGTTCGTTCTGAGCTGATCACAAAGCTCTGTCGCAATTGCCTCAACTGCAGTTTCTGAATATATCCATTATATTTTACTAAAACAGCTATAACTCACTCAATATAATAAGATGTGGTTAAATGGTTAGTATCCCTAGAAAGTAGACACATAGAGCTTTCCAATGGTACCAAATTCACCATTTTCCAACAAGTGAGCTGCCATATAGGTCCCATGGAAGTTGACATACGAATATGGGCAGATTCTGACATCGCTTCATTAAAGTGTTTTTTGTGTTAGGATATAGGATTTAACGTCATAACGCGCTGTGATCAAGCATTGACATATGTGTGGGCCCACTCTGCCATCATCTTGGAATTATGAGTTTAAACCGAATGAGATGTCAAGTCATGTATATTACAACAAGTACATGCATACACATATCATACTTAAATGGAGAGTTTCATCTCTTAAGACTTATCATCGCTCAAACGGCGGAAACACGTTTTCTCCTGACTTCGACTGATTCATGGAATATTTGTAGGTATTATTTTAACGTCCTTACTGCCTTTAGCCAACCGATGAATAACATCATTAATAATGGTCATCACTTTCGAGACCTAATATTCTCAAGATCTTTTCATTCCTAAGGTACAATTGCATGCAATATTGCATATCCCCAGACAATTATGGGTAAAAGCCATAGTTATAAGCTTTAACTGCTTAATTGTCGCTTCTGCTCATCCATTCATGCAGAATGAACATGGGGTTACGGGGATGTCTAATACCGGTTATGCAATAAAAAAGTTTTCGAAGTGAATTCTCCTGCATCGTCAGGGTGGTGAGCCCTGAGTTTTGAGTCTTCAGAAAGCACATTTGGCTCTTAATTTATCAAGAGTCCATCACACTTCATTTTAATATCCATACCTTTAGCAAGTTATCACATTCCGTGGTTTGGAGGTACTTGAATTAGGTTAAAAACCAATCCATGCAGGATCTTTATCTACATCTCTTAACTTAGTCCCAACAAAGATGATATGTGACCACAAGCTGCAAATTCAATTGTTTTGGAAAACACTTAACTGACAAGGTATTATGAGAACAATCCGTCTCATATTTGATTTCAGGACGTTGTGCTTGAGAGTTTGCGCCATAAGGTGAGTCTAAACTCTTCTCTTTCTCACTACGCTAAACAAAGGTATA